>NC_136920.1:85842715-86476318 GCF_949752795.1 Hyperoodon ampullatus | reverse complement strand
TCCAGGTAATTGTCCAGCCATACAAAAACTTAAGAAAATCAGAAACCAATTCAAATAAAACTTTGATGGATAATATCACGGTATGCATTGGTGGTAGGAGTATAAACAGGTACAGTCACTTGGAAAGCCATCTGGCAGTACTTAGTAAAGTGCGGTTTACATATGTGCTGTGACACATCACTTCTACATATATAGGTATGAGATATATATATGATTTATATATATAAAATTCCCCTAGTGTCCATAACTAGGGGGCTGGATACATAAAATGCTAAGAATGTATCCTATGGAATAACATGCTGCAGATTAAAGCACTGAACTAGATATACAGTTAGTGACATGGGTGGATATTAAAAACATAGTTTTGAATTTTAAAAAAATGTTTTTTCATTTGGCTGTGGCGTGGCATGCGGGATCTTAGTTCCCTGACCAGGAATTGAACCCGTGCCCCCTACAGTGGAAACGCAGAGTCCTAACCACTTGGACCACTAGGGAATTCCCTTGAATTCAAAAATTAAGGTGGAAAATGAGATGTAAGCGCAATTAGGACACATAAGTCAATTAAAAACACATACATACAAAACACTACATTATTTACAAGAATTCGTGGAGGAAAGGAATAAAAATAGAGACTGGGGATGAAGGGAAGAAATTCATCCATCCATGAAGAGCAGAGCCTCCATACAATGGTGTGTGCTAGGAACTCACCCCTTCACCCACAGTTTGCCCTTACCTCTCCTCCCTCTGGGGGAAGGAGACACTGTTAGACCACCAAGAATTTTTAAATGTATGATTAGCACTAGAACATATAATTCTCTCATGCATAAAATTGGGATAATAGTAAGAAGAATCTCACTGGGTTGTCAGGAAAATTAATGGAGATCAAATCTTAGATGCCTAAAAGGAGCCATGCCCAGCTGTTAGGTGTTTGACTAACACTCACTAACTGGCAAAGAGACTCACTCTGAACTTTATACCAATCTCATAGGGCGTGCGTTCAATTCCTGCCCCAGCAAAATGGTAAAGTGTTACATCAGAGGCTTTCAGAGTCAAGCAAATAGTCGAAACCAGTCGGGGTACATTAGATCCTCAAGTGCAAGGGCACGCAGTCCTGCTCCACAGAGAAAATAATATGACTGTTGATGGAGGTTTAGGGAAGCTCATGACCACCCATGTTTTCCCATACAGTCAGTCTTAGCCCAGTGCACTGCCCCTGTCTGACCATTACTCACCAGAGTCGGCAGTCCTGCCAATTCAGTGATTCCCAGGCAGCAGGAGCTGAGTGCGGAAGGGTAATGTGAAGGCCAGCTGACACTGCAGGGGGGAGAAGACCAGCCAAAGTACAGTGACTGAAGCTGGCATTTGGTCAGAGGACAGGGATTTTGCTGGTCTTTAGTCAAAGGTCTGGCAGTGTACCCTTAGGTCTTTGGGGCACAATGTGTAATCTAAAAAGTAATTTAGAGCAGTCTATTATTGGGGATAATGCATTGTTTGTAGCCACATTTACAAAGATTAGAGGTCTGAGAAGCATTACAGTGTTCCCTCTATTACGAATCCATAGCAGTTCAGAATATAATCCAAGGCCGCTTGAAATTGAAGTGAAGTGTGACCAAAATACTCTCTGTTACAAAACTACTGTCCATGCAAGAGGAAAGCGCTTTACCTTTGCACCCAATGAAGGAACTTTTCAGATATCCTATTTATCCTGCTACAGCACGTCATTCACAGAACCTATAAATCGTCTACTCCTCAGACTCAAAAAAGTGGGACATCCTGAAAAACCGCAGTCAACTAAAGGAATTTCCCACCTGCCTGCTATAGATGAAATCAGACTAAACTCTAGGACTCTGTCTGATGATCCCTCAAGACCTCTGCCAGACCTAAGTTATCTAGTATGTGAACAGGGAACAAATTTAGAGTTTTAAGGAAACTTAGAGATCTCCCAGTCCAATTTCTTCTTTGTAGAAGTTGTGTTTCAGAGAGGATAACTTGCCCAATGTCAAGCAGCTGGCTCATGTCTATTCAACCTATGTTTATTGAATACCTACTATGTTCCAGGCATCCTAGTAAATACTAGGAATTCAGGTAGCATGAACCATTATAAAACATGGCATATTAGTGAAGCATGTACACTAGAGCCAGACTCACAGTAAAGCACTGAATGTGCGTTTATCTTAGCTTCACTGCTTACTAGCTGTGTGACCTTGGGCACACTTAACCTCTCTATGCTTCAGTTTCCTTATCTGCGAAATAAGGTAATAATGAGACTATAACTCATGGGATTTCTATATGACTTGAAAGAATCAATATACTTAATGCACACGGAACAGAACAGTGGCTGGTACATAGTGCTTTGTAAGTATTTTTCAATTAAAACACCAGGTTTCTGCTCTGTAGAAGCTCTCCATCCTTTGTTTAGACAGTTAGCCTAGCACACTGGGGGAGCGCTAGGCTAGCCATCCTAACTGGTGTTATATGTGGCTTGAAGGCACAGACTCATCTAACTGACTAGTGAGTCCGCCCACCCCATGCCAAGTACCGCTCCTGGCATGTGATAGACTTCTCAGTATTTGCCGAATGGATGATTGAATGGATCCCAAAATTCAAGAGTCAGGGAACAAGCATCATGGGAAGCAAATAAATATTTGAATGGTGCCTTAAACGATGAGAAAGAAGAGAAGCATTTCTTGGGGCTTCCCTGGTGGCACAGTGGTTGAGAGTCCGCCTGCCGATGCAGGGGACACGGGTTCATGCCCCGGTCTGGGAAGATCCCACGTGCTGCAGAGCGGCTAGGCCCGTGAGCCATGGCCACTGAGCCTGTGCTCCGGAGCCTGTGCTCCGCAAGGGGAGAGGCCACAACAGTGAGAGGCCCGCCTACCGCAAAAAAAAAAAAAAAAGAGAAGCATTTCTTCATGTAGAGAAGGGACAAGAGATTCTAGACAGTTGAAGCAGCAGGAGCAAAGACACTGGGTTGTCAAGGCGACTAGCTTTCTTCCTCTCTCCATATAGCCTACTCTTCTCACTTCCTTTACCCAAGGGATTTGGGAATCGGATCTGGGTGTGCCATGGAATCTGCAGCTCTCAGCTCCTGATGGATTATAGAGCCCCATTCTGGTGAAACCAGGTGCTAATGAAGATGCGCAAGGGATATCCGTTGTTCTTTCCTTTAACACGTGTTCGTTCAGAGGGAGCTGGCTGATTTCAGAAATCCAGCAGGGATTAAAGTACTGAATGTGTATTTACTTAGCCCATCTGTTCATGGCGAGAGTTTGATTACATTTGACTGTTAAGGTAATTGATATTTTCCTTGATACCCATTCTCTCCTTCTTCTATAGCAATAACATCCTTTTTTTTTTTTGGACATGCTGTGCGGCTTGTGGGATCTTAGCTCCCCGACCAGGGATTGAACCTGGGCCCTCGGCAGTGAGAGCACAGAATCCTAACCACTGGACCGCCAGGGAATTCCCACCAATAGCATTCTTGATTTTTATCTGGGCACATGAACACTGAGGATGAAGACTACATTTCCCAGCTTCTCACACATCCATAGGTGGCCCAGTGACTAAGCAGACACGATATGTTCAACTTCCAAAAACAGTGCATTTGAAAAGAATGACATTTTCTCCTCCTTTTTTTCATATCCTCCCCTCTGGATGGAATGTCGATGTAATGGCTAGAGTTAAAGCAACCATGTGAACCTTGTGAGGTGAATTCGGGAGTGGAAGAAAATGTTTAGGAGAGCAAGTAGAAGAAATCTGGGTTTTGATACTCCACGGAGTACTGTATCGGAGTGCCTACCTCCCGACTTTTCCTTTTTTATTTTAATTTTTTTCCTTTTTTATTTTAATTTTTTTCCTTTTGGCTACACCACGCGGCATGCGGGATCTTAGTTCCCTGACCAGGGATCGAACCCATGCCTCCTGCAGTGGAAATGTGAAGTCTTCCCACTGCCAGGGAAGTCCCCAGACTTTTATATAAGAGTGACATAAACTTCTGCTCATTTAAGCTACTGTTAGTTTTGAGTTTGTTGTGGCTTTTTTTCTTGCAGCCACACCTAACCCTAACTTAAATGGCTTCCTCTTGCTACCCGTCCTGACATCTCCTTTGTCCCCTCCAAGTCATTTGTTACTACTCAGAGAATACAAACTACGATTTCCCAAGCAAATAAGAATAATAATGACAATAATAATAATCAAAAGGATAAATAACTTTGCTTCTTCCTTCCCCATCCGAAAATATCACCTTGTGAATTTCACGGCCACTTTAGTTATTTTTGGAAGGTCTCATTTGCATTCTATAAATGTAGATGATTAAGAGTCATTCTGTGAGTGGGAAGGGAAGTAAGGGATAAAATACGTGGAAAAGGAGCAGCAATGTTACTGAAAGCAGTTTAGGCAGAGGAAGATAAGACTCCAGCAGTATGTAAATTATGATACAGCCATAATGCAAAGCTACCCAATGATTAAAGAGTGTGTTCTAAAATCACATGTATTGCTTTGGGGAAATCTGCAGGATATTTTGTCAAGTGAAAAAGTAGATTCCAGGCGTGGGGAGGCGCGGCGGGAGAAGCCCGCGGCGCCCGCCTCCAGGGGGCCCAGCCCCACCGCTGGGCGTCTGGGCGTCCCCGCGAGTCCGAGCCGGAGCCGAGCCCGAGCGAGCGGGAGCCGCCCGCCCTGGACCACAGCACCTGCTGCAGGAGCGGCCGCCCGCCAACCACCTGGAGGCCGGACAGGGCGACTCAGCGTGCGACCCGCACCGCTACGGCGCCCTCCCCGCGGCCTCCCTCCCCCTGCCTCGTCACAGGGTTACCCCACCACCACCCCAGGGTCTGCAACATCCACAGTCGAAATGTCAGCCGGCACCGTGCCAGTTCCATCGTTGTCGTTGGAGGCTGCCCTGTCTGCAGTGTCGGGGCTCTGGAGGACTCCTTCACCTTCCTGGGCATCTTCCTGGCCGTTGTCTTGTGCCCCTTTGGGTTCATCTGCTGTTTGGCCCTGAGGAAGCGAAGATGGCCCAACTGTAGAGCAAACTTTACTTAAAGGGAACAGCACACCTGGCTTCCCCACACCCAGCTCTCTTTTTCTAATGTAAATGTTGTGTACAATAGCTTTATGGGATTCAGCTTTAGGACTGTTTTGTAAAATGAGGTGGGACTGGGCGCTGCCAGGAGGAGCTGAGGGCACAGTGGTCGGGAGTGTGGACGCGCACGGCACTGCTCCCAGGTCAACGACAGCTCAGTAAAGCACTGCTTTTATTTTTCACAGTCTTCAATTTGAGAAAGGTGAGAAATAGTGTTTTAAATAAATGAGATCCATACCATTGTCAAAAAGAAAAGGTAGATTCCAGAATAATAAATAAATATATATTTATATAGACTTAGAAAAAACAGGAACTACGGACACCAAAATGTTACCAGTATTTATCTCTGGCTAGTAGGATTATAGATGATTTTTATTTTCTTTTATTCTGTTTATTTGTATTTTCTAATTTTCCATGATCAACACATATGATTTATATACATTTTAAGTTGTTTAAAAAGAAATTCTTGGGACTTCCCTGGTGGTCTAGTGGTTAAGACTCCACACTTCCAATGCAGGGGACACGGATTCGATCCCTGGTTGGGGAACTAAGATTCCACCTGCTGCTCGGCCGAAAAATAAAGACAATTCTTAGGTGGTGGCAGGAATAAATCTCCACACTTGCATGAGTCAGAGATGTCAAGTTATGCTGTGATGACAAACAAAACCCTAAAATCTCAGTGCCTTAACACCCCAGAGGTGGATATCTTATGCATGTAAAATCCAGTGTGGGTCAGTGGGGACATCTGTCCATCACGTGTGGCTCAGGGATCCATCTCAGCTTGCAGGTCTCAAGGTCAATGCAGCGGAAAGGAGAGGTAGAGAAGACATTTCCATTTCTAGTTGACCTGTCAGAGCTTGCGCATAGCCCTTACCTACATGCAAGGGAGGCTGGGAAATTGGGGGAGCATATGGGGTATACTAAGTGAGCACTGTCGCTGCCACGTACACATACGGTGATTACATTTTTCTCATCCAAAACCCAAAATTTAAAGCATGACAAGTAAATAATTGACTTTAAAACTGATTTTTAAAAGTACACACACAACGGAATAAATGGTTGCGTGCTTGCTACAGTTTTTAAAATAGTCAACAATGGCCTTGGCTGTGAGGAAGGGGGAGGAAACTGGGAAAAGATGAGGCCAGGACTAAAGGTGTCCTCTTCCCCCTCCTAGCTCTTTAATGCATAAAGTTAAGTCTCAACCGTCTGAGTTGGAGAGAGTGGAGAGAGGGAAGACAGGACTGAGATGGGAAAGGGCCGGCCAGGAGAAAGAATGAGGATTTCTGAGGAACTAGGAGGTAGAACATGGACCTCTCCCCGTAGACCATGGAAATACCAGGCAGAAGCGTGAGCTGGCTAGAAACTGGGGAGGAGAGCTGGTCCAAGTAGGATGGAAAAAGTTACGAAGACAGCCAGATCTGGGCAGTGCCCAAGGTGGGAATTAATGTCAGAATAAAAAGCCAAGAATGTGGGGTGGGGATGGAAGTGGAATTTGAGCAACTCCCTTCAAATGTGCCCTACCATTTGGTTCATACTCTCAAGAAGCTGCAGGTTGTGACTTGTCATCAGTTTGATTTAAAGGGACATGGGTAAGACAGACAACAGAAACCAACTCAGCAGTACCCTGGCCTACAAGAAGAGCCCACAGTCTAAATTAGGGACCAGGGCTACATGGAAAACTGAAGGCTGTATCAGGCATCGTTCCAGACATAGACTGGGGCAGGCTGTGGAGACAGTGGGGATAGATGGCTGACATCAGGAAGGCAGCAGTGACTCCAGGTGATCTGAATGGTTGGATCAGGACCCCAGCAAGCAGCTGGGGATGGTGAGAGGAAGGTCCAGCTCCCCAAAAGGTTCTAGCAAGAGAGACTGTGACTGGGGTCCTACTAAGGGACAGGGCTTCACAACAAGTGCCACCCGAGAAGGAGAACTGGAATACCTATGCGGAAAGTAAGGAAAATAGTCATCGTAGGCAAGAATAAAGGAGAAAGGGAGACCGCAGCTTTGAGGGTATATGGTTGCCCAGGGCTTCACTTCTGATAAAGGGGTAGGACAGAAAGATCTATAGATGAGGCAGCTTCTCTCCTGCCTGACTTGGTCTGCATTGGCTTCGGGATGGAGTAGAGTTGGGCCCATGGATAGAAGGCATCAGTACCTGAAGCAAAGCAGGTTTGGTGAGGCTGGATGCATATCTACTAACAGAACTTGCCCAACAATTCAGAAAAGCTTTTCCAAGACAGCCTTGTAAAGAGGTTATTCACCATGTAGGTAGGTTCTTCCACTCAACCAACAACAACGTCCATGTGGCTAGGTAGCACCAGTTACTGACACAGAGAAGTAGGGTGGGAGGAAACACCTAGACTGGCCGAGTTACCATTATTTACCGAGCTACTGCTATTGGTTTATTGAATACCTTGTGTGAAAATCCCATGTTTTGTCTCCTTGAAAGATATTTTAAGACACAGAGAAGCTTTTTTTTTAAAGTTAGCTTTTTTGTTTGTTTTTTGGTTTTTTTTTTTTTTTACTTCTTTAGCTGAATGTATCCATTGTGCATGAATGCCTGGGCTTGAGTGCTCAGGACAGCATGGTGTAGAAGGAAAGCTCTGGATTAAGAATCAAAGATTCCAGATTCTCATATGGTTCTAGTGAGGACCAAAGAAAGCAATGTTTAAATGATCCAATGTAATTGAAAAATGAGGTGCGTGTGGGTATCTACCCATCCAGCAACTTTGCAGACCTTGGATTAGTGTGATGTGAATAAGGTGCTGAGGGCATCTCACCCCAGGGTCTTGCAGGGACCCTGCTAAGTGAATGAGAACCATGTGCAAGACCAGGCAGCCTTTCAGAAAACGTGTCCCTGGCTGGGACTCCAGGAGTAAGAGCAGTGGGCGGGGCTTGTGTGGAATGGTCAGATTTCTGAAAGTAACCCTTCCAGAAGCTGCTGAGAAGTGAGGTGATTGTGAGGCTGAGAGAAGCCCAGTAAACTGAGTCAGTGTGATTTGGCCTCCTGGCAGCAAGTAAGGGATGCCCGGGAGGGCCACAAGGGACAGGTTAGGGGGCATGGTCTCACCTACCATTCCTGGCTGAGAAAACCTCCCTCCGCATCTGAGCTGCCACAACATGGCAGGCCTTAAGGATGATCAGCATCTCTCACCGCCCCTCCCTCCGCTATGACCCCGAGTAAAATGTTTCCTTTGAGACTGCAGAAGGTTTTCATGTTTTAGAAGCCACTTTGCAGGTGTGATAGGAGGTCTAGCAAAACAAGTCAGGCTGGGTTCTCAAGCCTTTATCAACTAATGCCTTATCAGTCATGCCTTATCTCTTAACACCTCCGTAGGAATTAATTAGCTGAGTGTCAGCTGAAAGTAAGAATGGATCAGAAGAGTAGGAGGAAGTGGTTGGAGGAAGGTCCTTTGTCATGACAAGTAAGTGCATCACAACGTGCTTACTGCAGTGTTGCTTGCCTTGGTCCTGAATACGACACCAAAAGTAGTTGACTCTCCCCTTCCCAAACCATGGGGACCATTGGATACAGATGCTTAATTATCAAATGGTGTTAACTCATTGTCATTGTAATTTGTTGATGCTTCAAATCACCCATTTGCAGAGGATGACTGATCCAAAAAGGTATCCTAAAAATTAAAGTATGGGAATTCCCTGGTGGTCCAGTGGTTAGGACTCCACGATTTCACTGCCAAGGGCCTGGGTTCGATCCCTGCTTGGGGAACTGGAATCCCACAGGCCACATGGCTTGGCCATAAATAAATAAATAAATAAGATAAAAATCAAGGTATGCCAGCTGGTATTTATTAAATGTCTCTATCCTCAGAGAGACTAGGCATTGGGGGAAATATATATATATATAAGGAGAATTCCTATAGAGTTTACATTCTAGGATTCAGATTCAACTATTATTTACCAAGCTCCTCTGATGTGTTAAGTATATATCATCTCATTTAATTTTACCAAATCCCTACATAATAATAATATAAGTATTATCATCCCAGGTTTTATTCCCAGGGCATTCAAGTCCAAGCCCAGCACTGTTTCTACTATGTTGCGGTGGGGTGGGGAGTAATATAGTCAGTACACAGAAGCTTGAAGAGCTGAGATACATAAACATACTCATGAGTCACTAACACAGCTTGACACATCGTAATTAAGTGTCATGTATTTGGGAAGAGGGGTGACAAGGATAAAAGCTGGGAGAGGGAATTGACTGAAGGGTGGGGAGGGTGAAGCAAGGTGGAGCTCCTCTGAGCTTTCCCAGATGAGGTGAGGGTGGAGCCGATTATCACCGGGGAAAGGCTGGGACCCCGTGGAGAGGTGGTAGTGGCAGGAACAGCCTGCTGTCTGAAATAACAGAGACAGTGAGTCTGTCGGTGACATCCTTTTAACATGTGGTTAAGGGTGGGCGCTCCCAGTCTCCTGGATGCAGGTAACCAAGGAACTCCACGGCTGCTCAAGGTAAACTGTAGAGCGTCAGCCTCCAGCATAGACACTGGTGTGCTAATTCCAGCCCAGGCTTGCAGACAGCAGGGGCTCTGTCTAGGAGAGCTGGGGACAACACACTGGAAAGGAGGGAAATGAGCTTTGAGCTATTTTTAGTGCTGCATCTCTGCGCAGAGCGGACTTGAGGCACATGCATGCCTGCAAATTCATCAGATGGGAATATATTCACGTACAGCCTGCCCACTAATGTCCTCTCCAACCAAAAGATGCCTTTCTACAACCTAACTTGTGGTGACATCATTTTCTACCCACTGTCATATACTGATTCTCTGCTGGGCAACTTCCTAAGCCCTCTGCCGAAGGTGTGTCCAGGGAAATAGCAACCACTGAGAAATCAGCAGCTTTTGACATCATAGGAAAAGGAAAGTTTCTCAATTTCCCAAATTTTAAACAAGTGCCAAATATAAACTCAGCTTGGTTGGAAATATAAGCACAATGGAATTCTGTAGAACCTTAAAGGAAGCCACAGATGATTTTCCCTGAGCTGCAGTGGAAACCCTACACCCTCAAAACACCCAAGAGCTTGCCCACCAATAAAACTTGTTGGCAGAGCATTACATCATCAGAAAAAACTCTGATTGGCTGAGTACTGTACTCAAGGAAAGACCCATTTCTGGCAGCAAAAACTTTTCCAAGAGCCTTTTGGGGCATCAGACACCATATTTAGTTTCCTCCTTTTAGCGCAGAACTTTAGTACGATAACCAGCACGTAGGTCCTTTGGGAAGCTGCTTCTGCCAGAACTTAGGCAAAAACTCTGAAGTTGCTTTTGGTGCCTTGGCGCTGGCCTCTGGGCTGGTGGTACCTACCCTGGTAGGTGGGAAACTGCACAGAGGTTTAATGAGGAGCCTGCTACTCTTTCTGTCACTAGCTTCCAGATTAGACATGGTTAAGGTGTCTGAGAGCATCTGCCAGGGAATGTCATAACAGAGGCTACTGTGAAGCCAAATTAAAGGAGCCCAGTGAGCCAGGCAGTCTTCAAGTTAGAAAGGTTCATTAATTGCTTGTATGCGATGTATTAGGCTACGCAGGTGGGCCCTTGCCTTCAAGGAAGACAGGAACATGAATTCAGGCTGCCTTTCCCATGGAGAGATACAAAGAAGAAGCTGAAACAGAGCAAGTCCTACATATTTCCTGAAAGGAAACATCGCGGGTTTTACTGATTGTTCTTTGGCTGGAAATAAGTAAAAGGAAGTATAACCCCACTGTTTTGACCATGCCCTCCCCCCAAGCCCTGCCCCCATGATTTTCTTCTGCCCTGTGAAGTTCCTGTTCATCTGTAATTACCTCTCAGGTGAAAGCTGTAGCTTGAAAAAAGGCAGACAAGTTAGAATCATGTGGCACCCAGCTACCCCTGCTTTATTACTCTGTGTTTGCTCTTTATTCTTCCCCATTTCCTCTCTTTCTCTTTTTCTTTCCTTCCTTCCTTTTCTTCCTTTCCTTCTTCCCTCCCTCCCTCCCTTCTTTCCTTCCTTCCCTCCCTTCCTCTCTCTTTCTTTCTTCCGTTCTTCCTGTCGTGCTTTCTGTGCCTTACTCTTTCTTACAATACAGATAGATCTCCTTAGTTCTCCCTTAGAGAACACCCCTCCTTCCTCCACACGAACTCCCACCTGACTGACTGTGGTCAGGAAACCTCTTTGCTCGAGAACATCCTTTGTTACCGGTCCTGAATTAAAATATCCTCAGGGTGGGGCGGAGATGAGGTGGGACCAGTTTGCCAGAAGACCGACCAGTCCCTATTCAGATCAGGATGGCTATTTCCTGCGGATCACTTTCCAGGTAACCACAGCACCTTCGTTAATGGGTCTTGAATCCAGGTAATAGTTTCCCAACACTCAAGGAGAGGGAGAAGGAGGGCATAAACCCTCCCTCAGGAAGTAGGAGGTGGATTACATCACTGTGGGCAAAATGAGGGTAAAGTGTGGATTTTAATATGGTTAAATCTTTCGTCTTCACAGTTTGGGTTTCAGAGGAATGAAGATAAGAATGGAAGGATGCCAGTTTCCTGTGATAGAAAGGAAGAGCACTTGGGAGGAGGATGAAAACTGGGAGGGATCACGGGGGCAAACGGAGCAGCACGTGAATTCCCGGGCATGGGAAAGCAGCGGGCACATGGCAAGTCCAGCCCCAAACATCTAGAGAGGCTGCCAGGTTTCTGGTCGTGTCTCATTCTTTTAAACTGAACAATCCAAGATGACCATGCCAGACAGCCAGCCTGGGGTCAGAACGATCTGTCCCCAAGCCTGACTCCTAGCCTTCCTCCGGGACCACGCTCTGCCTTGTGACTTCCTCCCCATCTCCTGACTCTTCCTGCGGCCACGAGCTCCCGGCCTCAGCTTCACCGTGACCGTCAGCTCCTCCAGGACTGATCTCAGCTTGCCCGTGTGAACATGGCAACTGGCCCTTTAAGCACGGTCAGCTCAGCAGGCCCTGGCTGGCACAGAAAAGCCTGTGGCAGACAATAGTGTTTATTCTAGGCAATTGTCCCAGACTGGTTACTCCCTGGTAACTCCCCACCTTCTGCTGTGTGCCATCTTTTTTCCCATCGTCTGAATTCATCCTCCCCAAGCCTTGGCTAAGAGGCTCCGCCTCCCAGTCCCACCCAGAAGGACCCAAGCCCCTGCGTTGGGGGAAGGGAATGTAAACAGCAGGTGAGGCGTGATTTATGGTTGCACTCTGGCTGTTTTGGGTAACAACTGCCCTGGGTCAGCTCAGTCTCAGGGCTCCACCCCAGCACCAACCTGCTGGGCCAGGTTTGCCTCAGCCCCTGCGGAATGGACAAAGGGCGAGGCTTGCAAGCAGCACGGGCCAAACTTGGGACCTCTAGTTACTGCATGAGGGGAAGAGAGCGCAAGAGGTACCACCGCCCAACCTAGAGACCCTGGCCGTCCTCTCAGCCTTCCTGCCTCATAACTGAGGAGCATTCTGCCTTAGAGAAGGCACCTGCCAGTGCAGGTCCCCAGCTCCAGCTCTGGAAGCCGGGCTGCAGTTTGCCCACAGAGCATGAGCTGTGGCCTCACATTCCTCGGGTTGGCTGTCTCGCAGGGAACGCACCTCTGAGCCCCACCTCGGGGTCCCTGGCTCCCCACCCTCTCACCCTTCCCAGCCACTGCTCTCCTCTTGGCTCTCTTGCCTTATTGAGATCCCTTCCCTTCCCAAATGATTATTTTTTTTAAATATTTATTTATTTTATTTATTTGGTTTCTCCAGGTCTTGGTTATGGCAGGGGTGCTCCTTAGTTGCGGCTGGTGGGCTCCTTAGTTGTGGCTCGTGGCCAGATGATTTTTTTTCTTTTTTTTTTTAATAAATTAATTTATTTTATTTATTTATTTTTGGCTGCGTTGGGTCTTTGTTGCTGCGCGTGGGCTTTCTCTAGTTGCAGCGAGCGGGGGCTACTCTTCGTTGAGGTGCGCAGGCTTCTCATTGCAGTGGCTTCTCTTGTTGTGGAGCATGGGTTCTAGGCACGTGGGCTTCAGTAGTTGTGGCGCACAGGCTCAGTAGTTGTGGCTCGCGGGCTCTAGAGCACAGACTCAGTAGTCGTGGCACATGGGCTTAGTTGCTCCACGGCATGTGGGATCTTACCGGACCAGGGCTTGAACCCATGTCCCCTGAATTGGCAGGCGGATTCTTAACCACTGCGCCACCAGGGAAGTCCCAGATGATTATTTTTTAATCTCGTGGACTTCGGGATAAAGGATGAGTAAGGGCAGAGAAAGCCTGGGGTGGGGAGCGAGGGGCTGGGGTCACAGTGGTGACAGCAACGGAATGGAATGTCTGTCATTAAACTTCCAGGACAGAGGGCAGTTTTGGGAGGAGGAGAGAGAATCTCACTTCAAGGTTTTCTGTAAGTCTGATTATTTCCATTCCCCCCCACCCCGCCTCCCACAGCAAGATGGGGGCTTCAATCCTACAAGGGGGTGGTGAGGGGAAAGGGAAGGATAGGATTTAGGACATTCTTGCTACACTTTGATGGCACTTGTGTCTGTCTGTCTTAGATGGAGCCATCATCCCTGGTCTCATCTGAGCCTCCCGAGGATAGCGAGCGAATCCTGGAGGTCCAGGGCGTGTGTGGAGCGGTGGAATCTGACCACTTAGTGTCTGCGTGACCACACGCAAGTCCCTGGGCCTCCGTGAACTTCAGCTCTTCATCTGTAAAAGACGAGGAATAATAAACGGAGTAATAATAACTCTATTTTATAGGGTCCTGAGGACTATGTTTAAGATACATTAAGACCCTGCCACGTCGTAAATACTTAATAAATGTAGCGATTACAGTCAGGCTTCAGTTTCCTCAGCTGTAAAATAGGGATAATAAAATACCCATCTTTGTGAGTTGTTTTGAAGATTAACTAAGTTCATGTTTATACAGTTCTTAGAAAGGTGCCTTGCACATGGTGTTAGTAAGTAAAATTCATCCTCCCGTCACTTTCTACAGTATCTGGACATTGCCTTGCCCAGGCAGGGGCTGTCATAAGTGTTGCTGACATGAGTCCACTGCAGCCATAAAGCTCAGGAAAGAGACGAGGAAGGCGGCTATTGATTCGACTGGGAAGCAGGCTTCTGTTTTCTCCCTCTCCTTGCTTATTCTCCTGTTCCTGGTTCCTTAGTCTGTACCCTCCCACCAGCCCTCTGCCCTATTCCCCCTGGCCGGTACTTCATCTTTTAAGGAAGGAACAGCAGCTGACTCCAGGCTCCCCGCATCTACTGAGAAAGCATGTGACTGTCCCGCTCTCCATCCGAATTTCCTTTTGTGACCTCAGATTGAAAGACCCAGAGTTTCCACTGAATGAAGTGTCTCATCCTTATGAAGTATGTATTTATTAAATTTGGGTGAGGAATTCAAATGCATATTCCAGGGTACGAAGTCCAGCAAGGAAACAAATCCCGCAGAAACCGTGTTAGAACAGTCCACTTAGTCACTCTGTTGACTTTCTTTCTTCCCAATTCACAGAGTGCCCTATTCATTATTAAGATAACATTTACGGTGCCTTTACTATGTATCAGGTGCGCCCTAAGCCGTTCCCATCTCATCCTCAAATCACCTCTATAGAGTAGCTATTATGATGTCTGTTTTATAGGTGAGGAAGCTGAAGCTTACAGAAGTTAAATAACCCTTACCATGTCACACAACTGGTCAGTGGCAGAGCCAGTCCTTAAACCTGCTTCCAAAGGTCATGCTTCCTCTGTTATATTCACAGGAACCAGCAAGTTCCCATAGAATTTACACTTGACTGTTCTCTTGGCCTTCTCCAATATGCTCTTTAAAACACATAAGTTGTCCTTGCTGGCATTTTTGGTTCTCAGAGAAACCATGTGCGTTAACTGCATGGTAAACAAAGGGTCTTTTGCATCACGCTTCCTTTACATCCCGAAAGCATCTTTCCTGCTGGACCCCCTCCCCAGGGCCAGCCCCTTCCCGCTCTCAGCTCCACAACCTGTCACTGACTCTAAGAGAAGTTTTAACAAAAGAACTGGAACAGGAAGGGTTTTTAAACCGACTGTCCCTTTCCTTAAATAATTAAAGAAGCTGCTATCTGGGAGATCAGGTTTTTATTAGCTCTTCTCAAGTTCACCGTCATTTGGTTTCACCAAGGCAGGATTGAAGGCTAGGGTGAATGGTGGACAAGGAAACGTGCTCTCATTTGGACAGAGTTGGGGAGCCCATTGTGGAGGCCGGCCATTCACCTCCGTCTTGACTCTTTGCCAGTGGAATAGAGGGTGGGCTTGAATGGCAGGTTACGGTTCTTTGGAAACAAATTCATAGGAAATGAATGAACGAAGTAATGAATGAAATAGTTGTTGAACCCCGACAATAGCGGGTGGATCGAGGGTGGTGACGCTTTGAGAATGCTGGCTCCAGGGCTTCGGAGGGTGCAAAGCAACTGGAACACTGGAAAATAAGCATCAGGAAAACAATTTCTAAACTGGGGAGTGGGAACACAGCTCCCATTCAAAATCGTCTCCTAAATCTCAGTCTGAGTGGCGTGTGTTTGCGGCAATTGCTCTTTCTGGGCGGGGGGAGGAGGAATAAACGAACCGGGTGCCCACCCTACACAGCAAGGTGTCTCCCAGCAGCCTTTAGGACAATAAGGAGGAAACTGGTTTTCCGGGAAGCAATTTCTCCATCAGCAGAGTAGTTCTGCATTTGCATAGAGGAGACGTTAGGCAGACTCTTGGAAGGAGTCCATCTGCTACTTGGAGTCCTAATTTGGACTCCACAGTGTTAAAAGGACATGATGAAATGCACTTTTAATATGGGAAGGAGTGTTGATCCAGAGACTGGGGGCCTCCAGGCCAAAGGAACTGTCTGGGAATGGACTCACCCTGAGGCCTTGAGCCGGTTTTTTGGTCTCCTTTTCTCCTGCTAAATATAAAATGAGGTCACACAGTGCACGAGGCAAGGGTTAGGGGCAAATTGAAGATTTAATAATACATATTTATAGTGCCTAGCTCATGACAGGGCTTATGCAGATCCTTATTAAATACTTGTCAACTTGACTTGTTTCTTTGATTTACACCAGAATTTAGAAAGCCAGAGGAGTGGTTAGTTTATATCTTGTCATTTTAACATCTTGTTTATGGGAGGAAAAAACAAAGGAAACCCCAGAAAATAACATCTCCTTTCCACAGAATGCCACCCCCTGAAGGAAAAGGACTTTTAGTTTTCCAGATTCCTTTCGGTCTAGCTGCCTAGGTCTGGAAGAGCTCAAGACCCCGAGCTTTATCTGGCTTCCAATGTTATTTCTCTGGTGTGTAGGGGACAGCCACACCCACTCTGGATTAAAGCAGGCACTGTGGAGTCAGATCAGTCCACAGGAGGGCAAGCCGCCTGCAACAATGGCCCCTTCTTTATTCCTCCCACCCACACCCTGTTGACTCAACCTTCAGAGTTGAGAAAACAGCAAACATTTCTGCCTACGGACCTCTGGCAAGTCACTGAGCCTCTTTGGGCTTCAGTTGCCTTCACTGTGAAATGAAGGGGATTGGACTGGATGATCTCTGAGAACCACAGCCATAAATCCCTCTTTTCTGGGGCATCACCAATTCAAATAATCCGTTCGCTGTCCCTGTAAGTACACTTGGGTTTGCCAGACTAAATGTCCTAGTTTTGGATTCTGAAAATATGGTCCCTGTACTTCTAAGATCCCTTTCAGCACTGACATTCTATGCCACTAGGATTCTAAGTAGGTAATAGCCTTAAGTGACTGTTCTAATTACTCCAGATATGACCTTGGGCAATTCGGTTAACCTCTCTGGGATTCAGGCCCTTATCTGCAAAATTAGGGATAATAAAATCTTATCTCCAGGCAGGGATCTGGGCTAGATAGAGATCCCTCCTTGCTAAAGATTTATGATTCGAGGACTGGGGCCCATCTGCTTGGGCAAAAGCATAGCTGGACTCCTAGGCTTTTAAAGGAGGCGTGCAGACCGTTCCCCAAATGGTTGAGCAAAGGGGTCAGTGGTGTCCCCGAGAACAATGTCCCTTCGCAACCTGGCGAAGAACCAGGAGCACCATCCTAGCCGCTTGCTGTGGAGAAAGGAATTCTTCTGGTGAAATATGGGTGGCCTCTTAAGCAGTTTCCTGTGCAAACTTTCTTTTGGGAACAGAGGAAAGCCTCTCAGGAATTCACTCCAAGGTCCTGGGAATGTCAAAGTATTGCCTCTCCTTCCATTATCCAAGAAGATTCTAGAGAGTGAACATCAAGGGAATGCAGGTACTCTAAATCTGGGTCCAGTACCAATCTGGGTGATGCTGGACAAATCCCATAAACTCTCTGGGTCCCGTTTCCTCCTATGAATAATTAGAATATTTGATTCCATGAGCTCCAAGGTCTCCTGTCTGGAGGGTCTATGGACTCAAATGGAGGATTTCAGGCAACAATAGGGAGATATTTGGGGGCAGAGAAAACTCCCTTTTCCTTCAAGTCGTAAGTAGGCAACCACGTCTCCCATGGACCTGCTAGGCTATCAATAGAGCAGATTTTTTTTTTTTTTTAGTACTTTTATCCATGTCTCCACACATCCTCTCTAACTGCTGGCACTGTGCATGGCATACAATATAGGCCTCCTGTAATTTCGGTTTCTGTTAAAAAGAAAAATAATAAGGGGACACATTGTAAATACTCACAGTTGACTCATATTTGGTAAAGAAAAGGCTGTCAGTTGCGTGCAGAATACAATTTCTTTTTTTGAGTGTGTGAGATATATATATATATATATATATATATATATATATATATATATATATTTGTGTGTGTGTGTGTGTAGTACACGGGCCGCCGCTCACTGTTGCGGAGCACAGGCTCCGGACGCGCAGGCTCGGCGGTCATGGCTCACGGGCCCAGCCGCTCCGCGGCATGTGGGATCTTCCCAGACCGGGGCACGAACCCGTGCCCCCTGCAACGGCAGGCGGACTCTCAACCACTGCGCCACCAGGGAAGCCCTATATATATATTTTTAAATTGCAGTATAGTTGACTTACAATGTGATGCCAATCTCTGCTGTACAGCAAAGCGACTCAGTTATACACATAGAGACATTCTCTTTTTAATATTCTTTTCTATTATGGTTTATCACTGGATATTAAATATAGTTCCCTGTGCTATACAGTAGGACCTTGTTGTTTGTCCATCCCGTACATAATAGTTTGCACCTGCTAATCCCAAACTTCCAGTCCTTCCCTGCCTCCACCCCTTGGCAACCACAAGTCTGTTCTCTATGCCTGTGAGTCTGTTTCTGTTTTGTAGATAGGTTCATTTGTGCTGTATTTTAGATTCCACATATAAGTGGTATCATATGGTATTTGTCTTTCTCTTTCTGACTTACTTCACTTAGTATGATAATCTCTAGTTGCAATCATGTTGCTGCAAATGGCATTATTTCATTCTTTTTTATGGCTGAGTAATATTCCATTGTATATATGTACCACATCTTCTGTATCCATTCATCTGTCCATGGACATTTAGGTTGTTTCTATGTCTTGTCTGTTGTGAATAGTGCTGCTATGAACATAAGGGTTCATGTATCTTTTTGAATTATAGTTTTGTCCAGGTATATGCCCAGGAGTGGGATAGCTGGATCATATGGTAGTTCTATTTTTAGTTTTCTGAGGAACCTCCATACTGTTCTCCATAGTGGCTGTACTAACTTACACTCCCACCAACAGTGTAGGAGGGTTCCCCCTTTTCTCCACACCCTCTCCAGCATTTGTTATTTTTAGACTTTTTGATGATGGCCATTCTGACTGGTGAGGTGATGCCTCACTGTAGGTTTGACTTGCATTTCTCTAATGATTAGTGATGTGGAGCATCTGTTCATGTGCCTACAGTCCATCCAGAGTAGAATTTCGGTTGAAGAACAGGGAGCCAGGTGGCCCTGCCAGGAGGCCGCTGTAGTGACCCCTGCACAAGGCAGTGAGAGCTAAGAGGCCCCCAATTTTCCAGCCTGACCACTGAGGTTGATTCTTTCTTCTCCCTCCCTTCTTCTCCTCACACCTCTTTCAACCTCAGTCCCTGTGGGGTCTCCCTCCTGGTTTGTTCTCAAATCTGTCCACTCGTCTGCATCTTCCCAGCCTCTGCCCGAGTTCAGGACCTCATGAGGGCATCCTGAGGGGTCACCTGCAGCAGCTTCTTGCAGGTTCACTGCAGCCAACCTGCCCCCTTCCTGTCCGCTTAAAAACAGTTACAGAATATTGTGAGCACGGAGAAAAGTTTAAAGAATAGTATAAAAACTGTCAGGAGAGGCCGTAAGGCTCACTTGGGAACTAGTAAGAGAGGATCTCTTTAGAAATAAACAGTTTCAGCTCAAATCCTGGTTTTAGCACTTTCTAGCTGGGTAACGTGAGGCAAGTTCCTTGATTGCTCTATACCTCAGTGTCTTCACTTATGAAATGGGGGCGATGAGAGCGGGCACGCATGGGGCTGAGAGAATGATTCATTCATTTACAGGCTGTGTGTGTTAGCCTTATTCTCTAGCTTTCTCTGATTTTGTCAAACAGCCCAGTCTATTTTCTCCTCTTTCTCCGGAGCGAGCCATCCACAGTACAGATTGAATGCTGTCACACACCTCCCTAAATCCTCTGATGGCTCCCTGGTGGCCTCAGGACAAAGTCCCAACTCCTCAACAGGGCTTAACTAGAGCCTCCAAGGTCGGACCCAGTTTCATGCATCATATGCAATGGAACGAGGCCCGGGAGAGAGGGCCCTCCAGCTGGGAAGGCTTCCTGAGAAGCAGAGACAGGCAGGTGGATGCAGAGGCAAGCAGCTCGTGGCTGTGAGCGAGCCTTGGTCCGGCAGCTGGATTGCAGAGTTTCCTACCTTGGTTCAAGAATGTCTCTGTATCTGGGTTTTCCCATTTGTCAGGCTTTAAAAGAGGTCGTGGCGGGGGCAGGGTGGGGCAGGAATTGAACGAGCCACTAGAAGTAAAGTGAGAACAGTTCTGTGCACGTAGCACTCAAGAAATGTTCGTTCTTATTTTGGGTAAGAGTAAAGGTAAATTGGTGCAGATTTTTTGGGCTCTCAAAGGCAGATGGAGGAGTTAGGCTGGGCTTGGTCCGATAAGGCGGTGGGGAGTGTACAGGATAGAATTTGGGTTGAAGAACCTGCCCCGGGCTGCCCAGCCAGGAGGCTGCTGCTGGGATCAAGGTATGGGGATGGGGCGGCCGCGAGACAGATCTCGAGACTGAATGACAGATCACATACAGATACAGGGGAAAAGAACTGCTTCTGAAAGTTTCCACAGCAGCATTTTCTAGAACACTAGATCCAGAAAGCACTCCATGACATGAAAAGTACCTGTTCATCTAAATTTGAGAAATGCCATGTATTTCCCTGTTTGAAAAGTCATGATGTACGCTAACAGGTTAAATCGGTCTAGGAACTCTGCAGTAAACAAATAGTTAAAATTTCGATAAATCCAGTACTTCTGAAATAGTTTGATCACAGGACATCCCTCCCCCTCATCCCCCAGCAATAACACAGATGAACATCTCGAAAAACAGCCTCTGTTGGGCAGGACCCCTCTGGAATCCACTGCCCTGGTACATGTGTGAACCGTACAAACAGTTCAGAGAGAAAAGGACACACACACACAGCCCAGAATGTTACTGTTTCCCTTCCTCTGTTCGCTGGTGGGCTCAAGCAGTGGGGAGCCCGGGAGGACAGCTTAAAATTAAATGCATATTTCCCTTTCCGTGCCTGGTGTGAAGCTGCCTTTCTCACCCTGCCTCCTACACACTTCCTTCTCCAACAGAGTTTGCTTGCCCTAGAGAGAGCCATCTGGATATTAATGTTACAATATTGACTCTTTCAAGGGACCTCCTTTTGGCATCCATTCTAGGTCATGGTGTTTTACTTCAGCCTCTCTGTGTTAGAAAATCATCTGACTTCTCTACGTGGTTTCTTTGGGGTAGTATTATTATTACAATTTTTCCTTTTCTCCAGAATCAAGGCTATTCTCCCCCCTCAAGGACTTCTTGGCATTTCCTTGAGACGTATTATTCTCTTGTGCTTGAAATAGGTGGCATCCTGTTTGCACCGCAAACAGTAAAATGAGATCCCCCCCTCAGGATCACGAAGGAGCCTCGGGGCTACTTCTGCCAAAAGGAATCCCATCTGTCCTGGGTCGGCATCTTGACCCAGGAGACGTGTCTGGACTGGAAAAGGAAATCGTACCAGCAGAGGCAATGCGGACTTTGCAGGTTCATGTTTGAGTTGTGATGTGAGTAGGTGCAGGTGAGAGTGATTCAGGGACGGCCAGAGGCCACGAGATTGTGTTAACCATTGAGATTCAGGAACTGAAAATGGACTGCCTAGGCCGGTTCCACTTCCTTAAGTCTGGGCAAGTCACTCTCATGCATAAAGAAAATCCACCAGGGGATTCTCCTGAAAATCTGGTTGTTAACTCACATGACAGAGCAGTGAGGAACCACCCACGGGACAAGCTCCTGGACCTGGGCTCCCGGCAGGGCTGCTATCCGCAGTTAGAGTTTGGTCCTCATCTGTTTCAGACCTTCAAACGTGGTCTGCTCTCTTTTCCTTCCTCAGCAGGTTGGTGTCATCAGCACATTTCTGCTTGGTTGGCCATTAAGAAGTGTTCATAAAAGGGAGGAATTTGAGGGTTAAACAGACCTTTGGCTCGGAAACTGTCTGCTACACAAAGCTCACCACATTCAGGTGCCTCTCTCCTGTCCACACCTCTCCCCTGTGATTCCAACATTCTTGGCCCAATTTTCTGGGCAAACCTGGTTCTTTGGGGTCGGGATTCAGGTACCAAGCCCAGTTCCAGGTGAAAACTGCATCTACTCAGCCACTAAATTCTGAAGCTCTTTTTTCCACCCTCCAATATCCTGATTGGTCTCATCCAGTAGCCTCCAATCCCACACCAGTTCCCCAGCAAGCTTCCCCCTCCAGCTGTGACTAATTCTGGAGCTTGCTCTGCAAGGATTGCCATGGTTTTCTGTTCTTAAGCCTCCTTTTCCTGGTTGGCCAGATAAGAAGGCTTTATCCTAGGAGACTGAGAAATAACCGGAGAGACACTTTAAAGGAGGCTTATTTCTGGAATTTAGGTAGGTGGAGATTGGTACTGAAATAACTTTAGTATATAAAAAGTAAGTGGGGGACTTCCCTGGTGGCGCAGTGGTTGGGAATCCGCCTGCCAACACAGGGGATACAGGTTTGAGCCCTGGTCTGGGAAGATCCCACATGCCGTGGAGCAACTAAGCCCTGTGCGCCACAACTACTGAACCGGCGCTCTAGAGCCCGCAAGCCACAACTACTCAGCCCGCGTGCCACAACTACTGAAGCCCACACACCTAGAGCCCGTGCTCCACAACAAGAGAAGCCACTGCAGTGAGAAGCCCACGCACTGCAACGAAGAGTAGCCCCCGCTCACCGGAACTAGAGAAAGCCCGCTCGCAGCAACGAAGACCCAACACAGCCAAGAAAAGTTTATATACCTTCAAAAAAAAAAAAAAAGGTGAGTGGGCTGTCTTTCTGTTCTCCAGTGGCATATGAATTACTTGTGGCACTGTTACTTGTTGATATTATTTTCCTACCCGACTGAGACCATACCATACTCAGATTTACATCCTCAGAAGCTAGCCCAGTGCTTGACCATAGAAAGTATTCAATGAATGGTTATTGAACACATTTCCCTCTTCAAAAATAATCCCTCAATGTGACTGGTTAACTGTGTGTGATTATCTGCAGCACAGGGCAAGTTTCTGACCTCACAGACTAGCCCGTGCTGAAACCGCACAACTCAGATGGGCCTTGAATGCACCGGTCGGGACTCGAACCCAGCCAAAATTCAGATGGGACTTGAACCCACTGTCTTCTAATTGAGATCACACACCTGGTTTCAGGACTTAATGAAGCTCAGGTTCTTTATGTCTCATCTCAGAAAGAATTCAGTGAGAGACAAAGTGATAGGTAAGAAGTGGATTTATTTAGAGATATGCACATTCCATAGACAGAATGCGATCCATCTCAGAAAGGTGAGAACAGCCTTGGGAGGAAGACACTCCACAGACAGAGTGTGGGCCATCTCAGAAGGCGAGAGGCCCCAAAATATGGTGTGGTTAGCTTTTATGGGCTGGGTAATTTCATAGGCTAATGAGTGGGAGGATTATTCCAACTATTTTGGGGAAGGGGCGGGATTTCCAGGAATTGGGCCACTGCCCACTTTTTGGCCTTTTAGGGTTGGCCTCGGAACTGTCACGGTGTTGGTAGGTGTGTCAGTAGCTAATGCATTACAGTGAACATATAATGAGGCTCAAGGTCCACTGGAAGTTGAATCTTCCACCATCTTGGACCTAGTTGGTTCTAACCAGTTTTTGTCACGTGCTATGGCTATGTCATTCTTTTAAAGGTTGCACCCTGCACCCTTTCCTCCTGTTTCAATTCCACTAACAGGCACTTATTAAGTTTTTAGGAGATTTTTCTTACATGGAATTGAAATCTGCCTTTCTATTACTTTCAAATATTCTTCCTACTTCGCTCTCTGGGGTCAAAACTGCAAATCGAATACCTCTTCCCGTGTGGTATTTGGTATTCTAAGTCTCTTCTTTTCCATGTTAAACATTTCTAACTCCTTGAATTTTCTCTTACGTGACAAGCTTTCTTAGTGCTCATTGCCTGGGTGACTCTCTTTGAATATTTGCTCATATTTATGAGCATATGTCTGAGTATTCTCCCCTGAAACCACTCCGCTTATCAATAACCCTTTTAAGGTGAGTGCCAGGAATTTCCCTCCAGGCTTTGGGGCAGGCTTACCTAGACAGAGTCACTGGGTGTTATCTCCTCCTTTGCCTTCTGCTTTCTTTTTCTATGGACTGATGGAGGCACCTGCAGAGCACTTAGATTTTTTAAGAGGCCACCACAATAGAATGCAGATTCTCAGGAATGCAGCCCTGGGGAAATGCAGGACAGGGTGGCTGAGCTTTGATGAGAATAGGATGGAGAACTATCTGGGGAGTTGGAGTTTTGTGGGAGAGGCAAAGCCAAGTTGGGAGTTATCATGGGTGGAGAAATGGGGAAAGGGAAGGGATCCCGAAAAGTCAAAGACGAAATAGGAGCAGGGGTGCCTGGGGAGGTCATTCCAGCCAGGAGGCCAAGAGGAAAGGCCTGGGGTGTGGCGGGGAAGAGAGAGGTGCTGAGATAACCTTCCCTTCGCCCATAGTCCAGTGCTTCAAAAGTCTTCGAAATGGCGGCTTCTGAACTAAATCTGACGCTACAGTTATTGAGTTTAAATGTCAAAGAAAAAGGATTCCATTTTAATTTCATTTTCATAGGCTTCTGCTCTATGAATTTTGCATGAAAATGTTTTACATTTGCACTTATACAAAATGTATGATTGAATTCAGAATAAAAAATGATAAATTACAGAGATACATGTTAGATCTCCTATTCTAATGCCAGCCTATTAAGCAAATTCAGTAGTTAAGCAAATTCAGTCTTCAATTCAAATAGGCAGATATTTTCACTAGTAAAAGCTGAAATATAAATAACTGGCTTATATCTATAGTTTTTTTCCTGGTCAGTTGGTAGGATAATTTGCTGTGAATTTGGTCTCTTTTCATCAAGAGAAAGCAGTGAGGCTCTATTTCCCTATCTATCACTATCTCTTCTCCTTTGTCTCGAAAATTTCTTTCTTCAGAAAAACCTCCTCGGGATGGCTTAGCAGAACGAGGCTTCCATAGCTAGATGAGTGTCTTGGCAATCATAGAGTTCAACCATTATTTCGTTGCAGATGAAAGAACCAGAGATTGCTTACTTGCTTGCAGTTACACAGCTAGCTGCTAGCCGACTGTTAGTCACTTAAGAGAGTGTTGTAATGCCTTTTCGTAGACTTCTGGCGTTTGTTTGGGTAATTTGTCTTCTGTGCCAGAATTCCCAGTCCTCCATCTCTCCTCCCGAGCTCCAGTGTTGCCTCCCCTTAATTACAACAAGTGTACACACTTGGAATGAACAGAGGCTCTGCCTTTTCTACAAGAAATGTGAAGACCACGCAGAGAGATTTAGGGACTATTTCTAACACATCATCTAAATCAGGTGGGGAATATTGGTGTGGAGGATGCCCGAGAGAAAAATACAAGATGAGTAGGCAGGTTGCAACTGGTTATGCTTTATGTCTAGCTGTTCTCTAGGTGCATCTGCCTGATGTAGGCATGGGGATAGGGGAGAGCAGGGAGAGGCTGATGAGACCATTGTGTTTTTAATTTGATTCCCCTGGATGACTGGGAATGAATGGAAATTTTCTGAGTAAACATGTTAATTAACTTCTTTGTGACTCAGTTTCCTCATCTATTAAATGGGGATAATCACAATATCTTTTTCCCTCAGCCGGTAAGTGTGGGAATTGAATGAGTTATGCATAAAGCATATAGACTTCTGCTTGGCACAAAGTAAGTGCTATGTATGTGTCGGCAACAATAGTTATTATTACAGACAAGTATACCATATGGGCACAGAGGAAAGAACAGATAATTCTGGAAGATTATAGAGGAGATGATGTTTAAGTTGAGCCTTAATATAGTTGCTTGCTGGCAGAGATAGGGCAGGAATAGGTACAGGAGAGGTTAATCCATGCAGACAGAACATCACATGCATGAACAAGGACTCATGAAAGAGGATGGGGTGACTGGAAAACTAACAGTCGACTGATTACTTGTAGGTCCTTAAATACATTTCTTTTCTTTCAAAGACGCAATAAAGGGAAAATTACCAACTTACTTGGAGAAAATATATTCTTACTGTGTTTTGTTCTGCTATTGTCCTGAAAGCACTGATTGCATGTGTAAATGTGAAGGCAACCCCCATAAGTTGACGAAAGCTGTCTTTATACCTACAAGAGTATATAGAAACATCTATGTCCACACGCATGCCAATTTCTATGCATGGAGACAATTGTCCTTTGTGGTTGGTTTGGAAATCATCCTGTTCCTGGTCTTGCAAAGTTCAGACTTGTATTGACTGTTGTGATCACAGACTTTTAGACCACAGAGATGACATAATCCAGTAACCTCATTTTATAGCCAAAAGCCTGAGGCCCAGAGAGTAACTTGCTCAGCGTTACTACATCACCTGGTTAGTGGGAGAGCCAGGATGAGAACTGGGGTATTGGTATTGGTTGGGTTGTGTACCCCCAAATTCATATGTTGCAGTCCTATTCCCCCAGGAGCATAGAATGTGTCTGTGTTTGGAGATAGGATCTTTAAAGAGGTGATCAATTTAAAATGAAGTCATTAGGGTGGGCCCTAATCTAATGTGAGTGGTGTCCTTATTAGAAGGAGATACTGGACACAGACACCCGCAGAGGGAAGGCCATGTGAAGATACAGGGAGAAGATGGCCATCTATAAGCCAAACAGAGAAGTCTCAAGAAATCCACCTGCTGACACCTTGATCTTGGACTTCTAGCCTCCAGAACGATGAGAAAATAAATTTCTGTTGTGTAAGTCACCCAATCTGTGGTGGGTTGTTATGGCAGCCCTGGAAAACTAATACAGATGTCCAAACTGCAGGATTCACACTCTTGTAACTGCCTCTACAGATGAGTAAGATGAGGCCAGGATGCCAGGCAGGATTTCTCTGCAAGTCATCAGCTGCTGAGGGAAGATCGGGGCCTGCCCTTGGCACAGGGAGAGGCCTCTGACACTCGGCCCTTCTCCAGCCCTGGAAGACTCTTGGAACGAGTGCCTACACAATGTACAACCACACCCCATGAATCAATTTGTACCCACAAGACTCCGAAGGAGTTTCACCAAGTCAACTCAATGAAAAGCTGACACCAATGGTATTTATTAATTGATAATAACGATGGTGATTTAATTTGTGTACAGTTGATAATATTACTGGTTTATTTGCATGCCTTTATCTTGACTGTAGTCTTGTCGTTGGCAAGGACTATAATAATGTACTCCTTTATGTATTCTTTGCTGTCAGTAAAAAAATCTTCATTACATAATAAAAAGAAATTATCAGCAATAATTCAGACAAACAGTGCCCCTGCTTTGGCATCGGCACAAGGTCGTTTAATTGGGGCCACCTGGAAACTCTCTGACTCCCTGTTGACACACTGCCATCTGGTGGAGCAGGGCCTGTGGACCGCCTTTCACAGTCTGATGTGCCTGTGTCTTGACATATGTTTGTTCCCGTTTCCTGCTGATTTTCCTGATAGCTGTCCAAATCCAAGGGCGAGATCCATGCAGGTCTAGGTCTTTTCAAAATACTGCAGGAGGCAACAATTGTCTTTGATTTTCTCCTGCTTTGCCTTTCAATGATGCTAGCAGCCTGGTGTTCCCTGTTTTGGGATGAAAACTTGAATTCCATTCACCAAATTAACATCTCTCTCCCTCCCCCAAATCCCCTTTATTTGCATAGAACTCACAGTTTAGAAACTTCTTCTGAAAATACGCTCTCATTTGATCCTCAAACAGTTTTTTGGAGTAGGCTGGTCTAGAACATTACCCTCCTTCAACAGAAATTTATTGACTATCGATCATGCTCGATACTGGCATCTAGGGGCACAGAGATGGAAAGACCAGGGCCAACTTAATCCACTGGGTACAGAAGGCCCAGTGCCTGGAGCCCACAATATTTTGAGGGACCTGTGAAAATGTTTTAATTCTTTTAAAATCAGAACCAAAAAAATGAACTTTTAGGTGGAATAAATATCACCTGATTACGATGTATGATCCTTTTAATGTATTGTTGAATTCAGTTTGCTAGTATTTTGTTGAGAATTTTTTTAAAATAAATTTATTTATTTATTTATTCATTTATTTTTGGCTGCTTTGGGTCTTCGTTGCTGTGCACGGGCTTTCTCTAGTTGTGGCGGGCGGGGGCTACTCTGTTGAGGTGCACGGGTTTCTCATCGCGGTGGCTTCTCTTGTTGTAGAGCACAGGTTCTAGGCGCGCAGGCTTCAGTAGTTGTGGCACGTGGGCTCTAGAGCGCAGGCTCAGTAGTTGTGGCGCACGGGCTTAGTTGCTCCACGGCACGTGGGATCTTCCCAGACCAGGGCTCGAACCCATGTCCCCTGCATTGGCAGGCGGATTCTTAACCACTGTGCCACCAGGGAAGTCCCTGTTGAGAATTTTTGCATTCATATTCATCAGGGATATTGGCTGTAGTTTTCTTGTAGTGTCCTTGTCTGGTTTTGGTATCAGGGTAATACTGCCTTTGTAAAATGAGTTGGAAGTGTTCTCTCCTCTTTTATTCTATGGAAGAGTTTGAGAAGATTGCTACTAATTCTTTTCAAATGTTTGGTAGAATTCAACAGTGAAGCCATCTGGTCCTGGTCCTTGTTGGGAAGTTTTTGATTACTGATTCAATCTCCTTACTACTAATTAGTATGTCTAGATTTTCCCTTTTTTCATGATTCAGTCTTGGTAGGTTGTATATTTCTAGGATTTTATCCACTTCTGCGTTGTTCAATTTGTTCGTAGTAGTCTCTTATGATCATTTCTATTTGTGTGGTATTAGTTGTAATGACTCCTCTTTCATTTCTAAAGTGGCATCGGATAGTCAGCCCTCTGTATCTGCAGATGCAAAACCTGCAAATATGGAGGGCTAACTGTTCTCCAAAGATAACTCATTAATTTAAAAAAATATAATTTTGAACTCATATACTTAAACCTGTTTGAGGGATTCCAAACACTTGCAATTATTTTCATTTTTGAAGCTCAAATTGTATTTTCTTTGACCAGTGAAAGCGTCTTTACTTTGGTTCCTGATTCTTTTTGGCAAGATCCTAGTAGTATTTGATAGCTTCCTTGCTATCTAGAAAGACAAGGTGTTCTAGGCTTATCTTATACATTTCCTTCCCTAGACCTGAAAGTCAACGTTTTTGTCAAGAAGTACTAGCTTCTTTTAGTGGGAAACAGTGTTTCAATTTGAAATCTGATACTGGGTACTATGGTCTGAATTGTGTCTACCCACTTCCCCAAATTCATATGTTGAAGCCCTAGCCCCCAATGTGACTGTATTTGGCAATAGGGCCTTTAGGAGGTAACCAAGGTTAAAAGAGTTCATAAGAGTGGGGCCCTAGTCTGATGACCAGAGAGTTCTACTATGTGAGGACAAAGCAGGAAGGTGGCCATGTACAAGCCAGGAAGGGAAGTGAATCAGCCAGCACCTGGATCTGGGACTTCTAGCTTCCAGAACTGTGAGAAATAATTGTCTGTTGTTTAAGCCACCCAGTCAGTGATTTTTTTTTATTTTTTATTTTTTTAATGGCAGCCTGAGCAGACTAATACACTAGGGGTGCTTATTGTTCCTGGATTGGTGATTACTTCTAGCTTCTTTAATGGACAAGGCCAAGTAAACTTTATTCCACATTATACAGTTTACAGTCCCAGGATAAAAACACTGAAACTACCAACTAGATTATATAATAGAATGTTTTTGTCACTAAACACTAATTCACTAAAAAGTGATTTAGTTATAAGCACTAAAAGGTTGAAAGCTTTTCCCTATACTTTCCCCAGATAGCTGTACTGTATTTTTATGGAGCATATTGCCATTACACAACGTTCTCTCCCTTTTAATCTTCATTTGGACTTACTTTTACAAGTAAGCATAGGCTTAAGGTTCATCACCAATCTTTTATTTTTCTATGCATCTGGTGCCCAGGATCTTTAGTTTTCCTCCAGCCTTACTGATGTATATTTGACAAGTAAAACTTGTATTTATTTATTTATTTTTAATTTAATTTTTTTTTTTTTTTGACTGTGCCACACGGCATGCAGGATCTTAGTTCCCCGACCAGGGATTGAACCCGTGCCCCCTGCAGTGGAAGGGCAGAGTCTTAACCACTGGACCACAAAGGAAGTCCCCAAAACTTGTATTTATTTAAAGTGTATAATATGTTAATTTAATATATATGCAATATTTATATCTATATCTATACTGTGAAATGATTACCACAGTCAAGCTAATCAACACATGAATCACCTCACATGGTCATCTTCTGTGTGAGTATGTTCTGAGAGCACTTAAGATTTTCTTTCAACAGTCCTTGTATCATTCTCTCTCTAATCAATTTAGTTGCCTGAAACAAATTCCCTTAAAGAGTCCTCAAGGAGGGCTCATGAGAACCATACTCTCTGTGTTCTTGACTTGATAACAGGAATATCACAAAGGTGATGCTGGGCTCTTCCCCTTGGATCATAGCCGGTAGCAGGTGGTGTTAATTTCGTCCATCTCTGGTGAAGTTACTTTGACCACTTTGTTAAACTGCTATGTACCAAGTTTCTCCACTATAAAGTTAGACTTTTCCCTTTTGTATTTATCATTTTGTGATGAGATCTTTTAAAAATATTGAACTTTAATCCACTAGGTTAGGATACATTGAGATTTCTCATTTGAATTATAACTATGATGGTTCCCAAATGGTGATTTTCTCATTTCACCATTCCTTTTGTTTTTACCAATTAGCACTTACTATTTATCTTCTCATTTATATATTCATTTATGTATGTACATCAGTGCTGGCTCATGGTTTCCTATTTTATTCAATGGGATATAATATTTTTACCATTTAGTTTGGTTTTCAATTTGCCCCAGATTTGTCTAGCAGAAGCCCCTTCCTGCTGACTTCTGTGCACTTTTTAAAAAAAAAAAATTTACTTATTGATTTATTTGGCTGTGCCGGGTCTTAGTTGCAGCATGAGAACTCTTAGTTCCTGCATGTGAGATCTAGTTCCCTGAGCAGGGATTGAACCCAGGCCCGCTGCATTGGGAGCACAGAGTCTTAGCCACTTGACCACCAGGGAAGTCCCATCTGTGCCCTTTTGATATGCCCCCATCAGTATTTTAACTCCCTTATTTTGGTCACAATAGGCTGTTCCAGGCCCATCTTGGACTTTCTATGCCCCACCCCTAGAATTAGCCATTTCTCCTTTAAGTGGAAACGGTATTTGGAAACCAAGGTCTAGGTGTACTAAGTAGGGTCATGGCTACTGGGGTGTTGCTGCTTAAAGTAGTCTTAGTAGACAGAGCTAGAAATTATATGTATATCCACACTGCTATGGGCTGAACTGAGTCCACCCTAAATTCATATGTTGAACTGAATTCATGTGTTGAACTAACCCCGAGTGTGATGGTATTTGGAGGTGGGGATTTTAGAAGGTAGTTAGGGTTAGATGAGGTCATGCTGGTGGGAACTTTGTGATGAGATTAGTGGCTTTAGGAAGAGGAAGAGAGAGCTATCTCTCTCCCTCCACCAAGTGAGGACACAGTGAGAAGTTGGCCATCTGCAAGCCAGGAAGAGGGATCTCACCAGGAACTGAACTGGCCAGTACCTTGATCTTGGACTTCCAGTCTCCAGAACAGTGAGAAATAAATGTCTATTGTTTAAGCCTATGGTTAGTCTACAGTATTTTGTTATAGCAGCACAAGCAGACTAATGCATGTGCACGCGTGCATGCACACACATGTATATTTGTGTATTCTCTTTATATGGAAACCTGTAAGTTCACACCAACACTGCCAATTCCAGTCCAACAGCAGAGTATTCCTTCTGCCTTTCCCTCTTTTCAAATTTAAGATTTTCTTCTCTGACAATGAAGACTATGACTTCTTCTGTCCTCAGTATTACTTATTTGCTCAATCACCCTCTGCAACCAATCTTTTCAGCCCTCTGGGTCTCTCTTGGCCACCTTCCTCATCTGTCCTCAACCTCCTGCTAAGCCACCTCTCTGTCCAATGTCCCTCTTTGCTTGGGCCTGCCAAATGGCTCTTCTATTGAATTATTGATATTTAAGGAGGAAATAAGCTTGTATTATTTATAAAATGTACTTAAATTTATTTTGAAATAGAAATCCACAGTTCTCTTTTGTGGGTAAGAGTATGCCATGTTTTCTTATCTGTAGGAATGTTATTTTGCTCCTTATTCTTTTTTTTTCTTTGTAAGAATTTCCACAGGATTTGACTTTCATGCTTTTCTGTTGTTGTTGTTTTTTTTTTAATTTACTGATATTATTTATTTATTTTTGGCTGCGTTGGGCCTTCATTGCTGTGTGTGAGCTTTCTCTAGTTGCGGTGAGCAGGGACTACTCTTCCTTGCAGTGCACAGGCTTCTCATTGCGGTGGCTTCTCTTGTTGCGGAGCACGGGTTCTAGGCACGCGGGCTTCAGTAGTTGTGGCTCGCGGGCTCTAGAGTGCAGGCTCAGTAGTTGCGGCGCAAGGGCTTAGTTGCTCTGCAGCATGTGGTATCTTCCTGGACCAGGGCTTGAACCCGTGTCCCCTGCATTGGCAGGAGGATTCTTAACCATTGTGCCACCAGGGAAGCCCTCTGTTGCTATTTTTTATGTGAAGTTAGTTTTCCTGAATTTTTAGAAGGAGGCATAGTTGAGAGTGGCTCTTCTAACTTCACAGGGGTGTTAACAAATATGGTGTCTTTCTTTCTGAGATTTCCTTTCTCTCTTCCTTCCCCCCCAACTTTATCTGGGCCTTTTCTTCCTTTGTCTTTATTTTCTGTGTCCTGTGAAATTTTGATATCACTTTTGGGACTTTCTCCTTGGTTTGGGCCCTGTTCTGGAAGGGAGTCTTGGAGAGTAGTTTTGAGAGTTACAGAGGCTAGGCTCTCCAGACATTTCCATTTTCACCTTAGACTCCTTGCACTTACCTACCATTGGGCTAAATTATTACCCATGCAAATAGTACTACCAGGGGGTTAAAACTGCTCAGTTTCAGGTGCTGTTCTTAAGTTAGACCATCACACTTTTCAGGGAAAACCAGTTGCTATTTTGGGGTTCACCTTTTGTCATCTTGTCAGATACCCCATTGCTTCCATCTGCACACAGCCGATGCCCTACCAGTCTGTGCTGTTGGTGGGTTGTCATCACTGCTTGCATTTTGTAGTTCATGGGGACACCTTGTCATTTAGTTTCCCTGTAACTGTGATCCATTGGTTTGGTTTTTCTATTAGTTATTCTTTCTGTTTTTATGGCGGGACTCAGAAAGAGTAAAATGCTATGCTGTCATTACATAATCTTTCTTGTTTCTGTATCTTTTTCAAACTCTCCTGTTTAGCTTGTGTTAAGAGCCAGATGAATAGTTGAGAATGATTATAGATTAGACAAACTTAGTCAAGTCACGGCTAATCAGAGCCGTGTTTTTGGATATATCCTCTTTACTGGAGCAAATCAGCACATGGCTTTTGGCACCTGGTTGGCAACTACTGACCAACACCCCACCCCATCCCATGAGCCCCACCTCCACTCCTATCAGAAAAGATAAGCAGAAGCATTTTGCCCTCACCTGGGAGGAATAAAGGATTACCTTTACAGTTCTGTCTCAGAGCCTCGCCAAGTCTCTTGCTCTCTGGCACATATAGTCTAGAAGGACTTGACCATCCTGATCTCCCACAGAACATCATGCTGGCCCTTGACATTGATGACATTTTTCTAGTTGCATCTGGAAGGTGGAATTACAAGGCACTCTGGTAAGATGCATGTGTGCTAGAGGGTGGGAGCTCAAAAGTGCTAGCTCTATCAATGAAACTTCTAGGGTCCTGTGGTCTGGGGCATATTGGAACAGCCACTGTTTTTTTGTTTTTTGTTTTTATTGCGGTATAGTTGCTTTACAATATTGTGTTAGTTTCTGCTGTACAATGAAGTGAATCAACTGTATGTATAATTATATATCCCCTCCCTCTTGGACCTCCCTCCCACCCCCTCCCCCATCCCACCCATCTAGGTCACCACAGAGCACCGAGCTGAGCTCCCTGTGCTATACAGCAGGGTCCCACTAGCTATTTATTTTACACATGGTAGTGTATATAGCCTGATCCTAATCTCCCCTCCACCCCGCCCCCGTATCCACACATCCGTTTTCTACATCTGTGTCTCTATTCCTGCCCTGGGTCTTCTGTATCATTTTTCTAGATTCCACATATATGCATTAATATACGGTATTTGTTTTTCTCTTTCTGACTTACTTCACTCTGTATGACAGACTCTAGGTCCATCCACATCTCTACAAATGACCCAGTTTTGTTCCTTTTTATGGAACAGCCCCTGTTAAGCGAGGCACATGCTGCACTTCGCACTGCTCTCCACAAAGGAAGGGCATGCTGTTTGTGGGTCTCTTTGGATTTTGGAGCTTCATATCTGATGTTTGGCCGTGCTGCTCTGACTCAAGCACTGGCTAACCCGTTAGGTAGCCAGTTTTGAGTGAAGCCCAATACAAGAAGCATTGGCAGAGGTCCAGGCTTCATTTCAAACTGTCCCACAAATTTCACTGTAAAATCCAGCAGACCTAAAATTATAGTATCTCTGGCAGACAGAGATGCAACCTCCAGCCAGCTCCCATACGAGACCCCAGGGCAAGGCCATGCCTGTTCCGTGAACAACGATTCTCTATTTGAAAATACAGCCATCTTGCAGCTGGGCCCTAGTAGAGACGAGATGTCTGACTTATAGGATACCAAGTGAGTATGCAACCTGACCTTGAACTGAGTCTTAACTGATTGACTAAACTACAACACTCATAATACAACTAAATTCAATTACAGAGCAGCATGACAGTGTAGGATGGAAACAGTATCTATGAGGTCAAGCCTGAACACGCCCAGAAGGCACGAGTGTTTCAAGTTATCTATGGCTGTGCAAGAAACTACCCAGAACTTAGTGGTTCAAGACAAGCACTTATTTATATGTCAATTCTAATCTCCCAGTTTGTCCCACCCTCCCCTTCCCACCCTGTGTCCATATGTCTGTTCTCTACATCTGCGCCTCTATTCCTGCCCTGGAAATAGGTTCATCTGTATATACACTACCATGTGTGAAATAGATGGCTAGTGGGAACCTGCTGTATAGCACAGGGAGCTCAGCTCAGTGCTCTGTGGTGACCTAGATGGGTGGAATGGGGGATGGGGGAGGAAGGGAGGTCCAAGAGGGAGGGGATATAGGTATACATAGAGCAGATTCACTTCATTGTACAGCAGAAACTAACACATTGTAAAGCAATTATACTCCAATTAAAAACAAAAAACAAAAGCCAAGGGCTTGTTATTTCTCATGATTCCGTGGGCTGGGAATTCAGGCAGGACTTGGCTGGGCAGTTCATCGTCTCCATGCTGTGAGGTCACGAACGTGCGCAGGCTGGATCATCAAAGGGTTTCCTTCACATGCTGGGCTCCTCGGGGCTCCTTCACACGGCTCCTTCACTCTCTTGCCACGTGGCTGATTTGGGTTTCCTCACAGCTTTGTGGTCTGTCAGGGTAGCTGGACTTCTGACTTGGCATGTGGCTTCCAAGAGAGCCAGAGTGGAACTGCCAGTTCTCTGAAGCACCAGGCCTAGAACTGTCACTTCTGCTGTAAGGACTTGTCACAATGAATCAGAAGGCCAACTCACATTCATGGGAGAAAGGAAACTAGAGTTTAGGGCCAGCAAAGAAAATGTGTCCCTTGATCTGCTTCACTATTTCAGGACAGAATAGCAACTCGTGGCACTTCTGACACAGAATTGAGGTCCAGAAGGCCCCGGAGTGGAGAAGAGGGGACGTTGTTAGCCAGTGGGGGAATTCCTGAAACGTCTGCATTGAAAACCAATCGAATGGTACCTCCTGAGCACCTCGGGAGCTGGTCTGGGCCCAGGTGATGCTCTGAGCCTGCGGGCGCCTTGCTGAAGCCGGTCTTCGGCGACGGAGTTTTTTCTGCTCATAGAGGGGAGACGTGGCTCCACAGCACAGACGCAGTTCTGGCTTTCGTCCGGGAGGGGGCAGTGCAGGCCACACCGCCGGCCGAGACACCGCGGCTCCCTGACAATCTGCTCGTGACTCCGGGCAGGGTCGCTGCAAACAAAGCCAAGGAGGTTCGGCCTTAAACCTCCGTCGGGTGCCGGGCTGAACTGCTAAGAGGTGAAAAACCTGTGAGAACTCAGAGAAAGCCCGCTTGACAGTCTACACTCTACATGATTATCAAATCGTTTTCCTTGCTCATGAGGTTCCTGTTAACTTTTAACACGTGATTGAGACTGTCTGTACTTAGAGTAACCAAAGCTGCGGAACACATGAGATGCTTAGGGTTACTATCTGAGACCTAACATGGGTATCTCCTGACTTTAATACGTTTTCATATCAGCCTTCTTAGTATTCAATATATCTCAGTTTTCTCTAGTGCTGAGCATTTTTTTAAATGTGGAGGATAAATGAAAAATAGACATTTGTATAACTGTAATCTCTCCCCCCGCTTTTGTCGTTGTTGTTGTTGAAAACTATAACTGAGATCATTGAGGAATCATTGTCCAGTGGGAGGTATGGTGCACTTGGACTCAGAAGACCTGGGGCTGGACTCGGGTCTGCAAAGTCATTAGCTGTGCATGGGGTCCTCAGGTAAACCACTTACCCTGATTCCTCATCTGTGAAACAGAAATGATGAGATATGTTCTTTTTTCATTCGCAGGACTTTGTGAGGCTCCCATGAAGCAAGGAGGTATTTGGAAATTTTCTGTACATGGAAGTGTTCTGCACGTGTAAGGTATTATTGAATTATACTTTATATTTTTGAACTTATATGTTTTTGAGGAAAAATGATAGATGTTAATTGTAGAACAATTCAAACAATACTCAAAACTACAGAAGGGAATGTAAGTCCCTCAAAATTTCACTATCAAGGAATTATCACTGTTAACATTTGAACATGTCTTCGGACAACCCTGCATGTACATATATACACATGTATGTAAACAATGTTTCAAAAATTGAATTGTATTATACATTCTGTTATTTAAATGCCTCCCCCAACACACTCAACATTGCATAATAGCCAATATTTATTGATCTTTAATAACGCGTCAGGCTTTGTCTGAGCCTTTTAAGTGAATCCTTATTTAATCTCAGAGCAGTGGCATTGAGGGTGTACTTTTTTGTCTGAGTATGTACTTTTATCATAAAGACAGGAAACTGAGGTTCAGAGAAGCGAAATCACAGATTTTCCGATTTCCTGCCATTTTAAGGAATCTTACAACAAACATATTTGCTTCTGCTTACAGCTTTTCCCACTTTTATTGTGTCTTCAGCATTCTGTTTGTTAGTAGACAAATCAAGAGGGCTGCTTGTTCAAAAATGTCAATTCTCACACCTACAAATCTCTAAGGGAAGAGACTTATGGGTTGAGAATTTTTAAACAAGCTGTCCTTGGAGGTTGTTATATGTACAGTCATGTTTGAGAACCACAACCTTGGTTTAAATTCCTAGACTGGGATTGCTGGATCGATTTTGAACTTGAGACATAATGCCAAACGGCCCTCCAGAAATGTCAACCACTTTCCCTTCCCACAAACTGTGTGTGACTAATTTAGGCTCTTTTGTTTGGACCTCTCTGTATTCCACAATATTACCTTGTACATTGCTTCCTAGTTTGTCCTCAGGACAGTAACCTACTTATAGGCTATTTAGCACACGAGTGTGTGCACCCACTAAAGTTTCAACTTGAGGTTGAGCACTTTTCTTCAAATATGTTAATCATTTTGAGGTTCAGGAGGCTTTCTGCGTATTCTGTTTAATGATACCCTCTTTTTCTCTCTCATCTCTTCAACGCCTTGCCTCATGTGCTGCTCTCTGTCTGGTCTCTAAGCCATTGTCTTCGGGGCTGTAAAACCTGCTTTTCTAAAATTATACTGGATAAATGAAGGTATAAACTCTGCACAATTAGTACCTCCAGATGGAAAACAAATTCTCGTTCTTTCCACAAGAGGTCAACTACAGTCTACCCTCTGCCCCCCCGTTTGATCCCCCTAGTTTATCCTATTCTTTATCTAGAGTCCTTCTGCTGAATTCTCCAAAGTCTTAATCCTACCAACTTCCAGTCTCCCCATGTCAGAACTAAAACCCTTCCCCTTAGCACTGTTAAGCATAGTTCCTTTGCTAAACTCCAGATTTTGTAAAGCAAGATTCTCCTCGTACTAAAGTTCTAAATAAAACTCTTTTTCTCCTTTTCAAAAACTATTGCCTCCTACCTAGGAAACTAGGTTTCTTTGAATTTCTTTGTCCTCAAAGTAAAGTGCTATTTCCTCTCCTAAAGGAGACAGAAAATACTTTTTTTTTTTTTTTTTTACTAATTCATTAACAACTAACCTTTGACAATTAAGATACAGACATCCTACAAGGTATACACAGACAGCAGCCTAAGAGGTCATGCACCCTGGAATATTTAGTAGGAAGGTGAGTCATCTCAGACTTAATATAAAGTTTACATTAGTCAGTTTATGACAATTATTATTTCTAATTGTCTGTGTCTTAAAAACAACCTTGAAATCTATGCACAGAGAATAAGGCTGTGTAAAATTAGACATAGGTAGGTTATCTGTATTTCATGTTGCCCAAAAAAATATAAAAATGTCTTTTTCTTCTAATACATTTATGCAAGTGGGAGCTTGCATTCTAATACAGCTTTCTGAACCAAATCATTTTATAAACTCTTTTGGATCAGAGGATTTTAAATCCATGAATGAGAACATGAATGTGAAAGGAAAAATGGGTTAATACAAGCAGAATGTTGGGCTGGGGACCTGAAACTTTCTCTTCCCTTCTCTGAGCGTTTGTTTCTCCCTGGGGCTGTCTCTATGTGATCCAGAAAGATAGTGAGCTGAAATTCCAAATATTCTTTGACAATTTCACATGAGACTGAAAAAAATAAAAGGATTGTATGGTTTTGATTTTATAGAGAAGTCTTCTGTGCAACAGCGATTTAAAGAAAAAGCTATATTCGCCTATATTTGGTCATTCAAATAATGTATCAGATTTCCTGAAAATGAGGACACAGGCGAACAGGAATGCTAGTAAATTCCAGGAGAATAAACACTACTCGGTGATTTCTAGTACTGCTGCTTTTATTTTTCAACATTTAACAAACACCAGTCTGGCTTAGTTTTGGCGTGGTCTCAACCTTGAGAATGTAGAATTCAAATGAGCACAGAATTGTCTCAGAGACATGGCTACGCCATCTTCATACCCATGACATTTTGGACTGAAGATCTGTCAGAACACCTCCCAAACATTAACTGATAAAAATCAAAACCTCCTTCAGGAACTGATTTCAGAAGAGAAAATTAAAACCTTTTGCGCTATATCCACTTACTGTCTACCCTGAGAAAACAACCCACTGTTCTGCTGTACAAATGACTAATTTGACTAATTTTTTCCCCTGGCTTGGCAGAATCTTTTATTGAACTGATTGAAATGACCAGATGTTTTGGCAGCTTATGTAGACATAATCTAAGAGACTCAATAATTGACTTAAGTAAACGTATCAGGATGTGGACTGGCAATAGAATTTGAGGATTCTCTGTTCTGTGATGACTTCAAATCCCTTTTTAAAAGGCAGGCTGCTTGTGTAATTGAAATGCGCAGAGATTGGCACCATCTCAGTCATTTACTTTAGTAATTTATAGCCTATCTAGATCTGAGCATCTCTGTAACTTTTGAAAGAAAGCAAGGAAAAGCTTCAGTATTAGAGACCTATAAAAATTGTCTGTGAGGCTGTCTGCTCAAAGTGAAATGAAATACTTCTCTGCAGAAAAATCCCCAGATGAAAAGATTGCAGCAGAATTTCATTTGACTCAGATTATCTAGAAAATGATACAATTGCATTTTCCTTAAGTTTTGGAGTGTTTTTTATGAGAATGTTTAATGCCAGAATTCTCCATGTTATTTTTTGATTCTCCATTTTGCTTTGAGCACAATTGCTGTATTGTAATCTCTAGTGAAGATAAAAATATTCATTATAAAGAACTCACCGAGGTCAACTTTCTGGTAAAAGCCTATCACCAGAAGAAAGATTTCAAATTGTGGTTTATTCCTCAGAAAAAGAAACAGTCTGCACATCTTTCCATGCCTAAAAGCCTGCTAACTTAGGCTGAGCGTGGGACGGAAAGATACAACAAATGTCAAACTTTGGGCTGGACGACTCACTTAGCCTCGGTTTTCTTTTCCCTCCTCTAAGATGAAAGATTCCTCTTGAATTTGTTTAGTAAACAAGGTTTCCGAATGTCTCTTATTTCCCTTTTTTCCCATTGTCCTTTCCTACCCCTCTCTTCATTCCTATATTAAAGAAAAAAAAGTTTATAGAACCTAGGCACAGGCAGGCGAGCACACACCGCCCCCTACACTTAGACCTAAGTGAGTGATTAGCACCTGTGTCAAAGAGTGCATACAAACTTCCTTTTCCTTAGAGCTTGGAGAGCAGAGACCCTTCCATTCTGATGGGCACTCTGCACCCAGTGTTCCTGGTAAACATTGTTCTGTATTAGCATAATAACAATCACACCAGCAAGTTAATCATTCGAGTGTTGTTTTTCCTTCGTATGGTCAGAGGCAGACTGGCTCCACAAGTCTTTTCCTGCGCTGGCTGACACAGGAACCTTCTTGTCCTTGATAACAGCCCATGCCAACGACAGACCGACTGCTCATTCTCTTTGCGACCCTGCCTCGCTGGGTTCATTGCTGCTGGCCGGCTCTGTGTTAGGGCAGATTACAGAGAATTCACATGAAACCTAATCGAGGCCTGCGTGATACAGAGAAGAGAATAAAAATACTTTACGAGATGATTTGGATGAGATGTCACCCAGTGGGTGCAGGATCATGGCGGTTTTTTTCTGCAGACAGAAGCCATAACAACGATATATGAACCATTCTCTTGTGAAGTGCTGGTTAGAATGATTGACGCCTGCAGATGTGCCGAGTCTGTGGCTGCAGGTGCCAGATGTTGAGTAGCACTTAGGGACGCTTGGTGGCCAGGGCCATTTCCTTCTGTTAACGATAGTCCCTCACTCTAACGCCAGCTCCTCTCACTCTTTATTTCCTGGTTGATTCTGGGTTCTAAACATTAAACAAAAACCAACCCCAAACACATGAAACAGCAGTGGCTCTGATGTTTTTTTAAAAAGGCAGTTTTATTTTGTGATGGTTTTTGAAAGCGAATTGATTATTTTATTGAACTCAAGGTGAAGGCAGTGGGAAGATTGGCTTTTCAAGAGTTAGTGCGGTGCACACAATCCTCCATGGAATCCTCCAGTAAACCTGAGTTGGCTATCATCCCCCTATGTTGTGGTTGAAGACCAGAGGTCAGGGAAATTACTAAATGATTGGGCTGGGAATGGAACACAGGTTTGCCTGACTCAGAAGTTCTTTCCACTTGCCCCAGGCAGCCAGGGCACTGCTCCATGACATATTAAAAGTGATTCTCCTCTCCTGTGGCAGCTTTCTCATTAGTGAGGGGTATCATGTAAAAAAAAAAAAAAAAAAAAAAAAAAAGTCAAAACCAGTGATGCTCCAAACATCAATATCCATTTCTACAATATTATGAACAAGATAGGAGTGATTAAATTTTATTTTCCTGGCTATATCCAATGGGATAATTGAGACACATAGGCAGAAATAAGGCTGTTTCATGTCAGGATAGCACAATTTTAAAAGGGAAATAATCAGCAAAACAAATGGCTTTTTAAAAAAAAATTTTAACAAATGGTTTTAATCTGTATACCAAGCTTCTAAAAAGTTGGAAACTTTTGGATGATTTACTGCATTTTCACTCTTCACATAACTGTTAGGTGCTTTGTAGACACAGCCATCGTCTTTTTTTTTTTTTTTTTTTTTCTGTAAACTTTTGCTCCAGAAAGATGTTTTGAGAAAGAAAGACCTATTCAGACATTTCCAAGCCCATTTGTCAAGTGGATTACATTTGTGCCCTCTCTTAAAAAGATGCTTTACAGTGTATGAGAGCAGTTTTTGTAAATTAATATCATCATTAAAAATAAGCTGGCTTTCTTCTCCTCTTCCTTCAACTTCTTGTTGTGCAAGTCTGTGGTGCTGGGCTCCGCAGGCAGCAGTTTTGGCATGGCCCTGGGGCCCAGGGGAATATTAACTTACAAGGCTTTCCCTATTTTGCTTTTACATGTCTGAAACCATTTCAAATCTTAGCAACTGAAATACAAGTTATTAAACACACTTTACTGGAGTGTAAGGAGGGCTTCCGCTCCACTCCCCCCACTCGTAGAAGATGATTGTGAATGAGTTCATGTATTTGGAGGACTTGTGCCCCGGCTGCTTCTGACATCTACCTCGACATAAAACCCAGGATTATAAAAGGATAGTTACACAAAAAATGAAGCTGAGCTAATTTACCTAGGGTTAGATCCTAGATGCAATTTAAATGCCATCCTAGGATTTTTCAATACCATTTTGCTTTATTAAATTTCACGTGTTCTAGTTGAATGGAGACAATGGCTGTCAGCTGAAATGGGAAAGTGATTCTTTGGTTTCTAGTTGTCAGAACCTTTTAACTTTGCACAGGTGTCTTTGCTTCCTTCCTTCTGGCTGGGCTCTATCCCCAGGAATCAGGTGCCGGATGGGGGAGGGGAGCTGATCTCCTGAAGCCTCCTGGTGATGTGCATTTTTATCCCCTTCCATGCCTGCCTGAGCAAGCGTGGCTGGGTACAGACAGGTCTGTTCCTCTCCATGTGTGTTCCTCCCGGTAGAGGGGCAGACACTGCCGGGGTACAGTCACAGGAGGCTGGGAAGTGTCTTTGGGTCTCCAGCAGCTGGAAAAGGTTTGAGGCTCTTTGGCAGATGTTTGCTGTTCCAGCCACTTCATTAATGTTGGAAACTAAACCCCTGACTATTCCTGACCAAAGCCCCACTTCATGATTGACAGCTGGGGTGTGCTTCTTCCCACGAAAGCCCTTTACAGTCTGAGATCAGGAGAGAGGGAGTGAAAAGAGAGAGAGGAGTGCAAAATGGGAATTGGGCTAGATGCCGTTGCAGAAAAACCAAAAATATAAAGGAAAGAGAGGCTCATTTAAGGAGAAAGACAAATGTAGTGCAACTAGTGAAGATTTGAAGTCCCATCGTGTGCTCGGGTCTTACACACATTATATAATTATCCCAGCTTTCATGCATTAACTTATTCATGACATGTACTGAGAACCTACTATGTGCCAGTGCTATGCTGGTATTGGTGATACAAGACAAATTGTCCAGGGGGTGAAAGAAATATGCAGAAGGCAATAATATAGTAAAGGAACCTCTAAGATAGAGGTAGAAACAGCAAGGACAGCCTTGGGGAGTGTGGGATCTTTTCCAAAGGAGGTGACATTTGAGATGGGCCTTGAATTAGTTTTCCAGGCAGCGAAGGAGGGAGGGGATGGGGTGCCGTGGGCATTCCCACTGAAGGGAAGAGCTGTGTAGTCATGGATTATGAAAGGCTAACCTTGTGAAGTAGGTATTATGATTATCATTTACAAATGAAAAAACTGAGGCTCAGCTTTGATTATAAGTGACAGAAAGCTGAAGGCTCCAGACTCCCAAGATCTGGAATCTCTCTTTCCAATACCTGGGGACTTGTGCTCTCAGACCCCCTATGAGATTTCTTGCCTCTGTGGTAGAAAATAGAAAAGATGGAAAATCCAATAAGCTATTATTTAATTTATTATTTAGCTATTGAAAGGGCTGCAGATTTCCAATCGAAGGACCAGTTGTGGGAGAGTGTGAGCGAATGTTGTGCCGGTGGTCAAGTGGACGCGGGGAGCAGAGCGGGCTGGAGGGCGCGGCGGGCAGAGGCAAGGCCGGTTGCCGCTGGGCCGGGCGGCTGGGGCTTCGGCGCGGTCTCCGCCCGCGAGCCACCCGCAGCCGTCCGGGTGGCAGCGCCGCGACGCAGGGGCGCAGGGGCACAGGAGCGCGGCTCCAGATCCGGGTCTGAAGAGAGGGAAGGAAGAGAGGAAGAGAGGAGCAAGGAAAGGAAGAGAGGAAAGAAAGGAAAAGAGAAAGAGATGGAAGATGCGGAGGAGAGATGGGGGAATTCGATCCAGCAGAGGAGGCCCGAAGTGCTGGGAACAGTGGGGAAGGGGAAATGGACGGAAGCGGAGGAAAGGGGCCAGTGGCGGTGGGAGGAACCGGAAGAGCCGGCGAGGCTAGAGGACGGGACAAGAGGTGGAGGAAAAGAGTGGGCCCGAAGAGCAACGGGGCGCGCGCGTGCCGTGAGGGCCCGACAGCGGGTCCGAAGGGCTAATAACGCTCGGTCCCTCTCCAGGGTCACCGTGTGCGGTGCAGAGGCCCGGGGGTCTCCCCCGCGCCGCGCCCTCCAATCCCACCAAACACGCAGTTTCTCGGCGCTGCCGACAGCTCTGCACTTTCCAGCGGGACATATAACTCCCCACCCAACAATGTCCTCGGTGCGAACGCCGCGACCCTGGGACGGTCCCCTGCTCGTGGCGCAGCGGGTCCTTGCTCCGCCGGCGTCCAGGAGGACCCCTCGGTCGCAGCGCCGAGCGGCGCTGCCCGGGCTGAGCTGGGAGCGTTCTCGGCCCCGCGCGGGGCAGCGGACAGGCCTTGGGACCGGCCACCACAGCCGCGGACGCGCCGGGCCCAGCGCGGCGCCCTCCAGGCTCTGAGGCGAGACGCGCGCCGCCACCGGGACACCTGGCCGCAGCTCTCGCGGGCCCTCAAGCCGCCGCTCCGGGAGGAGAAGAATGAGCATAAGGCGATATCATGAGAATAAACGAAAACCGTTCTAAATGGAGAGGGGGAGGGGAGGGGAGCGAGGGCGCCCGCCAACACCTCGGGAATGAAGTTCCTCAAAGGCGCATTGCGGACCACGTCTAATGCAAGGCTCTGATTCGGTTTATTACTATTTTCTCTCAGTGCCTAATTATTAGTTCTCCAGGCTTTCCCCTTCCCTCTGAAGTGAACCACTGGCCCAGGCGCGCGCGTCCACTTGCTTCCGCGGCGACTCGGGCTGCAGGGCGAGCAGCTCTGCAGCGAGCCCGCCGTTACCCGGGGCCGCGAGATGTCACCAGCCCCAAACTCGGTCTCGGAGAAGGCCATCCGCGTCTGTAGTTCTCAGTCTCCTTCCCGTGCGTTTCCCTTCCGGCCCCGTGCAAACTAACTCCCAGGCATAATTGCGCGAAACCGGCAGCACCGGCAGTTTCTGCCGAACGCGGACGAGGGGGCAGGACGCGGGCAGCGGGACGGTCCGGGTGCCGAGGCTGGGTGGGGTCCCCTCGCCTCTCGCCCAACAATTCCAACTGAAAACAAAAGTTAGTTCAGATACTGATTGGAACAGACTCGGAAGTTAGGCGCCCAGGAGGCAGAAGACAAACCACCTAATGAACACGTGTCTTCGCGGCTCCCCCAACCCTGCTCGTCGCCAGGGACCCGGGGGACGAAAGCCGTGGTGCCAGAGTATCCGGCACCAGTAGCCACGACCGGGCTGACTCGCCGCACCCGGCAGTCCCGCTGCCCTGGCCCTTCTGGAGACCAAAAAAAGTTTATAAACAGAGCTCAAAATAAAAAAGGAACACGTGCTTTTGATTACTTTTTTTTTTTTTTAACAGTTTACTATAGGGATAACGGACAGGGCAAAGGTCATTGATGGTTTGGGATCTCCGTGGAACGGTCAAGTTCGCGATCGCGGCGTACACTCCGGGTGCCGGAACGCGTGGGCTGGGGGCCGGCTGCGAGCGTAGGGGACGCTAGGGGCGGGCGCCGTCCTTGGGAAACGGCGCGCGGAAGTCCACGTGGGGAGGCAGGAAGGCACCCGGCTCCTCGGGGGCGCCGGTTGTGGGTCCCGCAGTCTCGGGAGCCTCGGCGAAGTCTCGACTTCTTTCTACTAACAGACCAGGGCGTGCCCGCCCGCCGGGTGCCGGCGATGGCAGCGCGGCTGGGAGCGCGGCATGCCCGGCGCGAGGGTGGCGCGCGGGGCTCCGCGTGGGCAGCGGCCCCCGGAGGCCTAGCCCGTTGGCGGGGGCGGCGCGCGCTCCCCGCACCGCGCGCACACACGGGCGCGCACACTGCACACACACACCTGGAGCTTGTCCCAGGAGGGGGGCGGGGAGGAGAGCCGGAGCGAGTGTCTTAAAATAGGCACGCAGACGAGCGCGAGACGCTGAGAGGCTGGAGAAGGCGATTAAGAGCGACGGGCACGAGGCGCGCAGGTCCGAGCCGGGTGGTAAAGGCGAGCTGGGCGGGGTGCGCGCCGAGCGGCCGGCCCTCAGCGCGGCTCCGCACCAGGCCCTGCGGGAAGCGCGCGCTGATTGACAGCTGCACTGTCCCCAAAAGGCTCCGCGAAGATGCTGATCCGCGGGTGGGTCTAGACGCTCAGCCCGCGCGCCCGGTGTCGGCTCCCCTCCGCGCACCTCCCGAGCCCCGCCGCCTCCCAGCCGCCTAGGAGCCGGCCGGAGGCCCCCGCCGGCGCGCCAGCCCCGCGGCCCCGGGCGGCGGGCGCTCGCCCGGGCTCACCATGCACTGCCACGCAGAGCTGAGGCTGAGCTCGCCCGGCCAGCTCAAAGCAGCCAGGAGGCGCTACAAGACTTTCATGATCGACGAGATCCTCTCCAAGGAGACCTGCGACTACTTTGAGAAACTTTCCCTCTACTCCATGTGCCCGTCGCTGGTCGTGCGACCCAAGCCCCTGCATTCCTGTACCGGTAAGACGGCCCTCGGGAGCGCAGTGGGGTGCGGCCGCTTTCGTGACGGGGTCGGGCGCTTGACTACCTCTGTCCTCCCACCCAAGGGCGAGAGGAAGGGGCCCGGGAATTGTGGGCCCCTGCAAGAAGACTAGACTTGTCCGAGGCGAGCGTTGCAGAGGCCTCTGCAACCTGGAAGGGGCCCGGCAAGGTGTCAATGGCAAGGTTAGAAAGGCAGTCAAGGCAGCGCGCCCCCGAGAGCCGCCGCCTCGCAGCGCCTGGGATCTGCTGGCAGGAGAACCTTCCTCCTTCCCAGCGCTGCTGTGGTTTTCAGGAAGAAAGTTCAAACCCTTGACCTGGTTCAGCGCTTAAATCATTGTCTCAGGAAGTGGCGTTGCTTCTCACTTTGAGTTAACTCGTCCAACCTCCTCCTGTCTCCACTGGGAATTTTACAAGTAAGTCAGTATCCTGAGGTTCCCCGCAAAATCCTGAATCCGCTGAACTTTACTTAAAAGGATCTCCCTCTGGGGAAGTAGTTCTGGAATGTGTCGCGCTGTGGAGCCAGCTGAGGAGGTCAACCCTGTGAGTTTTAAGTGACTAAAAAACAATGATCACAATAAAAACACTCCTCAAATCTGGTTTGCTTTCTCCACAAGAACAAGACCCGTAGTAAAAATAAAGAACACTTAATAAATATACTTTAAAAGTCATAGGTTTATGTAGAAAATAAGTCCAAAGTTATTTCTAAAAAACTTGCATTAAGAGAAGCTCCAAGTTTCATAGTGCCCTGGCATTATAAGGATTTAGGCTCTCCAGACATGGGTATAGCAAAAAAAAAAAAAAAAAAAGTAGCAATTTTTATCAAAAAAGTTATTGACTCTGCTTTCAACTGAAGGTAAAAATTTAATATTTCCAAACCGAAAGACCCTTTGAGGGTATATTTGTTGCATGGGTGGCATGAAATAAATGAATTTAATTATACTTACATTGAAAAAGTAAAGTGAAGAGATAGTAGTGGTTTTGAAAGATATTTTTGGAACGTTCAGGCCAAGAGCTGCTAGTACACTGTGCTTGGAATACTGCATTTTCTGTTGATTCCATTGATAGGCTCTCTAGGACAATCAGTAAATACATGTGTAAATACATACAGTAAAGTTCTTTTACAACCAACTTGTTCCTACATGTATTTGGTAATGAGTATTATTCAGTTACTCCTTTGTAAAATAAATTTTGTCTGTAAGGTGGAATTAGGCCTGGTAGCCCAGAACAAGACTTGTAATACTGCATTTTAAAAGCCAAGAAATATACGAAACAAGATACGAAGAAGAACTTTTATAAACAAGATAGATATGGTTGATGTTTTTACATTTGTATGTCTGCCATGCGTTAAACCTCAGATGAGTTGTCTACATAGATCTTGGAGCGGGGAAGGAGGCTGATTCTTGTTTTGAGCGTAAATAATCATTTGCCATGAGAACTCAAATCCCTTAAAGGAAAAAGAGAGGATCCGTTTTAATCGTAAATCTCTCGCACCCTGAAAAGACATTGCATACCTGGAGGTCCCTAGGACAAAGCAGAACAGCTTCTCCTAAGCACCTAGGCATAGCCTGATGCCTGCAAACTTTTTAGTGACTTCGTGCCATGCATTGACTTGAAGGCAGCTTTTCCTGGCTTTTAGCAGTCACAGAATTGGATCATAGAAGAAATCATGCCAGAAAAAGAATAGTAAGTAGCCTCCAAAAACAATGATCCAGTCATCCGTCGAGGCTGAGTAAGTTTTGTGTTGTATTGAACCTTGCGTGGGACATAAATCGGAGGAAAATACAGTGATTCATATGTACTTTTGTGAGTGTTAAAAGTGAATCACACATATTTCACGAACTAAAAGTTTTGCTCAGTCTTGTGCTTTTGAAGTTCTTTGATGGTTTGTGGGAGAGGGTGGTTGTTGGCACTGGCGTTCTTGCCTTATTGTTCCCGTGCTTGATTTCTTTAGGTTGTTCTTTTGAAAATGTGTTGTGATTTTGCTCTAGTTGAGATTTAAAATATAGAAACTGGGATTTGCCAGTGGAATTAAACCCCTAAAAACTGGCTACAATAGTCCATCCTTTCAGATCATAAGCTTTCAGTGGGTTTACGATTACAGTTAAAGCCTTATATGTATTAGATCATGGGAATACCATTAGCGACTTCTCAAAGGTTTTGCAAATACCATACTTTCAAAGCATTTTTGTTGCTTTTAACAGTTATGTTCAGGATCACAAATCTTAAATTGGATGAACTTAATCTTTTTTTTATTAATTAAAAAAAGCAGTAAGTTGCTGGCATTCATAATGAAGCTATATATATATATTTTTTTCTGGATAGAGATAAATATTTAGCACTTTTGGTGGAACCAATGCATAAAATGTTCAAATCAAGTGAAAGGCATAAATTGGAATTAAAGTTACTGAACTATCTCATCCTTTGGTTTGCTGTTTTAAGATTTATATAACTAACAGAAGTGACCTTTGTCAGTTAAAATAATGAAAACTAAGATAATAAAGTGACCACCCTGCACAGTAAGTACATGAAATTGTGGTGGAAAAAAAGCTACAGCGTTTAAAAAGCCTCTGCATAATTAAGCAAGCCATGTCGTTCAGATTTAGCAAAATCCTAATGTCAGTTTATGATCCTGATCTCCTCGGGCAGAAGAGCATGTATATTCAGGTAAACTGAGAAATGGAAACATTTCTCATCTGGTAGATAATCACTTGATAGTAATTTATTATTAGACACCCTAACCTTGATGGACTACTCATCTTCAAAAACAATTGTTTATTTGAACAGGCCCTTTCTTATTAAAATATAGTAATTTTAGTTTTAGGAAGCAATCTCCAGATTGATTTAAGTTTCCTAATAGATCTCCTGCATCACATAATAGATATTGAGTCAAGGAATCCTTCTCTTAATGCCAAACTAAAGGAACATTTGTCATTAAATTTAAAATAAAATTAAAAACCCAAACCCAAAGAGAGCCTCCATTTGAAAAACAAAGTTTGCTATTCAGACTGTTGAGGAGGTATGGAACATCTTTAGAATGAATTTAGTTTATGACATGTTGTTCTTATTTTAAAATCTGGTAACAGTAATCCTCACTCAGAATGGAACTGTATTGCCACTTAGAAGGCAGTGATGATCTCTCATAAACATTAGAATGTTGACAGTAATTGAAGACCAAAAATGACTTGCAGTTTATGATATCATAAATACTGTTTAACTCTCAGGTGCATTGTTTTATTTTTCTGGTTGTGATTAATGTTTCTTGGTGGAAGAGTCCCTTGAACTGGCTTCTCAGGACGGAATAGATTGCAGAGGTAGCGGCACGGTTCCTTTTGAGGGATCTCTCTTTCAGTTTGATCTTTAGAAATAGGCAGCGTTTCTAAATTTGAGGGGTGTTTGGAAAAAATGAGTAACTTGCTTCACAAAAACAAGGATGTAACAATTTACCCTAAGAGTTTTCATAAGATGATACTGAGAAGCCTAAGTACTGTGCATAATTACTTATAACTTATTATAATTATCGATACTTATAACCTAGAATTACCCTAGGACTTGTACACGCACATTTGGGCGGAGGTGAATATGGGTATTTGTACATTTTACAACCCATGGCCCCTGCATGACTTTTAGTGATTTCACTAAAACCTATAGTTTAATTCTTTTTCTCTCCTCTGGCAGAAGGGTTCTGTGGGCTCTCTCCGTGACCTCCAGCGGCCAGTCTTACAGAGCTGACTGGGAGGAATCACAGTGACCACAGACCAACCTTCCCAAGCAGAACATACATTTTTTTTTGCGAACTGCTAGGGTCACATCAGGGCTTAAACGTAGTTTCAGCCCACACTGTACACCGCCGTCTTTCATATTAGGGTACTCAGAAATCAGGAAGATTCTTCCAACTCCATTACACACCCGGGATAAAGCTGTGCAGTCACACCCAAGGGAAAGTTAACCAGCCAATTAAAAGGGGCATGTGGGGAAGGGTGTTTATCTTAGGAGTGCGCTTTGAGAACATTTTATTCTTTGGTGGGTCCGAGAGAAACAAGTTCTTTGGGGTGGTGTCCTTGGGCTCATTTTTAGCACAAAGATTGCGTGTCATCCTGGTGAAAAATGAAATGAGGTGTGGGCCTGTGTGATGGGGTCAGGGACTCTGCTGCCACTTCATTGATTCCCCCAATCCTAGCTCAGTGTTTTAGTTGGAGACCAAAACCTGTAGTATCTTGGGAACCTGGATCCTGGGCACTGGAACGTTGATAGAGAAATGTAAACTGGGGGTCTGGAAAATGATCTTTATTAACAGCATTTGTGTTTCTGCCAGAGGCAAATACGCTTTTATTAGCAATCACTCATCACTGCCTCTCCTGTTCCCATTTTAAGGGTAAATAAATTGAGGGAAGCACAGGATAGAGAACTCATCCAAGGTCAGAATATATTTGGAGCTGAGCTCTTTTGGGATCCTCAGCTGTTGTCTCCTTACTCCTTAAATTTTATGACACCTTTGTTAAATAGAGAGACTGAGGGATTCCTTAGGGGTCAGTTTTAATGAGTGAATAGTTTATTAGCAATTTATTCGCTGGTTCTCATTTTTCTAATAGCGAATGGGAAAATGATTAGAAATTTAGCAAGTTAAAATGCCTTTCCAAATGTCTATAATCTTCAGTATCATTTAATTCAATAATTTAATTCAACAAATATTTACACTTGCTTGTTGATGGCACTGCCATTATTATTTTTTTAAATTTATTTAAATTATTTTTTATTTTTGGCTGCGTTGGGTCTTCATTGCTGCGCGGGCTTTCTCTAGTTGTGGTGAGCAGAGGCTACTCTTTGTTGCGGTGCACGGGCTTCTCATTGCAGTGGCTTCTCTTGTTGCAGAGCACAGACTCTAGGCACGCGGGCTTCAGTAGTTGTGGCACATGGGCTCAGTAGTTGTGGCTCGCGGGCTCTAGAACGCAGGCTCAGTAGTTGTGGCACACGGGCTTAGTTGCTCCATGGCATGTGGGATCTTCCGGACCAGGGCTTAAACTCGTGTCCCCTGCATTGGCAGGCGGATTCTTAACCACTGCGCCACCAGGGAAGTCCACTGGCATTATTTTTAAGTTTTTTCTAAGTCTTGGCTAACAGTTGGGATATTTTAAATCTTTCTCTGAAGCACCTGTAGAGCCACTGCCAAACTCTTTTTTGTGGTCCTCTAGAGTCTACGTGGGCACTTTGGAATTGTGAAACATTATGATAATTTAATCCGTTTGCTTACTGTCTGGAATTTTCTCTTTGAACTCCACTTAAAGGGTATTATCAACACCAAAATTGTCATATTAACCTCCTTAAATACAACTCAACTGAAATTGTATATGCAGTAAATCTTTTATGAAACCAATTTCCTGCAGTGTTGGTTGTACCTCTGGCTTGAAAATAAAATTTGTGATCCCAGCATGGCTGGTATATAGCTGCTGGTTTGAACATACCTCAGGAATCTAAATGAGAAGATTGTTAGGTTTTTACATCCCAGGGATCTATTTGAAAAGCAGTAAGGACGGTAAATTGTTTAGATTGTAAAGAGAGATGAAAACCAAAAAAGGGAAGGAATAGGGAAAAAGAAAAAGGGTGGGTTTCTTGGAAATTCTTGAAGCCACTTGATTCCGCCTGGTATATAGTTCAGTGTCAGGTGGCTTCTGAAATTCTTCTGTGCCTGCTTGGAGAGTAAATGCCCACCGTTGATTTGACTTAGACACGTGCTGGGGCGCCTTTAGGGAAGAGCCTGGGCGGGGGTGGGGGTGGGGGGTGAGGGTGGGGGGAGTGCCCTGTCCAGCCCAGCATTTAGCATGACTGAATCAGTGTTAACCCAGAAGCATTTTAGGTGCTGTTTGCACTTTGTTTTGAGGTCGGGAGGAAGAGAACAGAGACGGAAGTTAGGTGGGGCACAGATCTGAGGCTCCCGCCTTAGTACGAAGCCTGGGAACTTCTATGGGGGTTGCGGAGCCTGCGGACCACGCCGGCCACTCTTCCGCCCCCAGTGAAGTCAGTTCACGTCCCTTGGCTACACCTGCTGATGAACCCTTAGCTGGAACATGGTTAGAGGGCTGCAAGGCTTTGGATGAGATGGACAGGTGGAGGCCTCATTTTGCATTCTCTCTTGGGGAATGCCGTTTTCCATTCCTATCTCGAAGAGGTGGTGTTTTTACTGGGGCATCAGAGATGGACCCCACTGAGCTGGATTAGCCGCCTTCTAACCCAGGACTTGCCAAAGCCCACAGGTGCTTGCCAGACTGTTGCGAATCACTTGGCTGCAAGTCTCTTGGGAGCAGCAAAACAGGGAGGAAAAAAGAGAAGGAGAGAGAACATTTGGGTGAAGACTTCCCACATGTGGCGACGGCCCTCCGTCCCGCCTGGCATGACTGCCTCCGGGTCAGCTGCCGTGACGGTGGAAGTGTTGTTCCTCTGTCCACAGCATGGGTGACAGGGTTAGAATTGGCCTTAGAATTTACCAGGAATGGGGTTCAGACCAGGACCGTGTACCAATTTAGTGATGTTAACAAAATAAGAAATACTCTGACTCTAGGAGAAGAGGCGGTTTTTCTTCTTCTTCTTCTTCTTTGTTTTTATTTAACCAGAAAACCTTTGCAGATCCTCAGGATTTAATTTATTTTTATTGCAGCTTACTAACAGTTAGAAAAAGAAATGTCTTGTTAAAATGAATGCTCTAAATAAAAACACAGTTAATTTTCCATTACAGTGTCTAATTACTTATCACCACGGCATTTTTATATGGCAGTTTAACTTCTTGGAAGTGGAAACTTGGCACACGTTTAAGGAAGAAAGCAGTACACCCAGATAGATATCAGAAGATGGCTTAATTATATTTGCTCTGGAGTTGACTCTTACCCATGATTACTCTGCAAAAGGCAGGCAGAGGGTCGCTAAGGAAAGTCTCTGGTTTCTTCAGTGCCGGTGGAAATTGAACATGGAGGAAGGTCATTCTGAATGTTAGATGAGGTGCAAGTACGTGTAAAAAGGGACTCCACTAGTCACCGATTGAAGCTGGTGTTAGGACTGCTTGATCGGCCTGGAGGTCAGCTGTATACACTCCCTGACTCCACTGGCAGTGTTCATAAAAATGAACATGGCCTTTCTCCAAGGAGAGGCCAGGATGCAACTGAGTAGAAGCCAATCTGGAGGATCTCAGCACGAAACTAAATATCTTAAGGGTCCAAGCAGAGAAGCTTATGTGATTCCTTTTTATTGCATCTCTCTAGCTCACCACCATGTCCTTAGGAACATGTGCTTCTGGATATTGGATAAATATTGGAGAAGTATTTTCACAATGTGCCTGCCACCAAAGTGATGTCAATGTACTTTTGGTCATTATTGAAAAACACACTTCTGTATGTGATAAGCGATAGGATGATTGTCCTTTCACTTTTCTTATGCGGGGATCACTTATGACGTGTGGGGACATGGAGAGGTCTTGGGCCTGGTGGCATCGCATGTAGTCATGGCTGTGTTTCCACCCCGGCAATACTGGACGGATCCCTAATATTGATTTACCTGCCATTCTCCACCGCCCACTTCCCTCTTCCCAGAGGTCTTTTCACACAGGTACTTAACCATTGCTGAAATTCAGGATCATGGTCTCACAGACAAGATCACAGCCACTTGTAGATTGGAGGATGTGTAACTCTGATGTTTCTTTTAAGCACTATCTGAGAGAGTCAGTGTTTGTGCTTTTGTGTACTGTATGGTACTGTGTAGAGTACAGTAGTACAGTATCTTTATTTCAAGCCTAGGATGTCCGGAAGCAAGCGTAAAAGCAGCGGTGATGTAGCTGGTACTACTGTACTTTTCAAGGTACTGTACTGTAAGATTAAAAATGTTTTCTTTATTTTTTTGTTTTTTTAATGTATTATTTGTGTGAAAAGCATTATAAACCTATTACACACAGTACTCTATAGCCAATTGTGTTAGTTGGGTACCTAGGCTAACTTTGTTGGACTTAACGAACAAATTGGACTTACAAATGTGCTCTCGGAATGGAACTCATTCGTATGTAGGGGACTTACTGTAATAGAAATAGTGACTTGTTTTGAGGCTTAGCACGTTGCAGGCACTGGACCCAGTGCTTTTCATTCAGCTTCCAATCGTTCCTAAGAGATAGTATCTCTGCTTTACTAATGGAAGCTGAGAAGTTAAGTAACTTTCTAAAGTCACTGAATGTATAAAGATCTCTTGCAAAGCAATAAGAAAAAAGGCACGTAGAAAAATTGGCAACTCATAGAAGTGAAGATCTAGGCATCCAGTGAGCATGAAAGGATGTCCCTGGTAATCAGGAAAACACAAATGAAAACAAGGTACCATTTCATACCAGTCAGACAGGTAAACATGAAAGACTCTGATGGTATCGCTCAATGACAAGGATGTGGAACAATAGATGTTCTCATTCCCCGATGGTGGGAGGGTTATTTGGCACAATTGCTTTGGAAGCAGCGTGGCAACACCTCGAAGCAGATACACACATGCCCTCAACCCAGCAGTTCCACCTCTGTTTATGCCCTGAGAAATCACTGCATGTGTGCAATAGGACGCTGGTCGAGGAATGCTCGTTTCTATGTTGTTTATGATAGTGAAAAATCTCCAACAGTCCAACTGCCCTTCAGAGGAAAAAGGACAGAATTCTGTGTATTATGTTCAAGCAGTGAAATTCTATGCAGTGATGAAAATGAATGACCCAGATCTACTTGTATTAATACAGATAAGATTTAGAAATACAAGGCTGAGGAAAAAAAAACACAAGTTGTAGATTGATACTTACAGCCTGATACCATTTATATAATGCTGGAAAACATGCAGGCCAATACTGTATATTGTTTAGGGAGGCAAGGGCATGGGATTGAGAGGGCTATACACAGATTTTTACTTTCCTGTGTAGTAATTTATTAAGGAAAAGAAAAGGCCTAATGTAAGTACAGCCAAGCATTACACTTGGGCAAAGCTTGGTCATGGGCACAAGATGTTCCTTACATTATTCTTTGTACTTTTCTGTATGTTTGAAATTTTCTATAATATAAACATTGAAAAATGATAGTATGGGAGACCCCACATATCCATAAAACTCTTGATCTTGGGGGACTTTTGATGGTTTTCTTAATAGCTTTCTATCCTGAGACAAGATGTTAAATACAAGCTTCTTGTATACAGTCTCACAGTGGGGAAAGAACTTTATAATTAGACACACGTGTACAACTCACCCTGAAACAATCACTGCGGCTTCTGAAATTGGCTTTTGGATCTCACTTACCTCCCCTGGCTGGGTGGGGATGTCATTTTTCACCAAGACAACTGCTTTCCCCCAGGTAATGCTTTGGCATGTGAATAAATGGGCTCTGAGCTGGGCACTAGGGCAGGAAGAAACTGCTGCTGAAGTGTGTGTTTGTTTTCTGCAAATATCCATCACTGATCATGCAAGGAAGAGTCAGTAGGTTCTTTCCCCTTCTTCTTCTTCTTCTTTTTTTTTTTTTTTTTTTGCGGTACGCGGGCCTCTCACTGTTGTGGCCTCTCCCGTTGCGGAGCACAGGCTCCGGACGCGCAGGCTCAGCGGCCATGGCTCACGGACCCAGCCGCTCCGCGGCATGTGGGATCTTCCCAGACTGGGGCACGAACCCTTGTCCCCTGCATCAGCAGGCGGACTCTCAACCACTGCGCCACCAGGGAAGCCCTCCCCTTCTTCTTAATGATGTTTCAAATCCCAGTAAATTGCCTTTGATTGCATCTTGCTTTGATATGTAACTGCTCAAATGATATACCACCCTTGGCTTTTGACCAGTGGTCATTGCTATTGACAAGTTAACTTAAAAAATTGTCTAGGGACATCTGTGAATACCAAAGAATCAAAAATATATTAAAATGTAGCTTCTTGGCAGGAAAGAATCATGTTGGTATTGACATGTAAGCTGGCTGAGTTTTCTTTATATTCTGTAACCATGATTTGATTTTAAAACTTTGATGTGTGGTATCAGGGATTGTTAGGAAGGGATGAGAGCTGTTACCATGGTAATCACGCAGAGAGCTGTCTGTTAGGGATGATGAACGGTAGTCCTGTGGTTTGGAGGGGGTAACCTGGACCACATTACTCTCCAGAGACAACTCTGGTGACAGGTGTTTTGTTCAGCCGATCTTAACAGCCAAGGCATTCTTCTTTTCTCTGCTAAATAGTTCCAATGTAGAAATGTTGCTTTAAGATACTGTGACAAAAACCTGGCCCTTTGGGAGCTCTTTCTGTGTCCCTTCAGAGGGAAAATAGTCCTTGGTGTGAATGAAACAGTTTGTACAGTCAGGAGTTTGCCAAAGCATTTCTCCTTCTGAGACCACCCCTCTCTGTCCTAAATCCATATGTAAACAGAGAAGCAAATAGATCAAAGCCCTTGGAGCCCACATCCCACGCCAGCCATCAACAGCCAGGGTCGCTGTGCTGTCTTTGGTGCTTGGCAGTGCAGCCGTGGTCAGCAGGAACTAATGACCGCATCTAGAGGAGGGTGGCCAAATTGGACATGACTGAAAGGCCGGTGGATCTATCAGATTTGCTGTCAGTGGACAGACTTTCAGGGCTGCAGGAGTGAGGCCTTCTGCATGTTGCCTTACCTGGATGGATGCACAGGACGGCTGCAGTGAAAGGAACAGATTGAAACTTCATTTGTGCCTTATGCTGTCCCCTTCCTGCGTCTCTCCGGTGAAACCTTATTCCTCGTAAAATGGACTCTCCAGGCTCGAGGCTGTGAAAGGAGTGAATGTCATCAAGAGAGATGTTCTAAAGGGCTGTGTGTGGCTGTCTGAGGAAGATAACATGCAGGTGTTGCCCCTGCTGTCCTGACAGTCCGATCACTGGCAGCAAATCTGACCGCTCCACCGTGGATCTTCTCTTTGGAACGACTTGGGAAAGTACAGGCGAGCATTTGGGATATTTATGGTTAACTTTGAACAAGTTTCACTGAGGTAGAGGGATATATTTTAATAAGGTTCCAACCCAAATCCTTTCTTTTTCATGACTGAACATTTGACTGAAATCATTGGTTGAAACATTTGATTGAAATCATCCCAGAGGAGATTTTTTGGGGTAGATGTTGTTAATTTTGTTATCCCTGGATATTAGGGCAATTCATTATTGCTCTTAGCACGTTAGACAGCTGTGTGTCTTGGAAGCATGCTTTCAATCCTCGGTTTGGAGGATGGCATAAAGCAATGTCCTGTTGGAGGGCTGAATTTTTTTAAACTGGGACATTGAGCCTTGAGAGTTAGAACAATTAGCTGCGTAAACAGAATGTGTTTCACTTTTCAGGGAACTGGAAAGGAAAAATAACAACAATTATAAATGGTGGGTGTGAGCCAGACGCTGGGTGCCTGTCTTCATGAAGGAATTTAAACTGCATGGAGACCCTATAGGAAGTAGTTATTCTTATCACTGGTTTTGGAGGGAGGAAAGTGACACTCGGGGAGGTTGAGTAAATGGCAACACGGCCACATGAGGAAGTGGCAGAGTTGAGGCTGGAACTCAGGTCTGTCTCTTTCAATATCAAGTTCCATCCTAACAATATACACAATCATATGTCAATTAGAAGTCAAGTCTGTCTCCTTCCACGGAGGCCCCATGCTTTACGTAAAGAAAGGTCAAGTGAGTGTGCCGGCTCCCGAGGGATATATTTTGAACTTGTTTACTCCTTTACGCATATTTATAATCATTTGACATATGCCAGTCTGTCTTTCATTTCCTGTGATTATTTGGGTTTCTGAATGATTCCAGACAAATTCTAAGCAGCAGTCCTGTCTTTGGAGGAAGTGGGTGGCTGGGAGATTTGGGGCCTGCTGCCGTCCGGCTGGGCGACCCTGAACTCATCCCGTTGCTCCTGGACATCAGTGTCCGTATCTGTGTAACATTCCCGAGTCTCCTTTGGTCACAGTGCTTCCACGAACTTTGGAAGCTTCTTCTGGATAAAGCTTTTCTATGGGAGGCGAGGGTGGAATTCCCAGGCATGCATGCGTTCATTCATTTATTCATTCTTGTGAACCAGAGAGAAAGTACTTAACAACTGAATGCCAGCCAATTGCCTTAAGACTTGGAATATTTTTCACGAAATACTCATTAAGTTCAGTGGAAAAAATAAATCTGGCCATTTGTTTGGCATGGCTTAAAACAAAAGAATAAGAGATTAATTTTTTTTCCCCACATTCTATCCAGTCAGGCTGGTGTGGGTTCTGGGGAATCTGTATTTTTAAAAAGAGATTATAATGAAAAGTCAAGTTTGGGAATCACTGTAGTGTAGATGATGGCTTAAAGATGAGCTTGAGGTAATTTACAGCCATGACTCAAATCTATGAAGCAGTTTAGTGGAGTGATCTTACTGGATAGGTTTTGAGTCAGATGGTCCTGGGTTGGTTTGTGTTTTATTGTCTGTGTGACCTTAGGCAAGTCATTTAGCCTTTCTGACCCTCAATTTTCCCATCTATAAATGGAAGATAGTAATAACTACCTAATAGGGTTAGTCATGTAGGTTAAATAAAATAGTGTGTATAAAGCACTTAGCATAGTTCCTGGCACATAAGTACTCAGTAATTGATAGCTTCTATTACAAATAATTATCTTATAATAATAACCGCATCTTGGTTGGCTGAAGCACAGCCCTTTAGAGAAAGATTACTATTCGTGGTGAATGAAGCTCAAGAAAAATTAAATATCCTTTTAAAACCACTTCACTCTAGGGCATTCTTGTGGGTTATGTCATTACACTGGCTGCCTCCTAGGGCCTCCTCTTGCAGCCTGGGTGGGGTCCGTGAGCTGTTGAAGTTCAAGTCTTCATGAATAGGTATGTTTCATTCCCCCCATCTTTCTGTTTTATAGTGTGAATTCAGAATATTGTAAATTCATATATGAGTAGCAAAAACTGGTCAAACACTACAGCATCACAGAATGTACTTTGTTCCTCTATTTTTTTTTTTTTTTTTTACAAGAGTTGCTCAGGATTAATTACCCCTAGGAAGTGTTTCATCATGCGGCTGTGCCTCTCAAGAACCGTTTTTAGAAAAGTGGCAGAATTTCTCAGCACATTTAACTTTTTTTTTCCTTTGAAGAGTAGAGTTAGGGATAGTCTTTTCTTTTGGAAGAGGCTATGAGTTTTTTTTTTTTTTTTGTGGTACGCGGGCCTCTCACCGTTGTGGCCTCTCCTGTTGTGGAGCACAGGCTCCGGACGTGCAGGCTCAGCAGCCATGGCTCACGGGCCCAGCCGCTCCGCTGCATGTGGGATCCTCCCGGACCGGGGCACGAACCTGCGTCCCCTGCACCGGCAGGCGGACTCTCAACCACTGTGCCACCAGGGAAGCCCGGCTATGAGTATTTTTATTCTCTGGTGTCAGAGTACTGAGAGAAGAAAAATTCATTTGAGACCTTCTTTTCTAATTGGTGGTGTGGAAAGAGGTAGCAGGTTGGGAGATAATCCTTGTCCTCGTATAGTACTGGGTCTGTGATTCAGAGGGATTTCCAAATGAAGCCTCTATATTACAACTTCCAGTTGCTCAGGGGGATTGTTTACAATTGCATTCTGTGTGGAAGGGACTGAATGCACAGGGTTCTGCATGGATTTTTCCTGGAACTGTGTTTCTTAACTAGTCACTAGTGTCTTAGGAAGCCAAGTATCTGCTGATGAAATACTTTCACTGGTGGATGCCCTCCACAGGGTGAGAAAAGTCCTTTTGATGAGGGTGAATGGAATTCTTCCATGGTTTGAAGGAAGCCCCGGTGACCAGGGCAGCACCCCTGTCCAACCGTTTATACTGATGATTCCTTCAAGCAACCTCTAGTGAAATCATCCAGGTTCAGGGGTGGGAGGGGGCCGGCTGGAAGCAGGTGGGCTAAGACACGTGGATGTGTCATCTGGTGCCGTGGGGTGGTATTGATTCGTGGAGAGGATGCCGACGTGGTCCCCTAAGTGCCTCAGAACCATTGTGGAAATAGGACTGAGCTGGAGATGTGGACCTTGGGCAACTTGTTGAGACTGTTCTGTTCAGTCTGTGAATTCCAAGAAGCCAAGTGTTTCTACTCTGGTAGGAGGGGAGTAGGCAGGAGTGGGTGAGGGGTGAGAAGCAGTGATGGGGGTGGGGAGAGGAGAGTCGGGGGGAACGAAACGATTATCCTCCTGACACAGGGGTCCTTACGTGCTTGTTCAGCATTTGTTGTCCAGATCTGAAAATGAGAATGGAACGTTTCATTTGGGAAATTGCCCCGTGAGTACGTGCTTCTTCTCAGAGGCATAACTCAGAACTGACAGCCAGCCGATGACTTGGGGTTGGGCCAGGGCCCGCCTAGCCACACAGGTTGCCTCATCATCATATATATTATGATAATATATATTAATGATGCAATAAAGAGTTGCACCATCCCGGCTCACAGAAGATCAGTATTATCCTATTAAGATGCAGTAATTGTGTTTGTGCAGCACAGTGCAGGAGGTGTGTGCACTTGAGGTGAGCAGGCAATGGGGGCGCAGAGTTCAAGGTAGAAGAGCTGTCAGAAAGCCACCCCCAGGGCTCCGCACGGGCTCATTCTGGGCCGGCTCAGTGCCTCAGTTTCTGCCATTGATAAAACAGACCCTCCTCCCCTGTGTGTGGGGAAGAGTGGTTGATTAAGGAGTATTAATGTAATGCCTTGAGGAGATCAAGGTGCGGTGAACAAGCACAGACTCCACATGAGGGAAGCTGTTCAGTGTCAGAGTCATTCCGTATTTTTCTAGACGACTAGACCCCAGAGCGGCCAAACCTGGACGGTCAGCTGTCTTCCTGCTGCCACGAGATAAGGATGGCATTTACATCTGTGCACAGAAGAGATCGGAAGAACAATCTTCTGTGACATGTGAAAATTGTATGAAGTCCAGATATTGGTGTCCACGAAGTTTTACTGGTGACAGCCATTCCCCTTTGTGTACATATGGAGTCATTTTGATGGAGAGAGTATGGCCCACAGGACCTGAAATATTTACTGTCTGGCCCTTCTCGGGAAAAGTTTACAGACCCTTGAACGAGACTGTTGGAAACAGGGTTCCTCGGCTGTGAAATGAGGTTGTTACTGATCCACAACATGTGATGTCATTCTCAGCCCCCCTCCTTTGTTGTGTCACAGGTCGGGGTCTCTTGTCATCCGTGATGTGTGGAGGCCTGAAAGTCAGTTTGGTGGGGGAATTTTACAAGGACTCTCTGAAATTGAGATCAGGCTCTTAGCTCTACGGAAACATTCCCAAACCTTTCTAGAAATAACACTAGATTTTTCTGCACAGAGAGGGGGGTCGAAAATATTTACAGGAAGGTGGCTGGGATTCCACTGAATTTCGGGGACTTTTCTTTGCAGTTCTAACCCTCCCTGGTTTTCCCAGAGGAAATCTGAGGATGACAACTGATGAGAGACTGGGAGCATCAGAATTACTGACCTTTTTCCATTTGAGGTTTGGGTGACTTTTATATGCTTCTTCTTTGACTTTAATTTGTTGCCTGGCCCTTGAACATTGTGTAATCACAGAGGCCTGTCTGGAAGGGTGTGCATCACTGGATAAAGCACTTAATTGCTGGGGTGCTTTCTGCGGTGGAAATGCACATCTATATGTGCCCATCAGAACTGTCAACTCGTGAGGGTCAGGGCTGCCAGGCCTCTCGGGAAGGACCAAGCATGATTCTCTTGGTGCCTCTGTCCCATTCTCACTTTTGTTTAGGCACTTGGGAATGGGTAAGCCTTCAATATTTTCTATGGCAGCCCCTGAGTCATGAAGCGCTAGTGAAGTGGGAGATTGAAATTAATCTGACTTGGCGATAATTTCCTATTCGTTGTTGGGTTTCTCCAGCCACTAGGCTGAGAATCCTTTAGGTTTAGCCCTTCCCACTGGGATGGAGTGGAGAGGGGTAAGGACAAGAGGAAGGTAGAGTACCTTCAGAGGAAGAAGTGATTGATGTTGCAGGTAAAATTCTACCTCAAAGAGAAGTACGTGTGGGACACGCTACATCTGACTTTCTTACACCAGATCAGAGGTGAAGTCACAGAACGACAGTAATAACAATAATAAACAAAATAAATATAAAAACAAATAAACGTAACAGCAGACACTTACATAATACTTCCTATGTACCAGGCACAGCTCTGAATGCCTTACATGAATTAACTTATTTAATTCCTACCCCAATCATATGAGGTACTATTATTCTTCTCATTTAATAGAGAAGGAAGCAGAAAGAAGTAGGGACATAGACCTCTTCTTGGGTGGAGAGTACAGAAGAGAAGAGGACAGGCAGTAACATTCTAAGTCATATGGAGACTGACTACATGAAGGGAGAATCTCTGATCTCCATGATGCTAACATGGAAAGACAAAAACCCTACACAAAAGATACAGGAGGAAAAGCAGAGGAGAAGTCAAACTTTGTCACACGTAGGGAACTGTGTTGCCTCATTTGGAGCTTAGACGCTTGAAGAATTTCTTATTTTCAAAGGCATGGGATTGGGTACAGAGTAGATCTTCAGCAATATTAAAAATACTTTATCTTATATTACAACTCATTTGACTTTCCTTACCTAGTTCTTTAATTCTAGGCTATACACCTCTAGAGTGATGAGGACATGTTTTTGTTTTTGTTTTTCTCAAGGAGCAGTAAAGTTCTTACACAGCTGGAGCCCTAGGGAATGTCTTGGTGCCTAAATTTGCCAAGTGAGTTAGTGATGGATGAGGTTCACTATTTTATCCACTATGCTTCACTGCCTTAGGTATTGTTCCAGGCTGCATATGATTTAAATAAATTTCACCTGATTGTTAATATTTAAAAAAACTAAATGTTGGGTAGATAAAAGTATTTATAAAATATATGTAGGATAAAAAGAATAACAATACAGAGGGGTTGGGGGAGGGATGGACTGGGAGTTTGGGATTAACAGATGCAAACTATTATATGTAGGATGGATAAACGACAAGGTCCTGCTGTACAGCACAGGGAACCATATTCAATATCCTGTGATAAACCATAATGGAAAAGAATATGAAAAGTATATATACACACACGTATAACTGAATCAGAACTTAACACAACATTGTAAATCAACTGTACTTCAATAAAACACAAAGAATAACAATACAGCGAACACCTGTGTACCCACCGCTTGGTTTAAGAAAAAGGGCATTTAGTCTGAGTCTGCCTGTGCCCTTCCCTGGCACTGTCCCCAGCCCTTTGCCCATTAGAGGGAACCCACATCTCAGTTCTCTGTGCATACCCTGCTTTTGTTTGGCGTTTTACCATGTGTTTGTATCTCTTAATCACATGTTTAGCTCTGCTCGTTTTTGAACTTGACATAAATGTTATCATACTGCATGTATTTTTGTGACTTGCTTTTTCATGTAGCATCCAAGATTTGGAATCACATAGATTCCAAGAATCCCCTATGCTGTGTGTAGCTGCAATTCATTCATATTCATTGCTATATAGAATCCAGTGTATAAATATTACACAATGTATTTACCCACTCCATTGATGGACTTTTGGGTTGCTTCCAGTTCTTAGTATAGATATTGCTGCTTGAACATTCTTGTTAAATTCTTTTTTAAAAACCAGTAGCCAGGAGGACTTACTTAATTAGTTTTTCAATGAAAAAGCATAGTCTTAGAGCTTAATGAAAATTATAATGCCTGTTCCTTGTACAGATAAATGTAGTTTTCATTTGGGGGCACATACTACATATTAAATGGGTTTATTTATTTATTTTAGGATTTTTTTGATGTGGACCATTTTTAAAGTCTTTATTGAATTTGTTACAATATTGCTTCTGTTTTTTGTTTTGGTTTTTTGGCCGCGAGAAATGTGGGGTCTTGGCTCCCTGACCAGGGATCGAACCCACACCCCCTGCATTGGAAGGCAAAGACTTAACCACTGCACCGCCAGGGAAGTCCCCAGTGGGTTTATTTTTAATTGCAGTTTGCGTTAATTTTTTTCCAGAATTGACAATGATCTGTGTATTTTATTTTGTAAACAAATCGAAGCATTTATTATAAAAATCACTGGCAAAAAAACTCTGCCCAATTTTACAGTAAAAGCTTTGTAAATATTTTGATAAACAAATTTGAAAATGCTTAGTGTAAATTAGAATGTGAAGTACTTTCTTCTCTAAATTAAACATTAAATAAGCTTTTGTCATCCAGAGCAACAAACAAACAATATTGCATTATGTAGCTCAGAGGGTCTTTGCCCACTCCTGTTTATTTGGAGACTAGAAAAGAAATTCTTAACATTTTCCAACTTAAAAAGAGAGGCCTGAAAAAGCTTTTGAAATCACTTACAGAGTTGTGCAAAGGCATAGAGATTTAAAGCTGGTAAGGAACTAGAGTCCACTCTGCTTTTTTTGACTGGAAAGAAGACCAAAGCTCAGAGTAATTAAATGACTTAACCACGATCAGAGCGAGGCCCGTCAGCCTTTTTTTTTTTTTTTTTTTTTTTGCAGTACGCGGGCCTCTCACTGTTGTGGCCCCTCCCGCGTTGCGGAGCACAGGCTTCAGATGCGCAGGCTCAGCGGCCATGGCTCACGGGCCCAGCCGCTCCGTGGCATGTGGGATCCTCCAGGACCGGGGCACGAACCCGTGTCCCCTGCATCGGCAGGCGGACTCTCGACCACTGCACCACCAGGGAAGCCCCTGTCAGCCTTTTAAATACAACTTTTCTAAAACAGCAATGTGATCTGTAGTTTCATCTCTAAATTAGAAGCCACAAGCTTCTTTTCATGAATATATATATATATATGTATTTTTTGCTTCAATGTATCTTGAATTATTTAGTATCCTTCCAAAAAGAAAACCATTAATACAATCCATCATGGCAATTTGAGGTTTGATGTTTTAAATTGCTTTTCTGCACCGTGTCCACTGCTGACCCTGGAGAGGTTTTCACTTGGTTCCCAGAGCCCGGTTTCTGGCAGTGAACAATATTCCCACTGTCTTGCACCCTGGCCGCTGAAGCTGTTGGAAGACAAACACAGAGCTCGAAGGATCCTGGGTCATGTCAACAGGTAATGGCCCAGGCCTGGCTCAGCAGCTGGTCCTGGGGCTTTCCCTCTTAAGGAAGCAGCAGCTTTGCAGGAGCAATCTTTTTATTTTCTATTTATTTTTTATTTTTTTAAACATCTTTATTGGAGTATAATTGCTATACAATGGTGTATTAGCTTCTGCTTTATAACAAAGTGAATCAACTATACATATACATATATCCCCATATCCCTTCCCTCTTGCGTCTCCCTCCCACCCTCCCTATCCCACCCCTCTAGGTGGTCACAAAGCACCGAGCTGATCTCCCTGTGCTATGCAGCTGCTTCCCCCTAGCTATCTATTTTACATTTGGTAGTGTATATATCAGGCCTCGATCGTGGGCAGTGAGTACCGTGCATTTGGGGCGGGGTGTGAGGCTTTTTGTGCTCCTGGAATCACCCAGCCCTCCCATCCCTTCCTCCAGTGCCGCCTCCAGCCCTCGCCCGCTGCCCCATCCTGAAATAGCCATGGCTCAGCATGGAAGAAATGTGCTCCTCTAATCCTAAGGAGCTGGTGAGCCCTGCATTTGCCAAGGGGATTGGGTTTTACTTTCTTCTCCTTTCAGGAGAATTCCTGAAAGCTTAAAATCTGTTTTAAGAAGCTGATAGGGGGCTTCCCTGGTGGCGCAGTGGCTGAGAGTCTGCCTGCCGGTGCAGGGGACACGGGTTCGTGCCCCGGTCTGGGAAGATCCCACATGCCGCGGAGCAGCTGGGCCCGTGAGCCATGGCTGCTGAGCCTGCGCGTCCGGAGCCTGTGCTCCGCAACGGGAGAGGCCACAACAGTGAGAGGCCCGCGTGCCGCAAAAAAAAAAAAAAAAAAAAAAGAACCTGATAGGAACCTGGAGTCCCACCGTGGAGACTGATTTTCCACCTCTGCTCCTCTCTCAGTGACTCTGGAAAGCCGTGGTCCTTTCCTGGGCCTCTCCTTTTCCACTGTGAAGCGGGTATAATAACACCGATACTCCTGGGTTTGCTGTAGAGATTGAATGATCTGGATGATCTGAATCTTATATGGGCAAAGGATTTCACCTCTGAATTACATCTAAGAAAAAGAAAAAACAATCCTACGTGTTTCCTTATGTGTCTGCATCCAAGACAGGAACCCATCTGCCAGAGGCCAGAGTGGGAGTGGTGTCCGGATTCACAGTCTGTCCAGCCCCGTCCCGCACCAGCCGCCCCCTCCCTGTGCCCCAGCAGCACGGGCTCAGTCGGGACAGTATGTTGAGGCTTTGTGTCCAACTGCCCCTCCTGTGGGGCTCTGAGCTTCCATCAGGCAAAGATTGTGCCTTATTCTTTTTTGTGCCTCAAGCATCTAGCATATCAGTGTCATATGGGAGGTGCTAAAAGCAGTGTAGTTTTGCAAGTCACTAAACTGTTGGGAATTGTCTGTGCCTGGTGTTTCTTTACAGGACTATTTTACTGTAGTTAATAGGTTTCTCTCTCACTCAATCTTCCCTGCTTCCTCCACACCACTGACCTTTCTCCCCTTCTGGGGACCACCCCGATCCTACACCTGCAGTTTTCAAATGTAGCTGCTCCTTCCCATACCCACTTTTTTTTTTTTGGTCTAAGTATTTATAATATGCAGCTTGCCACATCTAGGTAATAGACTTTATTATCTGGAGTGGCCTGCTCCAGCGTGAGAATCCTTAAGTTGAAGGCCTTATTTACCTATTTTAAAGTGTCCGCTATTTTTTTTTTTTAATTCTCTCAGTTCTTCCTGATTGTACTTTACCATGAGGGATAACGGTTCATTTCAAGTTAATCTGTGAGACTAAAGTGTAACCTATTGGCTGGGGGACCAGAGTTAAATGGCAGCTGTTAAACAGTGCATAGCACCTCCTCACAAAGGCTTAAACGTGAAAAAGGAATCGGAATAGTAGAATATGCTGGAATTGGGTGAGGACACTGAGTGCTACAGGACATGGGATGTGAACGTACAGTTGCAGACAGTGACTGCGCTTCCAAAGACAGAGCTCCTGAACCTTCAGCCCCAGGGGAAGGGCTGCTGGAATTACCAGCAGGGTTCCAGTACAGCTCATGGAACTTTACGCTGTCATCACACACCACCTGTTCCTTTCTTCCTTAAAGTTCCCTATGATACAGACATACAGATTTGCCCCCTTCATGAACCATAAAGTTGATGATCAGGATAACTGCAAAGCCTTTTAAAACTTTCAGAGATGAAAAACGATAAGAAATTGAAAGAAGTTAAGTCACCTAATGAACATAACTGGCATTAAACATCTTTTTATGAAAGAATCTGGCCTAAGCTAGTGGATATGGGAGAATGCCCGAAAAATGTTGAAAGCATCAAGACTGCAGACCCATTTGGAAATAAAAATTACTATAATTATTTTAATTAATTAATTAATTAATTATTTTTGGCTGCATTGGGTCTTTGCTGCTGCATGTGGGCTTTCTCTAGTTGCGGCGAGCGGGGGCTACTCTTCGTTGTGGTGCGTGGGCTTCTCATTGCGGTGGCTTCTCTTGTTGTGGAGCACAGGCTCTAGGCGTGCGGACTTCAGTAGTTGTGGCATGCGGGCTCAGTAGCTGTGGCTCCTGGGTTCTAGAGCACAGGCTCAGTAGTCGTGGCGCATGGGTTTAGTTGCTCCATGGCATGTGGGATCTTCCCGGACCAGGGATCGAACCCATGTGCCCTGCATTGGCAGGCGGATTCTTAACCACTGCGCCACCAGGGAATCCCTTTTAGTATTTTTTAAATTGAAGTATAGTTGATTTACAATGTTGTGTTAATTTCTGCTATACAGCAAAGTGATTCAGTTATACTTATATATAAGTTTTTTTATATTCTTTTCCATTATGGTTTATCCCAGGATATTGAATATAGTTTACTGTGCTATGCAGTAGGACCTTGTTGTTTATCCATCCTGTACATACTAGTTTGCATCTGCTAACCCTAAGGATAATTTTTTTTTTTTTTTTTTTTTGTGGTACGTGGCCCTCTCACTGTTGTGGCCTCTCCCGTTGCGGAGCACAGGCTCTGGACGCGCAGGCTCAGCGGCCATGGCTCACCGGCCCAGCCGCTCTGCGGCATGTGGGATCCTCCTGGACCAGGGCACAAACCCATGTCCCCTGCATTGGCAGGCAGACTCTCAACCACTGCGCCACCAGGGAAGCCCAAGGATAATTATTTTTATCACCAGTCTTTATATAATGTTGTAGATGAAGTTGTATCAAATGTAATAGAATATTAATGACAACACTGTCTGAAATGCATCTTTAGAAGTTGTGTTTTAAAAATAAACCAGCATAAACTCAACATAATATTTGTGTAGTAGAAGGACAGTGCAAACAATTAGGGTGAATTGTGTGTTTTTGAATCATGACTTATTGTTGCGTCATAAATCCATTTTGTTTGTTTTTCCCTTTTCATCATTTTTGCCTTGGAAGTTCGGGATATTATTCATATCTCTTGATGAAGTTAGGGCTTTGTGTTTTACCAGGAATGCAGGTTCATTTGCTGTACTGAGTTTACTTTTAATTTTGTAATGAGCCCCTAGAGTGACAGGGATAAGTTGTTTCACTTCTTTTTTTTTTTTTTCCTACGGTACGCAGGTCTCTCACTGCCGGGGCCTCTCCCGCTGCGGAGCACAGGCTCCGGACGCGCAGGCTCAGCAGCCATGGCCCACGGGCCCAGCCGCCCCACGGCACATGGGATCTTCCCGACCGGGGCACTAACCCGTGTCCCCTGCATCGGCAAGCGGACTCCCAACCACTGCGCCACCAGGGAAGCCCTGTTTCACTTCTTTTGAACTCTATTCCTTTTGAACAGAGACAGTATGCTCGTTAGTCAAGTGCTTGGAGGTCCTTAAATATCAAACAGGAAACTTAGGAGAATGCAAAATATGATTCTGTACATACAGTTGTTTTCCTCTTCCAAGCAGGTGTTCAATAAATGTGTCCTGACGTAAATTTGATTGAGAATTTAACAATTCACTGTTCATTGTAAAGCATTGGAAGCCTAGTTGCAGCAGGTGAAAACAATATCTCATTGCTGTTCCCATTGGACTTTCAGGTGTGTGAGGGGTTTTTTTTTTTTTTTTTTTTTTTTTGCTGTACGCGGGCCTCTCACTGTTGTGGCCTCTCCCGTTGCGGAGCACAGGCTCCGGATGTGCAGGCTCAGCGGCCATGGCTCACGGGCCCAGCCGCTCCGCGGCATGTGGGATCTTCCCGGACCGGGGCACAAACTTGTGTCCCCTGCATCGGCAGGCGGACTCTCAACCACTGCGCCACCAGGGAAGCCCGTGTGTGAGTATTTTTGATTCTGGTGCATTCATCATTTGGTTAGCTCAGTTCATCAGATTCTGCATGGGAAGTCAGGAAATGTATTAGCTCACTTTGTACAGAACACAGCTCAGCACCATTTGCAAAAGATGAGTTTGATTTGAGTTCTAATACTTGGCTTATGGAACCTCAAGCGAGCCAAGTGGCCATGATGGGGTTTGTGAGAGAAGAGGGCTGTGCAGCTATGAGTTTTCTTGTCCTCAGAAGGCTTGGGATAACTGTGTTTTGTTCCTTGGTGATACAGTGGTTTGGAGAAAATCCTTTCTGACTACTTTACCTCCTTAACCTACCATTTTGGGGATTACAGTTCAACTCTAGGGATATTTTCAAAAAGAGAAAAAGCATAAGCACTTTTTTCAGTAGCTCTTCAAGGAACATCATACAGACCACTTGACGGTCCATGGACCAGCTCACGTCCACCTGGTAGAGTAGCCCATCAGTATTGCGTTTGTAACACACCTGCCTCAGCACACTAGGCTTTCCTGGAGTGTAGTTAATTAGACAGCTTATTGTTTGGATTACTGTTCTCCTGGGAAGACTTCCAGATTGACTGGAGGGGCAGAGTGGGTGGACCAGTGGTTCTGGAGAGCCAAGAGAACAGATTAGACTGTAAGCCAGCTGCTGCTTCTCCTGCATCTGGAGAGTCTGTGGCTCTTTGATTAGAACCATAGACCTTTAGACCTGACATGTACTGATGCTGCTCATCTCAAGCACCTTTATTTGGTGGAGGAGAAACAGGTGTGTGTCAGCTCAGGAAACATTCATGGAGCGCCTGCTCTTTGCCAGGGTGAGGGAGCAGCTACAATATGAGTTATCCCCTCAAAGAGCTTACTGAGTAGTAAAGGGCTATAAGCATATTATAAGTGCATTTAAATACTCTGTGGAGAGCACTGTGAAAGGCCAGCACAGAGGCACTGTGGGAGCACAGAGGAAGGGATTCAGCCCCATCCATGTAGGAAGCAGCAGGAAAGGCTGGGGGCGGCTTTATGGATGAGAAAACCTGAGCTGAACCTTAAAGGATGAATAAGAATTAGCCAGGGGTCTCTGCAACCATTTGTGGTCGAGGTTAAGTAGCTCTCCCAAAGGTCGCACAACTAGTAAATGGGAAATATAGGCTTAATCTCCGCACAGTGTGTCCTCAGGGCCCTTAATTTTTTTTTTTTTTTTTTTTTTTTTTTTGCTGTACGCAGGCCTCTCACTGCCGTGGCCTCTCCTGTTGCGGAGCACAGGCTCCGGACGCGCAGGCTCAGCGACCGTGGCTCATGGGCCCAGCCGCTCCGTGGCATGTGGGATCCTCCCGGACCGGGGCATGAACCCATGTCCCCTGCATCGGCAGGCGGACTCTCAACCACTGCGCCACCAGGGAAGCCCCAGGGCCCCTAATTTTCACTGTAGACTCTCTCAATGATTCACTCTGACAATGTGACTTCATTTTCCACATTATTAACTTAAAAACTTCATAGGAAGCAAATTGAACCTTAGCTGATATTTAACCTTATTATCAAAAGACTTAACTAGTCCTTGGGCTTCCCTGGTGGCGCAGTGGTTGAGAATCCGCCTGCCGATGCAGCGGATACTGGTTCGTGCCCCGGACCAGGAAGATCCCACGTGCCACAGAGCGGCTGGGCCCGTGAGCCACGGCCGCTGAGCCTGTGCGTCCGGAGCCTGTGCTCCGCAACGGGAGAGGCCACAGCAGTGAGAGGCCTGAGTACTGCAAAAATAAATAAATAAATAAATAAATAAAAGACTTAACTAGTCCTTATTATGGTGACACCAGTCTCCTAAAATAAAATAGCTCTGACCTTATAAGTTTTAAATGTTTCATTGTAATATTACATTTCAGATTCCTGGGAATAATTGCTGTGCTATTTTATTTCAATTGCCATGCATAGCATACCATGGAATGGAGAATTCTTCCATCAAACTTGAACTATCAGGTACTCCTATGGTAATAAATCTTGGAATTAAAAAAAAAAAAAAAAGAACTAGCCAGGGGAATAAGAGTCCCGGGGTGAGTCTGGGGGCATCCTGGGAAGAGGGGAAATATGATCAAAGATGAGGTGGCTTGATACAGCATAGTGTGCATCTGGGAACTGCAGGCAGCTCAACAGTAACAGGGTGTGAAGTGCAGAGAGTAAGTGCTGATAGGTGGGGTCAGAAAGGAAGGGGCGCATGCCACGGGGGTTTCGTTCTGTAGGTTCTGGAGGGTCCCTGCCTGGGTCCAAGCAAGGAAATAACAATTGGATGTGGGTTTGAGGAGAATCACTGTGGGGATGACTTTGACAGGGACAAGACTGAAGGCAGGCGAACCAGTTAGGAGGCTCTTGACATCATCCAGGGAAAAGATGACGAGCTAGGACAGTGGTGGGATTGGGTCAAGGATGGAGCCTTGGGGAATCCCAGTGTTTAACGGGCAGGAGAAAATTAGGACCCTAAGCAAAACCCTGGTCAGAGAGAGAAAAGAAAAAATCAGCAAAGAGTGTCAAGAAGAGAATTTCAGAAGGAATGAGTCTGAGGGATCCAGTTGGTTAAAGGCTGAGAAGTGTCCAGAGCGGTGGTCTGTGACCTGGCAGTGCCAGCAGTATCTGGGAGCTGGTTACAAAAGCAAAGTCATGACCCACACTTCAGAGACACAGTCTAAATGTGGAGATGGTTGTCGATGACCTGGACAGATCATTTTCATTGCAATGGCTGGGACAGAATCAACACTGCAGACAATTTGGGAGTTGATATAAAATGAGAAAGTGGAGATAATATCGCCTTGCAAGAAACTTGGACAAGATAGGAAAGCAAAATTGTTAGAGATGGATGTAAGTCAAGAAGACACATTTCTTAGCATTGGCCAAGACTTGAGCACCTGTTTTTCGGTTTAAAGGAAAGTAGGAAGATTGAGGTTTATGATAAGGAGGTGGATAAAGAACAAACAAATATGTAGAAGACATAAATATCCTTCCATAGAAGTATATGAATAAATGTAAATTATTGTAGTGTGGGATGGAGTGGAGTGGTTGCTGCCCTGGGGTCGTGAGGCTTGGAGTTTAGTTCTGGCTCTGTTTTTCAAGGTTTCTTTGCGAAACCTTGTGTATTCATAATACATTGTGTATTAATAATAGCCCACAGCTTTTTTTTTAAAACGTCTTTATTGGAATATAATTGCTTTAAAATTGTGTGTTAGTTTCAGCTGTATAACACAGTGAATCAGCTATACAAATACATATATCCCCATATCTCCTCCCTCTTGCGTCTCCCTCCCACCCACCCTATCCCACCCCTCTAGGTGGTCACAAAGCACCGAGCTGATCTCCCTGTGCTATGATGCTGCTTCACACTAGCTATCGGTTTTACATTTGGTAGTATATGTAAGTCCATGCCACTCTTTCACTTCATCCCAGCTTACCCTTCCTCCTCCCCTCGTCCTCAAGTCCATTCTCTACGTCTAGCCCACAGCTTTTTAAGGCACAGACCTGGTTTGAATTCTGAGTCCCTCACCATTAAGTGTGTAAATGTGGGCAAATTATTTAGACACTCTTAACGCTTGTTTCTTCGTTTCTAGAAAAGTCATAGTAATACACACTATGGCGAGTTAACATGGCGATTAAATAATAGAGTGTGTATGAAAACTCTTGGGTGTCCCATACTAGCATAGATGGGATAAGCACTCAACAACTGTTTGAAGGAATGTCTAAGGGAGTTGATGTAAAAATCAGCACATGACCAGGCAGGCTGTTTAATATTGGAATGTTGCGATTTCCCCATCAGTGGAAAAGGGCGAATAGTAGTGCCCTTTCATTTATAGGATTTTATAAAGAGAAAACGGAGCTATTTATGAAACACTTTTATGACATTTAATGTTTCAGAAGTGAAAGGAAACATTTTGCAATACTGAGGATTAACTGGTTGGTTACCTCCTTCTGTAACGGTTTCCTCATAGAGCCTTTAAAAGAGAAATCAATTAATCAGTCAGCAGTTGCTCATCGAATGTCTAACGTATGTAAGAGAACATTCTAGACACTGAGGGAGATCCAAAGCAAACAACAACGAAAACCCACGGGGAGCTTAAAGTCTAACAAAAGACAGGACATTGCAGGAAGGAAGTGATTCTGGCCATGTCAGGAGCTCAACCGGTTCACAGTAAAGAACTTGTTCAGAGGAGGAGGATGGCGTTTGCAAATCACTTCTTTTTGCAATTGCACAATGTTTGGAGAAATTGGCAGCTGCTAAGACCAGCGGGTGTCCTTGGAATAACTGCGTTCCTTGAGCTGCGACGGCCTCCCTGGCAGCTCCATGGCCTCGCGGAGCTCTGAGCCCAGTGGCTTCCTCAGCCTCTTTATGTTTCGTAGTCAGCAATGAGCTGGTTTGGAATGGTGGTCACTGTGGGTCGATTACTTTGAAATTTCTTCCTTTCCACTACTTCTTACCTACAGAATAGGTGGTGGGAGAAATAGAAGTGGATATAACAGGACAGTGTTGCAAACTTCATGTTTATCATGGTAATTGGGTGATTGCTGCCTTGTCTTCTTGGACATGCTTGAAGGCTGTGTGAATCTGCCTCGCAACTGTTATTCCCAGTTCATCCACGAGGCTGCTGCTGGTTTCTCAAGCTTCAGCCTCGCAGGTGGCAGCCTCCATTCTTGGACCACCATTTCCCAACCTGTCCCCCCACCTTTGGTCACAGTGCTCACTCAGCACGAGTATTTCCCAAGCTGGTGGTGACTGGGGATGGCACAGCTCTACCACCATCTATGAGTCCATCTTATGTTTCCCATATAACTGACTGGCATTTCCTTTTGTAGAGCTGATATGGAACTGTGGGTGCCTGGATGTGAAAGCAGGAACTTAGCCTCCATCCCTGTTTCTTGCTGAGATCGTTCTTGATTGCTTCCACTGCAAGTGGATTTTGGATCAAATGGAAATTTGTACTTTTCTGTAGGCAACAAAGGTCAGTAGGGGTAAGGACAGCATCAGAACAAGGGATGGGATGCTGAACCAGGAACCCATTCTTTTTTTTTTTAATTGAAGTATAGGTGGTTTACAGTGTTGTATTAATTTCTGCCATACAGCAAAGTGACTCAGTTATACACATATATACGTCCTTTTTCATGTTCTTTTCCGTTATGGTTTATCCCAGGCTATTGAATATAGCTCCCTGTGCTATGCAGTAGGACCTTGTTGTTTATCCATCCAATACATACTAGTTTGCATCTGCTGATCCCACACTCCCACTCATCCCTCCCCCACCTCCCCTCCCCCTCGGCAACCAAACGTCTGCAGGAACCTGTCCTAAATAATGATTTAATCAAAGCTTCCATGAAAGATTATCTAGTGTCCATTTCACCCTGCAAGTTTTCTGAAGGAGAACTATTGAGACTCACAGCCATACCCGCTGACACAGCCATTTTTGTTGCAGTTCTGACTGCTCTTGCCATGTTCTGAAGGAAACCCAGATCGGAGGGGTCATCGCAGGAGGCTGCAGGCTCAGTGGGGAACAATGCCCTATTCACAGGTTACAAGGGCAGGCCTGTCTCATGAGCCAACCAAAATGGTGCCGGGAATAGATGTCAGTCTTCTAGTCTTGCTTCAGGTGATTAGAACCAATTAAGAGGGTGACACATAGCAGAGATGGGGAAGGAAAACACAGAGGGTGTCGATTTGTTTCCCTTGGCCCAAGAGAGAAAGCAAGCATTTGCCATCTGCCTGCTTCCCAAGTGCCCTTCTGAACTGCTGGTTACCTTCAGCTTGTCGGCTGACCTTTCCGGGCTCCTCTCCCCCTTGGTTCATAAAACAACCGAGATGCTACCTGCTTAGTGAGAGTCACGTTGTCTTAATGAACCCGGTGGGAAATGCTTTTCTCTTTGGAGAGCCTAGCTGTTATTGCACGTTTCCTTCCCAGGAGCACGCAGAGCCTGTCCATTTGGTGTGAGCCGTGGAAAGAGGAGGCCAACAGGTGCCCTCAGGAGCTTTCAGTGGGGGAGCCATTCGGAGGGCACCAGGCTTGTTTTGATCTTTGCTCAGATGGGAGGCTTTAGTGGGATCCCCTCTCAGGCTGGGAAGGGGACTCTTTGATCTCCCTTTGCCTAATAGGCAGAACCCTCTTCTCTGTTTCCTCTAAGGACAAAAATAAACAGAGAAGCTGAGTTTGTGAACAGCTGTATAAACAATGCAATTTGGAAGTATGCAAAAAATATGTGGGTTGTATATACATTCGTACATATATCCTCTTGATCTGGTCTTGCATCCTTGTGACCACTGCTTGATCTGAGAGAGATTTCCATCAGATACAGTAAAATCCAGTCCCTTAATGCTTCGACGGGTTTAAGGCCTCAGAGCATTTGGGCAGAAGCATTTCTCTCCCCTGGACATGCAGCAGTTCTGAGACATTCCAACTGCAGTAATTTCAAGTATAATAAGACAGCCTTCCTTAATATGCCAAAAGCCGTCTACTCACACTCTAGAGGGTAGGTAGCTTGATTGTCCAATAGAGGTGATAAATTTCCACTTAGATGATAGAGTCTGCAAGTCTGAAGCCAAAGTCATCTTTTCTGTGCCCCTCCCTCCCAAGGAGGTCTTTCTTTTGACACCTGTCACTTATTTAATGGGATCACCATTTGCCTGCTCACAGGCACAAAGCTCTGGAGTGCCCTAGATTTGTCTCCTTTGTTCCCAACCTCAGAGCGGTCTCCGAAAATTTTCTCTTTAGTCTGTCTCTTCCTTGACACTATGAGTTCAGGCCATGGACCTGACCAGGACTAATGAAACAGTTTCCTAACTGATAATATAACTTAACATTTAAAGATGATACATAAAATTGTTTGGATAATAATATGATAGGATAGAAAGCTCACACATACCCTTTAGACGCTTGGGAGAATAGAGAAGAAACAATGACTTTCAAAAGATTGCAGAGGTTAAACGTTTAGAAGCTGTTTCACAGGGCTTCCCTGGTGGCACAGTGGTTGAGAGTACCCCTGCCGCTGCAGGGGACACGGGTTCGTGCCCCGGTCTGGGAAGATCCCACATGCTGCGGAGCGGCTGGGTGCGTGAGCCATGGCCGCTGAGCCTGCGCATCCGGAGCCTGTGCTCCGCAACGGGAGAGGCCACAACAGTGAGAGGCCCACGTACCGCAAAAAAAAAAAAAAAAAAAAAAGAAACTGCTTCACGGTCTAACATTGGTCTCTGGTTATTTTCTGTGGCTTTTCCTCCCTGACCTGTCCTGCAAGTTTTTGTCTTTATGCCTGTCACAATGCCCCCTCTGCCTAGAATACTTGCATTCATTCCTTCCTTCTGCCCATTAAAATCCTCTCTGTTAATCAGAGTGGCTCACGGCCATGTCCTTCCAGAACATTCCAGGCAGAAGTCTTCATTCCCTTTACTGAATTTCTGGAACTTGTATATTCTTTTTTTTTTTTTTTTTTTTTGCGGTACGCGGGGCTCTCATTGTTGTGGCCTCTCTCATTGTGGAGCACAGGCTCCGGACACACAGGCTCAGCGGCCATGGCTCAGGGGCCCAGCTGCTCCACGGCATGTGGGATCTTCCCGGACTGGGGCACGAACCTGTGTCCCCTGCATCAGCAGGCGGACTCTCAACCACTGCGCCACCAGGGAAGCCCTAGAACTTGTATATTCTATATTCCACGTTTAATTGAATACCTTGCTTTATAGGTTCCTGTGTACATTTCTTACCTGTCTCCTTACTAAGTTATGGATTCCCGGACAAGAGGGGTTTTTATTTTATTTATTGTGTTTCTTTTAATTGAAGTATAGTTGATTTGCAATATTGTGTTAGTTTCAGGTGTGTAGCAAAGTGATTCGGTTATATATGTATATTTTTCAAATTATTTTCCATTATAGGTTACTATAAGGTATTGAATATAGTTCCCTGTGCTATACAGTAAGTCCTTGTTGCTTATCTGTTTTATGTATAGTGCTGTGTATCTGTTAATCCCATACTCCTCAGTTACCCCTCCTCTCCCTCCCTTTCCCCTTTGGTAACTATAAGTTTGTGTTCTATGTCTGTGAGTCCATTTCTGTTTTGTATATAGGTTCATTGGTATTATTTTTTAGATTACACATATAAGTGATATCGTATAATATTTGTCTTTGCCCGACTTACTTCACTTAATATGATGATTTCTAGGTCCATGCTTGTTGCTATAAATGGCATTATTTCATTCTTTTTTTGGCTGAGTAATATCCCACTGTATCTATGTACCACATCTTCTTAAAGTAGTCATCCGTTGATGGAAGTTTTTTTCCCTTAAACATATTTGTTACCTACAGAGCGTAGCATGGTGCCCTGCATAAGGTAACTCCTAAATAAATACTTTAAAAACAGATGGACGGTACCAACCATGATTACCACACATTCATCTAATATCCCTTGTGTGTGGGGCAGGTAGGGATAAATTGGAAGATTGGGATTGACATATACACACTACTATATATAAAACAAATAACTAATAACGATCTACTGTATAGCACAGGGACCTCTACTCAATACTCTGTAATGACCTATATGGGAAAAGAATCTAAAAAAGAGTGGATATATGTGTATGTATAACTGATTCACTTGGTGTACACCTGAAACTAACACAATGTTGTAAATCAACTGTACTCCGATAGAAATTAATTAAAAATACAATTAAACAATAATATTATTTTCGTGCCCATCATTTTGTGCCCTTGTGCCTGCCCATCATTTCTTTTTCCAACTTTATTGAGACGTGGCTTCTTCCCCTCCAAGAGCTCATAGCCTGATTCAATTAGCAAGTCTTGCTACAACATTGTTTCTAATTACCCTGTTCCCATCGCCCTCTCCTGGAGAGTGAAGTCTCCTTTAAACGATGCTTTCAACACTTGGGCCCAACACTCTGCAGTGGTCTGTGTATAGCACTTCTATTAAGGAAGCCTGGGCTTGCGGTTGGCTCTCTTTGAAATGTGATCAACTCACATCCCCCTGTCACCCATCCGCACTCCACAAACAGCTGATAAATCAGATGTTTTCCATGTTATATGTATTTAATTCATTTATTCAATCAGTAAACTTTGAGTATCTACTAAATATTCAGTACTCTACCAGATGCTGCCTCTAAGATACAGTTCTGGCCTAAGATGCAGTTTTGAAATTGAGCTCAGTTTAGTAGGAAAGACATAGATAAACAGAAATTACCAATAGAGTGCGACAGTGCTGTGATAGAAATGTTTGCAAGATGTTACACAAAGGAGGGGCGTTTAACCAACTCTCTTGGAATGGAAGAGGGTGGCGGGGGAGGGTAGAGAAGGATTCCTGGAGGATTTGGTACCTCTGTGAAAGCTTGGAGCATTAAAAAAAGTTAACCGGGCGAAGAAGGAGAACCAGGCAGACAGAACAACCTTTGTAAGAGCTGGGGTGTGAGAAGGCCGGGGGTGTTTGGAGGACTGATCAGAACAGGTTCCGTGATGAGTGAGGAAGCTGCAGAGGTGGGCAGGGCTTTGCATGCTGTGCTAGAGAGATTGGATTTTGTCCTGAAAAGCCATTGAACTGTATATTTATATCTGTTGATTTTAGCCCTTGCCAAGCTTTACAAATTCTGATGATGTCATGCAGTTATTACTTTGTTGTGACATGAGAGGGTTTGATAAGAATACCTTTTCTGTTTCCAGACAAATTGTGGATTAAAATATTGGAAAAGAAATAATAAAACAAGGACGGAGGCCCCTAACGTGAAGGTAGCCGTTGAACAGCGCTGAACACGGGCGGTCAGCAAGCAGCGTGCAGGTCTTGCAGAGCCTGCTGCACCCGCCCGACCTGGCTTTTCCCATCTCCCCAGAACCCCGCTCTGCTTCATGCACATCCTCTTTGCTGTCCCTGGAATGTGCTAATCAGCTTTTCCCTGCTCTGGTCCTTCGCCTCTGTCATTCCACATCCTGAAACACTCGTTCTTTCTATGGCTGGTTCTTCTCACTCTTCAGGTTTCTTCTAAAAGGTCTCCTCTTCAGAGACTGTATCTCAGCCTTCTTACGCCCAAACCTCACCTAGATATTCTCCACCACTCAACCTGAATACTTCTTTCATAGTACTTATTGTAAGTATGATTATATATTCGTTTATTGTATTATTTGTTCATCCATGTGCTGTCTCTCTAGACTGTAAGCTTTCTGAGAGGAGAGACCATGTCTCTTCTGTCTACCACAAGTGCTCAGGAAATATTTAGGTGCTGTTTTTTTAAATTTATTTTTTGGCCACGCTGCGCGGCATGTGGGATCTTAGTTCCCCGATCAGGGGTCGAACCTGTGCCCCCTGCAGTGGGAGCGTGGAGTCTTAACCACTGGACCACCAGGTAACTCCCTATTTAGGTGCTATTAAATGTGGAGGTTTCTACATGAACAACCATTAAATATGATTGAACATGAGCCCTAAGATATGGACGATGACCTTTGTTGACCTCAGGCTAAGCAGGGAGGAGTCTAATTATTATCCAGAATCCAGAGTGATGGCCATATTATAGATAAGGCTGAATTATAGCAAGATTCTTTCCAAGTACACTCTTGGACAGGCTTGAAATAGGTCTGTGATTCAGAAGATGTCGCAGTCTCTCTGGTTGTGCTATGGTGACCCTCCCTGTAGAGCTGAGTCTATAAAGAAACGCAGAGAGTAGATATAAATGAGAATAATATGGACATGATGGAGCTACACTCAGTAAGTAGCCCTTTAAATCATTGGGGAGCTGTGCTTATATGGGGATTTTGTAATGGAATCTTGGGGTGATGGGCTATGTGAAATCAGGGGAGGGGTGGAATTGTCATGAGCCTCCTGTGAGGCAAAGTTCAGAGAAAAGAGGTTTATTAACTTAGAGACAGGAAGACTGGGAGGCTTCATTATAGTCTATAAGGATGTCAATCAGTAAATCAATAAGAATTTGTTGACTTCCGGTTTGTACTTGGTGATAAGTTACTTCTCAGCTCTGGCTGTAACAATAGACTCCCCAAGCCTCACTTCAGGTCAATTAAATCAGAACCTCTGGGAGTGGGGCCTGGGAAGTAATATTTTTAAAAGCTCCCAAGATCATTTTAATTTGCAACTGGGATTGAGACTCACAGGCGTGGAGTCTCTTTGGAAGATAATCAGACATACAGTAGGACCCCTGTCCTTAACGTGCTTGATTAGATCTTGAAATTTAACAGGAAAAACTTAAGTAATAGTACAAGGTATACCACATAAGTAGTTTGCAACACATGTGGACGAGGTTGGAATAACTACATAGTTTTGTACTTGGGATAGTTAGGGACAATTAATTGAATGCCAAGTATGTATCCAGCCATGGGATAAGTTCTGAAGGAGATACAGATGAGAATAACACACAAGAGACTTCTGTTTCAAATAGAGGAAAACAAAAATAACCAGAAGGCTATTTGCTGCTGCTAAGTTATGGTTGGGAATTTAAGATATTGAAGAGGAATTCCCTGGCGGTCCAGTGGTTAGGATTTGGCACTTTCACTGCCGTGGGCCCAGGTTCAATCCCTGATTGGGGAACTATGATCCTGCAAGGTGTGTGGCGTGGCCCCCCACCAAAAAAAAAGATATTGAAGAGATATCATTAGATATATTTGGAAAAAGTTTCTAGTTGCAGGTGGAACTTGAATTTTGCCTTAGAGAACTGCAAATAATTAATTAAATTTTACAATTTAAAGGGCAAACAATGGGGACATACTTCTTCCCAGGAACCATGTTAAGCGCTTCATGGGAACTCTCACATTCAATCTCACAGTATAGTTCTGAGCTATGTGTTATTATTATCTCTCTTGTGCAGGTGGCAAAACCAAGGCTTATTAAGGTTAAAGACATTTGTCAGAGGTCACACAGGGTACTAAGTGGTGGAGTTAAACTCAAAACCAGGGCTGTATGGCCCTTGGGCTGGGCTTATAACCACCATCTATAGGACCAGTGTGAGCAGAGAAGGGAGGCCAGGGTAGGCAAAGTATATTTCTTGCACATTGAGTAAGTAGCAGGTGAGGTTGAGTAGACCTTTGATGGGAAAGGTGAGTTGGGGCCCAGTTCAAGTTATCAGGGGTTTTGACTGCCATTACATGGAATTTAACTTTATATCTGGATACTGGGGAGTCTGTGAAGGTTTTTGAGGCAGGAAGTGCCATGATAAAAAGCAATTTTTTAGGAAGACCTTAAAGCCTGAAGATATGGAGACCAGTTAAAAAGATCTCTCAGCAGATGAATGGATCAAAAAGATGCAGTACATATACACAATGGAATACTACTCAGCCATGAAAAAGAATGAAATAATGCCATTTGTAGCAACATGGTTGGACCTAAAGATTATCATACTAAATGAAGTAAGTCAGAAAGAGAAATTCAAATACCATATGATATCACTTATATGTAGAATCTAAAATGAACTTATTTACAAAACAGAAACAGACTCACAGACATAGAGAACAGGCTGTGGTTGCCCAGGAGGAGGGGGCAGGGGAGAGTTGGGCAGGGGAGAGTTGGATTGGGAATTTGGGATTAGCAGATGCACACTGTTATAACAGAATGGATAAACAACAAGGTCCTACCGTATAGCACAGGGAACTATGTTCAATATCCTGCAATAAGCCATAATGGATAAGAGTATGAAAAAGAATATATATATATATATATAGGTGTATATATATATGTAACTGGATCACTTTGCTATATAGCAGAAATTAATATAACATTGTAAATCAACTATACTTTAATAAAATAAATTTAAAAAGAAAAAAAAGATAGATGTCCCAGTGCTCAAGGCATGAAGGCCTAAGGGCCTGAACAAGGTCAGTGACAGAGGGATGGGGAAGAATGGGAAAGGTGTAGGGCACTTTGGAAAAGAATGACCGTTCTTCATATCCAAAGATAGCAGGGCATGTGGGATTGGACGATAAATACCTCGGGGGTTATTTTGGTTTGATTTGAGTTTGAATTTCCTTATATTTCACTAAGGTAGGGAGGTTTTGGAGTTGAGAATGTGTATCCTTCTTTTAAGAAAAAGGCAAATGATCGGCTTCCCTGGTGGCGCAGTGGTTGAGAGTCCGCCTGCCGATGCAGGGGACGCGGGTTTGTGCCCCGGTCCGGGAAGATCCCACATGCCGCGGAGCGGCTGGGCCCGTGAGCCATGGCCGCTGAGCCTGTGCGTCTGGAGCCTGTGCTCCGCAACGGAAGAGGGCACAATGGTGAGAGGTCCGCGTACCGCAAAAAAAAAAAAAAAAAAGAAAAAGAAAAAGGCAAATGACAAATTTTCTGAAATTGTTTAACTTTTATCTAAATTAGCTCTAGGCTTGTAAGGGTTGTATGACCTTTGATTCAGTTCATTTCTGGATATTATTTAAGTTAGGCCCTGTGACTAAGCTACTTTATATGGCTTATCTTAAAGCTTCTGAGATAAAGGAATTACATAAGTTCAATATTTCATTCTGTTGTAGGACCGGTAATGTTTCTCAGGGAGCGAATAAGCCTTCATTCTCATTTCCCCTGTTTCCTTTTCTTTAGTATTAATTACAGCTCCTAGGTTGGGTACAGATCTTTCTTTAATAACCCAAGACTTTACCGAATGAACCCTTCTCCATGTCTTGGATGGGAAACGTCTCCAGTTCCTTTCTTAGACTTCCATAATGCTCTGTTGATACGCGTATCTTCAAGTCCTGTGTTTGCATTGCATGGGGTGACAGCAGGGGGAAGCAGGGGACAGATCAGAGCCTGCTTGGAGCTCTCTGCAATTGCTGTCCTGTGCTAGCTTAAGAAAGACTCTGTGCCTGATTACAAGGATCCTGGGTGTGTGAAAATACTACCTCAGCTAGGTGTGAGAAATTCAAATGTATTATTACTAATGATTTTCCTAAGGGCTAAAGTGTTCGGGCCAAAAATAATTAGAGTGAGCAGTAGAGCTGTCAATAAATCTCCCAAATAATGAGATAGCAATTAATGAATGGGCTCACTGTCCTCTTTGGCTCTAAGGCATTAAGCCTTTCATTTTAAGTCATGATGACTAGTACAATATTGTTCATTTATACCTTTATTTAATAGTTATTTTTACCTTTATTTAATAGTTGTTTTACTTTTCATTTCTTTTAATTTAATATCAAGTCTTTTGTTTTAATTAAAAACTTCGATGATTCCATCCCCCACACCCACCCCATTATAAACATTACAAGCAAGAATGATTTTGATGCTTTGTGACTTTCTCAGTTCCTTTCCTGTGAGAGGCCCCATAATTAGGGTCCTAATAGGCGTTTTGATGGTGTTGAAGATGATGATGAGTTATCAGCGTGCTAGCATCACCCAATAAGACAGACCCTTTGATGTTTCTGTGACTTCATGTTGTCGGGCCGGCCGGCCAGCCAGTTGTTCTCCTCGGAGCCCTTTTCCCCTTTGAGATCCAGAAGCATCAGGAAACGCCTTTCACCTTACCTTTTTAGCCAAACCTCCAGGATGTCATGGGAAGTGCCCCACAGAGCTATTCCAGGCAGCAAGCTTCCCTTTCTCCAGTTGTCCAGAGATTTCAGATGAGCAATGTTTGTTGCTCTGCTGAGCCCATTTCTCACAACTTGTATATTAAGTGCATCTCCCATCACCTTCGGTCTCTCTCCCTTCTCCTCAAGAAAGACCAGATGCTTGCAAACCATTTCCCAGATCACGCAGTACTGAGTCCTGGAATCTTCTGGCTCCTTTTCGTAACTAAATTGTTTGAAGAGTTGTAAACTAAGGAGGACCGTGTCCTTCATTGCACAAGATACGTTTGCACAAGGCATTTATCAAGACTTGTTTTAATAAACTCTTCTCCCCTCACCCCAACTTTTCTTTGTTCTCCTCCTCCTGCAGGAAAGAGGCCAACAGGCCATTTTAGGTCTTCTCTGAAGCCTTAGCTGACCCTAAATGGTTTTGAAGTAAAAGTGTGGCTGCAGACCCACTAATTTCCCTGAATCATCCAAGGATGCTGTTTCTGGTGACTCTTTCCTCTGGGGTCTGACCTCCCCTGGGCTCTTCTCTCCCTTCTTAGGCTGAGTCCACACCCAGTTTCCAGTTTCAGAGATGTGGGTTTTTTGCACATCTCCTGTCTCTTGTTGCATCTTTGTGGGAAGGATTGGAGTAGTTGCGCTGGCTGACTTCCACGTGGATACTCCATTTGGTCTGCAGGTGGGTTCAGAGCCAGGGCTGGCACAGAGGGTATGGCTGGAGGTGCTTTTTAAATCTTCACGTGTGACTCTGAGCTGGGCCTCATGTCTCTCAGTGCTTGGGAGTCATGCTGTGTCTGGGTCCTACATTGTTTGCCAGCCTTGACAGGAGGTGACGCTGGTGTGGGGACAGTCGGGTGTGGCTAGGGGCGGAGGTAGGAAAGCTGGTTAAGAAAGAGCAGCAGGGCTTCCCTGGTGGCGCCGTGGTTGAGAGTCCGCCTGCTGATGCAGGGGACGCGGGTTCGTGCCCCGGTCCGGGAAGATCCCACATGCCGTGGAGCGGCTGGTCCCGTGAGCCATGGCCGCTGAGCCTGCACGTCCGGAGCCTGTGCTCCGCAACGGGAGAGGCCACAACAGTGAGAGGCCTGCGTACCGCAAAAAAAAAAAAAAAAAGAAAGAAAGAGCAGCAAACGTTAGTGTGTGGACGGTAGAAAGAACAGCGCTGGGGATGGAGAAGTTTGTCGGGACAGGCCCTTCCTACACGAACGTTCTCAGAAATTCCTCAGGAGAAACGAGCTGCCTCAGTGTTTCTGAAGGATTCTCTTTGGCTATAATGCCCAGAGATTTTTGAAACTAAGGATCCTATAGATCCTTGCTAGTTAAGAATAAGAAGAAATGTAGCGCCCATCAGCTGTACTTGGAGTTGGAGTGTTGGGGCTGATTATTTCCCCTTTGAACTCTGACCGGCCAGGTGCCCTAATCAGTAAATGAGCGGGTTAACAAGTGTCACCGCTTGTTTGTATTTAATTGCTACCTTAGAAAAGTGACAGCTCGAGCCTGACGCTAATACTTTCGCTATAGACCTCAAAATATAAAAGACCAATTGTGGTTCTTCCTCTCCTCTGTGAACGGATGCTTGCCTTGAGATATTGGTGGGGTGTAGACTGGCTGCTGTGTGAGGCTATTTTTGGAGGCTTTTGCAGTGTCCTAGGAGAACACCCATCCAATGTCTTGATTTGTACTTTGAACAACATTACCACACTCCTGCCTTCTGCCGGTCCTCTGCTGAGCAGTGAGATAATGATGTGGACGCAGCGGACCAGAGACGGACCCCGCTGTGCTCTGACTCACTCTCAGCTCTGCTTCCTGGACGGGGAAGATGCTCCCCTGGGGCAGCCCTCACCTCAGCTGTCAGATGCGTGATGAGAGAGGGAAGGCAGGATCTGGCCTCAAAAAAGGACCTAGGGGTGCTGGGTAAATGGCCTTCGGGGTTGGGCCCAAAGAGAGCTCATGCCTGCAGGATAAAATGTGTGTTAAGCTCTTCTCATTGGGGCCTAGAAGTTGCTTTTGTCAAAAATCCTCTTTTCTGTGCTGAATCCGAACAGCAGAGATGAATACTTTCCGATTGTTGGAGGGCTGTGGACCTACTGCAGAGTCTCACTGAGTCTGCGCTGGTAGTTAGTTATGCTTTGTGTGGGTTCTGTAGTGTTGACAGCAGGAAGGGAGATGTTCTGGGAAGGACTGTGCCTTCCCAGGGGTCCCGGCCGGATGATACTATCAGCCTACAGGTGTATTGCCCTTTTCAGTTTATAATAGTATGTATTTAAAGTAAAATATATCAATTATTACATTGACATTTGTATAATTCTCCATCTTCTGATTAAATTTCAAAATCTTGTTCTAATGTTCATCTTATTAAATAGGCAGAAAAGGTCCTAATTTTATAAAATATACATCCTTATTTATTTACTTATTGTATTGAAGTATAGTGGATTTACAACGTTGTGTTAATTTCTGTTGTACAGCAAAGTGATTCAGCTATACATATATACCTATTCTTTGTTATATTCTTTTCCATTACGGTTTATCTCAGGATATTGAATTACATACACTTATTTTAAAAATCTGTGCTTTTGTAAATTTACTTCAGTTTAAAAAATATCTGTGCTTTGAAGTAATCTTGGTAAAATTCTGCACTGCTATTTATTGACCTTATTTTTTTTTCTGTTAATAGAATGACAATTTCTGAACCGATAATCCTGAGCTCAGAATCTAGCGAGGAGAGGGAGTATTTATTTGTGTTTGTACAACTTTTCCACAGCATTTGTTAACTTGCTACCAGCTGGGGAAGTAAATTTGACTAATTGGGAGAAGCAGTATTGATATATATCTCTAGGAATAGTTGCAAGTTCTGTAAAAATGCCTCTCTACTTCTCACATGGTCAGTGGGGAAATGGCTCATGGAAAATGAGAAAATACCTGGGCATCTGGCTACAAATTCGAGTTCTCTGCCTATGTGTGTGGCTTGGCTCAGTTCTTTGGTCTTGGTAACAGGCCCATTATTTCTGTGTTAGATGGATTTCAGAATGTCATACTCATACTTTGTTTCAACTCAAGCTGTTCCCCAGGAAACACAACTGTTTGTCCTCTTTTTCTTGCTGGACTAAAACCATGGTGCCATCTTTCTTCCAGGCAAAGCAGGGCCTCTCCAAATAGGACCTCCTACCTCTTTCAGGAATCTGTGAGCTTCACTGGTTTTTCTGTACGTGGGAGTGTACACAACTTTTTTTGGTGTCTATATTTCTGTAGATTTAAATTTTCTACGTTGAAACATGTTGCTTTCTATTGGGAAAAAATTACTGTGATTTAAGAAGAAACAAAAATACTATATCCTTTGCCTGTCTTTTCTGGGGAGGAGGAATAGGGTGCTGAGTCATGAAAATTATGAGGTCTTACTATTTTTATGCCATGTGAGCCAACGCCAGTACCTAAGTCACAAGCACACCCTGGAAGAGTCAGAGGGTTTGAATGGTGCATGAATGTACATCAACTGTCTGGAACACTAGAATGTCAGAAAGGAAAGTCCCTGGGAAGGTGTATTTAGGATTTTGAAAGGTGGCATGATATAATTATGAGGATGGCCATGAATCAAACAGATTTCTGTTCAGATTCCAGATATGTGCCCTCGTCATTGGATAATTTTTGTGAGGAGTAAAAGAGATATGGTGTGTGGAAAGTCTAGCTCATGGTCGTGTGCAATAAGCTTTCCTTCCTTTGTCCCTTCCGTCAGTCCATTGCCTTGAGATTATGGGTGGAATTTAAGGGACATGAGGTTGACTTAGCAGCTTGTTGAGCCTCTCTTCTTTTGGAGAGATTGACCCTTTCTCAGACCCTTACTGTAGGGTGAGTTATTATTTTTTTATGAACAAATCAATGCCAATGTTGTGGGCCATTGAGCTGTAATATAGTCAGAGGTCTACCCTTACTTCCTCCTTCCCTCTTAAACATCTACTGGTCCAATTTAGGAAAAATTTCCAAGCAGAAGTCTTTCAGACTGGCTGGTAAAATATCAGATTATTAGCTGTTAATCTCTAACATGCTCAAGCTTCCTAAAAAATGGACTACTTGATTACAGCCATCATGGAAAACAAGTATGGAAGTTCCTAAAAAAATTAAAAATAGAATTATCATATGATCTGCCAGTCCCTCTTCTGGGTATATATCCAAAGGAAATAAAATCACTATCCTGAAGAGAAAAATGCACCCTTATGTTCAATGCAACATTATTCATGACAGCCAAGACATGGAAACAACCTAGTGTTTGTTGACAGATAAATAGAAAAAGAAATGTGAAATAAATAAATAACTATTCTGTATGCAGTGGAATGTTATTCAGCCTTGAAAAAGAAGGAAATCCTATAAACAGGACAAAAAGACAACCCTCAGAATGGGAGAAAATATTTGCAAATGAATCAACGGACAAAGGATTAATCTCCAAAGTATACAAACAGTTCATGCAGCTCAATATCAAAAAAACAAACAACCCAATCAAAAAATGGGCAAAAGACCTAAATAGACACTTCTCCAAAGAAGACATACAGATGCCCAAGAGGCACATGAAAAGATGCTCAATTAGTGATAATTAGTGATAATCACTAATTATCAGAGAAATGCAAATCAAAGCTACAATGAGGTATCACCTCACACTGGTCAGAATGGCCATCATCAAAAAATCTACAAACAATAAATGCTGGAGAGGGTGTGGAGAAAAGGGAACCCTCTTGCACTGTTGGTGGGAATGTAAATTGATACAGCCACTATGGAGAACAGTATGGAGGTTCCTTAAAAAACTAACAATAGAACTGCCATATGACCCAGCAATCCCACTACTGGGCATATACCCTGAGAAAACCGTAATTCAGAAAGAGTCATGTACCCCAGTGTTCACTGCAGCACTATTTATAATAGCCAGGACATGGAAGCAACCTAAGTGTCCATCAACAGATGAATGGATAAAGAAGATGTGGCACATATATACAATGGGATATTACTCAGCCATGTAAAGGCATGAAATGGGGTCACTTGTAGAGACGTGGATGGACCTAGAGACTGTCATACAGAGTGAAGTAAGTCAGAAAGAGAAAAACAAATATCATATTAATGCCTATATGTGGAATCTAGAAAAATGGTACAGTTGAACCTGTTTGCAAGGCAGAAATAGAGACAGACATAGAGAACAAATGTATGGACACCAAGGGGGGAAAGGGGGAGTGGAATGAATTGGGAGATTGGGATTGACAAATATACACTAATATGTATGAAATAGACAACTAATGAGAACCTGCTGTATAGCACAGGGAACTCCACTATGCTGTACAGTAGAAACTAACAACATTGTAAAACAACTATACCCCAATTAAAAAAAATAAAATAAAAAAAGAAAAGAAAAGGAAGGAAATCTTGCCATTGTGACAGCATGGATGGACCTGGAGGACACAATGCGAAGTGAAATAAGTTAGGCCAAGACAAAGACTGCATGACCTCCTGTTATAGGTGCAGTCTAAAATCGTAGGACTCATGGAAACAGAAGAGTGGTTGTGGGGAGCTGATAGTGGGGGTAAATGGGGAGATGTTGGTCCAAGGGTACAAACTTTCAGTTATAAGATGAATATGTTCTGGAGACCTAATGTGCAGCATGCTGAATCCAGTCAACAATACTGTATTGTATACTTGAAATTCGTTACGAGAGTAGATTTTAAGGGTTCTTATCACACACACAGAAAGTAACTAGTTGAGGTGATGGATGTGTTAATTAGCTGGATTGCAGTCATCATTGCATAGTGTATGTATATATATATGCATCCAGTCGTGCGTTGTATACCTTCATTATATACAGTTTTTATTTATCAATCAGGCCTCAGTAAAGCTGGAAAGAAAAGGAGAGAAAGTGCAAAAGCCCCCAAACTTCCAAGGTTAATATTTACCATGTCTTCTCAGATTATTTAAATCATAGTGCTTTTCACACTGGGTTGCAGACTGAAAGAGTTAACCATTAAAATAAATAGACCACATGAATGAGGAAAAATAAGTATCTGAGGCCAAACAGTACTCAGCATTTTGGTGGCTCTTGCCTAGAAAGGCAGTACAGTGACGTGAACAGCACATGTGTCCTTTCCTCTGGAGGTTTTTTTTTTTTTTTTAACATCTTTATTGGAGTATAATTGCTTTACAGTGGTGTGTTAGTTTCTGCTTTATAACAAAGTGAATCACTCTGCTCCTAGTTCAGACATCGACCTTCTGTGTGACTTTAACACCTTATCCCAGCAAAGACTGGGTTAGAAAAAAATAATCTCTCTGTTTTGTTATTCAATGTGTCATTAGCTGTAAATCACATAGCCTCAAAGTCTTAATTGTGCATAGTGAGACTTATGCAGAGATAGTCTTTTGCCTTTGTAATTACGATCTGGATCACCTAAGAGGATATCAGATGAGTAATTAGTTCATCAGTCTACTCCCTTGTGAACTGACAAGATTTAGTAGTACTGAGGAGGTTTAGGTGCAGGCAGGCATTAAGACTCTTTCTCTTAGCTCACTCGTTAAATTCAGCTAATATTTGTTTAGCTGATACCATTTGCAAAGTATGGGAAGTACCTGTGGGAAACTGAAGTATAAGACAAAGACTTTACAGTCGAGTTGAGAAATGTAAGGTGTCTGAGTGTGATATTGCTGATAAAGTCATTGCATCTTGGTACCAAAAGGGACCTTAAAACCCAGCCAACTTCCCCCATCTACGGATGAGGAAAATTCAGAGAAAGAGAGACCTCATTGTGGACTGAAGCTAAAGCAAGCTGAATGGCGTTGTTGAGGGTAGAGTTGGATCTTAAATAGACAGGACGTGGCTCAGTGCAGGGGGCATCTTGCTGCAGGGAGCAACTGTCTTTGGTCCTGGTTGGCCAGTTGGGTGCCATGGTCCACCTGCTTCACATTCACTGTGTTGCAGAATCTTATCACTGTTATTCCTACTACTACTCCTTATGACCTACAAGAGCAAGACTCAAACAAATAAATATTGATGTCTGTTGTATAATTTTCCCGCTACTGTTTGGAGGTACACTTGTTGCCATTCAGTCCTAACGCCTTGAGTACAAGAGAAAGGAGAGGAATTCTTTCATTCTCTCCAACAAGAGCCTTCCCCCAGATACAGTGCTCCATCCTCCTATCTTCAGTAAGTAGATTCCTCCAGAGTTTGAGTCCATTTTGCAACATAGTTCTGTGTCCCTGGGCTGAGCTATCTGCTTAAGTTTTAAGGGCACACTTTTATCAGAAAATAATGGGGGGACTTCCCTGGTGGCGCAGTGGTTAAGAATCCACCTGCCAATGCAGGGGACACGGGTTTGAGCCCTGGTCCGGGAAGATCCCACATGCCACGGAGCAACTAAACCCGTGCACCACAACTACTGAGCCTGAGCTCTAGAGCCCGCGAGCTACAACTACTGAGCCCACACACCACAACTACTGAAGCCTGCGTGCCTAGAGCCTCTGCTCCACAACAAGAGAAGCCACTGCAATGAGAAGTCCACGCACCACAACGAAGAGTAGCCCCCAGTCGCCACAACTAGAGAAAGCCTGCGCACAGCAACGAAGACCCAATGCAGCCAAAACTAACTAAATAAATAATTTTAAAAAAAAGAAAATAGTGGGGTACCAGGAAGAAGAGATTTAACCATCAAAATCACATGACTGTCTGTATGACATGGAGGCATCCTGATGGAAACTGCCTGCATTATGCTGGTCATCACAGCAGAGGGAGATATTCTGGTCATTGACAGTACTTGGGGGCCTTACCAGACACTGGTTTGTTTGAGAGGCCTCCAGTTTACTGTTCTGCCTTCACGTTCCAGCAGAGAATTTTCCCACTTGTCCACACTCAGCAGAGCCAATTTCGACATCAGAAGTTCTGTAGATATTCTTCAGTAAGGCCCAAATGCCTTTTCATCCTATGTTTTTTGTTTTGCTTAAAAAAATTTCTTTTAGGGAATTTCCTGCTGGCACAGTGGTTCAGAATCCGCCTGCCAATGGAGGGGACACAGGTTCGAGCCCTGGTTCGGGAGGATCCCACACGCTGCGGAGCAACTAAGCCCGTGTGCCACAGCTACTGAGCCTGCGCTCTAGAGCCCACGAACCACAACTACTGAGCCCATGTGCCACAACTACTGAAGCCCGCATGCCTAGAGCCCGTGCTCCGTAACAAGAGAAGCCACCGCAAAGAGAAGCCTGCGCACCGCAACGAAGAGCCTCCCCTGCTCGCTGCAACTAGAGAAAGCCCACGCACAGCAATGAAGATCCAGTGCAACCAAGATAGGTAGATAGATAAATAAATAAATTTATAAAAAACAAATTTCTTTTCACAGTTAGTATTTGGCAAATTTGTAGACTTTTACCTGTTTCTTTTTATTCTCTGATTAGAATCTCAGCTAACATCATCCTTCAGTTTAAATGACACTCTTTCAGGTGGATCCTCACCACCTGTACTTGGTTAAATCCTCTTGCTGAAGTACTTCTTCCTTAACTGCCTGCTGTCCATCAGCTGCGCTGGGCAAGGACCTGGTCTGCCTTGTGTACTCTTTTATCCCCAGTTCCTGGCATAGTATCTACACTAAGTGTTCCATAATTTGTTAAACTTAATTGAATTTTACTCTCTTTTATCCCACTTTGTTTCTAATTCTTTGCAACCAAAGGCAAGCTACAGAGAATATATTTAAGCCGGGATTAGGATGCATAGAGAGACAAGGGAAATTAAATTGAATTTAGAAAATTACATTTTGGCATAAGATGTTCTGAGTTTGGTGGATGCTTCTCCTCCCGGGTAATCAAGAGCTTGCCTGGGACCCACAGGGCCACTTGCAGAAAATAATCTCCTGTGGCTTTTCCTCGAAACCGCCCAGGGCCCTGGCACAACACACATTTTCCCAGCCTGCCTTGTGGAGATTCCTATACCATGAAGATAGGTCTGGGAGTATCAGAGAAGGGGGGACATTTTCAAAACTTACATCAAGAGATTTCCTAGTGAGTAACTGTGTTGAAAGTGTATCCTTCTTGAAATTCTCTGGCCATTTTCATTGACCCTGTGCTCTTACTTCTGCTACTTGCTTCTTAGGCTACTATGTCTGCCTGGTTTATTGGTCTTATTTCCTTTTCCAGCTCCATTGATGAAGATGTACCCCAAGACCCAGTCTTTCATCCTCTGTTGGTCTTAAGTTTTTCTTCTTGGGAGACAAATTCTACTTTCAACCCTTCAACTCTTGTTTTGTGTAAAATCCACAGAGCCATCTCAGAGTCCTTCGGGGAACCCTAGTTTGTGACCGCCCAGGCCTGCCAGGACTCATCACTTCAGTATCTGATTTTACTGCAAACTAAATAAGCCTCTGCGAGCCTTATCTTTTCTACCCAAACATTGTCACTGGGCAGAGGAAGAGGTGCTCCGATCCCAGCACTTACCGCTGAAGTCTTTTTTTTTTTTTTTAAACGTATTTATTGGAGTATAATTGCTTTACAATGGTATGTTAGTTTCTGCTTTATAACAAAGTGAATCAGTTATACACGTACATATATCCCCGCATCTTCCTCCCTCTTGCGTCTCCCTCCCTCCCACCCTCCCTATCCCATCACTTTAGGTGGTCACAAAGCACCGAGCTGATCTCCCTGTGCCATGCGGCTGCTTCCCACTAGCTATCGGTTTTACATTTGGTAGTGTATATATGTCCATGCTACTCTCTCACTTCGTCCCAGCTTACACTGCTGGAGTGTTGAGTCCTCTGGCACCTTCTATGTGTCTGCCCTCCTCTCCCATCACAATCTAGTGTTTCTCCAGGTCCTGTGGGTTCTTCCTTTCCCCGAAAAACCGCGGCTCCTCTTTTCACAACCAGGCACTGTACTCTCTGGAGTGCAGCAATCCATCCTGAATTCCTGTAGGTCTTCTGCCACTCAGCATTTGCCACACAAAAACTTCTTTGTTTTCTTATTTACCTTTTATTGTAATGTCTCTTGTCTCCAGTGCAATAACTAGCTTCTGAGGACAGAGATGAGGAGTCGCTTCTCTTCCCATCTCTAGCAGTTAGCACAGAGCTGAGTAGCTACTTGGTAGAGTTCACAGATGATGTGGTGACAGTGAACTAGAAGATTTCTCCTGGTCAGCTTTGTGTAGCCTCTGTCCCTGTGACAATAGGACCTTAACTAGAAATTATGAAGGATAAGGGACGAGACAAAGGGATGGTTTACGTTAGCACAGGAAGCAGGAGCATGATTTCTTAGTGAATAGAAACATCTCTAAAATTTGGAAAGTTAGTGCTTTTTGACTGCTGGAAAAAATTACTGCCTTTTTGGGTATAGTTCTTCATTGTTTAAAAATTTTTTATACTCATTATCCAATGTGATCCTTCAACAAGCTTGGGAGAAGTATTATTAGTGTCATTTTTTAGAAGAGAAAGCAGAGGTTTGGAAGTATGGTTTAACCAAGGCCACGGAGCCCAAAGTTGTCAAAGGTGTCAGAACCACATCTCCAGCCCCAGTCTTCTGATTCCAGGTAAAATCAGTTCAAGTCAGGCATGGAGTTTTCACTAGGAAGATGCACTTTTTAATTCTGTCCTAAAGAAGTTTGCAGTCTAGTGAGAAATAAATGGGTAAACACATTAACTCTTGCTCCAAGGTTTGAATTAAGTAAGGGTGAATAAGGACACAAACAAAAAGCTGGGGGTGCATGAAGATGGGAGTGATTAATTCGGTCTCTGTACTAAACAACAGCTGTTCTGGAAGCTTTCTGTCCGTGAGTGGTTATGAGGTATGGCTGAAAGCAGGTGTGGGTGTATGGAGACAACAGAATGGCCAGGAGGAGAAAGACAATGCCATTTCCAGTGTGTTCTTTGGCGGAGGGAGATGTGGAGTGGTGATGGCTAGAGGGTGGATGGTGACGTTTGGGCGGTAGGGCATTTCAGGCAGCATGGGAAGGACCATAAGCCTATCTGCCAGGCTAGCTTAATCGATTTCACATAGCTCCCAGTGCAGCCCAGCGTTTTTGAGGCTGTCTATAATTTTGATGACATTGCAGGTTGAATGTGGTTAAGACCGAGTTTGTCTCTTTGCAAAATCAAGACTCTGAAAAGATGGCGTGACGCAGTCAAGCCTACTGTCATTGCTCTGGTCTCCTCTTTATTTCCCAAATCTTCATTTTTCCAAATCTCCAGAAATGTTTTCATCCCTTTATTCATCAACCTTTGTGAACCTTCTTCTGTTTTTAATTTAACTAGATGCTTATTCCAGAGTCTACATTATGGCAGTCGCGTGTGGATTTTGGAATAAGTTTATTTCACATGTTTCTAATTCATTTACACTTAACTCATCAACATGCCCACCCGCTATTTTTTTTTTTTTTTTTTTTTTTTTTTTTGTGGTACGCGGGCCTCTCACTGCTGTGGCCTCTCCCGTTGCGGAGCACAGGCTCCGGACGCGCAGGCTCAGCGGCCATGGCTCATGGGCCCAGCCGCTCCGCGACATGTGGGATCTTCCCAGACCGGGGCACGAACCCATGTCCCCTGCATTGGCAGGCGTACTCTCAACCACTGCGCCACCAGGGAAGCCCCACCCGCTCTTTTTTAATGAGGTAATTAATGGCTAAAATGTTTTGTCAGCCTTTGAGTTGGCCTCTTAAAACATTTTCTCTTTTCTTTAGTCATACAAAGCCATAACCTGTAAAGGGGGCACGTATTCCATTAACTCTTACTGGGCTAGAAACTTAGTGTATCACAAAGTTAAAAGGCCACTCAGCCTCGTTATATTTCCTCCCTTCCTTGACATTCTTACAGATGATGCATATAGACAAACAAGCACTGAACTTTCATGTCTGGTTGCTGCTTACCCTCAGCTCAGCCTTTCCTTAGTCCACCTTCAGCATATGACCAGGCAAGTCAATTTTAACCACCCCATCTCTGTTTTCTCTGCAGTGTTTAGAAATTGACTTTGGGTACAGTCTTGTGTCCCACTAACTTCATCCTTCTTTGCCTACGACTAATCTTGGGAAGGGCTGTGAATTGTTTATACAGGTCTGCAAAACCACAAGAGTTATTTCTGGAGTCTTGATGATTTTAGGGGGATGTCTGGCCTGGTTAGCCCTCCCACCGGTATCCTTTAGCTCCCTTGTTGCTGTCAGGGCATTTGAAGACCCTCCTTTGGCAAAGAGAAGCTAGCAGGTTCTAGTGCTGCTTCATCTTGCTTTGCATACGAGTGCACAGAGGGTAAGATGCATATGCATAGTTCACATAGTAGGTTCACAAGTAGGTCTGCTTTCTTGATAAGAAAATCCGTCTGTTTTCTTTTGGCTCATTCACAGAGCATCAAACCACTAAAGTGAAAAGAGGAAAGGAAAGGGAACTAACAGTAATGAAATGCCCACCAGGCACTTCACATACCTTAATGCATTTAATCTTCCCAGTAAGATACAAGGGGGAACCATTATTAGCCCTAATTTACAGAAGAGGAAATTGAAACTAAGAAAGTTTTGATAACCTGCCCAAGTTCACTCCACAAGTCAGTGAGGTCCTGTTCTTTCCACTGCCCCAAATTACCAGCCAATCTGCAGGGATGTGAGCCAATGGGAATAATTCGGTGTGGATGGTTTTATGATTTTTCCCAGGAAACTCAGCCAGAGCTACCCAGTTGTTCCACTGAGTCTTTCTTTCCGGTTAACCATCAGGAATACCATCTCTACCTGTGGCTTTGTGTGTGTTGCTTGTCCCTTGGAAGCTTTCTGTGGGTATACAGGTCACACATTCCCGGGACATGAATCAGTCAAGCAGGCAGCTTAGAGATCCTTATCCACTCAGACATTTGGACCTCGCTTGTGTCAACTGGAATAGTGGGCGTGGAGAGCCATTCTGGGGACTGGCATGTTGGAGCAATGGAAGAGGAGCCCCCAGGAGGGGTGTGGAAGCCAACACTGCTTTGGGGACTCTGCTCTGGGGTTCACGTCCAGCTGTAACTGGGGGGACTGGCCTCCGCGGGGAAGGAGGACTTACGTTGGGGAGATGTGCGTGGCATCTGCCACCCTGGACTGTGCCCATGCTTGGCCCAAGTGCGTTCGTATGCGTGATCTACACTCAGTTTGCAGAATCCACGTGACAGAAAATTCTGTTTAGCCTCCCAAATGGTCTGCATCTCCACGGGCTCCCTGGGATGTCCCTGGGCATCAGCCTACCACGAATGTGCTCAGGTTTTCTAATCCAAAAACAGATTCTCAAAACGGCCAAACATTTGGCAGGCAGCTATTTCTAGGTATACGATACACACAGTTATGTGATATCCATCCCACAGCCAAACACTGGTTAGGGGGATGGGTTGAAGGAAAGCAGCTATTAGAAAATGCATTCACTGTGGTCATGTTTACACTCCTTTTGTCAACTAAAAATGTTTAAACAAAGTCTTTGGTTTATGACAGTCATGACTCCATCTCAGTAGCAGATAATGTGCTTGAATTTCACAAGTGTATGTAAATGATCCAGGGTGGCGGGACAGCTGTCTTTAGTCAACATTTTCACATACTGATAATTCTCAGGAAAAGAGAAAGACATACTTAATACATAGTGTTATACATTATTTGCCTTCTCAGTAACCCAAGTCCCCCACCCCACAATGTATGAGCTAATTTATCATTTCCCCCCTATTTTTAAAATCTAAATTTGATTTTTAGCCAAAATATAAATAGATGGCTGGATTATCTCACAGTGCTTTTGTGAGAATATCAGATGGGGGTGTGTAAGTGCTTTGTGAAATGAAAGCTCTGGGCCGATCCTATTTTGTTGGATATCGGGTCATATTTTAAAACAAGGAAAGACATAGAGCAGCTGGCGAGAATATGTTTGGTCTCACTTTTCTGGTCCCATTGGTTTGCCTCTCAGGAGACGCAGTGCTTTGCTGCACACACATTACCCACCCTGTGTCCTGGTCCAGCCACGCTTGTTCCTTCCTTAGGGACACATGTCAAATACTAAAACCTCAACACAGTGCTTCACTGCAATTGTATTTATTTACTACAATGATGGTCCCCCTGAATCCTCCAAATATTTATCAGCATCACAGTGGCCTTGTGGGTGCATCTCCAACATCAGAAGGTGCTCTCTGCCACTGGGGAGAGGTGCAATTTTGTCACTGAATCTGCATCAGAACATTGGGTCAAGATTCCTGAAACTGCAGACTTTGGTGATTAGAATGTTGCCTTAAATCACTACCATTCTTCTGAAGTTTTTTGTTTTGTTTTTGTTTTTTAATGAAGGTTTTCATTGGATTTAAGCTTTATGGAACCAAATGGCATAAATCTCCAAAAGCCATTTTTAATTACCAGCAATTTCTTTCAACCTACCAGAGAACAGGATCATCAAAAGAATCATCTTTCCTTGTAGTAATCTATAAGGTCAACGGAAGTCTAATAAATTTTCAGTGGGATTTGCTTTTTAAGAGACTAACAAGTTGATTCTAAAATTCAACTGGAAAAATTAATTAATGACGATAGCCAAGAAAATTTTGTAAAAAAATAAAAAGGGGAAATTTGTTCTGCCAGATAATAGAACTCCCTAAACCCTACAATAATAAAAGTGGAATGGTCCTATCATAGGACATATATTAGTTCAGTAGAATAGAGTCCAGAAACAGACACATGCATTCATGACATAACCTGGCTATTTCTAGGGCCCCATATGGCCCAGTATCTATAGAATTATACTCAAAGACAACAGAAATCTGATTACAGAAGCCTTGAACAGGAAGATCTTTAGTTTTACTTAAAGGAATATATTCAAGGATTTTACCCAGTACACCCCTAAAATGTTTTTCAGAAATCCTCTCAAAGTAGCCTTCACTCTCCCCAGAGTTGCAGACTCATGGTGGCCTCAAAAAAATCTGCTTTTTAAGAGACTAACAAGTTGATTCTAAAATTCAACTGGAAAAATTAATTAATGACGATAGCCAAGAAAATTTTGTTTGCCTTCATTTCTTTGGGAACTTAATGTATCTTAAGGCTGGCATTTTTAGTCATGGGCTAGTCCATAAAGGGTTTAGGGGTTGTTGGCTCTCCATTTAGAAAAAATAAAGTGACATGTTTATATTTTACAAAATAAACACTTTGTAACTATGTGTTTCAGTAGATTAGAATACATTATTACTAGATTTGGAACATATATATGTCTGTATATACACAGGAATGATTATGGAAGTTTACCTCTAAGATTTGGGGTTGAAAACTGGGAGGGGAGACTTCTGTTTTATATATTTCTGAATTGTTTTAAAATTCTTTTATAAGAAATTGTGCTACTTTGGTAATGAAAACAAAATAGCAGTATAAGAAGCTTTTAGATACTTTTTAAAATATATTATAACTTTATTTTTTTTATTTTTTATTTTTTTGGCGGTACACGGGCCTCTCACTGTTGTGGCCTCTCCCGTTGCGGAGCACAGGCTCCGGACGCGCAGGCTCAGTGGCCATGGCTCACGGGCCTAGCTGCTCCGTGGCATGTGGGATCCTCCAGGACCGGGGCACGAACCCGTGTCTCCTGCATCAGCAGGCGGACTCTCAACCACTGCACCACCAGGGAAGCCTCATAACTTTATTCTTTTTTAAATTAATTAATTAATTTATTTATTATTTTTGGCTGCATTGGGTCTTCGTTGCTGTGCGCGGGCTTTCTCTAGTTGTGGTGAGCAGGGGCTACTCTTTGTTGCGGTGCACAGGTTTCTCATTGCAGTGGCTTCTCTTGTTGCGGAGCATGGGATCTAGGCATGTGGGCTTCATTAGTTGTGCAAGCAGGCTCAGTAGTTGTGGTTTGCACGCTCTAGAGCGCAGGCTCAGTAGTTGTGGCGCATGGGCTTACCTGCTCCGCGGCATGTGGGATCTTCCTGGACCAGGGCTTGAACCTGTGTCCCCTGCATTGGCAGGCGGATTCCCAACCACTGCGCCACCAGGGAAGACCTAGATACTCTTTTGGAGAAGTAGCATTTCATAATGTATGAAGATCCAAAACTACTGTCCCAGGTATCCTGATTTTCTCATTATAAAATATCACTTTTTTTTAATTAAAAGAATCCACGACAAAACCCCTCAAGTGTTAGCCTTGGCTGGAGAGTCAATGGAAGTCGTGATTTATTGTTTAACAGCTTTGTGGTTTATACTGGGCCTTACTAGACATGTAGTCAAAGAACAAGAGAAGTTATCTCTTTTAATAACTATGACTGGGGTCCAAAACAGAAGCATGGAAATGAGTAAGAAGAGAAATGCCAACCCAGAGGAGAGAGAGCTTGCACGTAGCACCTGGGTGCTTCTGTGACCTTGGTTGGTTTTAACCCAGGACAAGTGTGAGTGATGTTTGGCTCCGACGCTCACCTTGCCCTTGTAGTGAGTTGTCAGGTCTGGGCTGAGTCCCAAAGGGCAGCCACAGAATCTTCTCTGTTTTCATCAGATATCAAGATGGGCTTGGGATGATGTGCTTTTGTGACATTGGTATATTAGAGTTTGAAAAATTCTTCGAAGTTACCTACTTTTACTCATTTGTACAAATGACAAAACTGAGGCCCAGAGGGATAAAATGATTTCCATAGGTAATGATGGTGACATTTTAAACCCAGTACTATGGAACTATGGAAAAGGAAGAGCTTTTTTTTTTTTTTTTTTTTTTTTTGCTGTACGTGGGCCCCTCACTGTTGTGGCCTCTCCCGTTGCGGAGCACAGGCTCTGGACGCGCAGGCCCAGCCGCTCTGCGGCATGTGGGATCCTCCCAGACTGGGGCACGAACCCATGTCCCCCTGCATCGGCAGGCAGACTCTCAACCACTGTGCCACCAGGGAAGCCCCAGGAAGAGCTTTTTCACTTGAATTTTAAAGTATCAGCAAACAAAGGATGTTGCAGCCATCAACCATCAGCCACTGTCTATCTCCACCCCGATGGTGAGCCTTGAGGGAACTCAGGGTGGAGACAAACGGGCTGCCCGGCTGCCCGCTGCCAAGCCCTCAGCCACTGCAGCCGCCCCCAGCGGTGCCCCCTGAGGGGTCTCAGGATGGGAAGGAGCAGGACACTGGCCCCAGAGAGCTGAGGTGCACATCAAAGGAATGATTTCAGTGAGCCCAGACTCTTTCTTCCCATACATAGAAAAGCACTAAATTCATTGACTTGAGATATCTGGTTTTCTTTTTCTTTTTTCATTTTTATTGGAGTATAGTTGCTTTACAGAGTTGTGTTAGTTTCTGCTGTACAGCAAAGTGAATCAGCTATATGTATAAATATATCCCCTCTTTTTTGGATTTCCTTCCCATTTAGGTCACCACTGAGCATTGAGTAGAGTTCCCTGTGCTGTACAGTAGGTTCTCATTAGTTATCTATTTTATACAAAGTGGTGTATATATGTCAATCCCAATCTCCCAATTCATCCCACCACCCCCCTCCCCACCTCGGTATCCATACGTTTGTTCTCTACATCTGTGTCTCTATTTCTGCTTTGTAAATAAGTTCATCTCTACCATTTTTCTAGATTCCACATATAAGTGATATTATACAATATTTGTTTTACTCTTTCTGACTTACTTCACGCTGTATGACAGTCTCTAGGTCTATCCATGGTTCTGTTTAATTAACAGAATTAATCTTTTGATGTTCTGACCACCTGGTCTTTGCTGCAAAAATATAAAACATAATTCTCAACTTTTAGGCTGTGCAATTTTTTTCAGTCGACAAAAGACAGAACAGATTCTTGGACAGAAAAGTCCTCTTGCCTTGAAATTCCTAAAGCAGAAGAGGCACAAAACTAGGGTGGAGGCCACCACACCCCCTACCCCTGCACACCCGTGACAGACATTGCTAATCAACCTCAGCTCGAATTCCTCAGCCAGGCTCTGACCCAGCCTGAGAATCCTCCTTAACACAGTGCCAGAGGCAGCCAGTGTAATGGATCTGAATTTTCACGTGAATTAAAATCTTTTTGGCCCCCTCTTCTAAATGGTGCATCCGTGTGATTCATGATGTGGTAACAGCCCTGGACCTCAAGCCAGAACCTGGTTTGACTCCTGAGTCTGCTTGTTCCTAGCTCTGTGACACCATTAAGTCCCTCAGGCTTTCTGGGGTTGTTTTCTTGTCTCTGAAATGGAGTTGAATTAAATAACTCTTAAGCATCCTTCCAGCTCTGAAAAATGTTACGATTCAAGGTATGTAGACTTCTCAGGAAGAATTTATAGTTACAACCATGTATTTTTATAAAGACCGGAGGTGCTTCTCAGGTGCATTGTATATTACAGATCTGTTTCGCTTCCTTAAGTATGTGTTTCTAGCTTTATCTGAATACTGCTTTCCATCCACTCAGTGCCATTGACCCGTATCTCTGAAACCAGAATTTAGGGGTTCAAACGGGAGAGATGGGGAAAGATTCACTTCAAACCAGACCAGGCTGAGCAAATCTGCGTGTGCCCTGCCCACCCAGCCTTCCCCCATTTATACCTCCTTGTGAACAGAAGGCCCTGCCAGACAGATGGGTCTCGGCCTGGGGTCCTCTGAGGGCCTCTGGCCCCCTTCCCCCACTGCTCCTGTGCGACCTGCCTCCCTGCTTGTCTTCCAGGCCCCGCTTCCCTTCGGGCATATCCTCTCCTCTCGGTGATCACCCGACAGCCCACAGTCATCCCCCACCTGGTCCCCGCCACCCTGGGAATCGCCCAGGCTCTGTCCCGCCACCCGGCTGCCGAGGCCACCTCTGCCGAGGCTGTGGGCGAGAACCACGGCAGCAGCGAGTCGGAGACGGAGCAGCCCACGCCCCGGCAGAAGAAGCCCCGCCGGAGCCGCACCATCTTCACCGAGCTGCAGCTCATGGGCCTGGAGAAGAAGTTCCAGAAGCAGAAGTACTTGTCCACCCCAGACAGGTGAGGACACGGGGAGGGGACTGTCTGCCGGGAAGGCCCTTGAGAAGGGGGACTCCTTTGGTTCTCGGCATGGGACGGAGAGCCACAGGACTGTTCTAGAGTGTGTGCAGGACAGTATGGCAGGAATCTGTCCATCCCTCGGCTCATGCAGTCTCAGCCTGGGTTTAACAGAAGCCAGCCCACGTGAATTCATCTCAGCCCGGGCCCCTGCCTGCTGCTGAATTTATACTGCTCACTATATCCCTGTATATTAACTTCTCCAGTACAACCAGCAAAGTAAAGCTTAGCCAGTGCTTATTCAGGCTCTCAGTTGGGAAACAGGTTTGGTGTTTAAAGCCACTTGCACTTAGGCTCAGACGCAGTGGGACTGGACCCACAACTGGGGTCCGTGATCTCCTCAGGCTCCTCCCCAGCCTCCAACCCCCAACTGGCTCAGTGGGTCGGCCCGGCTCCTGCCTGGACGCGCTGGATTGACGGGACTGTGGAGCTGTCACATGTCTTGCTGGATTTGACAGATAGCAAGTCAGAACCATTTGGCTGAGACCTAAGAGGACCTGGATGAGGGCCCCTTCTTTAAACCCTTTTGAGATCCCAATGAGGGCAGCTGTGACCCCTGCTTTACTCATAGGCTTCAATACCTCCCCGCTTTCTTTCATTTAGCATCTTAACAAAAAAGTACGCTGTAAAGGTGTGTGTCTTACCTTGTCTTTCATACTCACTCTGGAATGGCTGACCTAATGTGTGATCCTATTTATTGGGAGGATTTTGAAGGTACTTTTTCGCTTCTTTTGCTCCCTGCCTTGTCCATATCAGGTTTGACGCTACTCCTATTAAAGAGAAGGGAAGGAAACTCAAATGCATCTCTTAAGCTGTTTTATTAGCTGTTTGACCAAAATTTAAGTGAGAGAGGAGGGGAAGGGTAAGTTTCTGGAGCCAGAGTGAGTCAGGGGCGCATTTTTCCCAAGTGAGCTCACCTCGTTTGCTAATGCGGTGGCAGAGCAGACTGGAAGGGAACTTGTTTACCGATTCAGTTAGTTGAGCACCCACCAGCTGTGTGCCAGGCATTGTGGCAGGGATTATGGGTCCAGAAAGTAGCAGACAAGAGACCTGCTCTAGAGGAGGTCACGGGGAAGGACGAGGCTGTGGCAATGACATCACGACGCCGGGTGCAGGTGCCGGCGCGTTCCCGCGGGCTGCAGGAGCACAGAGGTGTTGCTGAGTATGTTGGCGGGGGCTGGGAAGCCTTCTCAGAGGAGGCAACCTCTTCAGAAGAGCTTTCATCCCAGGAGGGAGAGAGCCCTCCACAGAGGGAGCGACACATAAATGGCACAGATGGGCTCGCTGGGCGTGCTGAGGGCCCTGCAGGTGGTCGGGCATCTCCAGCTTCAGGTGTGGAGTGGGGAGCAGTGGGAGATGAGGCTGCAGAAGCGGGAAGGACCCTGTACGTCTGGCCAAAGATTAGGGACTTTGTTGTGTAGGCCGTGCATCAGCAGCCATGTGGAGCTGGAAGCGACGTGGCCAGATTTACTTTTCAAATCCTCACATTGGTGGCACCACAGGCGACTGTTAGGGAAGAGACGGAGCAGGGAAAGCAGGTAGACAGAATCCAGGGAGGGTCACTGAAGACCTGAATTAAGGTGGGAACAGAGAGGAGAGACTAGATCGGAGAACAGTTCTGAAGCTGGAACAGACAGATGTTGGCATGAGGAAGAGAGCTGAGAATTCTGTGGTTCCTGGATGGGCCACCAGGCAAGGGGGACAAGCATAATCTGAAGCTGGAAGACTGAGGACAGAGTGGGTTTGGAGGGGAGTGTGTTCTGTTTCGGACGTGAGCAGTTTGGGGCACCTTCGGGCAGACGGTGGAGACAGGTCTGTGAACTGGGGATTAATAAATGGGATCTCTAGGTATCGAATGGCTCCTCTGATGCCCCCAGTGTGTAATGGAGAGCCTCATGTACTTGTCACCCAGGAAGGGTGGGCACCCCGATTTATGAATCACCGTGCTCGGGTGACGTTTTAGGCCTATTTTGGAAGTCAGCAAATTTTTTTCGCAGAAACGCTTGTTCTAAATAAACCTCCTGGGGCTTCCTGATACCTGCCCAGGCACCTCTCAGGTGAGCTATGCGGGCTTCATCCACTTGCTGGGGGAGGAGTACCCTCTGGTGGGCGTGGAGGCTGCAGGCCGAGCCGCCCTGCCAGCTGTTCCTCACCTCATACGTGACCGGGGCCATGAGCACGCCCTCCTCCCACAGTGCACTCCCTCTTTCCCCTTTGTTTGTTTCTCCAGTTTCCTGGGTGACCCCTTCTAAGCGAATATGCAGGGTAGTGAGAATTTGTAAGGGTGGCAGGTAATGAGAGAAGGCTGATGACAGTGAAGCGTGCTTCTGGAGCCAGAGTGAGTCAGGGGCGCATTTTTCCCAAGTGAGCTCACCTCGTTTGCTAATGCGGTGGCAGAGCTGTGAACTTGAACCTTCCCATTCACTAATGCACCTGATGGCCTCAGGTGAACCGGCCGGGAAGGCACAGGGGGAGCCTGGGGAGAACCTGTCTGGGGGTGGGGGAGACCTGGGAGACCTGTGGGATGGCCCCCTGGGCTCTTGATGCTTTAATGAACAGCTACTTGGGAAGCAAGGCTTCGTTAGTGGGGAGAGTAAGGGCTGCTGGCACTGGGAATTTACTAGCTTCAGTCTGTTCATCACTTTCAATAAAACTGTCACCTTCCAGTAGCCCTTTTACTGGGACAAGCAGATTTGTGTGAATGCTGACTGAAGCCAGGAGCTGAAGTTCCTGGAAGGAACAGTTTTTATTATCGGAGATTGAAATTGGGCTCTCTGGTCACAGCAGGGCGGCTGGGCCGCTGCACCTGGAACCTTCACTCCTGTACCCGCTGGTCTCCCTGATGGTGCGATGCCGCTCGTTACTCCTCAGCTTAGAGAAAGTTGCAGCTGAGGACTCGCACCCGAGATTCCCCACAGCCCAGGCTGGCGGCTGTGCAGGCTGCTGTGAGATGGTGGACGTTACATGCACAGCTCAACCCTCAGATACCCCGGGGCCTCCTGAAGTGGTGGTCCCTGCTCAAGCTGTGTCAGGGGTGCTGCGTGACAAGTCCACGCTGCTCCAGGGACCAGGGTTGGGACCTCGGCGGGGGGGGGGGCAGCTCGTGTGGGCTCCTTCCAGCCAGAGGTGGGCCTTCCAGTGGGTGCTCAGGTGGACCTGGGGTTGTCATCAGTAAACACAGGTCAACACTTCCAACAGTCTCAGGGACTGAGGTGGACAGCCTCAGCCTGGTTCCCTTTCCCGTTTCACATGCTCTGCTCAGGTTGTCTGCGGCTCCTTGGGGTGCAGCGTCCCCGAAGGCCTGAGCGAGAGCCTCCCTCCGACAGACCTATCTTGTACAAAAGGCCGATGAGTGGAGGGAGCCCCTGTACAGGGGGAGGCACACAGACGTCAGCAGGCTTGAACCCTACCTCCACTTCTTTCTCTAGGACCACCTAGCAGGGGTCAGCACAGTTTTTCCGTGCAGGGGCAGAGAGTAGGTATTTTAGGCTTTGTGGGCCATGCGGTCTGTGTCACAACTGCTCAGCTCTGAGGTTGTAGCACGAAAGCAGCCACAGACAATATGTAAACGAATGAATGTGTCTGTGTTCCAGTAAAACTTTATTTACAAAAAACAGGTGGTGGACAGGACTTGCCGTGGTCGCTGAGAGATTCTAGTCTCTCTGAGCCTCAGATCTCTCATCTGTAAGACGGGAATAATCATACCTACTTCACAGCAGTAAGGAATAGATGTGAAAAGAATAAACGAAAGGAATAAAGATGCAGACGTAGAGAATGGACTTGAGGATGCGGGGAGGGGGAAGGGTAAGCTGGGACGAAGTGAGAGAGTGGCATGGACATATATACACTACCAAATGTAAAATAGATAGCCAGTGGGAAGCAGCCGGATAGCATAGGGAGATCAGCTCGGTGCTTTGTGTCCACCTAGAGGGGTGGGATAGGGAGGGTGGGAGGGAGGGAGACACAAGAGGGAGGAGATATGGGATATATGTATATGTATAGCTGGAGACACAAGAGGGAGGAGATATGGGATATATGTATATGTATAGCTGATTCACTTTGTTATAAAGCAGAAACTAACACACCATTGTAAAGCAATTATACTCCATAAAGATGTTAAAAAAAAAAAAAGAATAAACGAGATGGTACATGTCAGGGGCCCTGCACACAGCCTGGGACGTGGTGGTGCTCTGGAAACAGGTGCCGTGTTGTTAGAATTAGCTCCAACTGCATACTTCCCCAGGAACGGCTTTGACATTCAGGGCTTTGCAGGAGGCTACTGAGAAATGCAGGACCACACTCCGCCGTGAAATGGGAAGCAGAAGGCGCTACGGGTGTAATGTTTATTTTGGAAGCTGGCATCATAACAGTTGAGGGCAGCGATGGTGGATGAGTCAATCCATCGAAAGGTATTTGTGAGCCCTTGTTCTGGATTCAGAGTGCGGTCGGCACTTTCGCGACTGTAAAAGCAGCAGTTGAGTTAGGAAGTCAACTCTTGCAGTTCAGTTAGGGAGGCAGAAATAACTCATGTGAAGCAATCAGAGACCAGCGAGAACTCAGAGCCACCTGGGTGATGGGGAACCTGGGTAGAGGAGGCAGCCTGCTTGGTGGGAGGGGCAGCAGCAGGCTCACCCCCGGGAGCCGGGGCTTGAGCCGGGGCTGAGTGATGAGCGGGATTCTGGTAAGGAAAATACGGCTTTACCTTTTCTCCCCAGTTTGGATTTTGGAGCAGAGCCTTCCTTTTGTACAGGATCAGAGTAAAGAGCCTATCGGGTCAGGAAGAGGACTTTGCAGTGAAGGCTCAGAAATTCTTTTCAATTCCAATGTAGATAGACCGTCCTTGGGCTTGGGCATCTGTTTCTTAGCGTCCCAGAGTTTCCTCCGTAGGATTCTTGGAAGGAAAGCAAAGCTCTTTGGGGAGGAATTGGTTTAATGGGGAGGTCCACGTGTTGGTAGCAGTGCCTAGAGGTAGCCAACAGGACCCCACCTTTGCTGCCCTTTCCCCTCTTCTTCATCCTTCCTCCGTCTCTCGTGCCTTGTAGGTTGGACTTGGCCCAGTCTCTGGGACTCACTCAACTGCAGGTGAAGACTTGGTACCAGAACCGCAGGATGAAATGGAAGAAAATGGTAAGAAAGAGAGTAGGTCTTACCATGGGCCCATCATGACACGAAAACTTCTTCTTACAGGTCTGGTAAGAGGGCAGGAAGGACCATTTGGTGGTTTGAGCTCCAGAGGTTGGAAGGCCTTTTGAGGTGCTGGCTAGGAGGGAGGCTGTTTGAATTAATAGGATAAGCCATTCTTTCTGACCTGGATTTCCTGACCAGAAGGATATTCTTTTTCACAGTTTCATTAGAAATAAAATAAAAAGAAAGCCCCCAAGCTTCTCAGTTGCGGGTTTTAACCCCACCTGCTAGACTTTTCAAAGAACTTCCTTCCCCCTCCCACCAATAGCTAAGAATAGAAGCCAGTCCTCTTTGTTTAGAGGATATACAGGGCACATCTGCTCTTGTAGCTGTGTGTCCCCCTAATGCAGTGATTCTCAGCTCTAGTGGGCGGGGTCAGAGTAACCTGGGTGGCAGGTACAAATGCAGAACTCGAGGCCCCTCCCAGGATTCTGCTTCCCTGTCCTGTTCCCAGGACAGGGGGTGTTAACCAGCACCCAGGTTCCTCTGATACACATGGTATAGTGACTCTGGTTTCCCTAATACTGCTCTTGTGCTTAGCTGATGGGCTGTTCCATATTTGGTTTTTAAATGAACTTATTCTCTTTACAAAAAGAATAATCATCTCTACATTTTGAGGAACTCTATTCATTAATGGTTTACCACCCCTCTTTTTTTGAAAAAGCACAGTTAAATCCAAAGTTGTTGGGTTTCACTTCCAGTTTTGTAAACCCCAAGGGTCAAGGTCAAAGCCCAGAGAAAAGAGGAGGGTTGGGATGAGGATGGGAAGAAGCCTTGCTCCGATCCTTTAGAGACCATATGCACCGCGGCCTCTGACCCAGGCCTCTGCACATCCTCACTGGATCCCACTGGCCCCCTTCTCCTCTCAGGAGCTCAGGCCTGCCTGCATGACGTTCTAATTTGCTAAGCCATCTGCTCACAAGCCATGTTTCCTGGTGTCTCAAGAGCTGGAATATGAATTTTTTTCACAATTACCAAATAACTAAGGTCCCCCTACCACCTAGTTTTCAGAAAAAAAAAAAGTTAATCAGTATTTTTTGATAATAGGTAATAGATCTTGGGTTTTCTCAATTTTGTTTCTGTCCAACATTTTTTTTTCTGAAAACTTTAGTTCTTGCTATTGCCTGCTAACAAAGAGAAAGACCTACCCCCGAGGTGGAAGGATTTTCAGATGGAGGCGGCCTGGCCCATGAATGCTCTCCCAGTGAGGCGGCAATGCCAGACACATGTACAAACACACATATATTGCATGCATCAACAGATACGTATTCAGTGTCTCTTGTGAACCACGCCTCGTCCCAGGCACTATAGGAAGTCATGGAACAAAATAGAGCCCTGTCTTCGTGGAATTTATGATCCAGTTGAAGAAGCAAGGTCCAGGAAGCAGCAAAGGAGCACACTGTAATTAAGTGCTGGTTGCTTATTTATAGATTTAGAACCCCAGAAGAGTCCAGAGGAGAGGTATTGGGACAGGTTGCAAGGAGAAGGTGAAATTGAAGGATAGATAAAATTCAATTAAATATATTGTTGCTCCCCAACTTGTAGAATGCTAAGACACCCATGAAACCTTTTGGGGGATTGATCTCTAAAGGAACCAGATTTGGGAGCTGGAAACACTGGGCCGTGTTCCCAGGCATGCCCCTCCCTGGCTGGTTTTGGGCAAGTCTCTTCACTGCTTTCTGTGCAAGTTCCACCACCCACCTCCTTCCCCGTCCATCATTATCATCGAAATCAACGTCTCCTGAGTGGCAGAGGCATTGTTTAAGTTGGTTATCAGCGATCTTTTCATGCGTCAGATGGTGAACAAACTGACAGCCTGCGATCTGTGCCAGCGTCGCCCGGTGCCCGTGGGGGACACGTTTGCCTCTGCCTCTGACGTCACCTGTTTTCCACCAGCCGCCACGCTGCTGGCGCGGCCGTGGGCCAGGTGTCGATGGTTATCAATGTCGTATGAAGCAAAATGGAAGAAACTTCGCACATTTAACCTCAGAGAGCATTCCACAGGCCAACCGGATTCAGGCCCCTCTGGGAAACAAGACTCCATCTCATTTCATCTCATGAGCACTTACTTCCACCAGGCAATGGAGATGCGGCCATAAGACACCAACCCATCCATTAAAAAGTAAAATTCAAAGAAGATACTCAGTCACATGGGGGAGACAGACCTGTAAGCTGCTCATTATTCAGTGTGATCAGGGCGACAGTGGAAGCATTGACAAGGTTCAGAGTCAGTAGAGAAGGGAGGGCTTGCCCAGAAGAGGTGCCATCTAAATGGGGTTTAGCAGATGAATAGACACGTGCCAGGTGAAAGTGGGAAGGGTGTCACAGGAGTACATGGGGCGCAGGAAGGACCTCAGAACGGCTGGAGTGAAGATGAGAGCGAAGTGGCTTGGGTGTGGGTCACATCCTTACTCCTCCAGGACAGCAGGGCATTGTTGGGATCCTGATTGCTTCATAGTTTCTCCTGGTAAAACTCTTACAAGGCTGTCTCTGCCCAGGACTGGGGAAGAAAAGGATAATTGAGTAAGAAAGATGTCTCAAGGCAAGAAACCTCATCGGAACTGGAAAAAGATTAGCACTTGCTTCTCAGAGTTATTTGCACTCTGCCAAGGACAGCGCTGCCAGAACCAAGATAGCATCTCTGACTAGTTTTTACCAGTCAACATGTGTGACCTGTAGCAGGTTAGGAAAATGTGATCTTGCACATTAGGTGGGATGCTCACCCTCCATCCCGTTTCTGCTTGGCTTTGGTTCCAGTAGGGTCCACGGGGCTCTGCAGCGGACCGGAAGTACCTCATCATTCAGTGGTATTTTTCAGCTCCAAAGTACAGTTTTGTTCCGTGAGAGGGTCCAGATGGGCAGCACCTTCCTTTCCTAGTCACGGAACCGGGTGGGCCACATACCACGTGCATCGTCATCTTTCTCACCGAAAGTCTCCAGCTAGCCAACAGCTCCGGGAAGCTGCTACCAGTTGCTACCCATGTTATCGTGGGCAGGTGACTTAACCTCTGCGTGCCTGTTTCTTCATCATTAAATGCCTAACCTCCACCTTATAGGGATGCGGATGAGGTAACTGAGCCAATCCTTGTAGGATTCGGAACAGTGCCTACCCCACAGGATACAGCCAAGAAATGTTAGCTGTTATTCTTGTTCTTCTTACTTTTTTAGAATTATTTACCTATCCACAGAATTCCTGCCTCCAGAAAATGTAAACTTTTGGAGGCCAGGAGAGATAACCCGAAAATGAATTCTGTAGGCTGCTGGGACTCTGGTTAAGACAGTCCTGGGCGTTTGTGCGTCCTCATTCCCCGCCCGCCAGCCTTCCCCTGTCAGCACCTTAGCATTCAGGCTTGAATTGAGTGGAACATCCCATCTACAGGCGGAAAATCTGCTAAACAGTTTGCTGGGGAGAGATCCCTACTGGAGACTGCAAACTTCCCAGCTTTGGGGAAATATTGTCAGTTACATGGCTCTTACTGTTCCATAGAGCTGCAGATAAAGATAGAGAAAAAGGGGCAAAAAAAAGCACTGGGTTAATGAGTCCATGGCCTAGGATCTGCTGGGAGATCGGGTAAGTGCAGGTAAATATTGGAGTCAGAAATATCAGCTGCAGGGACTTCCCTGGTGGTCCAGTGGTAAAGAATGCGCCTTACAACGCAGGGGACATGGGTTTGATCCCTGGTCAGGGAACTAAAATCCCACATGCCGCAGGGCAACTAAGCCCTTGCACCACAACTACTGAGCTCGTGCACCTCAGCTCGAGTCCGCTTGCTGCAAACTACAGAGCCCACGTGCCCTGGAGCCTGTGCGCCACAACTAGAGAAGAGAAAACCTGCATGCCATGACTAGAGAGAAGCCCGCGCACCACAATGAACTATCCCGCATGCCTCAACGAAGATGCCGCGTGCTGCAACTAAGACCCAATGCAGCCAAAAAGTAAATAATAATAAGAAATATCAGCTTCACATTGTACATATTCCTTGCACATTACATACATGCAATGAAATACTGATAAGTGTGTTAGGTTCAGGGGACGTCTGTGGCGGTCCAGTGGTTAGGACTCTGTGCGTCCACTGCAGGGGGTATGGGTTCAATCCCTGGTCGGGGAACTAAGATCCCACATGTCGTGTGGCACGGCCAAAAAATTAAAAAAAAAAAAAGTGTTAGATTCAAATGATCAGGGTTTTGTGTTCATATCCCAGCTCTGCCTTAGGTTGCTTTTCCACCATGACAAACCACTCTGTCTGCTCAGTTTCCTGCCTGAAAAATGGGAGAGGTAGAAGGTTCCTCTCTGACATCCAGGCTCTCCAATCAACGTGCCTGTCCCCCAGCCACCTGTGCCCATCCGGAAGGACAGAGAGGCCTCGTCCTGACATCCTCAGCAGGAGGACATGGAAGAATCTAGTTTTAGAGTTTGAAGGAGGCTGCCAGCGGGCCTGGCTAATAAAAGTCGATGGTGTGCTAGGTGTTTTTCCCAGAGGTGTGTGACCTCACCAGCAAGGGGTTGCCTGGCCTCTCTGGACCAAGGGGACTAAATGGGCTCTGGGGATGCCTGGGGAGGAGGGGTCCTGGGAGAAGGGCCGCAGGGTGCACGCGAGTGTGTAGCTGCTGGTGTGGGGTGGTTGTGAGATCACTGCGTGTTGCAGGTATGCTTGAAGGCAGGGGCCAGAGGTCAAGTGTGGAAAGCAGCCAAGAGGGTAGTTATCTCCTAATTATTGCTTGTGCTGGAATGTTCTATTCCATTTAGAAAATGGTCTGATGGTTTTGATTTTTTTTTCCTGCTGTAGGAAAACAGCCAGGTGGGGTCTAGCCAAGCTGTGTAAGTGGTGTTCTCTAATTGCTGCGCTGGACTTTCTTTTTTTTTTTTTTTTTTTTTTGCGGTACATGGGCCTCTCACTGTTGTGGCCTCTCCCGCTGCGGAGCACAGGCTCCGGACGCGCGGGCCCAGCGGCCATGGCTCACGGGCCTAGCCGCTCCGTGGCATGTGGGATCCTCCCGGACCGGGGCACGAACCCATGTCCCCTGCATCGGCAGGCGGACTCTCAACCACTGCGCCACCAGGGAAGCCCTGGGCTGGACTTTCTTTTGCCAATTAGGCGGCTTCCTTAGACCTGCCCTTTTATAACTTGATTACTACACGGAGCAACTCAGTTGTGTATAACCTCCTTCATACACAGTGGGGCTGCTTTCAACATGTCAACTTCTTCTCGGTACATCTGGGCGCTTTCAACAGCCTGTGTGCTCAGACTGAAATCAAAATCAGATACTGACTTACATGAAAAGGAATGTAGGGACGTCTTCTGCCCAGAGATTGATTCTGTCAGCGTCTATATCTTGTTAGAGGTCCCCTTCACATCTCTGTGTTAGCTGTTTGGGTTGAAAGTACAGTGGCTGAGCAGATGCCCAGCTAAAAGAGGCTTTTATTGAGAACTTATGATTTTCCTCACACCATATACAAAAGTTAACTCAAAATGAATCATAAACCTAAATGTAAACAATAAACTGTAAAACTCTTAGAAGAAAATGTTTACTCTTTGAGTAAATGTTTATGACCTTGGGTTAGGCAAAACCTTCTTAGACATGACACCAAAAGCACAAGCAACAATAACAACAACAAAATTGTACTTCATCAAAATTAAAAACTTTTGTGCTGTAAAGGACATCATCAAGAAAGTGAAAAAGGAACACAAAACGGGAGAGCATCTTTGCAAATCTTCTATCTGATAAGGGACTTACATCCAAAGTATATAGAGAACACATAACTCAGTAATAAAAAAAGACAACCACATTTTTAAATGGGCAAAGGATTTGAATAGATAGGTCTCCAAGGAGGATATACAACTGGCCCATAAGCACATGAAAGAAATGCTCACCTTCATTAGTTGTCGGTGATGTACAAATTTAAAACGCAGTACAACGTCACACCCAGTAGGATGGCTAGAATCAAAAAGACATAAAAACAAGTGTTGGCGAGGATGAGGAGAACTGGAACCCTCATATATTGCTGATTGGAATGGAACAAGGGGCAGCTGCTTTGGAAAACAGCCTGGAAATTCCTCCAAAGGTTAAACACGGAGTTACCATTTGACCCAGCAATTCCACTTCTGGTCATATACTCAAAAGAAGTGAAAGCAGGAACAGAGACAGGTATCTGTACACGCGCGTTCACAGCAGCATTACTCACAGTATTCAAAAGGTAGAAGCAATCCAAGTGGCCATCAACTGATGAATGGATAAGCAGATTGTGGTATATCCATACAATGGATATTATTTGGCCAAAAAAAGGAATGAAATACGGACACATGCCACAACATGGATGAACCTTGGAAACAAGTCAAAGAAGCCAGTCACACAGGATGACACGTTGTATGTTTCCCTTCATATGAAATGTCCAGGACAGGCAAATCTGTAAAAACAGAAAGCAGATTCATGGTTGCCTAGGGTTGGGGGGCAGGGGAGAAATGGGGAGTGGCTGCTAATGGGTATGGGCTTTCTTTCTGGGGGTGATGAAAATGTTCTAAAATTGGATTCTGATGAGAGCTGCACAATTCTGTGACTATACAAAAAATCACTAAGTTGTGCACTATAAATGAATAAAATGTGTGGTATGTGAATTATATCTCAATAAAGCTTTTTTTAAAAAAAGAACTTATGGTTTATCAAGTTACTACATTCATTCTTACAATTCAGCACCCGGAGTTCTTCTGCTGCTCTTAGAGGAAAGAGATATAGTCAGTAAATATTTAACAACTGCATAGAAAGTTAGTTGGAAGTTAAGATGCTTGGAGCACAAAGCAAGGAATAGATGCAGGATTTACCTTCAAAGAGCTTCTGTTCAAATGAGGAAGCTAAGATTACAAAAGGTGTGTAAGTAGCGAAAATATATCCCAGTCCTGATTATCTGTGCTAATCCAGGTCCTCCTGAAGCCCTTCTCACGAGCTGCCCAGGTCAATAGCTACACCAGCCAGAGTTCAGAGCCAGTGGAAGAAGGAGTGCCTGTTATAACCCAAAGTAATAAAAATATTTTTAAAATTATCCCTGCCTACCTCATGGAACTCTTATGTAAGTCACGAATTGGGATAATAAATGTGCAAGTCATTTGCAATCAGTGAAGGCCATTGGGTTCTCATTATTTTGCTTACTTCATATCTTTCTTCAATTCTATGGAAAGGCCTGTTGAGAAAGGTTAGTTCATTCGATGACAGTCATTGAACGCCTGCCGTGTGCAGGGACTGGGTGGGAGGGACAGGCAAGTAAACATGCAGTGACAGGCGTATCTGAAAAGTGCTCTGATAGGATGCTCATAGGGCATTTAACGTAGACTTGGGAGGTCCGGTCAGGTTCCCAGGGCAGGCACTGTCTCAGTGGAGTCACGCAGGCAAGGAGGGTGGGAGGCAGATTCTGGAACACTCAGGAACACTTCTGGCCCTTACCCTACATTACCTGTTGGTTCGCCTCACCATCGCCCTGTGCAGGAAAGTATGCTTATCCCCATTTTACAGATTAGGAGACTGAGGCTCAGAGTCTTAAAAGGACTCTCCCAGAGAGAAAGTGGACAAGGAGCACAGTTAGAATTTAATCTAGTTATTCCACTTTCAAAGCTGGAACACTCTCTTCTGTGCGCTACTGCCTCTTTGAACACTACAAAACCATGTTTCATGACGTCTTTTTTTTTCTGATTTCAGAAATACTCATACATGATCATTGTTGAAAAAGTAGAAAGTACAGAAAAAAACAGAATGAAAAAATTTTTAATTATCCATGATCCTGAGACTACAAACAGGGTGGTGTGTAGTTGTCTAGCCACCAAATTAAATTACACTGGTTTAGAACCCATTTTTCACAAAAATATATTAATAATATTTCCCATGTTGTTATACATTCTCCTATATAATGGCTGTAATGGTTTTCAAGTGTTCTCTCTTTGCCATATACTATAATTATGTATTCAATCATATGGTGGAAGCCTTAGGGTATGGTTTTTTGTTGTTAGAACCGATTTTTGCTATTATAACCAATTTTGTGATGAACATTTTTGCATATCAATCACTGTCCCAATCTTTGATGACTTCCTTAGGCTAAATTGTTAGAAATGGAATTTCTGTGTCAAAGGGTATGAACATTTTCAGACTTTTGATTTGCAATCTCAAATTGTCTTTTGAAAAAGCTGTACCAGTTACACTTTTACACTAGCGTATGTATGTTTATTTTCCTGTTTGCTACAAATATTGTCTTTTCCTTATAACTTGTCAACTTGTTATCACATTCATATTTTAACTTTCATTTCCTTCCCCGTTGTTGAAGTTGGATTTTTTCATGTGCTTATGATCATTGTATTTAATACCAATAGAAGTGATATTGACTAAAAGTGCGTTGAGTCTTTCATGAATGAAGCTGTCTTTGTAGACCGCAGGTGACCCGTGGAGAATACTTTTTGCCATAACTTGCAGCTTCACTGCTGGGAAGGAATGGTTTAGAGGCCTTGGGAGTGGGAAAGTGGAGGGAAGGAGTTATTCCTTACCTTTGATGACTGTTTTTCTCCCACGTAGGTTCTTAAAGGTGGACAGGAAGCGCCCACAAAACCCAAAGGTCGTCCCAAGAAGAACTCCATCCCCACATCAGAAGAGATTGAAGCTGAAGAGAAGTTGAACAGCCAGGCCCAGAGCAAGGAGTGCTGGGAGCCCTCCCAGGGCCAGGAGGGGCTCTGTGACACGCAGGAACCAAAAGTGCACGGTGTCCCCGCAGAGGTGGCTGAGCCCCTAGGCCAGCCCCAGGAGTTGCCAGTAGCTTCTTTGGAACCCCCGCCATCAAGCTAAAATAAAACTCTTTGGGGGAGCGGGAAGGGAGAGACTGGGAAGAAGGGAAAGAGAGAATGCAGGGAGACCAGGGAGAGGATAGCTTCCGATAGCCGGTAACTTGGGGGGAGAAGACCACCGCTGCTCCCTCCCTCCCTCCTGCCCACAGGTCTCACCTCGAGACTTTGAGAAAGACTTGCTGGCTTCGGCGTGCTCTTCCTGAAAGGCTGCTTTAGCCACGGATGCCCTTGACTAAGGGACACAGTGCCTTGGAACTGCCTACCCCAGCTGGGGTGATGCCGTGGGGCTGTCCGGGTCCAAGCCCCCCAGTGTGGTAGAGGATGCTCCAGCCAGCCTCTGGACAGCCAGCCATCAAAGCAGAGTGGGATGGAGGAGGGGGCAGCATGCCCAGGTTCCTTGCTGACTCAGCACTTATTTCTGTAGTTTTAAAAGAGAATTTAATGTTTTTGGTTGTTGTTGTTGTTGTTGTTTTTTGGCAGGGGGGGTTGGTGAGGGTGGGCAAATAAGAGTTGGGGGAAGGGAGTTCTGAGTTAATAGAATAAAGTTTGTTTGAAGACACGTGTGCCTTTGTATCCATTGGAAGGTGGTCAGGTGACCCAAGAACTGATGAACCTTGTTTTTCTTGCTTCATTAAGTTTCCATCCCTGAAGCTGCAATGCAGATATGTTAAGATAACTTTTATTTTTTAATTAAAAATAAATCTTTCAAAAAAGGATTGGGTGTATTCTTTCTTCTGGGGAGTATATTTAGCCCTTCTTTTTTTCTTAATCTATTTTTTAATTGAAGTATAGTTGATTTACAGTGTTGTGGTAATTTCTGCTGTATAGCAAAGTAACTCAGTTATACATATATATACATTCTTTTTCATATTCTTTTCCATTATGGTTTATCACAGGATATTGAATCAGATGAATGGATAAAGAAGATGTGGTACCTATATACAATGGAATACTACTTAGCCCTTCTTGAATATGTCCTATGGAAAGAGAGACCCAGAGATGGCCTGGCTCCCTGGGCTTTAATTTCCCCAGAAGGAACCTGTAAGATTAGGCCAGGCCCACTGGTGTCCAAGTGCAGAGCAAATGGAAACAGCACGAGAGAAACAGGAGCAGGGCCTCTGCCCCCATCACCTCCCACCGTCTCCTGCCCAGGGGGCTCTGCTGTAGCCACTTTACATGGTGAGCTTCCAGCTTTAAAAAAGTGTTTTACTTTTTCAAAGAGACAATAAATTCATAGGTTTCAAAAGTCAAGCTATATGAAAAGAAGTCTTGCTTCCCTCCCGCCCTCTCCACCCAATGCCCCCATCCCCTACAGGGAACCATTTTTTCTGGTTCTTGTGTATTTTTCTGTAGTAAGTAGCCATTTGAATGATGGGCTCTACAACTTTTAACAAAAGAAAAACTGAGAACTACTTGGCTAGATGTGCTCTGTGGTTTTAAACTTAAAATCATGTCCTACTTTTAATAAGACCAGGAAAGAGGTGGGTTCCAGGCTTCCGAAAGAGAGAACTCTGACTCTGCTTCTTGCCCGACTATCCTGCAGACGGGCCTGAGGCCTGATCTCACGGGGGCTGTCTGTGTCACCGTTCCCCTGACATGTTCACGTGTGATGTCCTACAGGGCACAGTGCCCCTTTTATGGACCCCCGACTATTAATTAATTATTAAATAATTATTTAATTAATTATTAATAATTATTAACTCAGTAACTCCCAATTGTGGGCTGGGGAAATATAAACTGACTTTAATAATTGCCTCAACTAGGAAGTAAAGCCTGTCACTAGTTCTGTAAAACAAATCAGATACTTCTTTTTAAAAAGTTAAACGGGAATGATCTACTTGTTTTTAGTAATCTGGCTTCCTGCTTCCCTCCATTTACATGGACAGTGACTTCAATTTCTTTTCTTTTTGACATGTTTTTATGTCTTTTATTAGTGCTAAAAATTTCAGGTACTGTGGTGACTATTCAGGGTGGCTTTTGTTTAAAATTTAAATATCAAAAACTCATAAGCCTGAGAGCTTATAACATACAACTCCTTTGGACAGGAATGGATTCAAGCCTAGTGACTACAATTTCGACTTTGCTAAGGCAGCACCTTCCTTCCCCTGGCTGTTGAGATCAACAGAGAGAAAGCAGTCTCTTTCTTACTCTGTGAATACACCAAGGAGGTAAGGGTCTGGCGTCCGAGAACCAGTCTGTGGAGCCCGCCCCAGCTGTTGGCAGGGCTTCTTGCTCCGTGCCTGCAGAAAGCTCCCTCACCTGCGGCCCACCCCACACACGGCTTTATGATCTGCCCACCAGGTGGTGTCACCACGGCCAAAGCAAGCAGGTGAGTCTGTGCCAGCTTATTCTCCCTCCTGAGGAACCGTTCCGCCCTGCTCTCCCACCCCAGAAAGGCCATCATTTGGACACCATTTTCTTAGGCTGGTTTTTGCTCTCTGGGTCTGGACTCTCACACTGCCCTTCTCTTAGGTGTCTGACGGTGACTGCCATTGCACAGGTAGAGATGTGCATACACACATTTGGTTTTCCCCAGCCTGGTTCTGGGCCCTGTTTCTGACTTCCAGCTCTGAGTTCCTGGCCTGTCATCTTTGGTATTGTTTCTTGGCCCTAAGGGTTCAGGGGATGAGTGGGGAGTTGGAAGAGCCTGGATTATCTTTCCTCCTGTTTTAGAAGCCCCGAGCCCAAGGTCACCTCCGCTGACGAGCCCTGGGCTTATCCTCCAGCCACAGCTCGGCAGAGCGCAGCCCCGTGGATCAAAGATGGGTCTGAGCGAGGCCTTTCCGGCGCAGGTGGGCACTGATTTGGGGCCACGCCCTGGTCCTTCTCCACACCCATCCTTCCCTTTTCCCTCCAGTTCCCGAGCCCTGTGACCGGCACCCAGAAACCAGCTCCACAGTTTCCTACGGGGAACCATTTCCTCTCTTTTTCACCTTCTTTCTCGGAGGCCTCTGGATGTCTGTTCCCCTACAGTCATCTACCTTTGAGGACCGTGCTGAACAAAAGCATTCTCTCCCTTCTCCGGCATCCAGGATGGTGACCCCTGAGGGTTCAGGGTCTTATTTTAGAGTCCAGTCACCTGCTGTCTTTTGTTTTCCAGAGGAAGGGAGAGGGCTGAGGCAAACTGACCACCGAGGGAAGCTGACCACGCGGCATCCCGGCCTCCCTGTGAGGATGCGACAGGCTCTTACAAGCGCTTTTAGCTGATGTTGCCCCTAAGGCTGCAAAATGGGCTGCTGCTTCCAGTTTTACAGGAAGCCCCATTCATCAGAGTGAGGCTCAGCGTCTAACCCTGGGTCATGTAGCTGGTCGGGGGCCATGCTGAAAACCAAGCCAGGGGGCCTGAGTCCCTGCAGAGGGTTTTCTTGGTTAGCGTGCCCTCTCTCCCCTGCTGGAAACCGCCTGTGCCTTTTCAGCGGGTGGAAAAATGTCCACAGCAACAGACTCCCTGCACTTAGCTTCGTCCTAAAGCAGGGGTTTGGAGGAGGCCTCCCTGCCTCTGCTCCACCGCCTGGGTTCCTGGGGCAGGTCCCAGCCTCCCAGAGTGCCCAGGGGTGCTTGCCAAGCACTGTGCTCCTGTTCTGGGTCACGAGGCCCCCCTGATTGGCCTCCACGCCCCTTCTCCACAGTCTACAAAGGTCTGCTGAGACAACACTCACCCAGCTTGACTCAGACGATCGCCCCCAGTGGGTCTCATGCTGTGAGCTTCTGGCCCTCAAATGGGACCGGACAGATCTATCAGAAACCAGCCTTAACTGGGCTGGTTTCAGGTTTGTCTCAGAGACTGGTCGGTTCTAGAACCGTCTTAGAGAGGGGGCCTGGAGACCTCAGTGACCTCCCCTCAGAGTTGTTTACAGATTCCCCTGCCCTTCTCACCACCCTTCAACTTCGTTCCACCCAGTCTTGCCCCATGCCCTGGGCCGCGCCTGGGCTGGAGCTGGACTGCAGGGCACGAAGCTCTTTCCTCAAGAAGCTGTGCTGTGTCAGCCTGGTTGCGTGTTGTTGACTCAGCAGAAAATGAGCTGGGACTTCGCAGGACTGGGTTAAAGACTGTCCCAGTGGCTTCCCCAGCAGCCCTGGTCAGCCTCTAGGCATTTGCCTGATCCACTGGCAATTTTCTGTAGGTGCTGCCTAAACCCTACCCCCATCCTATTTGAAGAGCAGGAAGTACTGGGGTTAGAAAGCTGAAATGTGCTTTGCGCGCGCACACAAACACACACACAGAGCACACCTGCTTCTCAGGATTTCTATGCACTGAATTACCTGTTTGCCTACAGCACTGGGGGCTGCTGCTCTGTGAGGCTGCGCCCCAGCTGCTCTGTGCCCAGGAGACAATGCCCTCTCCCTGCCCGCCCTGCTTCTGCTCACTTACCCTCCTCAGCATGAGTTTGAAGCCACCTCTCCCTGTCCCTTCAATAACCTCACCTCTACCCCAGTCTAACCTGTTCATTCCTCTCTCGCTGCTTCCTCTAAATGCATCGTTTGTCATCATCACTGTGGTCCTGCCATACTTCCAAAGAGCACACGGATTTGTTTTGTTTCCCTGTTAGAATGTAAATTCCTCGAGGCTGTTTTTCAGTTTCTTTTTCTGCACGGAGACTCCCAAGGCACTTGGAGGATCTAGATGCTCCTGGTGTCCTGCTGACACGGTTCCTGGCCCAGAGCTTCTGAGTTCTCAGCAGGAGGGGAGGTCCAGCTCTTGGCCATGAAGCAGCTCTCCCGGTCACTGACCCCTGTTAGGGCCTTGCTCGCTGGCTGCAGGGCTGGGGTGGGGGGTGCCAGCATTTTTCAGAGACAAGAGAGAAGGCAGAGCAAAACACCTCTGTCATCTGCAGAAACAGTCCCATCTGCCAAGGGAAGCAGTGTCAGGCCGCTTCCCCAGGGACAGAGGGTGGAGGGGGTGACGGGGAGCCCCAACTTGGTGGCCCACAAAGCCAAGGGTCAGTTCACCCACATCTTGTTAACTCTTTGGGGGAGAAGGTGTTGATGGGGCTCTGAAGAAGATGCCCTCGGAAGATTCCCCTTCAAGGAGATCGCAGACGGGGTTGCAGCCAGCAGCCTGGGAAAAAGACGCATACAGAGGTCTTTGTCTAAAAGAGAATTAACATCCTATTTAGGGAATTCCGTGGTGGTTCAGCGGTTAGGACTCTGTGCTTTCACTGCTGAGGGTGCAGGCTCAATCCCTGGTGGGGGAACGAAGATCTCACAAGCCACGCAAATAAAAATAAAGCCATGTGGCCAAAAATAAATAAATGTTTTATGCAACATATTTTACTTTTTTTAAATTATTTTTTATACAGCAGGTTCTTATTAGTTATCTACTTTATAAATATTAGTGTATACATGTCAATTCCAATCTCCCAATTCATCCCACCACCACCCCTGCTTTCCCCCCTTTGTGTCCATACTTCTGTTCTCCACATCTGTGTCTCTATTTCTGCCTTGCAAACTGGTTCATCTGTACCATTTTTCTAGATTCCACATATATGCATTAATATACGATATTTGTTTTTCTCTTTCTGACTTATTTCACTCTGTATGACAGTCTCTAGGTCCATCCACATCACTACAAATGCCCCCATTTCGTTCCTTTTTATGGCTGAGTAATATTCCACAGTATATATGTACCACATCTTCTTTATCCGTTCATCTGTCGATGGGCATTTAGGTTGCTTCCATGACCTGGCTATTGTAAATAGTGCTGCAATGAACATTGGGGTGCATGTGTCTTTTTGAATTATGGTTTTCTCTGGGTATATGCCCAGTAGTGGGATTGCTGGGTCATATGGCAGTTCTATTAATTCTATTACATTCCCACCAACAGTGCAAGGGGGTTCCCTTTTCTCCACACCCTCTCCAGCATTTGTTTGTAGATTTTCTGATAATGACCATTCTAATCGGTGTGAGGTGATAACTCATTGTAGTTTTGATTTGCATTTCTCTCATAATTAGTGATGTTGAGCAGCTTTTCATGTGCCTCTTAGCCATCTGTATGTCTTCTTTGGAGAAATGTCTATTTAGGTCTTCTGCCCATTTTTTGATTGGGTTGTTTGTTTTTTTTAATATTGAGCTGCATGAGCTGTTTATATATTTTGGAGATTAATCCTTTGTCCGTTGATTCGTTTGCAAATATTTTCCCCCATTCTGAGGGTTGTCTTTTCATCTTGTTTATAGTTTCCTTTGCTGTGCAAAAGCTTTTAAGTTTCATTAGGTCCTATTTGTTTATTTTTGTTTTTATTTCCATTAATCTAGGAGGTAGGTCAACAAAGATCTTGCTGTGATTTATGGCAAAGACTGTTCTTCCTATGTTTTCCTCTAAGAGTTTTACAGTGTCTGGTCTTACCTTTAGGTCTTTAATCCATTTTGAGTTTATTTTTGTGTATGGTGCTAGGGAGTGCTCTAATTTCATTCTTTTACATGTAGCTGTCCAGTTTTCCCAGCACCACTTACTGAAGAGACTGTCTTTTCTCCATTGTATACCCTTGCCTCCTCTGTCATAGATTAGATGACCATAGGTGTGTGGGTTTATCTCTGGGCTTTCTATCCTGTTCCATTGATCTATATTTCTGTTTCTGTGCCAGTACCATATTGTCTTTATTCCTGTAGCTTTGTAGTATAGTCTAAGTCAGGGAGTCTGATTCCTCCAGCTCTTTTTGTTTCCCTCAAGATTGCTTTGGCTATTCGGGGTCTTTTGTGTCTCCATACAAATTTTAAGATTTCTTCTAGTTCCGTAAAAAATGCCATTGGTAATTTGATAGGGATTGCATTGAATCTGTAGATTGCTTTGGGTAGTAGAGTCATTTTCAAAACATTAATTCTTCCAATCCAAGAACATGGTATATCTCTTCATCTGTTTGTGTCATTTTTGATTTCTTTCATCAGTGTCTTATAGTTTTCTGAGTACAGGTCTTTAACCTCCTTAGGTAGGTTTATTCCTAGGTATTTTATTCTTTTTGTTGCAATGGTGAATGGGATTGTTTCCTGGATTTCTCTTTCTGATCTTTCGTTGTTAGTGTATAGGAATGCAAGAGATTTCTGTGCATTAATTTTGTATCCTGCAACTTTACCAAATTCATGGATTAGCTCTAGTAGTTTTCTGGTGGCATCTTTAGGACCCTCTATGTATAGTATCATGTCATCCACAAACAGTGACAATTTTACTTCTTCTTTTCAAAACTTGTATTCCTTTTATTTCTTTTTCTTCTCTGATTTCCATGGCTAGGACTTCCAAAACTATGTTGAATAATAGTGGCAAGAGTACACATCCTTGTCTTGTTCCTGATCTTAGAGGAAATGCTTTCAGTTTTTCACCATTGGGAATGATGTTTGCTGTGGGTTTGTCATATATGGCCTTTATTACGTTGAGGTAGGTTCCCTCCATGCCCACTTTCTGGAAGAGTTTTTACCAAAAAATGGGTGTTGAATTTTGTCAGAAATTTTTTCTGCATCTATTGAGATGATCATATGGTTTTCTTCTTCAATTTGTTAATATGGTGCATCACATTGATTGATTTGCATATATTGAAGAATCCCTGCATCCCTGGGATAAATCCCACTTGATCCTGGTGTATGATCCTTTTAATGTGTTGTTGGATTCCGTTTGCTAGTATTTTGTTGAGGATTTTTGCATCTATTTTCATCAGTGGTATTGGTCTGTAATTTTCTTTTTTTGTAGTATCTTTGTCTGGTTTTGGTATCAGGGTGATGGTGGCCTCATAGAATGAGTTTGGGAGTGTTCCTTCCTCTGCAATCTTTTGGAAGAGTTTGAGAAGGATGGGTGTTAGCTCTTCTCTAAATGTTTTATAGAATTCACCTGTGAAGCCATCTGGTCCTGGACTTTTGTTTGTTGGAAGATTTTTTTTTTCTTTTTTTTTTTTTTTGCGGTGCACGGGCCTCTCACTGTTGTGGCCTCTCCCATTGTGGAGCACAGGCTCCGGACGCGCAGGCTCAGCGGCCATGGTTCACGGGCCCAGCCGCTCTGCAGCATGTGGGATCTTCCCAGACTGGGGCACGAACCCATGTCCCCTGCATCGGCAGGCAGACCCTCAACCACTGCGCCACCAGGGAAGCCCCGATTTCCTCTTTTATAGCTATGTATTGAGGTGCTCCTATGTTGGGTGCATATATATTTATAATTGTTATATCTTCTTCTTGGATTCATCCCTTGATCATTATGTAGTGTCCTTCCTTGTCTCTTGTAACATTCTTTATTTTAAAGTCTATTTTATCTGATATGAGTATTGCTACTCCAGCTTTCTTTTGATTTCCGTTTGCATGGAATACCTTTTTCCATCCACTCACTTTCAGTCTGTATGTGTCCCTAGGTCTGAAGTGGGTCTCTTGTAGACAGCATATATATGGGTCTTGTTTTTGTATCCATTCAGCGAGCCTATGTCTTTTTTTGGAGGATTTAATCCATTCACATTAAGGTAATTATCAATATGTATGTTCCTATTACCACTTTCTTAATTGTTTTGGGTTTGTTTTTGTAGGTCCTTTTCTTCTCTTGTGTTTCCCACTTAGAGATGTTCCTTTGCATTTGTTGTAGAGCTGGTTTGGTGGTGCTGAATTCTCTTAGCTTTTGCTTGTCTGTAAAGCTTTTGATTTCTCCATTGAATCTGAATGAGATCCTTGCCTGGTAGAGTAATCTTGGTTGTACGTTCTTCCCTTTCATCACTTTAAATATGTCATGCCACCCCTTTCTGGCCTGTAGAGTTTCTGCTGAGAAATCAGCTGTTAATTTTACAGGATTTCCCTCGTATGTTATTTGTCATTTTTCTCTTGTTGCTTTTAATAATCTTTCTTTGCCTTTAATTTTTGTCACTTTGATTACTATGTGTCTTGGCATGTTTCTTCTTGGGTTTATCCTGCCTGGGACTCTATTCACTTCCTGGACATGGGTGGCTAATTCCTTTCCCATGTTAGGGAAGTTTTTGACTATAATCTCTTCAAATATTTTCTCAGGTCCTTTCTCTCTCTCTTGTCCTTCTGGGACCCCAATAATGCAAATGTTGGTGTGTTTAACGTTGTCCCAGAGCTCTCTTAGGCTGTCTTCATTTCTTTTCATTCTTTTTTCTTTATCTGTTCTGTGGCAGTGAATTCCACCATTCTGTCTTCCAGGTCACTTATCCATTCTTCTGCCTCAGTTATTCTGCTATTGATTCCTTCTAGAGTATTTTTCATTTTACTTATTGTATTGTTCATCTCTGTTTGTTTGTTCTTTAATTCTTCTAAGTCTTTGTTAAGCATTTTTTGCATCTTCTCAAACTTTGCCTCCATTCTTTTTCGAGGTCCTGGATCATCTTCACTATCATTATTCTGAATTCTTTTTCTGGAAGGTTGCTGATCTCCATTTCATTTAGTTGTTTTTCTGGGGTTTTATCTTTTCCTTCATCCGGTACATAGTCCTCTGCCTCTTCATTTTGTTTATCTTTCTGTGAATGTGGTTTTCATCCTACAGGCTGCAGGATTATAGTTCTTCTTGCTTCTGCTGTCTGCCCTCTGGTGGATGAGGCTATCTAAGAGGCTTGTGCAAGCTTCCTGATGGGAGGGACTGGTGGTGGGTACAGTTGGATGTTGCTCTGCTGAGCAGAGCTCAGTAAAACTTTAATCCGCTTGTCTGCTGATGCGTGGGGCTGAGTTCACTCCCTGTTGGTTGTTTGGCCTGAGGCGACCCAGCACTGGAGCCTGCAACTCTTTGGTGGGGCTAATGGCTGACTCCGGGAGGGCTCATGCCAAGGAGTACTTCCCAGAACCTCTGCTGCCAGTGTCCCTGTCCCCGCAGTGAGTCACAGCGCCCCCTCCCCGTCCCTGCAGGAGACCCCCCAACACTAGCAGGTTGATCTGGTTCAGTCTCCTACGAGGTCACTGCTCCTTCCCCTGGGTCCTGATGCTCACACCACTTTGTGTGTGCCCTCCAAGAGGAGAGTCTCTGTTTCCCCCAGACCTGTCAAAGTCCTGCAATCAAATCCCGCTAGGCTTCAAAGTCTGATTCTCTCTGTATTCTTCCTCCAATTGCCAGACCCCCAGGTTGGAAAGCCTGACGTGGGGCTCAGAACCTTCACTCCAGTGGATGGACTTCTGTGGTATAATTGTTCTCCAGTTTGTGACTCAACTACGCAGTGGTTATGGGATTTGATTTTATTGTGACTGCGCCCCTCCTACCATCTCACTGTGGCTTCTCCTTTGTCTTTGGATGTGGGGTATCTTTTTTGGTGAGTTCCAGTGTCTTCTTGTCGATAATTGTTCAGCAGTTAGTTGTAACATAAATATTTTATACATAGTAAAAAATAATGTTAAATGTGAAATAAACAACTTAATTAAATTAAATCCTATTTAGACCAAAATCATATTTGTAGCTGGTGGTGGGTGGGTGAGAGGTGGCTTGACCTGGTGCACGAGGTGCTGTGCAGAGATGGCTGAAGGGGGCTGAGTTGTTCCTGGAGGATGGGGCAGGGCGGGGGGCTGGGGGCAAGGGCAGGAGGTGACAGCTGCACCCGGGGCTCAGCTCTGAGCATGGAGCCTCCTTCTAAAGCCTTGGAGTGGGCAGCAGCCTGACACACCCTTTCTACTAGTGGGCGGGGTGTCAGGGGGAGGCTGGGGGAGATGGCAGCCCCTTGAGAGAGGCTCCAGCAGCCAGGTGGGAAGCCAGGGGCATCCTCTGCCCTCAGAAAGCCGGGTGCCTGGGCTTCTAGGGCCACCACCAGCGTCAGCAGGTACTTCCTCAGTGTCTCCCCTGTGCCTGCCAAGGGCAGGGGAGGCAGGAGGGGGCTAAGGCATATGTCTCTGCCCTCAAATAAGCTAACATCTTGCTGGAGACACTTATACTTCAGTGAGTTTCAGAGCGACAGCAGGGGTTCCAGGTAGATTTCTGTGGTGTTTGCCCGTGCCCCTACCCTGTGAGCTGGTGTTCTTTCTGGGCAAGGACGGTGATTCATGGAAGATGCATCCGCACGATGTCCTCACCAGGCTGGGCCACTAAGAGAGGGTTAAGCTGGCCCCTTGTGCACCTGGGAGGGTGACTAGCACTGGAACAACAGGTGTTTCGTAAGTCACCTGAATTATGCCTCTAATCCCAGACTGTCACCCGAATCCTGGGTGGAGGGTGGTTTGGGGCGGCGGAAAGGTCCTGGTAACAACAGCTGTAATCCGGGTGCGGATCCCGAAAAGGATGGGGTTCGGCACCAGCATGTTTCAGCCTCCCGGCCTCCTTCTGCACTTGCCTCTCCAGTGCGCAGTGGATGCGCGGCCCTCCCCACCTCCTCCCCCCGTCCAGCCATCTGTGCCCGTCCAGCCGTGTGGGCCTGTCCGTGTGTGCCCGACCAGCTGTGTGTGCCCGTCCAGTCGTGTGTGCCTGTCCATCTGTGTGTGCCCGTCTGTGCCCATCCAGCAGTGTGTGCCCATCTTTCTGTGTGTGCCTGTCCATCTGTGTGTGCCCGCCCAGCCGTGTGTGCCCGTCCAGCCGTGTGTGCCCGTCCAGCCGTGTGTGCCTGTCCAGCTGTGTGTGACCGTCCAGCCGTGTGTGCCTGTCCATCTGTGTGTGCCCGTCCAGCCGTGTGTGCCTGTCCAGCCATGTGTGCCCATCCATCTGTGTATGCCCGTCCATCTGTGTGTGCCTGCCCAGCCGTGTGTGCCTGCCCAGCTGTGTGCCTGTCCATGTGTGCCCGTCCATCTGTGTGTGCCTGCCCAGCCGTGTGTGCATGTCCATCTGTGTGTGCCTGCCCAGCCATGTGTGCCTGCCCAGCCGTGTGTGCCTGTCCATGTGTGCCCGTCCATCTGTGTGTGCCCATCCATCTGTGTGTGCCTGCCCAGCCGTGTGTGCCTGCCCAGCCGTGTGTGACCGTCCAGCCGTGTGTGCCTGTCCATCTGTGTGTGCCCGTCCAGCCGTGTGTGCCTGTCCAGCCACATGTGCCCGTCCATCTGTGTGTGCCCGTCCATCTGTGTGTGCCTGCCCAGCCGTGTGTGCCTGCCCAGCTGTGTGTGCCTGTCCATGTGTGCCCATCCATCTGTGTGTGCCTGCCCAGCCGTGTGTGCCCGTCCATCTGTGTGTGCCTGCCCAGCCGTGTGTGCATGTCCATCTGTGTGTGCCTGCCCAGCCGTGTGTGCCCGTCCATCTGTGTGTGCCCGTCCATCTGTGTGTGCCTGCCCAGCCGTGTGTGCATGTCCATCTGTGTGTGCCTGCCCAGCCGTGTGTGCCTGTCCGTGTGTGCCCGTCCATCTGTGTGTGCCCGTCCATCTGTGTGTGCCTGCCCAGCCGTGTGTGCCTGCCCAGCCGTGTGTGACTGTCCAGCCGTGTGTGCCCGTCCATCTGTGTGTGCCTGCCCAGCCATGTGCACCATCCGTCCCTTGCTGCTCCGGGCCCGCGGTGGCCAGGAGGGTGCAGGGCAGACGCTGCCTGCTGCAAGGGCTGGTAAATCACTGTGACAGGCTCTTTTCATACCTGACCTCCTTTCCTTCCCAAACCCTCTTCCCTCTGTTTACTTTGGTTGCAGATTTATTAGACACACAGTTAAGTGCCCATTTAGCTCTGCAAACTGTCATCACCCCTGCTTTATGAATAAGATCATTCACTGACAGAACCCTTTAAACAGTTTTAACAAGAAGGTGGGGACGGACTGGGGGAGGAGAGGACGAGGAAGTAGGGCCTCGGGTCAGTGAACGACCCGAAACCCAAGGGCGGCCTCTCCTGCAGCTCAAGAATGCAGCCAGGGCCCGGGAGCTGCCTCACGCTCACCCTGTCCATCAAGACGGGTGTCATCTGGCCGGCAGGACTGCGGGGTCTGGCGTTCACTCCTTTGTCTCGGCTGAGTGCACCTGCCCCAAGTGGTTCCAAGAACCCCAAGGCCTGTCGGGCGAGTCCTTGCCCCTTGGGGATCCTCGGTCGACGTGCCAGTGCTGCCGGGGCTCCCCTCCTCTGGGTGACATCCCTTCCCAAGCACCCAGCTCCCTGAACACACAGGTAGGTCTGCCGAGAGTAGCAGACCCTGGTCCGAGTCTCTCTATGCACTCTGACCAGACGCCGGGCCCCACAGTGAGGACCACTTACATCATCATATCTAACACCTCAGCAGCCCGTGAAGCTGGCACTATTAGCATCTATGCTCAGAGACAGGGAAGCTGGGCCAATGTGGTGAGGTCTCCCTAACACAGCTGTGGGTCCTTGTCCCCCCCAAACTGGGCCTGTGCTTGCTGCTAAGAGGGCTGAGGTGACTGAGCCTGATCTGAGGTGGGCAGACCCCCGTGTCCTCAGCCTCCCCTGCTGGTGCCCTTGTCCCACCTCCCACAGCTGTCACTGGGGTACCTGTCATAGCACGCCTTTGCAGCATGGGGTGCAGAGAACAGAGCTCAGTCTGCCCGTTGAGTGTGAATGATCAAGCCCTCCATCTACCCACCTGTTCTGGAAAAAAGCCAGTCCTCCTCCCACCTCTTCTATTGTGTTTCCAGAAGCTTGGGAACAGTCGGGATTTGGGGGTCTGTTGTCATTAGCAGTGACCTTGGAAACGGGTTCTAGCATTTGGAGGAAGCTCGGTGGGAGGGGTCACATCTGAAGCACAGTGACAGCACAGGTCCTCGCTATGGAGTGGCAAGCAGTGCTAGGGGCCTTCTACCCCGAAGTGGGAGTGGTACAGAGAAGCTGGGAGACCCTCGGTAGGAGTGCCTGTAGTGCTGTGCTCCGGACGTGGGCGCTGCTCTTTCTTGGCAGTCTTGGGTGAACTCTGAAGTCTGGGCCAGTCTTGGAGCTCCGGTTCTGGACCCAGATCATCATGCTCCGGCCCTCAGAGGTCCCAGAGCTAGTCTTCCTTTTCCTGTTCCTCCCTATCCTCCTCCTCTTGGCTTCTCCTTCAGCCATTTATTCCTTTTTATTTGCAGTATGTGTTCGATGCAAGTAAATTCCATAATTTGAGAAAGTCACTCTGAATCAAAGCATAGTTACAGAGATACAAGGACAATTGAAGCAGATGTTCAATACGCAGGAAGGAATATTCATGCACACACACAAAAGCCTGAGATGTGCTGGAGCTGGGTGTTTTGTATTGCTTTCTAAGGATGGCAAATATTTGCTTTCATTATCAAGGCTATGTGCCTGTCTGGACCTTGGAACACCAGTGTACTGTCATGGCAATCAAAGAATTCAATGAGTGCATATTTCTTTAAAAAGCTTCTTCACACAGAGGCAGCTGTACAAGACTTACTTTCCAGAATCAAGCCGCTTTTTGTTGTTTTTTTTTTTTGCGGTACGCAGGCCTCTCACTGTTGTGGCCTCTCCCGTTGTGGAGCACAGGTTCCGGATGTGCAGGTTCAGCGGCCATGGCTCACGGGCCCAGCCGCTCCGCGGCATGTGGGATCTTCCCAGACCGAGGCACAAACCCATGTCCCCTGCATCGGCAGGCGGACTCTTAACCACTGCGCCACCAGGGAAGCCCTCAAGCCGGTTTTAGACCCAGTGTCAGGTTCTAACTGTTTAAAACACTGGTTGACACAGAGTTTGCTTCAAAGCTAACTTTATTCATAAAGGTGAAAAAAAGTATTCACAAAAATAGCATAAGAGAATTTATATGCGCTCAATTCAGATGAGTTTCCAATGTTCAATTTACCTCATTTTTTACTTCTTTCAAGATTTACAAAAAGTGCTCAGTGGATCTTTTATATTTTTACATATTATTTTACATATGCTGAAACAAAAAGCACTAATTTAAAGTTGTTTGGGATGACATTCTCATAGCTGGCATATCCCTTAAGTCTTTTTATATCTATAGGCTTCCCTTCCATCTCTTTTTTCAAACTTGCAATTTATTTGTAAATTGGATGTTTTATTTCCATGAATGTTAAAGTGACTGACATCTGTATGAATTCATGATGTATTTTATCTTAAAAAAAAAAAAAAGTGTTTCCTAGCTCTGCCTTTGGAAAAGACCAAGAAACAGTGGTTAACCCAGTGGCAATGGAAACTCCAGGCACCTAGATGATGGTCTCTATATTTTATTTCCCACTGAAAGGAATCAGGACTCCTTGGAAACGGCTCATTCCAGGTCTGAGGCAGGAACTACATAAGTCTGTCTTGGAATGTCTGCTTGTTCCAGAAGGCAGTGAAACTGTTAAACACCACTAGGTCATGTGCCAAGGATGTAAGGGACACAGGAGCTAACTTGAAGAGGCTTCCACTGACCGAAAGTGGGACAAGCAAGTGTTGGTAAGAATAAAAATTACAATGGGTTTGCACATCAAATGTGTATGAATCCACGTCTTCAGAATTTTAAAACTAAAACTAATTCATCACCTTTGGAGGGATGCTAGGAAGGCAACTCATGATTTTGAAAATTTGTAAATAAAGGGAAAACATCAAGCATTTACCCTTTATGAACTGTATCTTCAGGTAACTAAATAATTGATGAGGGGAGTTTTCTCTTTATGGAAGATAGTAAGTGAACAAGGAATGATTGATTTAGAACGTCACCATTCAAAATAAGCAAATCTCAGTGAAGGTCACCAATGTATGCTAGTATCACAGAAAGAGACACAACCAGACACCACATATGTCCTGATAAAAGTACACACCACTACCTGTGAAGGAGTCTTGCAAAAAAAGAGAAAAACGAAGAAACAAAAGCAAAAACCAACCAACCTGAACCTGATTAAGTTTCTACATCAAAATATCAATTCACAGAAAATAGAGGAAGAGAGAACATGTTAAATGATGCTCCAGTGATGGCAATCAGCAAAATCCAGAAAATCTTCCCAACAGTACATCCACATAGACTTTCTTAAGTTACCACTCCAAGGCCCCCAGTGTCCAACTCAACAATCACACCATGAACTTTGTTACCATCCAAAGCTTATCTACCTTGAACGTGACTAGATCAAGCGTTTACTCTCTGCTCTCTGATCACCGCTTTCAACTCCTCCCATTTTTAATTCAACTACAGTAAGCCCCCTACATATGAACCTTCAAGTTGCGAACTTTCAAAGATGTGAACGTGTGTTCGCATGTCCAATCACGTAAGTTAGTTCATGTGTCTGGCGTACCTTGTCACATGCATGCATCCTCTACAAGTGGTTGTGCTTTTGTGCACTTTACTGTGCAGTACTGTGTAGAGTACAGTAGTACAGTATCTTTATTTCAAGCTAGATCTGCAAGAGGATGACTTCATTGAACTCCTTGCTGTGTAACATGAGGAGCTTACTAATGAAGACCTGATGGAACTGGAGGCCCAGAGAAAGGACGAAGAGAGACAAGAGGAAGAAGAAGTAACTGAAGAACTGAAGAGATTCACGATGCAGGAAATGGCATCTCTCCCCAGCCTCTCTTTTCTCCCTCCTGTGACCGAAGGGGTGTCCCTACCTGTATATAAAACTGCTTTGACCTGTGTTTTAGATGCCCCACCTCCAACTTTTAGAAAAATTTACCATATAGATCAGACCTTCTCATTCCCTCTTCTTTAAACTCTGCATCTATCACATAAGTATTATTTTAATAACTTTATTGAGGTATAACTGACGTGCAATAAACATCACCTATTTAAACTATATAATTTGACAAGTGTTGACATATGTATATACATGTAAAACCATCACCACAGTCAAGATAGTGAACACATCCAACCCCACAAAAGGTCTCCTCACCTCCTTTCTAATCCTCTCCTCCAGTCCCTTCCCCCCCCCAGCCAACTCTCTTCCCCGGGCAACCACAATCTGTCTTCGATCACTGTAGATTAGTTTGTGTTTTCTAAAGATTTATATAGCTGGTATCATACAAGATGTACTGTATAGCTGATTCACTTTATTATAAGCAGAAATTAACACATCACTGTAAAGCAATTATACTCCAATAAAGATGTTAAAAAAAAAAAAAGATGTACTCTGCTTTTGCCTGTCTTCCACTCGGGTAATTGTTTTGAGGTTCATCCATGTTGAGCATAAATTTTTTTTTTTTTATTGCTGAGAAGTATTCCAAACATAGGAGAAAATCTAGATAACCTTGGGTTTGATGATGACTTTTTAGATACACCACCAATGACATGATCCATGAAAGAAATAATTGATAAGCTGGACTTCATTAAGATTTAAAACTTCTGCTCTACAAAAGACGTGACCAAGAAAATGAGAACACAAGTCACAGGCTGTGAGAAAATATTTGCAAAATGCATACCTGATAAGGAATTGCTATCCAACTTATACAACAAACTCTTAAAACTCAGTAATAAGGAAACAAGCAACCTGATTAAATGGGCCACGTACTATAAAAAAGAGGAGGAGGTCATTTTCAAAGCTTGCCTCTAGATACCTGAGCATCAGAGTAGACTGGGTGAAGCAAGAGCTTTAGAAACTCAAAACCAGATACCCGGAAAGCAGAACTGCTTTACTCTGCCTAGATACCAGTTTACGAGGCCCTCCCAGAGCTTTGGGGTATGTCTTTTTACCCGGTTTGTTCAAAACCAAAAGAAAAGGGATGAGAAAATAAGGACTTTCAAAGGCAGAGAAGTAAGCACAGTTGCAGGACGAGAAATGCGGCATTTCCAATTCTAAATTCTACATTTTCTATGATTTTACTGGGATAGCCATTTCACTATTTTTCCTTCCTAGTGAATTCTTTTCAAATTATACCATGATACTTTCAAGCTTACGGCAGGAACTGAAACTGAGATTAAGTCGAAGAGAAAAGTTGAAAGGAAAAAATGTATTAAAATAGTAGATTCAAATCACTATGAAGCCAAGGGGAGAGCAGCAGAAAGCCGGAAGGGTCCATATGCAGAGAACAGGAAGACAGGGAATCCCTTTGGCCTGGAGATGATCTGCACACCTTAGAAATGCAACCTGCTTGGACAAAGCCTTTTTCTCCCATGACTATTCTTGAGAAGCTCCAGGTCTATTCACTAAATAAGGCCCTCCAGACTTCTCTGAACTTAAGGCACTGGTTTGTCTGTCTCTCTAGCTAGGCTGTAAGCTTTGCCTATCAGAAATCATGTCTGCCTTGCTCACTCTGTGTGCCCCAAACAGAAGCTCAATAGATACATGTTGAACGACTGAAGGTAGGAAGGAATGACTTCTTGCTGCCCTGCAACTTTTGGGATGCTCCTGGGTCACCAAGGGGCAAGTTAAAGCACATGTCACAGTCGGGTACCCACACCTATAGATCAAAATCTTTGGAGGGGGAAGGCTGGACATCTGTTTACAGACAGCAAGCTAAGAATGGCTTTATTTTTTTCAAGGGATTGAGAAGAAGAAAGAGGAAGAGGCGAAGGAGGAGGGGTGGGGCATCTTTGGCATACCTAGCTGTATAACCTGAACACTCTGGGCACTCTTTCTTCACCTGAAAAGTGGGATAATGATAGTAAATACTTCAGTGATTGTTATGAAGATTTGTAAAGTGCTTAGAAAAGTGCCTAATGCAAAGTAAGTGCTGGGAGTTTGGGACTGACATGTACACACTGCTATATTTAAAATAGCTAACCAACAAGGACCTACTGTATAGCACAGGGAACTCTGCTCAATACTCTGTAATAACCTGATTGGGAAAAGAATTTGAAAAAGAACAGATACATGTATATGTATAACTGAATCACTTTGTTGTACACCTGAAACTAACACAACATTGTCAATCAACTCTAATCCAGTATAAAATAAAAATTTTTTTAAAACTCAATAAAAGGAGCAATAAATTTTTCTTGAAATATGCAATGTCCAAAAATATGACAAAAAAGTCTATGATAAACCATAATGGAAAAGACTGTGAAAAAGAATATATATGTATAACTGAGTCACTTTGCTGTACAGCAGAAATTAAGACAACATTGTAAATCAACTATACTTCAATAAAATTCTTTTAAAAATTAAAAAACAAAACAAAAAACCCCAAAGTAAGTGCTACATAAATGTTTGATATGTGGGACATGAACAACAGTGAGACCCTGTAATGATTAATTTTATGTGTCAACTTAGCTAAGCTACAGTGCCCAGCTGTTTGATCAAAAACCCAGTTTAGGGCTTCCCTGGTGGCGCAGTGGTTGAGAGTCCGCCTGCCGATGCAGGGGACACGGGTTCGTGCCCCGGTCCAGGAAGATCCCGCATGCTGCGGAGCAGCTAGGCCCGTGAGCCATGGCCGTTGAGCCTGCACGTCCAGAGCTTGTGCTCCGCAACGGGAGAGGCCGCAGCAGTGAGAGGCCCACGTACCGCAAAAAAAAACAAAAAAAAACAAAACCCAGTTTAGATGCTGCTGTGAAGATAGATATGATTAACATTTACAATCATTGGAAAACTGTATGAAGTCTCCTCAAAAAAATTAAAATAGAACTACCATAGGACCCAGCAATTCCACTTCTGGATATTTATCTGAAGAAACCAAAACACTAATTCAGAAAAAGATATCTGCACCCCCATAATCATTGCAGTGTTATTTACGCTAACCAAGATATGGAAGCAACCTAAGTGTCCACTGATGGATGGATGAATAAAGAAAATGTGGTATACATATTATATATACACAATGAAATATTATTCAGCCATAAAAAAGAAGGAAATCTTGCCATCTGTGACAACATGGATGGACCTTGAGGGCATTGTGCTAAGTGAAATAAGTCAGACAGAAAAAGAAATATCATATGCCCTCACTTATATCTGGAATCAAAAAAAAAAAAAAACCCACACATACACACACACCCCTAAAAAACCAAAAAACTGAACTCAAGGATACAAAGAACAGATTGATGGTTGCCAGAGGTGGGAGGGTGGGAGTGGGCAAAATGGGTGAATGTGGCCAAAAGATACGCCCAGTTATAAAATAAATAAGTCCTGGGGATGTAAGGTACAGCATGGTGACTACAGTTAATAATACTGTATTGCATATTTCAAAGTTTCTAAAAGAGTAGATCAAAAGAGTTCTCACCACAACAAAAAAAAAACTTTGTGACTATATATGGCGATGGATGTTAATAAGACTTACTTGAGTGATCATTTTGCAATATACACAAATATCAAATCATTATGCTGTACACCTGAAGCCACCACAATGTTATATGTCAATTCTATCTGAATGAAAATATTTAAAAATAGGCAAACTAAAAAAAAAATTTATCAGCAGCAGCAGACTTTGAGTAAAGCAGATTATCCTCCATAATATGGGTGGGCTTCATCCAATCAGTTGGAGGCCGTAAGTAAAAACACTGAGCCTCCCCAAAAGGAAGAAATTCTGCCTCGGGGCTTCCTTCAGACTCGACTGAAATCAACTCTTGCTGGAATTTCCAGCCCGAGTCTGCCTCGAAGATTTAGGACTTGCCAGTCCACAACTGCATGAGCCAGATCATATCTCTATCTTTATTTCTATCATCTCCATCTATAGATTATCTATATCTCCCGTTGGTTCTGTTTCTCTGGAGATTCTTGAGTAACACTGACCCCAAGTCCCGTGTACAGCTCCTAATTCATAGGCTGCAAGGGAAGAGCTTGCTTCCCTGCCCTGCATTGTCTCTTTTCTTTGTTTGCTTTGTCTCTGTCTTTCATGTTGGAGACTGTCCTCACCCATAATCCTTGCCTAACTATATACATGATGCACGAGGTAGTTGAGGGAAACTGCAGGTAGAGTTATCAACTGGTGGGCTTTATTTATTGTAGGGTTTGCAGGCATGGACCTGGCCTCTTTCAGGGGGAAACTACGTTTGTAAGCTGTTTGGAATGAAGGAATTTATCAAAGAAATAAATGTGCTAACATTTCCAAGAATTTAAGTACATTAATTTCTAGATGAAGAAAGTCTACTGGGACTTCCTTGGTGGCGTAGTGGCTAAGAATCCACCTGCCAATGGAGGGGACACAGGTTTGATCCCTGGTCCAGGAAGATCCCACATGCCGCGGATCAACTAAGCCCATGTGCCATAACTACTGAGCCCATGTGCCACAACTACTGAAGCCCATGCACCTAGAGCCCATGCTCTGCAACAAAGAGTAGCCCCGACTCACCGCAACTAGAGAAAGCCCGCGCACAGCAACTGAAGACCCAACGCAGCCAAAAACAAATAAATAAATTAAGAAAAGAAAAAAGTCTACCGTGTGCTTATTTAGCACATGAATGAAAAAAGACCCACATCAAGGCAACTGTCATGAAAGTTTGGAACACCAAGAATTGGGAAAAGATGCTTGTGTATGTCTCCTGGAGCTTGTTTGCCAGTATCTTAAGAACAGACACCTAGACCTTCTAGTGTCTGCTAGGCTGCACATCACCAACCAAATCACTCTCCTAGGTGTACCAAGTGACAGCAGTGAATGAGAGTGTTATCAGACTTAATGTTTTGCAATCTAACTGGTATGAAATGGTATTTAATTATCATTTTAATTTGCATTTTTCTAGTTATTAGTGAGGCGGGGCATATTTTCACATATTTACTGTTCAGATATATTTCTCTGTGAATTGTTTGTAAATATCTTTCATTTTTCTTTCTAATTTGAGTAGTTGTTTATATTATAGATATTAATTCTTTTAAAATTATAATGTGTTGCAAAAATAGTTTCCCATTTTGTAGCTTTCCTTTCCACTGTGTTTTTAATGTTTTCTATAGTTTCTCCTATAAGGTTTGAATGTTTCTTTTTAAACCATTAATACCTCTGGATTATGCCATTTTTGTGCATCATGTAGGGTAGGGACACAGTTTTCCTCCCATATGGTTAGGCATCATTCCTTAACTAGCCATTTTCCACTGGCTTACAATGACACCAAGCTTATATGTGTATATACTTAGATCTGTGTTTCTCTGTTCTCCCCATTTGTCTTTTGTCTATCCATGTTACAATACCATGCTCATTTAATTACTTTACTTTCTAGTGAGTTTATTTGATAAGATAAGATTAATTCTTCTCCACAGTCTCTTCATCTACACAATTGTTTTGGATATTTTAAAATATTAAATTTAGAATTAGATGACCAAATCATGTGGGGAAAAAAACCCTACTGGTAATTTTATTTTTTGCATTGAATTTGTACATTAATTTGGAAGACATATAGTCTATTTAAAGTTGTTTTTAAGTTCTTTGAAGTTCTTTAAGTTTCTTTTAATAATTTTTAAAATAATTGTCTCCACAAATGTCTTATGCATCATTGTTAGAATTATTCCTAGGTACGTTATAGTTTTTGTTGATGTTACAAATGTTATTTCTTTTCAAAATTATATTTTCCATTTGATAATTGTTGGCCTATAAGAACACTGATGATTTTTATATATTGATTTTATATACAACTTTGCTAAAATTCTTTCATTAGTACTAATATTGGGATTGTAGACATTCTCAAGTATTCTCAGTAGACAATTATATCCTCTGGAAACAATGGCAGTTTCGTTTTAGCCTTTCCAATCTCCCTTCTTTCCTCCTACTGTATGAGTTCTTTATATACTTTGTATATTCATCCCTTACCAGATAGATGACTTGCAAATATTTTCTCCCATTCAGTAGGTTGCCTTTTCATTTTGTTGGTGGTTTCCTTTGCAGTGCAGCAGCTTTTCAGTGTGATGTAGTTTCATTTCTTTATGCTTCTTTTTGTTGCCTTTACTATTGGTATCAGATCTAAAAGGTTATCACCAAGACCAATGTCAAGAATGGCTAAGCCTTTTTAAAAATGGATTGGCCTATTGTTTTTTGGGGTTTTTTAATTTTTAATTTTTATTTATTTATTTTTGGTTGCATTGGGTCTTTGTTGCTGCGTGCGGGCTTTCTCTAGTTGTGGTGAGCAGGGGCTACTCTTTGTTGTGGTGTGCGGGTTTCTCATTGTGGTGGCTTCTCTTGTTGCGGAGCACAGGCTCTAGGTGCACGGGCTTCAGTAGTTGTGGCACGTGGGCTCTAGAGCGCAGGCTCAGTAGTTGTGACACACGGGCTTAGTTGCTCTGCAACACGTGGGATCATCCCAGAGCAGGGCTCGAACCCATGTCCCCTGCATTGGCAGGCAGATTCTTAACCACTGCGCCACCAGGGAAGTCCCTGGCCTATTGTTTTCACAGCATTCTCCTATATTTAAAAAGAAATTTTATTTTATTTGTATTTATTTTCACTTTTAAAATTCCTGTTATTCCTTATTGTATTTAAACATTTTTTCAAGTTTTGCTCTTTCCTTTATTATACTGTCTTCTTTTCCCTCTCTGTATGCCTATGTGTGTGTGTTTAGTCTTTTGCATTATTTCTAACTCTTTGTCTATTTATCTTATTAATGTTTAGAATGTCTTTCACTATAATACATACATGTTAGGCTATGAATTTTCCTGTCATTACTGCTTTAACAGCATCCTATAAGTTCCTATCTTGTTTTTCTTATGATTTAGTTTTAATTATTTTATAATTTCAATCTTTGTTTTTTCTTTGACATGCGACGTACTCAGGAGTATGTTTTAAATATTAAAAAGTACTTTTACTATGGTCAGAGAATATAGTTTGTGATATCAATTCTTTTGATATTTGTTAAGATTTGCTCTGTAGTATAGGAGTAGTCAGTTTTTAGAAATATTGTATGTGTAATTAATACGAAAGTATTTGTCTAATATAGATTTTCCAGTAAGTGTTAATTTCACTTTTTGTGTCCTTATGATTCTGGTGTGTTCTTATAAAGAATATATATTCATATATATATATAATTTTTTAAAACATTATTCAGTGATTTTTCTTTAACATCAATATTTCTTAGGTCCTCAAACTAATTTAAGAAGTTTCCCAGGGAAGAATATGATTTATTTCTTATTTGATGCTAGAACTTCAGGTTGAAATTATTCAACAAAACACAATTAGAGTAATGTGAGAATATGTTGAATTTTTCATACGATAGAACAAAGCTGGTTATTTTTGTGGGCTTGTAATTCTAAAGATGTGGTCTGTGATTGTGCCCTAAGTCGGTTTTAAATTTTGAGCATAAATATTTAAATATGAGAGTTTCTATAATTATATTTTAGATACTATTCATTTTGATATTTATTTTTTAAATAGGCTTAATGTTATTGCACGTGAAATAGAAATTGTTGTTCCATGTAGTATAGAAGTGTTTTGGAGGGTAGTTAGGAAGTAGATGTGGTGTTCTGGTCTGTCATTAATATCAACTAACTCAATAAGTTGGACCATTAATGTTTAAGAACAGTTTTTTAAGTAGTAGAAGTATAGAATTAGCTTTGATTACATTTCTTTAGCTATTCATTAACTACAACATAGGCCTCAGAATTTGCTACTGTGAGTCTGATTACCAAATGTGGACATTTATTTCTCCATGTTTTCTGGGTCCTGACTTCAATGACCCTCAGACCCAACAATTTTCTCATTCCCAGGGCATTGCTCTGGTTCTGGCCCCTATTCTCTCTCACTTGGACTGTTTTAATCACCTTTCTAGTGGTTATCTTGCTTCCAATATCTCTCCTTTTTCAAACCAGCATGTAGCCCGGCACCTGACTTCTTTTTCTTTTTTGAGAAATGAATTGTATGAACCAACGATGAAAGTGTGTTCTTAACTATTACTATTAACCAAGGTATATGCAAAAAATAAAATGTAATGTTTACATAAATTATAAAACATGATAAATATTCATGAGTTCCCCACCTAGCCTAAGTAGATTACAGCTACTGATGTAGCCTCCAAGCTGAGCCTCAGGGACCTCATTCCAGGGGCTCTGTCATCTTTTAATGTCTCTCTGACTCCTCTGCATCCAGCAGCAAATGAGGGGCAGAGAACACAGTGGAAGTTCCAGCCTACAAATGGGATACGTTCCTGTACCTGGAGCGGCTAGAACTTAGTCACATGCTGTATCTAATTGAAGGGGACCCAGGAAATACAGTCTAGCTGTGTTCCCAGGGAGAAGAGGAAATAGGTTTGCTGACATTTAGCCAGTCTTTGCTAAAACAAGGATGATTTTCAGGATGACTATACCTATCTGAAAAGGAGAGCACACTGTCACTGGAAGTTCTTGGGGTCCATCTGATGGAGCAGAGGTGGTTACATATTGGTAGCCTCAGAGAAAACTAAAGGTCAACTAATAGCCATAGCCAGAAAAGATAATTAACGTGTTCTCAAATAGTGGCTCCATTTGCCCTTCTATTCTTAAGGCCAATTAGCTGTTTATGTAAGGCTTGCACTGTGATTAGAGGTGATGACAAATGTTTGGTGAACCTGGATAGATTTGTGAATTTCAGGCACACTTGAGGAAATGTGAGTATACGTTTGTGTATTATTACCTATAATCAGGCCAAAATATTTACTTAAGTGAATAATTGCCTCTGGTGATGAAATTATAAACTAAAGTACAATGAACACACTCACTAATTACTAGTGTTTGTTGAATCCTTAGCCATGGCATTAACAACACACTCTGACTCATAGCTACCTTAACACAGCAGTCTTTATACTAACCCTTAATTACAAAACGTCAGGGGGGTCTCACAAAAAGATGATCTCTCACCACCCCAAAGATTCAAGGGGCTGCTCTTCCCTATGGGGTGGGGGGAGCTTTAAAGTTATAGTCCTTACCCTGAATTCTCTTTTAGCAAACTTCCTTTGTCATGTGAAAACTTAGTCATTATACCACTTGGTCATTAGGAGCACAGAAATACTGCAAAAGGGGCAAGTTCATACATGGAATGGAAGTAGTTTCTACCATTTTTATAATGTTTTATACTATACATATTATAATATATTATATAATAATATCCATATACATTATAAATATGTATGTATTATAAAGCATATTCATTCTTTCTGTCTTTCAACAGACATTTATTGATTTTTTAGTTGTAACAGACAGTGCATTAGGCACTGGGGATTAACATGAGTAAGATGTAATTCTTTCCTCAAGGAGCTCTTAGTCTAGTAGAGAGATACAAACATGTTACAAAATGTGTTAGAAATCTCTACAAAGTACAATAGAGCACAAAGTGTTAATGATTATTTCCAAGTAGGGGATCAGGAGGCTGAGAACAGAGAAGTTTCATAGAAAGGGTCATGGTTGAACTGACTCACTCATCTAATTCTGACAACATCCCTGGGAGGCGGATATTATTTCCATCGTTTGGATAAGGAAACAGACTCAGTGAAGTCATGTGACCTGTCCAAGCAGAGCTGGGCGTTGAATCCAGGCCCACAGCACTTTATGCTCTACTATACTTATACAAAGTATACACAGGTGCTAAATTATAGATATACAGCAGAGTTACAGAGCCCAATTTTAGTGCTCAGTTGATATCTGCCTTTCGTTCCCTTCTCACTGGGTTATTTAAGTTCTTTTGGGGGACGAGGCTAGTTAAGTTGTCTCTTGAGGACACAAGGCTCTTTGAGCTGGTGATGCTCATCCAGGCCGCCTCCTCACCCTCACATCACCCCTTCCTCTCCCCTCCTAGGTTCCCATTCAGCTGTGAAAGACTCAGCTGTGAAGTCCTGCCCTGTGGTCCTGGCCTGGTAGAGCCACCTTCTGCTCTGACCTTCCCTGTCACTGAAACAGACATGAACTGTTCTTTAGTCAGTGACTCTTACCCCATGCCCCACCTTTCTCAGGCTGTAGGCCCCTCAGGCAGGGACCGTCTTGCAGTGTCCCCCACCTCCCAACAGGACCTGGGCCAGGGTTAAGCCCACACTCAGGGCTCCACCAAGCAGTGTTGATGGGGTCATAGTTTTAACCAGGAGACATAGATGGCAATGTGCTTTTCTCCTGATGTTTTATAATATCCTTATTGAGCAAAATATATGGCACCTGCATTGAGTCCCTTGATTTGTGTGTGTGTGTGTGTGTGTGTGTGTGTGTGTGTGTGTGTGTGTACGTACATGCATATGTAAACCTTGTTGGTTTTCTGTGAATTCCAAAAGTCTTGGATCTGTAGCCCTAGTGAGTGGGTCCTGAGTCTGCGGGACTTAAGAATCATTTAGGACAATAAAAAATAGATTCCTGGACCTTGTCCCAGAACTAAGGAACTAGAAAATGAGAGCCCAGGGAAGCTGTGTTTTTTTTTAAAAAAAAGATGCCGGTTATTCTGATAGTGGGTGACATTTAAATTATGCCTCAAACAATTGGGAGAGTTTGGACAGATGATGTTGGAGGGAGGTATTGGGAGGAAGAGGCCTTCAGAGCAAACATGTGAGCAAAGGTGGAGAAATGGAGAGCAAGCTTTTTGAGTGGCTGGTGGAGCACACGGATTAGATGGCCCATGAAAGGGAGCAGAGGGCATGCTGGCCGAAAGGTAGGTGGTGGTCAAACTGTGACAAACTGAGCCTTTACCAAGAATGGTAGAACCTCCAAGGGAGAAGAGGGCAAGAAAAGGAAAATTACTAAAATCCTTATAAGCAACAATCACTGTCTTTGGGCAGAATAAAGTAATGTTCTGTGTACTACTTCAAATGGATACTGTTTGGATTAACAAAACATAACTTAATATATATGAAAGATTTCCTGAATTATAAGTAGCCTTTGGTTATTTTTAGCAGATCATACAGTACAATTTCCATAATGTGGGAGGCTATGAATTCTTTTAACCAAAAGATTAAGAAGGGCCTGTGGACTCAGGGGGAGCCCCTGGAGATTTGTTCACCTGTTTGGGTGGTATCATTCTTTTATGAATTGTTTTGCTGAAATATATTTTACATATAAATATGTGTGCAACATGTTAACTTGATACATTTTTACATTGTAATATGATTGCCACTGTAGCAATAATTAGCACCTCTACTGTGTTACATCATTATCCTTTTTTTTGATGGTTGGAATAATTAAGTTCTAGTCTCTTAGCAAGTTTGATGATTATAATACAATATTGTTGTCTATGTTAACTATACTGTGCATTAGATGTGCAGGACTTATTTAGTACTTGTTGCAAATTTGTACCCTTAAACAGCATCTGTCCTTTCCTCTCACCCCCCATCTCCTGGTAACAACCATTTGACTCTCTGTTTTACAACTCTGGCTTTTTTAGATTCCACATATAAGTGATATCATACAGTACTTGTCTTTCTCTGTCTAACTTATCTCACTTAGCATAATGTGCTCAAGGTCCATCTATGTTGTTGCAAATTGCAGGATGTCCTTCTTTCTCAGGCTGAGTAGTATTCTGTTTTATACACACACACACACACACACACACACACACACACACTTCCATATCGTCTCTATCCAACATCTGTTGATGAGCACTTAGGTTGTTTCCATAACTTAGCAACTATAAATAATGCTGCTATGAACATGGGGTTGCAGACATGTCTTTGAATAGCCAAAGCAACATCGAGGAAAAAGAACAAAACTGGAGGCATCATACTTCTTGATTTCAAACTATACTACAAAGCTACAGTAATAAAAACATTAAGGTACTGGCATAAAAATAGACACAGAGACCAATGGGACAGAATACAGAGCCCAGAGTTAAACTTCGGCATATATGGTCAGCTAATATTCAACAAGGGAACCAAGAACACCCAGTGGGGAAAGGATAGTCTCTTCAATGAATGATTTTGGGAAAACTGGATAGCCACATGCAGAATGCTGAAATTGGACCCCTATCTTACACCACTCACAAAAGTAACTCAGAATAGATCAAAGACTTAAACATAAGACCTGATACCATAAAACTCCTGGAAGAAAACATAGGGAAGAAGCTCCTTGACACTGGTCTTGGCAATGATTTTTTGGATATGACACCAAAAGCACAAACAAGAAAAGCAAAAAACAACAAATGGGACATCAAACTTAAAAGCTTCTGCATAGCAGAAACAATTAACAATATGAAAAGGCAGTCCTGGGGGGTTTTGAGCAGAAGAGTGATGGACGCTCAGGGTGAACTAAGGAAGGAAACTGTTGAAGGTGGAGACACCAGTGAGGAGGCCACTCAAATAGCTCCAGGATGAGGTAATGAGGACCCGCAGGAGGTGAACAGCAGTGGGTTCGATGTCAGCACCATATTTTGTGGTCTGGCAATGAGTCAGCTGCTCCCTGCTCTTCTTCATCACATGTCTGTCCTTTACAGACCTGTCCAAGCCCCCATGTCTGCTCCGAGCCATATGCCCCCGAGGCAGGGGGTGTGCCTCATGCTTCTCTTTGTGCAGAGTCCTGGCAGACCACCTGGTAATAAGGTATTTGATATATCTTGCTAATGATGATCTTCCCACACAACCCTTCTGGCTTGAAAAGATCCTCCTGAACCCAGAGATCTATTTCTCTGGATCAAATTATAGTCCTGAATGAATGATGGCAGGAGAAAATGAGCCAAAGAACAGCCTACTAATGACTCAGAGAGATCAGATTTAAAGAAGCGGCAATCCTTTAATCCCAGGTGATACTGCTTCCGCTGCAAACCCTGGAGTCCCCATCACCAGACAAAAGAGGCCTGGCTGCAGTCCCCAGCTACCTAATACCCAGAAGGGGCAGGGAACATTAGCTGTTCCAGAAGTGGGCACGACGGACTGGCTACTGGGGGTCAGGTGGAGCTGGACACTGTAATTTAAGCCATAGCCTGCCTCTATCTATTCTGGGAGCAATTGGTGTGATCAAGATGCAGAGAATCCTAATCCTAGTTTGGCATAGAGGCAGCCTGATATTCGCCAAGGCTCCTCTACCCAGAAATTCTGCTTTATAAATAGAGGAACCAGTATGCAAGACTGCGGCGACAAAGGGTCACTGAGGCATGCTGCATGGTGACAGAGCGATGGAATTTCCAGGAGGAGGGACATTCTTGACAACACAACTAGCCTTCCTGTCGCAGGCAAGATTGCATCGTGGGCTAATTTGGCTTCTTTATATCACCTGCATTTCCATTTTACTGGAGGAAAGTAGCATTTGGATACAAAACCTTTTTTTTAAAATTTGAATTTATTTATTTTATTTATTTTTGGCTGCATTCAGTCTTCGTTGCTGTGCACGGGCTTTCTCTAGTTGGCAAGCGGGGGCTACTCTTCATTGCAGTGCGTGGGCTTCTCATTGCAGTGGCTTCTCTTGTTGCGGAGCACAGGCTCTAGGCACGTGGGCTTCAGCAGTTGTGGCATGTGGGCTCAGTAGTTGTGGCTCACGGGCTCTAGAGCGCAGGCTCAGTAGTTGTGGCACATGGGCTTAGTTGCTCTGCAGCATGCGGGATCTTCCCAGACCACGGCTCGAACCCATGTACCCCGCACTGGCAGGCATTCTTAACCACTGCGCCACCAGGGAAGCCCTGGATACAAAATCTTAAATTGAGGTCTTTACTGATCCCCAAAGCTCAGAGACCTCCAGGCAACTGAAATTGTGTGTCTGTGTCTATTAACTCATAAGTGTGCACTATGGTAATGGTGGTTACAAGTGGATATATAATATTAATTATCACATAGTATAGTGGTCATCCTACAACTTTCAATTCCTCTTTAGATTCTGGTAACTTACTATTTTAGGAATCCTCTCTTCCCAAGGTAGAAGCCAGAAAATTCACAACTGCATACCTCACCCAACTACAGTATAGTCATACGATCGATGTTCTGGCAATCAGACACATCCTCATGAGATTTGTATTCAGAAGTAACAAATACGAGGAGACAGCCACACATGAGCAACCATTCTTCAAGAAGGTGCAGTAGCAGAAGATACCAGATCTTTTGCAGTGGCAGTGCTGGTTTCTGGCTGTAAACTGTCACGAGAACAACTGGTTGGACATTGTTCTGTGTCTGGTTCTCTTGGCCTCCAGAAGATTAGATGAGTTACCTAAAATTCTTAAACCATATTTTTAGCTTAAAGTGCCAGAACAGCTTCTGCTGTTGGCATCTAAAAGACCCTGACAGATGCACTGATTGGTACTTGGAATGGTTACCAACAACAGACTGTCAAGGAAATGGGAGCATGATGGTTGGTTATGTGAAGTGGTTGGATCTGAAGGCAAGGCAATGATTATTGAGTTAGCTTTAGAGGATGGGATTCCGGTAGTCCATGATGGACACTGATGAAACAATTACTTAAATTATCACCTGACCTGCCTACTCAAGGCTTTGGTGGCCTACATGATGGAGGGCTTGGGGAATGCAAGTACCATGGGCTGAGCTTGCTGCTTCTGACTCTGTTGGACATTTTAAAGAAAGAAAATGTTAAGTCAGAAGTTAGAATTTTTAGCTCCTGAAACTATCCTACAATTACATGGCTTTTATGCTATCTTTTGAAGCCACGAGTATGCTGTAGCTGAAAATCAAACTCACACTGGGATGCTGAATTATGAAATAGGTTGAATTAACAGTTTTAAGAGGATTCTTATGTGGAAATTAGGACATCGACTGAGAAAGAGTGAGACATGGAGAATTGGTACAGGACATTTGAGAATATCTCAATTCCCAAAATTTCAGCAGGAGAGGCCTTTTCTCCCTTCTTCATTGAGGCTGTTCCTGCCTTGATTAAATACCTGTAATGACCTTGGTCAAGGATATTGCCTTAGAGGTAACATTTTGTCCTCATGTACTATGCTAACCACCCCTTACTGCCTTTAGACTTGTAACTAAGGTCAGATCCCAGGATATGCCAGAGATTACAAAGTCAATCTGGAGAAGTGAAATCTTACATGACAAAAATAATGATAAGATTTTGCTAATTTATATGGTTAAAAACTGGGAAATACACATAAAAATGGATAATAAGGGGCTGGATGAAGATGGGAGTAGAAATGAATTTTAGATTGGGCCAAATTCACTAATATGGGTTCACTTAGTGGACATTTTGGGTTGAATTTGCTAGCTGAAATAGTTGGGAGTAATTTGAATGGTTCATTTGGTTGGTTAAAATTTAGTCTCAGCAGGGATCTACATCAAATGGAAGTTGAGATGCTAGACATTGTTAAGGGAAATGTAGAGAGAAAGAAATCCCAAGACTTCAGGAAGGAAAGGAATGTTGGAGTGGATTTATCATATCTGACCCACTCACAAACCCTAACCTATACCCTTGAAGGAGCCCAGAACACACTTCATATCTGCAAAGGTGTCTGAGAAAGGTTGTTTTTTGTTTGTTTGTTTGTTTTTTTTTAGCTTTTCAGCCTCTGTTGTACAAGAAGGAGGTGAAATGTATAGCCACCACAATAAGTAGCATGATTTATCAGGGCTAAAGGGGTAACTAGAATGATGGTTAGCAGTGACTAACTGATCATAGGTTCTCAAGGGCTGAAATAAGTGGTCAGTCCATTCATCTTCTATTTGATCTCCTGAAGAGAAAACAAATCCTAGATCTGATGAAAAGAGGTGTGTCTTTAGCAATTACAATAGAGTGTCAGGGGACCTTACCAAATTCCCAGTTCTCACAGCTTGAAACACAAGCAATTCTACATCCCCAAGGGCATCACAGAGATTTATGTCACTTTAAAGACTTTAAAAAATGTAGGTGTATGTCTTTCTCTTTCTGACTTACTTCACTCTGTATGACAGACTCTAGGTCTATCCACCTCATTACAAATAGCTCAATTTCGTTTCTTTTTATGGCTGAGTAATATTCCATTGTATATATGTGACACATCTTCTTTATCCATTCATCCGATGATGGACACTTAGGTTGTTTCCGTCTCCGGGCTATTGTGAATAGAGCTGCAATGAACATTTTGGTACATGTCTCTTTTTGAATTATGGTTTTCTCAGGGTATATGCCTAGTAGTGGGATTGCTGGGTCATATGGTAGTTCTATTTGTAGTTTTTTAAGGAACCTCCATACTGTTCTCCATAGTGACAAATACCGTCTGCTAACACATATATATGGAATTTAAGAAAAAAAAATGTCACGAAGAACCTAGGGATTAAACAGGAATAAAGACACAGACCTACTTGAGAATGGACTTGAGGATATGGGGAGGGGGGACGGGGGAGCTGTGACAGAGCGAGAGAGAGGCATGGACATATATACACTACCAAACGTAGGGTAGGTGGATAGTGGGGGGCGGCCACATAGTGCAGGGAGATCGACTCGGTGCTTTGTGACCGCCTGGAGGGGTGGGGTGGGGAGGGTGGGAGGGAGGGGGACGCAGGAGGGAGGGGATGTGGGAACAGATGTGTATGTGTGACTGATTCGCTTTGTTGTAAAGCAGAAACTAATTTTAAAAATGTAGGTGTAGTGATTCCTATTATGTCCCCACTTAACTCATCTGTTTGCTTTGTTTAGAGGAGAGATTGTTTTAGCAGCCAGCACTTTAAAACGTTCTTCCACTATTTTGCTAATTTCCTTTATTTTAAGCCCTACTATTCTAAGGAAGAAGCCAACTGAGGTGCCTGGAGGAATGTGATCTAGATTCTATCAACCGATCCGCTCTGCTGGGACTTGAATTCAGAAGTGAGTCACATGAGGAGGTGGCTACAACGTGGGGGAAGGCTTATCTGAAATGCATGCTTGGGGAAGGGAGCTGATTCTTCACAGGTCACAGTGGTAGCCTTTGTGGCGTTTGGTTCCAGGCATTACTGGTGCCAAGCAGCATCTGGCCCAGATTCTGTCTTTCTGGCTCTCCTGGAAATGTGGTGAGCTCCCTAATACCCTTTAACAACTCCACACATTCCTTTTCTGTATCAGCTGGCCAGGGTAGATCCTGTTGTCTGCAAACACAAACCCTGACTGATACAACGAACCCTCGGGTATACATTTTAAACAGGCCTCTCAGTGGAACCAGCTTTATGGCTTCCACAGTAAGGAAGAGAAAAAAGGAAAAGAAAGAAAGGGGGGGGGGAGAAAGAGAGAGAGAGAGATGGAAAGAAAGAAAGGAAAGAAAGAAAGGGAGGGAAGGAAGGAAGGAAGGAAGGAAGGGAAGATCCTCAGAAAACAAATGCACTGTAGGGGTTGGCAATACGGAGCTTTTCATTGACTGGAAAAGAATCACATTCCTCCAGTATGTTCTGGATTCAGCAGATACTTCACACAGATTTTTAGGCTATCTCCATAAATTGGGCTTCCAGTGACAACAGACATTCACTGAGGCTCTGCAAGGTCATCCATCATCAGAGAGAGATTCTGGATATAATTCTTTTGTCAGATATACATGTCTCACAAAACATTTTTTCCTAGCCTGTGCCTTGCTTATTCATTTTCTAAATGTATCTCTTGTGGAGTAGAAGTTTTTAATTTTGATGAAGTCTAGCTTATCAAATATTTCCTTTATGGTTATTGCTTTCTGAGTCTTGTTGAAGAAATCTTTACCTGTCTTTTGGTCACAAAGATATTCTCTTAAGTTTTCTTCTACAAGTGTTATAGTTTTAACTTTTTATATTTAAGTCTATGATCCATTTTGAATTAATCATTATGTATGACATGTAGTAGGGTTTAATTATTTTCCATGTAGATACACAGTTGTTCCAGCATTATTTATTGAAAAGACTTTTCTTTCCTGTTGGGTTGGTTTCGGCATCTTTTTGAAAATCAAATTACCATATAAATGTGGGTCTATATCAGGGCTCTCCATATTGTTTTATTGATCTATTTGTTTATCATTATGACTGTAGCCCACAGTCCAGATTATTATAGCTCTATAATAAGCCTTAAGTCAGAAAGTTTGTCTTTCAACTTTGTTCCTCTTTAAATTTTGGTTTTTCAAGTTAACATGTGGTAAAAGCAACTTCTTTGAAAGGTACAATTCTATTAATTTTAACACCCATATAAATTTATGTAACCATCACCACACTCAGAATACAGAACAGCTGCACCCATTCCCTCCTCCTCCACTATCTGTTCTTTGTCATTATAGCTTTGTCTTTTCAAAAATATCATATACATGGATTCATACAGTATGTAAACTTTTTTTTTTTTTTTTTTTTTGCGTTACACGGGCCTCTCACTGTTGTGGCCTCTCCCGTTGCGGAGCACAGGCTCCGGACGCGCAGGCTCAGCGGCCATGGCTCACGGGCCCAGCCGCTCCACGGCATGTGGGATCCTCCCAGACAGGGGCACGAACCCACATCCCCTGCATCGGCAGGCGGACTCTCAACCACTGCGCCACCAGGGAAGCCCAGTATGTAAACTTTTGAGACTGGCTTCTTTCACTCAGTAAAATACCTTTGAGATTCAACCAAACTGTTGCATGCATCAATATCATTCCTTTTGTTTATTGGGTATTATTGTATCTTATAGCTCTACTGCAGTTTATCCATTCACTCACTGAAGAACATTTGGATTGTCTCCATTTTGTTGGCAATTATAAGTAGAGCTGCAATAAACATTCATGTGTGGGTTTTGGTGTAAACACATTTCCATTCTCCTAAGTGTTACTCTTTGCTGGAGTCAGTGTGAGGTGGATTTTTGTGTGTGGGGGTTTTGACCGGAGTATAGTGGTTATGGGCTAAAGTTTCTGTCTTGACAGGCTACCCCTTTCCTGGTCCTTTGGCCTGAGAGAATAGGCTTCTGCTGAGGCTTTTTTTTTTTTTTTTAATCTGTATCTTTTGGCAACTCCAGGTTGCTGGCTTCTTTAGCTCCAAGTCTGGAACATATGAGGCAAAACAAAACAATCGGGAGCCCATTCCTCCGTTCCCAAGGTTTCCACCAGTTTGTCTTCTCTTCTCTACCTTTTAATTAGAGTCTTCTTGTGATTGTCTTAACATACTGTCCAGGGGTTTTAGTTGGACTTAGCAGGAGTAATAGGGAAAAGTACACCTACTTCATCTTCTCAGAGCAGAAGCCTACACTTGCTTTTGTACTTTGTTGTTATTACATGGTATAAGGAAATGCCTGATTCACATAGATAGGTATAATAGATGAAAAACGTAAAAAGTTCTAACAGCATAACTTTCAATCTCAAGATGTTTTATGTGCTTAATTGATTTTTCCTCCCTCAAATTAATTTTTTAAAAAAACCTAAAGCAACTGGGTAGGTATTTGATTTATCCTAGAATACGAACCATGTTTAGATAAGTGAGAATAATGTGTTCTGCTCTTGTTGCTTTCTCTGACACTCTGGATTCTTTTTCTAGGTCTCTCCCTCAACACATCCCCATCCTAAGCTGCATCTTCTTCTCGAACAAGGTAGTTTTATATATTTCAGAAGCAATATCAACAATAACTTTTGAAACATTTGTTTGGGTTTAATCTTCATCAGAAATCCATATAATCAAATTGCAAATTTATTTATGCATTTCAGTATTTCAGTAATTTGATTACTATATGTTGTTTGATCTAATGCCTTAGTAACTGAGGTTCACAAAGACTTTTTAATATGCATTATATTCAATATATATTCCCTTGATAAAAGTGATATACTTTGCCTTGCATTTATAAAGATGATATCAGGGATGGTGAATATGATTTAGCACATCTATTAGGGACTTGCTATATGCCAGGCATTGAGGATACAAACACATGTTGAAAGGGCGTGAGTTCAAGACAGGCAGAGTTGTCTCTATTTGCAGATAAAATGATATTATATGATGAAAACCCTGAGGACTCTACCAAAACAACTGTTGGAACTGATAAATTCAGTAAAGTTGCAGAAAGAATGTCAATATACAAAAACCAGTTGCATTTCTATATGCTAACAATGAACTATCAGAAAGAGAAGGTAAGGAAACAATCTCACTCACAATTTCATCAGAAAGATTAAAATAACTAGGAATAACTTTAACCCAGGAAATGAAAGACCTGTACAAGGAAGACTATAGCACACTGAAGAAAGAAAATGAAGACACAAATCAATGGAAAGATATCCCATGTTTATGGGTAGGAAGAATTAATATTGTTAAAATGTCCGTACTGGGACTTCCCTGGTGGCGCGGGGGTTAAGAATCTACCTGCCAATGCAGGGGACATGGGTTCAATCCTTGGTTTGGGAAGATCCCACATGCCGTGGAGCGACTAAGCCCGTGTGCCACAACTACTGAGCCTGCACTCTAGAGCCCATGAGCCACAATTACTGAAGCCTGCGTGCCTAGAGCCCATGCTCTGCAACAAGAGAAGCCATCACAATGAGAAGCCCGCGCACCACAACGAAGAGTAGTCCCCACTCACTGCAACTAGAGGAAGCCCGTGTGCAGCAATGAAGACCCAATGCAGCCAAAAATAAACAAATAAACAAAAATTAAAAAAAAAAAGAATCTTTACCGCAGAGCAACTAAGCCCATGCGCCACAACTACTGAGCCCGTGGGCCACAACTACTGAAGCCCAAGTGCCTAGAGCCCGTGCTCTGCAACAAGAGAAGCCACTGCAATGAGAGGCCCACACACCACAATGAAGAGTAGTCCCCACTTGCCGCAACTAGAGGAAGCCTGCATGCGGCAACGAAGACCCAACGCAGCCAAAAATAAATTTAAAAAAAAAGAATCTTTAAAAAAAACAAGTCCATAATCCCAAAGCAATCTACAGATTCAATGCAATCCCTATGAAAACAATGGTATCTTTTCACAGAAATAAAACAAACAATCCTAAAATTCATATGGAACCACAAAAGATCCCCCAAATAGCCAAAGCAATCTTGAGAAAGAAGAACAAAGCTGGAGGCTTCACAATTCCTGATTGCAGACGCATAGATCAATGGAACAGAATACAGAGCTCAGAAATAAACCCATGAATATATGTGGATATATGGTCAATTAATTTATGAAAAAGTAGCCTAGAATATACAATGGGGAAAGGATAGTCTCTTCAATAAATGGTGTTGGGAAAACTGGACAACCACATACAAAAGAATAAAACTGGACCCCTGTCTTACACTATACACAAAAATAAACTCAAAATGGATTAAAAACTTTAATGTAAGACCTGAAACCATAAGATGCCTAGAAGAAAACATAGGGGGTAAGTTCCTACACTTCAGTCTTGGCAAAGATTTTTTAAAAATCTGACACCAAAAGCAAAGACAACAACAACAAAAAGCAAACATAAACAAGTGGGACTGTATCCAACTAAAAATCTTCCGCTGAGCAAAGGAAACCATGAACAAAATGAAAAGACAGCTGACAGAATGAAAATATTTGCAAATTATATATCTGATAAGTGGTTAATATCCAAAATACACAAAGAATTCAAACAACTCAATAGCAAAAAACAAACAATCTGCTAAAATGTGGGTAGAGAATCTGAATAGACATTTTCCCAAAGAACGCATACAAATGGTCAACAGGTACATGAAAAGGTGCTCAGCATCACTAATCATCAGGGAAGTGCAAATCAAAACCACAATGAGATATCACCTCACACCTGTTGGAATGGCTGTCATCAAAAAGACAAGAGAAAAGTGTTGGTGAGGATGTGGAGAAAAGGCAAGCCTTGTATATGCCACCTGATTTCAGAGTTCATGCTCTGACACGCTCCTCTGTGCAGCCTCTTCTACCCCAGCTGCCCCTCTCTGTTACCCCTGACAGTGAGAGCTCATGAGTGACGGTGAACACAACATAGGGGTGTAAGCATCCTTTCCTGTTGCCTTTCCTGGGGCTGGCTGTCTTGTACTCTAACCTGAATGTCACCATGTCAGAGGTCCTTGACAGAGCCTGCTTGGAAAAGCAGAGTGTGCTATGGCCTAGAGCAGTGAGGGTCTCCATTCAAATACTCCAAAATATCCCAAGCTTCCAGAAAGACAGAATCCATGGTGTCTGAGTGACTTCAGGCCATGAGGGAGCCCTAGGCACTGCAAGGCCTGAACATGGACTTGACCTCTCCCTGGGGCATCTGAAACTAAGGTAATTGATTCCAGAGTATTGGGTGGACCAGAGAGCTTGGTGTGTAGCAGAAAGAGCACAGGATTTGGTTGAATCTTGGCTTTGAATTTGTCTCTGTCCCAAGCATATGGCTTTTTTCCCCTTTCAGTGGTCTCAAGTTTCCCTTTCAATGGTTTCAAGTGCGTCAAGAATGGTTTTACGGGACTTCCCTGGTGGCACAGTGGTTAAGAATCCACCTTCCAGTGCAGGGGACACGGGTCAAGCCCTGGTCCGGGAAGATCCCACATGCCGCGGGGCAACTAAGTCGGTGCACCACAATTACTGAGCCCGTGCTCTAGAGCCCACGAGCCACAACTACTGAGCCCACGTGCCACAACTACCGAAGCCTGCTTGCCTAGAGCCTGCGCTCCGCAACAAGAGAAGCCACAGCAATGAGAAGCCCGCGTACCGCAAAGAAGAGTAGACCCGCTCGCTGCAACTAGAGAAAGCCCGCATGCAGCAAAGAAGACCCGATGCAGCCCAAATAAATAAATATAAAAATAAATAAATAAATAAAAAAGAAGGGTTTTACACGCACGCCAGCCTGAGACAAGGCCCAGTGCAGACACAATCGGAGCAGGACTGGGAGTAATCGAGAGGGCTTCCTTTAGGAGGTGAGTCTTACTAAGGACTTTGAACATGCTAGACCACGCTCACCCTGGAGACACCAAGGTTTCCCCAGAGGCCACCAGCAAGTCCCCATCCACCCGGCACCCCTCACGGAAGCCTCCACTTCGTCTGGGCTCGGCCTCCTTGGCTCCCACTTCAGGCCTTTGGGGAGAGGTCGATTTAACCAATAAAGGGATTCTCTGAGAAGCCTGGGAGCCCAGAAAGCAAAGCACGAGCTGAACTCTCCGTCTGCCTGCTTGGCGGTTGTGTAAGAGCTGGAGGGGGCAGGGGAGTGGCCAGGGCAGGGCTGCTCACAGTGGCTGCAGTCAGTCCCCATCTGCCGGGGGGCCGACTCCGCTGACAGGCTGGGCCTCTCCCACAGGTTTTCCCTGGGACTAGACAAAAGAGGAATAGAGACCAGGAAAAGGGCCAAGGCCTCAAATAAAAATTAATTAACACTACCTATTTTTCTTTCTCTTTCTGAAGGTAATCTCTTAATCCTAAGAACTGGGATTCATGCATGCCCCTTGGTCTATAACAAAAAGGGAAGGTCAGGAGGAATCCATCATGTTCAAGGTCTCACCTGTTAGGTTTACTTTTCTCAGCGGCTCTGTGTGTGGCGACCTCCTGTGAAGTGAAATAGGCCTCTAGGCTCTGACTAAGATGAGACAATCATGGCCAAGGATGGCCATCACCAGGAAAGCTTGGATGTGGAGAGACTGGGAACCGCAGGGAAACTGGCCCATCAGGACTTGAGTTACTAAGGGAAAAGGAGGGACCGTAATTGTTTCTCAAGTGCTTTCCAAATAAGTCTTTATTCCATCAATAGATTTTTCTCTATATCCAATTACGCTCCACTTTCTCTCTGCCTCTATCCAGGTACCATGTTAGGGACTAAGAAATCAGAGGCCTTGGAATTAGAAGGTTCTTTCTGAGGTCTTTTTGTCTAGCCTTCTACACTATCAAGATAGGAAAGTCTTTGCTATCCTAGTCTCCATCATTTGGAAGTGGGGATAAGGTGGAAGAAAAGGGATGACTGGACAGGAAATACAAAAAGTAATTTGGAAGCAATTGGAAATTGGGCAGCTACTCCCATTCTTTACCTAAATAAATGGACCACCATTCACTCAGTTGTTCAAGCCAGACCCTTGGGCGAGCATCACTGGTCCCTTCCCTCATCCCCTCTGCATCCACAGTGAGGGATCCAAACCCTTGTGACCTCTTGCCTGGGTTATTGGAATGGTCTTGACTGATCTCCTGTCTAACGTATCATTATCCTTCAATCTAACAACCAGAATTTTCTTTCTATTACACAACTGGATCATGTTTCTTCTCTGCTTTAATGGTTCCCCCTTTCTGTCAGAATAATTTCCAAACTACTAAGTATAGCATTCAAGACTCCCCATGGGGGCTTCCCTGGTGGCGCAATGGTTAAGAATACGCCTGCCAATGCAGGGAACATGGGTTTGAGCCCTGGTCTGGGAAGATCCCACATGCTGCGGAGCAACTAAGCCCGTGAGCCACAACTACTGTGCCTGCGCGTCTGGAGCCTGTGCTCCGGAATGGGAGAGACTGCGACAGTAAGAGGCCCGCGTGCCGCGATGAAGAGTGGCCCCCGCTCACCGCAACTGGAGAAAGCCTTCGCACAGAAACAAAGACCCAACACAGCCACACACACACAAAAAAGTGGAAGTGTAGCAGTTACATAATAAGAATACAATATCTTTTAAAAAAAAAAAAGACTCCCCATGATCATCAGGCTGATGCTTCTGCTGCCATGTACCCCCTAGTATTCAAAGGCTACACTGAACTAGTATGATGTGCTCCAACTTGCCTCCTGAACTTGGTACATTCTTCCTGGATCATCCCTTTCCCCACTCTGGTTAACTCTCGTCTGTCCTTCAGGCCTCAGGTTGGTTGTCCCTTCTTCTGGGCCGCTTCCCCGAACCCCTGCTACACTGGATTAGGTACCTCTTCTCTTCAGTGGATTCCCATGACCTTCAACCTGTTGTGGCAACTCTCCCCATTGCCATGTCTGTCTTCTAGACTAGGCTGCAAGCTCTTTGAAGGGGCTTGTACAAGTAGGGTGGAAAGGCCTTCTCCATGTCTTTAATTTGCATGAATTCAACTGTGTGTCCATATTAAAAAAGAGGGAGGGAGAGAGAGAGTGAGAGGTTGCTATTTCAACAGTACGAGCCATCCTGAGTGATTTCCACTGGGCGTCAATCAGCCTACAGGTGTCCCCACATGGTGTCTTAGTGAGATGAACGCGAATCTTGCTTGAAGGTTCTGTTTGCTTTTGTTTGTTTCACATTGCACGGCCACTAAACGTAACCCACAGGCACCATCTAGTGAGGAAGCAGCAATATGGTCCAACACTGGAGGAGGTGCTGGTGACTGTGGACTTATTGAGACACTGGGTTTCATTCTCTAACACAGTGCATCCCTAAGGGATTTTCAAGATGATCAATGCTATATTTGTTTGCTTTTTGTGTGATTTTTAGAATGAACACCCCTGTAAAATACAACTCCGCTCTACTAGCCCCCTTTCTCCTGGCAACTACATCCTCACCCCACTTATATGGCTATTACAGGAGCTGTCATGGTCTCACCTGACCCAAGATAGGACAACAAATATCTTCTTCTCCAAGATTATTAAGTTTGAGGTCCAGATAATTAAAGCCACGTCCTTTCTTGCAGGTGAAGCTGTAAGATGAAAAACTAAAGGGCCCTATTTTTCAGCACATGACAAAAGCTAGTCCACTGAAAGGAACAGACAAGATGGAGAAAGAAGTGACCTGAAAATGGCAAAGGTTGGGTCAGCGGGTATGGGCTCCTTATCACTGGAGGGTTATAGGCAAAAGCCGGGTTGGGGAGGATGGGGTGCTACTAATTGGATATACGCTTCCTTGGTGCTGATACTGGGCATATGAAGAAAGACGGCTGCCCTGGTGGCTTCAAGCCTGAATCTACGTGATTCCAAGGGGTAGGAGAATAGGTGGGGGCAGTAAATGTCGAGGGTGGGGGAGGTGACAAGGAAGAATAGTGAGGATGGGAGAGAACTGAGTTAGTTGGGACAGAGATGACGTAGAGTGGACTTAGATAGAAATAGTTAGCCTGAGATCTAACTTAGGCTGGAAAGTTAAGCAATGGAAAAAATGTGCCAGAGAGAGGTTAATGACCCCAAAGTTACCCAGCTGCTGAAGTGGCAGAGCCCAGATTTGAACTGCAATCTCTGTGGCTCTAAGGTCCATGCTTACCAGTCATCTGGTCTAATCCCTTCTTCTAACAGATGAAGACAATGAGGCTTTGAGACATGAAGTGACTTGCCCAAGGGCACCAAGATATTCCAGCAAAACGAATCCTAGAACCACCAAAACCCGGTCAAGTACTCCTTCCAGGCCATTCATGGCCTCCGACACAATCAGAGAGGAAGTGGAGGGGGAGATACTGAATCCCTACAAGGCTCTGAAAAGGCCCCTTCCCTCGTCTGTGCCCGTCACCTCCTTGACAAACTAGGGAGGATGCTGACGAGGTGTCACAGGGAGTGTGAGGCACTTGGAAAATATAAATCCCTTGATGAGGAGAGTCCAAGCAATTACTTACTTGTCAACTTAGGAGGGTAGGGCAGGATTAATTTGAGCTCAAAGATCAGGGTGAAAACAAAGGTGTAATTATTACTTATAATAATGATAATAATTTATTAATCTGCAGACTCTATACAAATATTACTCCACCCTTGAGTAGTTTACCTGTTGCAATTGGGGCTAAGCCACTGGTGAAGGTGGGGATGGGACGGAGAGAGGTAACCAGAAACGACGAAGGCCAGAAGGTAAGAAAACAAACTGGAGAAAGAAAGCACGCTGATGAGCAGGTGATGGAGGGTGAAGGTGGTCTGACAGGCAAGACATTTTATAGTAAAATCATAAGCTGTTTCTATTAGGGAAGGTTTTTCAGTGGAAACCAAATTTCTCATTTTTTTGTATTAGGAACTAAAAACAAGAATGTTAAGTGAACTACCTAAGATCACATAGCTTGTCAGTGACAGAACTTGAACTAGAACTTGAGTCTTTTTACACTTAGTTCTGTGCTGGTCCAAGAAGAGCCGACATGCAAGCCAGAGAATGCAGCACACTGGGGAAGAGAAAGACCAGAAGACAAGGTGTTTCGATACAGGTCACAGGGGCTAGCTCACTACAATCAAATGCCTGTCTCTGTTTTCCATCAACACTCTCCCTCCAACGCATTTCAAAAAATATAAGAGGGCCCAAATCAAACTGGCTTATAAGAGTGGGAGAGAAATTGTCGGCTCTCAGTAAGATAATGTGCTGCTACCATTGGAGCTTTTTTATTTTTCCAGAAGTGAGAATCCATACAAAGGAAGAAGAAAATAAAAGACATCATGAACCAATGCCTTCTAGTAATTTCCCTCCCCTCTCGAATCAAGCACCCTCGGGTCTCCCGTCTACATATTCTCACGGCAACACGCACCTCTTCTTGGCAGCCCTGACTACCGAGGTGACTTTACCTGGAGTCTTGGGGCTACATGATTGACACCTGCTTCCCTTGCTAGACTGCAAGCCTGTCAGGGCAGGAATGCCCTCTGACTGTACCACCACTTTGTCTTTGCTTCCTGGTATGGAATTTGGCTCTCTGTAGTAGATAAGATGTGCCACCCAGACCCCCTGAAAGGAAGAGCTTGCTGCCCATCTGAGGGGAACACAGCCAGCAGACAGCCCTCCCGCTCAGCAACTTCAGGGTCTGGCTCAGCTGCAGAGAGCGGTACCTCTGAAGGCCATACTTTTGGGGAGTGGGCAGTCCACGTTTGGTGACTGAGTGAAGCAGGGGGAAGTGGATTGACTGGTGGTCCCCAAAAGATGTCCTACCCCCCAGAACTTGTGAATGAGAGCTTATTTGGAGAAAGGGTCTCTGCAGATGTAACTAAGTTAAGGATCTCAAAATGAGGTCATTTGGGGTTTAGAATGGGCCCTAAATCCAGTGACAGATGTCCTTATAAGAAAAAGGCAAAAGTAGATTTGAGACTGAGACACACAGAGGAGAAGCCACGTGAAGACAGAGGCAGAGACCGGAGGGATGCTGCCACAAGTCGATGGGACACTTGGAGCCACCAGAAGCTGGAAGAGGCCAAGAAGGATGCTCTCGCAAGCTCAGGAGGGAGCATGGCCCTGCTGACACCCTGATGCTGGACTTCTGGCCTCCAGAACTGCGAGGGAAGGAATTTCTGTTGTTGCCATTGGTTACAGCATCCCTAGGAAGTCAACACACAGGGGGCATAAAGGGCTGCATCTGGGCCACTGCGGCATGAATGTCACTAGTTCCTGCTCCAGAGTCCACCGCTGGGTCCCTGAGGTTCCGTCAGGCCTAAACCATGTTTGACTTCTTCTTCTGCTTAATCTGCTTTCTTCCCTCCTCCTCCAACAGATTTTGATCTCTAATAAACACCTCACACTCTAAACTCGGGCTCCCTGACTGCTTCCAGAGAACCCAACATGACACGTTATAATAAGATATTTGTTAAGTGAATAAATTAGGTAGACAGTGAGTTCCTGGGAGGCAAGAACTATGTCTTTTTTTTAAATTTTAATTTATTATTATTATGTTTTTGGCTGCGTTGGGTCTTTGCTGCTGTGCATGGGCTTTCTCTAGTTGCGGCGAGCGGGGGATACTCTTCGTTGCGGTGCGCAGGCTTCTCATTGCGGTGGCTTCTCTTGTTGCGGAGCACGAGCTGTAGGCACACGGGCTTCAGTAGTTGTGGCACACAGGCTCAGCACTTGTGGCCCGTGGGTTCTAGAGCACAGGCTCAGTAGTTGTGGCGCACGGGCTTAGTTGCTCCACAGCATGTGGGATCTTCCCGGACCAGGGCTCGAACCCGTGTCCCCTGCATTGGCAGGCAGATTCTTAACCACTGCGCTACTAGGGAAGTCCCAAGAACTATGTCTTATTCATGTTTACAATCTTAAAGCTTAGCACAGTATCTCACACAGAATACGTGTTCAATAACAACGTCTTATATCGAAGAAAGAATGCATGAACATACAAATAGTTTGAATTGAATCTATAGATCAAAATGAATTTTGGTACAAAATACTTTTGTGTATTTCTTGTGAGCCTCCACTGAGGAGGGAGGGAGGGAGGAAGAGTGATCATAGTTCACTGTGTCATGAACTCAGCTAAGCATTGTCTTCAGGCTCTTGTGAGGGTGGGAATAGAGGACACAACCTCCACGAAGGACAGCTTTTCCCCTGAGGGCAACATTTTTGTTCTTGCAGTGCTAAGACTCTCCCTATCAACATGCAGAAATAATTTCACCAGTGTGCCCCCAGCCATTCTGACATAAATCCTCATGGATAAACATTTTTAGTGTAAAGAGCAAAAATAAAACAGAAGGGACATGTTCAAACAAGACGGTGGAATGTGGGTAAAGGAGAAAGAATGGCCACTATTTTCAACAGCCGAAAAGTCTCCGTGAAGGAAATGGGATTTCAGAACGACTTTTCGTCCCAGCAGGTTTCAGAGGATCAGGATCTTAGAGGTCATGTACCGCAGTGCCTTCTTTTATAGATGAAGAAACGGCAGCTCAGAGACAGCAGGGGATTCGCTCAAGGTCCTGCTACCAGGTGCGCAGCAAAACGAGGCTAGAACCTCACAGTTCTTCCCGATAAATTTGAATGGGGCAGTGGGAAGGAAGGAAGGAAGAAGGGCAGGAGGAAGTAGGGGAGGGAGGGGGGCTCTGGCAAAGTGAACAGGGTTTTGGCACATGTAGGGGAAGGAAGTCATCCGGTTCTGGCTAGGTGCTTCAGACAAATTATGTCATTTATTCCCTGTAAAACGAATGTGAGGCGAAAGCTGCCATCTTCATTTTATCATCTAGGATAGTGAACTCAGAAACACAGGGTGAGTTTCCCAAGTAAAGGATAGAGCTAGGATTCAAAGTCTAGTATGTGTGACTCCCCAAACCATACTTTTCTAGGACAGAGTGTTACAAGGGAGAAGGTGAGAACAAAGTGGAAAGTTGAATGAAGGATTAGCAGAGATAGGTGGGTCACCTGTGGGGGAGACTAGGAAGGAGAACTGGAGTGGGGTTTGAGTGACTCAGGAATTCCTAGAAAAGAGTCTTAAAGCTTAGAGTGACAGTAATAGGGCAGTGGAAGCTATCTTCTTGTCTGCAAATGTATAAGCAGAGAGGAGGGAAGGTAGCAGTGTCTGTGCCTGGAGTTTGAGGTAAGAGTTGGTGTTCAAGGTGTAACACTGGGGAGGCAGAGGGGCCATGATTATCCCCGTGAGGAGATGCTACCACTCAGCAGTATTGATGGCACGACTCTGGAAATGGGAAGAAACAGGGAGACGTGGAAGGTCTGAAGAGCTACATCCTAGGAGTGATAGCAAACCAGCTGTAAATAGAGTCTTACAAAGACCGCAAAGGTGCCTCAAGTCAACCTAACTCATGTTGGATTGAGGAGATCTGGTCCTCGGTTGCCTGGGACAGGATAGAGTAACTCTTCTCTAGAGTGAGAGATGGTCATTCAGAGCCTCTACAATATTACATATCCAATATCCAACATCCAATAAATACTTAGCAGAAATAGAACCAAGGGCAAAAATAGAAAATGGAAATATATACATAGGTGATCCAGATAGGAATTATCTGACAGACTTTAAAATAACTGACTATATTCAAGAAAATAGATGACAAGACAGGAAATCTACCATAGAAACAGAATCTTGAAAAATATCAAATAGAATTCTAAAAGTGAAAAATGCCATAATGGAAATAAGAAATCCATAGATGGTTCAAAGAGCAGATTAGACACAGCTGAAGAGAGGATTCGTGTGCTTGAAGACAGACACAGCTAGAGACAGACAAAAGACTTATGCACAGATATTTTAAAAGAGGGAAAAGTATAGAAAACAACATAACAGACGTACGAAACATGATGAAAAATTTAAGTATAAATAACTGGAGTCTCTGAGGGGGAGAAAAGACAGAATGCACAGAAAAATATTTTGAGATAATGACCAAGAATTTTTTAAAAAACATCAAAACATATAAGATAGACTAAATAAGAAAAAGAAACCAGTAGAGGGATAAATACAAAGAAAACCACATTTAGCCACATCAAAGTAAAATTATTAAAAACCAAAGATAAAGAGAAAATATTAAAAACATGCAGAGGAAAATAAAAACACATCCCCTTCAAGAAAAGAGCAAAACTAAGACTGACAGCTGACTCGGCTCATACAATAGCAGCCAGAAGAAAATGAAACTGCTGAAGACATCTTTAAAGCAATGAAAGGAAAAAACAAAACAAAACAGAGTTACTGAGGAGAAAAAAAATCCAGAGGACACCTTTAAAGTACCAAAAGAAAACAAAAAACAAAAAAACCTGTCAACCAGAAATTATTTACACAGTTAAAATAATCTTCAAAAATGAAGGCAAAATAACATTTACAAGCAAAAACTGAGAAAATTTGTAGCTGGAGGAGTTTTGCTGAAAGAAATTCTAAAAACAGTCCTTAAGGCAGAAGGAAAAATGCTCCCAGGCAGAAACGGAAAAATGAAGGAAGGAATTAAGAACAATGTAAACCATAAATATGTGAGCACATTTAAATTAATATAGATGATAAAGCAATAACAATAATTTCTCATTAAGTATAAAATAGATATAGAATTTAACTGCATGACTATAATTTTAAAAAGGTAAGAGGGGCCTCCCTGGTGGCGCAGTGGTTGAGAGTCCGCCTGCCGATGCAGGGGATACGGGTTCGTGCCCCGGTCCGGGAGGATCCCATATGCCGCGGAGCGGCTGGGCCCGTGGGCCATGGCCGCTGAGCCTGTGCATCCGGAGCCTGTGCTCCGCAACGGGAGAGGCCACAACAGTGAGAGGCCCGCATACCGCAAAAAAAAAAAAAAAAATAAAAAAATAAAAAGGTAAGAGGAGGGTAAATTGAATCAAGGGATTTTAAGATTATGGCATTGTTTGGGAAGGTGAAAATCCTATTTTATGTTAGGTTCTAATAAATCCAAAATGCATCTTGTAATCTCAAGGTGAAACACTAAAAGAATAGTAAAAGAATATATAGCTAACAAGTTATTAGACAATTAAAATATAACAAAAGTTGAATAATCTAAAATAAGGCAAAAAAGGAGAGAAAAAGGAACATAGAACAGGTGGTACAAATGGAAAATAAATAGTAAGATAATACATATAAGCTGAAATAGTCATTGTTTATAATAAATGTGATGGTCTAAACACTCAAATATCAATAGAAGGTGAAGATCGTTAGGCTGTATTCCAAACAAAACAAAACAGTCATATGCTGTTTACAAGAGACACACCTTAAATACAAGGACACAGAAAGTTTAAAGTGGGAGACTTTAACACACCTCATTCTATAATCAATAGAACAAGCAGACACAATAATCAATAAAGTTTGAGAATATTTGAACGTGATTAATAAACTCGATATAATTGACATATATAGAACTCTAAACCCATTAACTTCAAGACATACATTCTTTTCAAAGGAAATGGAACATTTACCAAACAGACCCTATTCTGAGCCATAAAGAATTGTCAGTAAATGTCAAAGGATTGAAACATTCAGTGAATAGTCTGCCCGGAGTAGGATTAAGTTAAAAAGCTACAACAGAAAAAAGTGGAAAATCTGCAAATGTCTGAAAATTTTTCTTTAGGGAAGAGGTGGATAGTGATAGGAGGGATGGGGGAGGGGCTTCTGGGTTCTAGTAATGGTCTATTTCTTGATCTATTTCTTAATTGGTTACACTGATGTGTCCACCTTGTGAAAACGCATTGAGCTGAAACTTATGATCTGTTTATTTTTCTCTATGTATACAGTGCATAAATAAAAAGTTCATTTACAAATGAGGCTGGACTGGGAAAGGAAGACCTGGGACAAGACTATGATGAGAAGAAATTTAAGAAAAGTATAAGAAAAAAAAGGACTGGTTTTGAAATTGAAGTGGAAGGAGTCCTATTTAGCAGTCAGGAAATTTGAGCTCTCATCTGTGTGATGTTGAATAATCATCGCCTTTCTCTGGCCTCAGTTTCCTCATTTGTAAAATGGCTATGCAGGTCCCAGATCTGATCCATGATTTTATCACAAAGTTCACGTGTGCCCTAAGTGGGAAAGCCTGAGTCTTTCCTGCCACAATCTATACTCACACATTATTCCTCATGATTTGTAACATCATTCTCTCAAAGAGAGAACACTGGCAATCCAGTATCATCAATAACATACCTGCCAATGGCAATTACATTATAGGACATTACTAGCACCCCAGAATCCCACCTTGGGTCATTTCAGAATCTTCTTCTTTCTGTAAACGTATCTGGACTTTTACCACCATTAACCAGCTTTGCCTGTTGGTAAGTAGCTGTTTTTTATTCCCCTCACCAGCTTGCTTTCTGTACCAGATCCGTGGAAAACCTGGGGCAGGGTGTGTGTGTGTCTCACTCTTGAATTAGGGCTCTTCTTTTCTTTTTTTTTTTTAATTTTATTTATTTATTTATTTTTGCTGTGTTGGGTCTTCGTTTCTGTGCGAGGGCTTTCTCTAGTTGTGGCGAGCAGGGGCCACTCTTCACCGCGGTGCACGGGCCTCTCACTATCGCAGCCTCTCCTGTTGCAGAGCACAGGCTCCAGACGCGCAGGCTCAGTAGTTGTGGCTCACAGGCCCAGTTGCTCCGCGGCATGTGGGATCCTCCCAGACCAGGGCTCAAACCCGTGTCCCCTGCATTGGCAGGCAGATTCTCAACCACTGTGCCACCAGGGAAGCCCTCTTTTTTCTTTTTTTTAACAATTCAGTATGAAAGCCATCAAGAATGGCTGAGCAGGGTAGACATCCATGCAGTGGTGTGGGGCAGGATGAGGGAGCCCAGAGCAGAGTCAGAGCCTCAGCAGGATAAGAAGGAATCCACGTGGGGAAGGGGTGACCCAGCACAGGATGCCAGAGTCTGCGTGGGAAGAACTCTGCACTGGGACTGACACTTACACACTACTGCATATAAAATAGAGAACTAATAAGGACCTACTGTACAGCACAGGGAACTCTACCCAATACTCTGTAATGACTGATATGGTAAAAGAATCTAAAAAAGACTGGATATATGTATATGTATAACTGATTTACTTTGCTGTACACCCAAAACTAACACAACATTGTAAATCAACTATACTCCAATAAAAATTTTTTTAAAAAGAACTTCTCATAAGAAGGTGAAGAAGAGGCAGCAATTGGAGATTGCTTACATACAGAGGGATTGACCCAATAAATAAATATATTCAGTGGGAAAAAACAGAAAATCCTGTATCCAAACTGATATAAATAGATAAATAAATGTAAAGTTTGACAAGGAATGGGATATTTGTAGTCTCAAAATCGTCCCCTCCTCCCCAATTATTTATTGTCTACAATGAGCAAAAGAATGATTTTACAGTGGAGAAGCCTTGCAGACAGCACCTTACTCAAATGATCAAAAGGCACACCATCAGTAATGGGTCATATTTAAATTGTGCATCACTGGCTAGGATATAATAAGAAAACCCAGCATCCTGCTGTGATATTCCTGTCAAAGATGCATGAACCCAGAAATGGACAAATTCTTAGAAAAGCACAACCTGCCAAGACTGAATCAGAAGAAATAGAAAATATGAACAGACCAATCACAAGCACTGAAATTGAAACTGTGATAAAAAATCTTCCAACAAACAAAAGCCCAGGACCAGATGGCTTCACAGGCAAATTCTATCAAACATTTAGAGAAGAGTTAACACCTATCCTTCTCAAACTCTCCCAAAACATAGCAGAGGGAGGAACACTCCAAAACTCATTCTACGAGGCCACCATCACCCTGATACCAAAACCAGACAATGATATCACTAAAGAAGAAAACTACAGGCCAGTATCACTGATGAACATAAATGCAAAAATCCTCAACAAAGTGCTAGCAAACAGAGTCCAGCAGCACATTAAAAGGATCACACACCATGATCAAGTGGGGTTTTATTCCAGGAATGCAAGGATTCTTCAATATATGCAAATCAATCAATGTGATACATCATATTAACAAACTGAAGGAGAAATACCATCTGATCATCTCAATAAATGCAGAGAAAGTTTTTGACAAAATTCAACACCCATTTATGATAAAAACCCTGCAGAAAGTAGGCATAGAGGGAACTTTCCTCAACATAATAAAGGCCATATATGACAAACCCACAGCCAACATTGTCCTCAATGGTAAAAAACTGAAAGCATTTCCACTAAGATCAGGAACAAGACAAGGTTGCCTACTCTCACCACTCTTATTCAACATAGTTTTGGAAGTCTTAGTCACAGCAATCAGAGAAGAAAAGGAAATAAAAGGAATCCAAATCAGAAAAGAAGAAGTAAAGCTGTCACTGTTTGCAGATGACATGATACTATACATAGAAAATCCTAAAGATGCTACCAGAAAACTACTAGAGCTAATCAATGAATTTGGTAAAGTAGCAGGATACAAAATTAATGCACAGAAATCTCTGGCATTCCTATGCACTAATGATGAAAAATCTGAAAGTGAAATCAAGAAAACACTCCCATTTACCATTGCAATAAAAAGAATAAAATATCTAGGAATAAACCTACCTAAGGAGACAAAAGACCTGTATGCAGAAAATTATAAGACACTGATGAAAGAAATTAAATATGATACAAATAGATGGAGAGATATACCATGTTCTTGGATTGGAAGAATCAACATTGTGAAAATGACTCTACTACCCAAAGCAATCTACAGATTCAATGCAATCCCTATCAAACTACCACTAGCATTTTTCACAGAACTAGAACAAAAAATTTCCACAATTTGTATGGAAACACAAAAGACCCCGAATAGCCAAAGCTATCTTGAGAACGAAAAATGGAGTTGGAGGAATCAGGCTCCCTGACTTCAGACTATACTACAAAGCTACACGAATCATGACAGTATGGTACTGGCACGAAAACAGAAATATAGATCAATGGAACAGGATAGAAAGCCCAGAGATAAACCCACGCACATGTGGTCACCTTATCTTTGATAAAGGAGGCAGGAATGTACAGTGGAGAAAGTACAGCCTCTTCAATAAGTGGTGCTGGGAAAACTGGACAGGTACATGTAAAAGTATGAGATTAGATCACTCCCTAACACCATACACAAAAATAAGCTCAAAATGGATTAAAGACCTAAATGTAAGGCCAGAAACTATCAAACTCTTAGAGGAAAACATAGGCAGAACACTCTATGACATAAATCACAGCAAGATCCTTTTGGACCCACCTCCCAGAGAAATGGAAATAGAAACAAAAATAAACAAATGGGACCTAATGAAACTTCAAAGCTTTTGCACAGCAAAGGAAACCATAAACAAGACCAAAAGACAACCCTCAGAATGGGAGAAAATATTTGCAAATGAAGCAACTGACAAAGGATTACTCTCCAAAATTTACAAGCAGCTCATGCAGCTCAATAACAAAAAAACAAACAACCCAATCCAAAAATGGGCAGAAGACCTAAATAGACATTTCTCCAAAGATATACAGACTGCCAACAAACACATGAAAGAATGCTCAACATCATTAATCATTAGAGAAATGCAAATCAAAACTACAATGAGATATCCTCTCACACCAGTCAGAATGGCCATCATCAAAAAATCTAGAAACAATAAATGCTGGAGAGGGTGTGGAGAAAAGGAAACACTCTTGCACTGCTGGTGGGAATGTGAATTGGTACAGCCACTATGGAGAACGGTATGGAGGTTCCTTAAAAAGCTACAAATAGAAATACGATATGACCCAGCAATCCCACTACTGGGCATATACCCTGAGAAAACCATAATTCAAAAAGAGTCATGTACCAAAATGTTCATTGCAGCTCTATTCACAGTAGCCCGGAGATGGAAACAACCTAAGTGTCCATCATCGGATGAATGGATAAAGAAGATGTGGCACATATATACAATGCAATATTACTCAGCCATAAAAAGAAACGAAACTGAGCTATTTGTAATGAGGTGGATAGACCTAGAGTCTGTCATACAGAGTGAAGTAAGTCAGAAAGAGAAAGACAAATACCATATGCTAACACATATATATAGAATTTAAGAAAAAAAATGTCATGAGGAACCTAGGGGTAAGACAGGAATTAAGACACAGACCTACTAGAAAATGGACTTGAGGATATGGGGAGGGGGAAGGGTAAGCTGTGACAAAGCAAGAGAGTGGCACTGAGATATATACACTACCAAACGTAAAATAGATAGCTAGTGGGAAGCAGCCGCATAGCACAGGGAGATCAGCTCAGTGCTTTGTGACCACCTAGAGGGGTGGGATAGGGAGGGTGGGAGGGAGGAAGACGCAAGAGGGAAGAGAGATGGGAACATATGTATATGTATAACTGATTCACTTTGTTATAAAGCTGAAACTAGCACACCATTGTAAAGCAATTATACTCCAATAAAGATGTAAAAAAAAAAAAAAAAGATGCACGAATCCAATCAAGAAGGGAAATACCAGACAAACCCAAACTGAGGGGTTTTCTAAAAAGAACTGGCTTGTAATCTTCAAAAATGTCAGGGTCATAAAAGTCAAGGAAAAACCATGGAACTGTTGCAGATTAAAGAAGAATGAAAAGATTTGACGCGACGTGACGCGACGTGAGATCCTAGACTGAATCATTTCTCTATAAAGGTCATTACTGGGACAACTGTTGAAACTGGGATGGTGCCCAAGGATCAGATGGCCTCTGTTGTAATGCAGCAATGTTGATTTCCTGACTCTGGTGTTTGTGTAGAGGAAAACCCTTGCTTACAGAAAATTCTAAAGTCCTGGGGGTGATGGGGCCTAAGGTCTGTGTTCTCAGATGGTTTAGGAAAAAAAGCTCTTCATATTGTTCATGGAGCTTTTCTGTAAGTTTGAGAAACTATTTCAAGAGAGCAGCACTGGGAGGCATCATTTATCTAGGTCCCTTCTCTGACCCAGAGAGCTTGTGTCAGGGCAGAGAAATAAACACAGATACAAAAACTTAACAGAAGTTACCTGCCCTAAACCTCTATCTTTCTAGAGTTGTCTGCAATGATATTAAGTATAATAGCCGCATTTATTGAGTGCTTACTCTCTTCCAGGCACAGGACTAAAGGCTGTGATTTGCCCAAGTTCACACACCTGGCCAGCAGTGGATGGAGCCAAGGAGAATGGGTGCTTTTGCCAGGGTGGTGCTGCATCAGTTGGCTGCTTTAGGTGGAGCAAGGCAGCCATGGCTATTTTGCACAAAGCCCAGGTGAGCAGGCTTCTTAGCTGTAGGCAGGGGTGCCAAGTCACAGATGGAGGAAGGCGATAGAAATGGGAGCCTTCTCTGTGGGACCTGATCCCCCACTAGCTAAGCGGATGGCTTTCCCATTTTCTTGCCACGGAGCTCTCCTGTAACAAGACAAATTACTCTATCAATCCTCCCTTTGCCAGCAGATGAAGATGCCCAGCCTGCCAGACGGTCTCCTGCAGTTTCCCCTGCTGTTCCAGACCAGTCACAGGTTACAGTCCTGTTAGCAAGAGCCACACGCCGAGCTGGAATCCCAGCGTGGAGCCTCGGGCTGGGGGCATGGCGTGTGACAGAAAGAGCGGAGGCTGAATGGAGGGCCCCCCCGCATCTGCTGTTTCTCTGCTCCTCCCTCCTTCTCTTCCTAAAAGCATCGAGGAAATGCCTGCAAGCTGAGCTCAGAAAGCATGCATTACAAGGCCCTGGGCCGGGCAGTGACTGTTCCGGCACAGACAGTATCCACGCTTGCTTTCCACAAACCTGCCTTCTGCCTTCCCCAACACCACCCCAAATTGTACAGGACCCTCTGGAGTCTCAGCCCCTCTGTGGAACTCTCCCTTCTCTGAATTCTCTAACAATTTACCTCTGGCACACAGTCTAACAGAGGTTGAACTTCACGCTCTAGTTTCAATCCAACTGTTGAATGCGTGCAGGATTGCGTGAGCACCTGATCAGAGCTGCGGCAGGTACTGGTGACAGGGCGGGAAGGAAGACACAGCCCCTGCCTCGTGGAGTTTACACCCTAGCACGGAAGACAGATTCAACAAAGAATGGCAAGTAGAGTGTTAACACAGCGGAGGTAAGGGCTGCTCGGTGCAGAGAACAAAGGAACTTAGCTGAATCAAAGGATTCAGGGGAAGCCTGCCAGCTTCTGAGTTTCTTACTCTTTGTGCCTGGAAGTCTAGTCTTGCCTATAAACTGCATATGCTTCAAGACCAAGAGCCAGATGTGATTTAGCCCTAATGTCCTTCGTGAGAAATCATCAGAAAACACCGGCGAGTTCGAATGCAGCTAATGTGAGTGGTGCCTGCAGGGTCTCATGCTGTCCCATGTTCCACCCACGGCACCCAAGGGGACTTAGGAGACTCCTGAGGCTTCACAAGGAAGAAAATACATACAAATTGCATAGAATTTGCTGCCCCAGTTCCTTGGCCTTGCTTCTTGCTTAGTTTCCTCTCTCTGAGCTGCCCTGGCATTGGCCTAGAAGGAATCCTAACCCCCAGTAAAAATAAAACGTGGATCTTGCACAAACCTGCGTGAAGGTCACTCAACAGAAAAGTGCCAGGACCCCGAACCCAACGGCCTGGGCAGAAAGTGGAAATGCCAAATTTCTTCATGAAAAGCCCACACTTAATTAACTTTAACAGAATTAACTTCATTCAATGTTTATGACAATTATACTTTGTGCTTGGAAGCACATAGGCCCTGGGATGGTACACAGGAGGCTGGGATGTGGTGAGGCCCTCAAGGAGCTTACAATGCGTCAAGGAGGGAATCCATTCAGACATAATGATAATAATGACAGTTTCCAGTGAGTGGACGATGCCTAGGGCCTGGTGTCTATTAGTTTCCCCCTTGCATCCTCTAGATGAGGTTCGAGCGTTCCCATTTTTAGGATGACGAAACTGAGGCTCCGAGATTTTAATTTTCCCAAAGTTAGAGCGGGCTAGTTACAGAGCCAGGATCTGAACCCAGCTACTCTATTTAACTCCAAGGTCTGTTTGTTTGTTTTTTCACTAAACTATGCTGAACACAAATCAAAATGAATCTTTTTCACCTTATAAAGGAGAATGATATAAGTGCTCCACAAGAGACACATAGGTTATCATAAGAGCCAGAGGGGTCAGATAGCTTCAAGGGTGGAGAAGGTCTCAGAAAGGCAGCAATTTTTAGATATTAATTTTTGTTTTTATCTTTTGGATTCAGAAGGATCCTTACTGTTAACTAGTCCAGCATTTCCTGTGTGTATTCTGTAGGGCAAGATATTCCTTTAAAGAGTGTGTGTGTGTGTGTGTGTGTGTGTGTGTGTTCAAACACGTGTGTAGTTTTAAATCCTGGGCAAGTTTGCAACTCATGACCCCTTCTGGGCAGCTCACAATGCCCATTAGCAAATTAAAGGCTCTGAGAAGGTCCGCGGTTAGGGTTTCCCAAACTTACTTGACCATGCCACCCTCTTTTGAAAAAAACCTATGAACATCCCAAGGAATTCTTTTATTTTCCTAATTTTTTTTCTTTTTTTGCAGTACGCGGGCCTCTCACTGTTGTGGCCTCTCCTGTTGTGGAGCACAGGCTCCGGACGCGCAGGCCCAGCGGCCATGGCTCACAGGCCCAGCCGCTCCGCGGCATGTGGGATCTTCCCGGACCGGGGCACGAACCCATGTCCCCTGCATCGGCAGGCGGACTCTCAACCACTGAGCCACCAGGGAAGCCCTATTTTCCTAATTTTTAACGTGAACCATTTTTTAAAGTCTTTATTGAATTTGTTACAATACTGCTTGTTTTTTATGTTTTGGTTTTTTGGCCGCGAGGCAGGTGGGATCTTAGCTCCCCGACCAGGGATCAAACCTGCACCCCCTGCGTTGGAAGGCGAAGTCTTAACCACTGGACAGCCAGGGAATTCCCCCTAATTTTTAAAATTGAGATATCATTGACATATAACATTATACAAGTTTCAGGTGTGCAACATACTGATCTGGTATTTGCAAATGTGAATCACCACGGTAAGTCTAGGTAACATCTGTCACCACACATAGTTAGAATTTGTTTTCTTGTGATGAGAACTTTTAAGATCTACTCTCTTAGCAACTTTTAAATATACGATACAGTGTTGTTAACTAGAGTCACCATGCTGTACATCATATCCTCAGGATTTATTTATTTATAACTGGAAGATTGTACCTTTGGACCCCTTTCACTCATTTTGCTCACCCCTCTGACTCCAGCCTCTGGCAACCAGCCATCAGTTCTTTGTATCTGTGAGCTCATTTTGGGATTTGTTTATTTGTTTTTTAGATTCCACATAAGTGAGATCATACGGTATTTGTCTTCCTCTGACTTATTTCACTCAGCATAATGTCCTCAAGGCACAACCATTTTGTCACAAATGTCAAGATTTCCTTCTTTTTTATGGCTGAATAATATTCCGTTAGGTGAAGACACCACATTTTCTTTATTTATTCATCCACTGACAGACACTTAGGTTGTTTCCATAATTTGGTTACTGTAAATAACGTTTCAATGAACATGGGGGTACATATATGTTTTTGAGTGTCTTTGTTTTCTTTGGATAAACACTCGGGAGTGGAGTTGCTAGATATATGGTAGTTCCATTTTTAACTATTTGAGGACTCTCCATACTACTTTCCAGAGTGGCTGCACCAATTTACATCCCCACCAGCAGCGCACAAGGGCTCCCTTTTCTCCACATCCTCGCCAACACGTTAGTTCTTGTCTTTTTGATGACAGCCGTTCTGACAGGTGTGCGGTGATATTACATTGTGGTTTGATTTGCATTTCCCTGATGATTAGTGATGCTGAGCACCTTTTTACGAACGTGGAATTCTTATTCCTCAGAATATCCAGGTAGTCCAATTCCATCATTTTATAGGAAAGGAAAGCAGGACCAGAGAAGGTGAGTGCTGGGCCCAAGATCCCAGCAAGACAGGAGTCAGAGCCGGGCTGGCACTAAGCAGGGCTGTGCAGGTTGGGTAGATTGTGACAGCCACAAGGGTCAATTTGTGGAGGCAGGAAGCAGTCCTTCAGTTTGGAGAAAGGAGAAGAGCCTGCTTTGGCCTCTGTGCCAAGTGCCCAAGGAGCTAGGAAGATGGCGAAGCCCGGCGGAGGGAAGGCATGTGTGACCAACTGTAGGGTAGGGTGTTTGTCCTTTATTCAGTAGCAGGGAGCCACTGAAGGTCTGAAGCATGGAGAGGTGTGATCTGACCTGTGCGGTAAGAAAACTTTGGTGAAGATGTGTGCAAGTTAGAATGACTGGGAGGAAAAACTAGAGGCAGAGAGATGAGGGCAGGCAAGAGGCAAAAGGGACCGTGAATTCAACATGGCTCCTCCCATTTCATAAAAATGGAGACCGAGGTAGAGAACAGAAGTCACCCAGCCCAATGTCACACAGCCAGCAGCAAGCAGAGCCAACAAATTGTTACATTAATGATGATTACTCATTTTTAGTCAGAATGATTTTCTACACTTTTTGCTTTTAGCAGCTTTACTGAGAGTTAAGTAACAAACCATACAATTCACCCATCTGAAGGATGACATTCAATGGCTTTTAGTATATTCACAGATTTGCACATCCATCACCTCAAAAAGAAACTCCATATCCTTTAGCTATCATTTCCCATACCCTCTAGCCCTAGGCAACCACTTTCTGTCTATATAAATGTACTATATATAATACTATTATATGCAAATCTACTTTCTGAGTCTATAAATTTCCCTACTCTGGACACATCATATTAATGCAATTATATAATCTGTTGTCTTGTGACTAGATTCTTTCACTTAGCATAATGATTTCAAGGTTCATACATGTTGAGGCATGAATCAGTACTCCATTCCTTTCTCTGCCCAGATAATATTCCATCGTCTAGTTATACTACACTTCATTTATCCATTCACAAGTTGATGGACATTTGGGTTGTCTCCACCTTTTGGCTACCGTGAATAATGTTGCTGTAACCATTCGTGTCCATGTTTTGGTGCAGACAGATGTTTTCATTTACTTGGGCATATACCCAGGAGTGGAACTGCTGGGTCATGTGGTAGCTCTATGCTTAACATTTTGCGGGGCTGCCAGCCTGCTTTCTGAAGTGGCCACACTCCTTTATGTTCCCACCAGCGGTGTATAAGGGTTCAGTTTCTCCACATCCTCTCAAACACTGACTACTGTTTGTCTTTTTAACTTTAGCCAGCCTGGTTGGTGTGAAGTGGTATCTCACTGTAACTTTGATTTGCAGTTTCCTTGGTGACTAATGATGTTGAACATATTTTCATGTGTTTACTTGTGTATGTGTCTTGGAGAAATGTCTATTCAGATCCTTTGTTCATTGTTTAAACTTGGTTATTTGTCTTTTTGTTATTGATTTGTGTGCATACCTTATATATTCTATATATAAGAATACATATATATTGGTGTTCTTGATGGTGTTCTTTGAAGCACAAAAGTTTTAAATTTTGGTGAAGTCCAATTTATCTATTTTTTGTTTCTTGTGCTTTTTGGTGTCATATCTAAGAAACCACTGAATAATCCAAGCTCACAAAGAGGTAAAAGTCTGACTTCATTTTTTTGCATGTGAATATCTAACACAATTTGTTGAAAAAAAATTTTTTTCTCCCATTTGTCTTGACACCCTTTTTAAAATCCAACTACCATAAATGTAAAGGTTTATTCTGGACTCTCAGTTCTATTCCTTTATCTTATACGTCTTATTACTGGACCACACTGTCTTGATTACTATAGTTTTGTAGTAAGTTTGAAATCAGGATGTGAGAGTCCTCCAACTTTATTCTTGTTTAATATTGTTTTTACCATCCTGGGTTTCTTGCATTTCTATACGAATTTTAGAACCAGATTGTCAATTTCTTCAAAAATTCCATCTGGGATTTTGATAGAGACTGTGTTGGATTTACATATTACTTAGGGGATTATTGCCATTTTAACAGTATTAAGTCTTCCAATCTATGAAGATGGGATATCTTTCCATACTTCATTCCTTTTTATTGCTGAATAATATTCCATTGCTTGAACACAGCACATTTTTATTTATCCATTTGGACATGTGGGTTATTTTCTACCTTTTGCTATTATGAATAATATTGCTATGAATATTCATGTACATGTTTTTGTGGGGATTATGTTTTCATTTCTTCTGGGTATATACACAGGATGAAAATGCTGGGTCATACAGTAACTCTCTGTTTAACATGTTGAGGAACTGCCTGATTGTTTTCTAAAGTGTCTGCACTATTTTACACTCACCATTTCCATTCTCAACACTGTATAAATTCCGATTTCACCACATCTTAACTAACATTTGTTATCATCTCTTTTAGCCATCCTGGTGGGTGTGAACTGGTATCTCATTGTGGTTTTTATTTGCATTTCCCTATTGGCTAATGATGTTCAACATCTTTTCACGTGTTTATTGGTTATCCCCTTCCCTTGCTTCAAGGGCTGTAAAGCAATGAAGAGCTGTGGGCAACTCAGGTGGCTGATTGGTCACATCTGGCTTGAGCGATGGGCATCCAAGCACGATAAGCAGTGCCCATCAGCCCTCTGCTCAGTTATGGGAAGTATGGTATGGTATCGTATGGTATGGGATGGAGTGATGTGTGGCATGGCATGGCGTGGCGTGGCATGGCGTTATGTGGTGTGGCGTCACGTGGCGTGGTATGGTGTGGTATGGCTTGCCCAGAACAGCTTGCTGCAGCCCTGGGGCAGCCAGTAGTCCCAGCGTAGTGGGTAGAAAGGTTCTGAAATAGGAAGTAGCTCATTCTGAGCCCAGCTATTTGCTGAACTGCTTCCAAGGGAATCTGCCTATTTCCTTCAGTCTAAAATAGATAACACACAGAAACACCCAGATCCTCGAAACCTGATGAAGACAAACAAGTGACAGAAAGGCGGCATCCTGGGAGATCCTGGCAGGAGAGATCAATCTGTCTGATATGGGCTTTGTCGGAAAAAGAGGAGGGGGGTCCAGAGGGCTGACAGTGCCTCCTGAGTGTCAGGGGGCACAGGAGGGAGGAATCTGAAGACCTGGGTGTTTGATGGGCCTCCTGGGGGCTCTGCTAATAAAGAGGTGCAGCTCTTTTCTCAGAGCCCCACGATGTGGCAACTCAGAGAAAGTGCCAGTCTTGAAGCCCCTCAGATATCATTGGTCAGTGCTGCATCCCAGCCAAAACCAGCTGTGAGGGGAGGAGGTACAAAATGAAAACCTGGCTGTTCCCACCTCTGCCTTAGGATGTCGTGAGGCCCAGAGGGAAGCTGGACTTGGGTTGCCAAGGTCAACCACAAGCTCTGTGTTCTTGGTTGGCATGCTCCTCGGTATGTATCATTAATAGAAAGTGGGTGTCCAAGGAAAGTGAGGCGGCAGCCCATCAAGCTCCACATGGAGGGAACTGGGCTTCTAACTGGCCCTCAGTTACATGGTGGGCACTCAGAGGAAAGAGACCAGGAGGGCGAATGGCTTGTTACATCATGGGATCTTAAAAATGATACCTCCTTTGGAGAAAAAGACATAGGAAGATGTAATAACTGTTTGAAATCGCTTAAAGCAAAGCTGTGAAATGGAAGAGGAACCAGTGCGTGGGAATCTAGGGAACAGAACCACTGGTAGAAATTACACTGTCATGGTTTGAACTCATTCTAAGTAAGAACATTAACAATATGAATGATCTGAAACCAGCACTGACTGCCCTGTAAGGTAATGGATTCCCTGACACTAGAGGTGTTTGAACAGAAGTTGAGCAATCATTGATAGGGCGACATAAAGGGCATTCAGATATTTGAAAGAGGGCCTGATAGTCTCAAAAAACTTCTGACTCTGAAATTCTCTGAATCGATTTTGGCTGAACCATATGACATTGCCACTATTCCCCTCTCTGGCCAGTAAGACCTTTAACTTGAGAATAGTCCAGGTACAAAGGAGAACCATAATAATAACTAACATCCAAACTAATAGCAATTACCAAACCAGTGGATTTTATCTTATAGTATGCTTGGTTCGGGGGCATTTCATGATGCTTTATTTAGACTAGTAGTTTGAAGATTCTTCTCCCTCCACTGGATACCGCACTGTGTAAGATATTACAAGAAACAGACTACCTGTTAATGGTAAGACCTTCTGGCGCTGCTGGCACCCAAACTGTCTAGCTCAGAGTCTGCAACAGATCTGGGCTGTGATGAATTATGAGCGAAGGGGAACATCTCTGTTTAAGAGAGGTATATGCTTAGGGATCACTGGGACAGATGGGCCGATTATACTGGAGGCTACCCTAGAAATAAGTCTTGCCAGACTGGAACCTGTGGGATTCTTCAAACCCTGTGGAAGGGGGAGATGCAGCCTGAAATCCATCTTACAACATCGTCCTGGTCCATCTCCATTCATGAACTGTAAGTATTCCTGCTGCACAGCTCTCCAGTGCAAAGGGCTGCTGAATGGACAGATGGAACAGAAAACAGAAAGGGTACACACACCCGTGTGCATGCACACACACACACACAGCTTTGTATCACTACTGATTTTTGAAACTGAAATGAACTTGATCCATAAGAACAATAAAAACTCAGACTGCGGCTTCCCTGGTGGCGCAGTGGTTGAGAATCTGCCTGCTAATGCAGGGGACACGGGTTCGAGCCCTGGGCTGGGAGGATCCCACATGCCGCGGAGCAACTAAGCCCGTGCACCACAACTACTGTGCCTGCGCCTCTGGAGCTTGTGCTCCGCAACAAGAGAGGCCGCGATAGTGAGAGGCCCGCGCACCGCGATGAAGAGTGGCCCCCCGCTTGCCACAACTAGAGAAAGCCCTCGCACAGAAACGAAGACCCAACACAGCAAAAATAAATAAATTAATTAATAAACTCCTACCCCCAACATCTTCAAAAAAAAAAAAAAACTCAGACTTAAAAAAATAGCATAGCAATTAAAAAAACAGGTTTCAATTGAAAAGCACACATTTCCTTAATCCTTGTCAGCACTGCTGCTATCTTTGGCATTGCACAGGGAGACTAAATGATGTAATGGATAAGAGAGTTTGCTCAGGAAGCAGACTTCCTGAGTTTCAGCTCTGGTTCTATCACTTACAGGCTGTGTAACCTATGGAAGTTACTTTACTTCTCTGTGCCTTAGTTTTCACATCTATCAATATAAAAAAGATGAGGTAAAGCAGATGCGGTACATACACACAGTGGAATATTAGTCAGCCATCAAAAAGAAGGAAATCATGCCGTCTGCAGCAACATGGATGAGATTACCACACTAAGTGAAGTAAGTCAGACAATGACAAATATCATATGATATCACTTATACGTGGAATCTGAAAGAATGATACAAATGAACTTATTTACACAACAGAAACAGACTCACAGACTTTGAAAACAAACTTATGGTTACCAAAGGGGAAATGTGGAGGGGAAGGATAAATTAGGAGTATGGGATTAACATATATACACTACTGTACATAAAGTAGATAATTAACAGAGACCTACTGTATAGCACAGGGAATGTTAATCAATATTCTGTAATAACCTATAGGGGAAAAGCATCTGAAAAGCAATGGATATATGTATAAGGGGAAAAGAATCTGAAAAACAATGGATATATGTATATGTGTAACTGAATCACTTAGCTGTACACCTGTAACTAACACAACATTGTAAATCAACTCTACTCCAATATAAAATAAAACTTAAAAGATGAGGATAATTATAATAATATGTACCTCATAGAGTATTATGAGGTTTAAATGTAAGGTACTTAGAATGATGCCTATCATATAGTAATACTCAATAAATGTTATACTCAATAAATGTTATACTCATAAATGTTATGTTTTATAGTAATACTCAATACTCAATAAATGTTATGTTTTATTATTAAATGTTATACTCAATAAATGTTATGTTTTATTATTATATGATATTACAACAGCTAATTTTCATACAACAGGAAATTAAATTCCAGGTCAACTGGAGGGACAGGTGGGGCAGAGAAGGTGGGGTTTTTTCTGATAGTTTCAATAAGAAAGATGTAAAATCAAGGTATTCGATCAGAGCTGTAGTTTTCAATACTTGTTACTCACCAGCATCAACTGAGGAGCAATTTAAACAAAGACGGGCTGTATCAGACCAATTAAGTGATAATATCTGGGAGTGAAGCTCAGGCTGCCATAGTTTTCAAAAGCTCAGCAGATATACTAGTGTGTAGTCGGGGCTGAGCATCGCTGGACAAGATTCTTGCTGCTTAGAGTGTGGTTCAGGGATCAACAGCATCGACCTCACCTGCAAGCGTCAGAGCCACAAAACTGCGGGTCCCGCCTCGCCCAAGACCTACTGCATCAAAGCTATATTTTAACAAGATCCCCTGGTGGTTCACATGCACACGGACATTTCAGGAGCACTGGATTAGATGACTTCCAAGGTCACTTTCCGCCCTGAGGTAGGTGTCCAATAAATGCTAAATGAAATAACAGCACAGTAATCTGATGTCCCAGGAAAGTCCTAGGCAGAAAGGCTTCTGGAACCAGGACCAGCACGGATGCCACAAGAGCCAAAAACTGGTTTTACCCCAGACCTAGAAATCTTGACAAAAGCACATTTGTGCTTACAGACCAGGGGCAATTAATTAGCAGGGTGTCCCTGGCAAGCTTCTGGGGACAATGGAAAAGGATGACGGGAAGTGACATAGATCAACAGGAATCAGAGACAGAGAGTAAAAGAGATAAGAGTTCCATCTTCCCAAGGTCTCAACGAACCTTGGTTCTCATGGACTTCCAGGGCTGTGGACGGCAAACATGAGCCATTCACATTTTGAACTGGCTTCTTCCAACGAGGTGTGCTCACCACTGACATAGGCACCCTTCACTCCCATTTACTGTCTTTTTTCCCACAGTTCTCTGTTCCTTCCTTAGCTATCAGAGCACAGCTGCACATTCCTATCAACCCCAATTATTTCTGTCCTCTTATTTCACCCTCCTAATCCATCTCTTCTTTAAATTTATTTAGTTAACTTTTTTTTTTTAATTTTTGGCTGTGTTGCGTCTTCGTTGCTGTGCGCAGGCTTTTCTCTAGTTGTGGTGAGTGGGAGCTACTCTTCGTTGTGGTGTGCAGGCTTCTCGTTGCGGTGGCTTCTCTTGTTGCGGAGCACAGGCTCTAGGCGCGTGGGCTTCAGTAGTTGTGGCACGCAGGCTTCAGTAGTTGTGGCTCGCGGGCTCTAGAGCACAGGCTCAGTAGTTGTGATGCACGGGCTTAGTCGCTCCACGGCATGTGGGATCTTCCTGGACCAGGGCTCGAACCCATGTCCCCGCATTGGCAGGTGGATTCTTAACCACTGCGCCACCAGCGAAGTGCCTGTACTTTCTTGTCTTTATGAATTTGACTACTCTGGGGACCTCACGTAAGTAGAATCAGCAATATTTTTCCTTGTATAACTGGCTTATTTCACTTAGCGTAACGTCTTCAAGGGTCATCCATGTTGTAACGTGTGTCAGGATTTCCTTCTGATCTTTACCCAGCATCTTGCTACTCTGGGAGACAATGAACAGCTCTTTATCTAGACAAGGTCATTCTGTATAGTGGGAAGAGGACAGAGGGAGGCCTACAACTTGCCTCTGCTTTGTCCACAAGAGCCATCAACACAAGAAAAGGACTCTGGATGAGGGGTTAGGGCCTTTGTCTGTGAGTAAAATTGAGGGGCAAATGGGAGGAGCCCATAAATAGGAGAACAGGACCAAAGACCCAGAGGTGGGCCTGAAGCTGGTGTGTGTGTGTGTGTCTGTGTGTGTGTACATGAGAGGGAAGATTCTTCTACAACTAGCTTAGCTTCCCAAATTTCACCTGCTCATATATGGAGCAACCAGGGCTGCCTCTGGGCACCGTTTGTTCTAGAGCACTGGAGTGCAGAATGCCGTCCCTCACCAGGCTGCTCTTGGTCTTCCGGTGAGCTGCTGTCGGTGCGTGTGCAGCTGGGTCCCCTGATGCCTCCACTTGGCTCAAGCCCTCCCCCTTCCCTCCCCCCCAGGGCCCTGCTCCCTAGGAACCCAAAGCTCAGCCCGGGACAAGAGTTTCAGCCCCAGATTCAGGGAGCTTGCATGTCAGGAGGGAACAAAAGGGGGAAGCAGGACTCTTTTGCTTAGAGTCTCAGAATAGGATAGAGCTGGAAGGGACCTCAGCAGTGCCCTGTCCTCATTTTATTCTGGGGAAACTGAGGCCCAGGAGGGTGGTGCCACTTGCCCAAAGTCACACAGCGGACCTAAGCCAAGAATTCAGGTCTCCGCTGTTTCCATAAGCCTCAGCTGCTTCTTCTAAGCTGTGGTTTCCTCAGCAACAACGAATTCTCAGTTGCCCCCTCCTTGCCAGCCTCCAGGCCTTCCAACTGACTCAGTACCTCTGCCCATATCTCCAGGGGCCGAAGATTCAAAAACCCATTTCAGAAGCAGCCCTCTGTCATCTCCCGCTATTAGGTGCACCCTCCCCAGGTTGCATCTTCCCTGTTGCCCTCTGGGATGCCCCCCACCCAGTTCCTTTTGTCATGATTGCTTACTTTTTCGACCAAAACTGCTGCGAGGCCTTGGGCAAACCATCTGTAGAGTCAAATCCCAACTAGAGTAGGAAATTATTGAGCAAACTGAACGTCGCCAAGAGGGCTTGAAACCCCCTTCCCACCTGAGCAGCTCACCCGCCCCACACCCCTCTTCACGCACCTCTGTTTCGGGGGTGGGGGGACCCAACGGCTCTCTTGTTTCCAAGAAATGACTGAAATGCCCTAACAGGGACAGCTCAAGATTTGAAATTACCACTATATTGATTCAGGCAAGTTCTTACCTTCGGAATTTTGAACTGATCTGGGCAAAACTTGGTGAACGTTTCAACACACCGACTTTATAATCTCATTAGTGCAAATTCAACTGACAGACACTGAAACAGCCCTGGGGGGGAGCTGAGACGCGCAGACACTTACAAGGCGCAATTTCCTTTGCACCTGGAGATGAGAAATCACAGTTGTCAGCCCTAGCTTTGAAAGGCAGGAAGATGGGCGATAAAGTCTGAGCTGCACGCAGAGCTTGGACACATTCTACTCCCTCCCAGGGAGGGGGCAGGAGCACAAAGCAGAGGAGGACGGAGAGGCGTCTCTATAGCTCACACCTCTCACAAGGGAGAGCAGGGATTAAAGCCATCAAAACAGAGCCAACTGCCTCTGCCCTCGGCTCCCCTACAGCCTCCACCGGGAGCATCACCACATCTGCGATCCTCATCAGCAGAAATTACGGAGAAGTCCTAAACCTCTGCCCGTCCTCCTAAGAGTTTAATCGATCTTGTACTTGCTCCTTATTTCCAGATATCTCAATGACTCTCTAGCAGCAGCTCCAGGAATCTGGACCTGGAAACTTCCCTTCTGGCACAGAATTGCCAGATCTTTAATTTGTCAAGATGCCAGAACAAAACGAAATGAAATGAAAAACAAACAACTCGCATCACCATGATTTCTTTTTTTTTTTTTTAAAAAGGGCACTTTCATGCCCAATAAATAAATAAAGCTCTTTACATAGCTCTTAATTTTCTCATTTTGACACGGTCCTCATTTGGACCCAGGGGATAAAGATTCCCCTGGGAGTCTCTAGATACGCCTTTGGATAACTGAAAACTACATCTCCAACTTCAGTCCCTACAGCTGTCCCCGATCTGCTTCCCTCCCCTAAAATATACCCTTTAATCCATCTTAACAACCCAGGGTGCACATCCTCCTGTTTTCTATACCCTTGGAAATGCCCTCCCCTTCCTCTCTCGGCGGGCTCTTGCTCATTCTTGAGCTCCTCTCCTTCAGAAGCCTCCCCTCCCTCTACAGGCAGAGGGCCGTCCCTCCGCTGCACCTTTGCAGTACAATTAATCAGAATGCATTGTACCCAGTTACACTGAGACGTCTGCCTCTCCCCCTGCAAACTCCTTGAGGGCAGAGGTGATCCGTCCACGACCCTCATAGCCCTCAGTATCCTGCAGAAAGTCCCCCCAAACCCCCGCCCCCGCTCAGCCACGGGTAGAGGAGGGAATGACCGACACACGGGCCACTAATTCACCAAACAGGTACCCAAACAGTGCCAGTGTTACTGAGGCTACACCAAAATAGAAAACAAGGTCCTTGCCCTTGGGGAGTTTACCTTTAAGGAACTGGGTAAATCAAACAGACTTAGATGAGACAAGATAAACCATTTGGAATCAGTGTGAGTCAGACTGTGGGCATAATAGCTGAGGGAATTTTAAACGAAGGGGAAGTCATCTCAGGGTGGGGTTTGCCAGCGACGGTTTCATGGAAGAGTTGAGTTTTAACCTGGGCCTTGAAAGAAGTATAGAATTCAGGTTGGCAGAGGAAAGCAAGGAGAATCAAGGAAGGGTAAAGAGTAGGACTGGAGGCTTGAAGGAGTTAGGTGGTGGCCAAAACCAGCTGGGCGCCAGGCTTAGGGCAGGTGGTAAGAACTAAGGGATCCCAGGAGGGTGTCCAGGTCGGGCAGGAAAACTCGGACTAACCAGTAGGGGAACCTAAACGCCAAGGAGAGTAATCAGATTTTGTGGCTGGAAATAAAATTCGATTTTACTTTTATTGGAAAGATTAGGCATCCTCCAGTCCAACCCACTCATTTCACAGATGAGAAAACCGAGGCACAGAGAGGGTATGTGCCTTTCCCCAGGTACTGGGACAGTGGCATCTGTAGTAAAAGTAAAGGCAGTGGCTGATGTTTAGAGAACTCTTACATGTGGAGCATCGCTCTAAGCACTTTAGATGCACATCTTACTTGATCCTCACAATACCTCTGAGGTAGGTACCACACGGACGCCCATTTTGCGGACCAGAAAGCTGAAAAGTTAAGCAGCTTGCTCAAGTTCACAAGGTACCAAAGGACAGATGACACAGTCAGCACTTTGGAACTGATCTCCCAGGGTGCTAGTGCTGGTGCAGAGAACACAGGATTTGGAATCATAGGCCATGCATTCAAATTCTGGCTCCACCTCGGCTGTCATGTGACCTCAGGCGCATTACCTAACCTTGCTGATCCTCCGTATCCTCACTGGTAGAAAGAGGATAATAATACCTCTCACAAGAGTTCTGCAGGGATTAAATCAGATTATCTGTCAAGTTCTTGGCACATAGTATGTACTCAGTAAACAGTGGTTCCCTCCCACCTCCTTCCTTCCAGGAGCCCTGACGCCACTTTCTAGGGTCGTATGGCTGCAACTCCTCCCCTTGCCTCCCGTGTCCTCCCCCCACCTCCGGACACTGTTCCTCCAGGCCGTGATGTCCGGCCCTGGAAGTAACTGGAGGGTAGGCGTGGTGGCAGTGGGAGAGGAGTCGGGCTCTCCTGATAGACGGGCACCAGCCTCACTTGGCTCTGGTGATGTTAGCAGCATGCATGGCAGGACAAATCTGCTCCCTGGCTTGGGGTGAGGTGCAGGAAGGCCCACAGTGGACCAGCGGAAAGACACAAGCTAAACTTCCCCAACCCTCCATGGACTCACCTCTCCCCGGCCCAAGCCCTTGGCTTCCTGGGTTGCTTGAGTTCCTTATTCCCTCCCCACCCTCTTCCCTCAAACCGTCTTACATGCTGAGTTGTGCTGCTTAATTATTTCATAGGAGGCCTCCAAAAATGTCTAGGGAGACTGGTTGGAAAGGGTCAAGCAATTATATCAAGACGTTTGCTCAAACTAGGCTTCCTGTGATGGAAAGAGAAGATGCATATCTTCTTTCCTGGCTAAGAGATGGGATAGGATGAACATTTCTCCCTGTAAATTTTAAGTGTTTAACAGCTTCTCGGCTTCTTGGTTGTAAGCCACCATCTTCTATCCCCTCAAGAGTTGGCAAGTATGAGCACATCCGGAATCAGTGTTTGGGGGGCTATGGAAGTGCATTCACTGGGTTAGCAAGTCCCTCTGAAGGAAAGGTCATTAAGGTGAACCAGGAGTTATTAATAAATCAGTGTGCTGTAGACTCTGTTTCGATTGGATTTAAATGACGGTGAAGAACTCAGAGAAGACAACAGGGGATGGGACCGAGCATTCTGGAAGCACCCACTGTGTGCAAGGCACCGCGCTAGTGCTCTGTGTTTACGTTTTCTTACTCTTTCCCACAACCTAGGAAGCCAACGACACTGAAGCACCCAGTCAGCCAGTCCAGTCCTGGGCTGCGGTCAATCTCACTTCCCAGCTGTGGACCCGAGACACACTAATCTCTCTCGGCCTTGATTTCCACCCTGAAAAGCAGCTCCGGGGGTAAAGACTGTAGAGCAGGTACCCTCCTGGCCCGGGGCTGGCGCTCGGGACTGGCTAGGGCTGAGCAGAGAGGCCAGGGAGGTCTGGGGAGGACTCGCCAGGACTCCGCTCTGCAGCTTGGGAAGCATTCAATCGTGTCTTGATGCATCGAATCGAGTTTCATTCTGCTGAAAACGAGTGTGCGCTGGGCCTGGGGTGTTTTGGAGAGTGTGAGGGAGCCCTGGGGTGGAGGTCAAGCTGGCCCACGGCTGCCTGGTCCAGGTCATGGGCCTCAGTCTGCACACCTGTAAATGACACGCCAGACCCAGCGATCACTGAAGTTCGTTCTCACCGGGCAAAGAGCCCCATGTTCTGAAACGAATTCATTTACAGAATCTTAACAGTCCCATTCCAGCTTTTCAAATGTGACAGGCAGCTTAGGAGGTACAAGGAAAATCTCTCTTAAGCAATTTCAAAACAAAAGAAAGCAATCTCCGGGAGCTGCCTCAGCACTGGATGTTTTCCACTTCTCACCCTGTTCACCTGCACGGAGAACAAAAACAAGAAACTTCCCCCACACCTTTTTTTTTTTTTAAATAACACATACATTGTCTTTCTACCTGGCTCTTCCTTCAGCTGGGTGCCAGCAAAGTGGGTAAGATCTTCCGGGAACTTTTATAATGTCCCATACGCATGCAAATTGGCAAAGTGTTTATAGCAGCAGGCACCACAACAGCGCCCTGAGGTTCCAATTAGTGAGAACAGCCCCGCAACCTAGCAACCTAAGCAGCTCTGAGCACTGTGGATGCAGATGCCGGAGGGCAGCTCAGAGCGCGGAGGGTGGGGCTGGATCCGGGGAAAGGACAGATGGTAGAGCACGCCGGGCTCCGGCATGGCTGCCACCTGGCCACACCATTCCATCTCCTGAGCCTCGGTTTCCAGTCTGCGCACTGAGAGGGTGCAGCCGTCCCATTTCACAGGCCCCAGGCGTGCTGGCTGCACTTATCAGGCTGGCTGCCCACCCACCCAGCTCCATCTTCTATCACGTGGACTCAGAGGCCAGCAAGCTCCAGTCCAAAGGCCCCGTGCTAAATCAAGCCCACCAGCCACCGGCCCACACGCGCAGTGACAGGCAGGGCCTTTATAGCTGGACAGACCTGTGGGCAAGGCCTGGGTCACGCCCCACTCCACCACGTACTCGTTCTGTGACTCTGGGCAAAATCCTAGCCTTCCTTGAGTCTCACTTTCCTTATTTGTAAAACAGAGACAGCCAGACCCGTGTTTTAGTCACACCTACGTGGAATGCACCCGTCTCACTGGGCTGTTTGGGAGGTAAATGTTGACAAAGAACCACCACCGTGCCTGACGCGTTCTAAGTATTCAGTGGGTGCCGTCACTATTCAGTCACCATCTAGGACGGGTCCCAGGCTGTATTTGGCGGAGGGGGGTTAATAGGTAATGTGTGAAAAATGGGTTCTGGGGTCAGATTCAAGAGGGAGGTGCCAAGTGATGAAGGAGCAAAGGTAGAGGAGGTCCCCTCCTACAAGACTTCTCAGGCCCCGGGACTTTCTGAAGGGGCTACAGGGCTCACTGTTTCCAGAATGATTTGTCCTCGGAACCCCCTCTGGTGGTGGGCCATTTGGGGACTAGCGATCCATGAAATATTTTTCGGAAATCCTAATCAAGGGCTGAATGGGAGAAGAGGAATCTCCAAAAGAAGTACCTGGAGAGAGGGATGAAGAGCAGGGCTTCTGAGGTAGGAGTAAAGATAAAGGACTTAGAGAGAAAAGATATGGACACCGGTGCACACTGGAGCCACTGGGACCCACCGTGAGGCACGGACGCACAGGGAGCTCCCGTTCACGTTAGCTCCTTTTGAATCTCTACACAAACCTTTCAGGGAGCCGGGCTGGACTGTCCCCACTTCACAGATGCCCACAGTCAGGCACTAACAGGCTAACGTGCCAGCCTAGGACCAAGGAACTAGCAGGTGACGCATCGGGGTCGCAAGCCCAGTTTCCCTCATGTCAAGTTCTAGAGTTTTCTGTGTGAGTGAGAGGAAGGCTGATGTAGATTCTAGGAGGCCAATCCTTCAAACTCCACTTAGCCTGAGGCAGTTCAATAATTAAGATCACTTTTGGCTTATTTTTGGCTTTAGATGTCACCTGGTTGTTTTCATTTGCAGCCTCTTTCCAACATTTACATTTGGAACATTGTAAAAATTTGCTCTATTGAGAAGCATAATTAGAACCTTACCTAAAACACTTCAAATGAGTCTTAGATTTAGTTGAATCAAATTTCCCCTTCCTGCCTCTCTTTCTCTCTAAACCCATCCCTACCAGTGGCCTTGGTTACCTGAGTCTCCCGGGCTCAGGTAACCCTCCTAGGGCCATATGACCTCACCACAGAAATCGCTGAAGTCAGCCTGTTCCCTTCACAGCACCATAAGGAGAAGGAAAAATCCCAGGGGCCTGTAAATAGTGCAAGAAACAGCACCCTACCCAGCACTCTATTTAGCTCAGATGAAAAATGTACGCAGTGACAATGCAAAGTGCCCTGGGCAGCGACAGGACGCAGCGATGTTCCCATATCTCACTGCTTGTTGATTAATGACCAGGCTACACACAGAGCAACATGCACTGTGGAGTCTGGGGTGGAGCTGTGTGTGCCATGGGGTCATTCCCTCTCTCCTGCTGCTTGGGCTGAACCAGAGAACCCTCCCGGCCAAGGGGTGAGAGGCGCCAGCAATAAACACTCCAGCCAGGTGGTGGAGACCAACGAGGGACAGAGTGGGAGGCCACCTGTCACACCCAAGCTTCTCAAAGCCAGCTCTTACCACCTGGGGAGGCTTCTGGAGAAAGGCCTTTCTCTCCTCTCTGTTTTGATGGCTGGCTTTTGTTTTTTGTTTTTGTTTCTACTGGGAAACCAAAAGGCTTGCCCTTCAGTCCCACACCCTGAGAGCGGGGTCTCTGTCCCTCCTAACTCAGTCACTCAAAGATCACTGATGAAGGCTTTGTTGTGTACATGTCACTGCGTGTGAGACCCTGGAAGAAGCTGAGGTCTGAGGGCTGCCCACCAGGAGCTCACAGGCCAGCTGAAGTGACAAGATCGTCCAACCAAGTAGAGGGAAGAAAGATAAGATGGGGTAACATCCTGGGGGGTTGTAGGGGACATCTGTCATTTGTGTCAGCTCTGTGGGCTGTCACCCTTCCGCAGTGCAGATGGTCCCCGAGGGGCTGGCTGTCACAAGTTCCTGCGTCCCCACCCCTAGCCGAGGACTGAATGAGGGAGCCAAGCCTTTCGGCAGAGGATGCGCATTCCGTGTGGGGACACACAGCAAAGACACCGACGTTCAAGAGGGTTTAACTTCCCCAGGGTTACCGTGTGGGAGAACTGAACCTTGAAACCAGGTCTGTCTGGCCGTAAGCATATGCTCTTCCCCACGGTGTCACTTTAACCTCCAGGAAATGAAGGAAACAAGGATGAAGAAGTAGAATCCATCCTCTCTATCCATTCATCTGCTGATGGACACTTAGGTTGCCCCCATATCTTGGCTATTGTAAATAGTGCTGCTCTGAACATTGTGGTGCATGTATCTTTTCGAATCAGCGTTTTTGTTTTTTGGATATATACCCAGGAGTGGAATTGCTGGGTCATATGGTAGATCTATTTTTAGTTTTTTGAGAAACCTCCATACTGTTCTTCACAGTGGCTGCACCAATTTACATTCCCACCAACAGTGCACGAGGGTTTCCTTTTCTCCACACCCTCTCCAGCATTTATTGTTTGTAGATTTTTTGATGATGCCCATTCTGGCCGGTGTGAGGTGATATCTCATTGTGGCTTTTTTTTTTTTTTTTTTGTGGTACGCGGGCCTCTCACTGTTGTGGCCTCTCCCGTTGCGGAGCACAGGCTCCGGACACGCAGGCTCAGCAGCCATGGCTCACGGGCCCAGCCGCTCTGAGGCATGTGGGATCCTCCCGGACCGGGGCATGAACCCGTGTCCTGTGCATCGGCAGGCGGACTCTCAACCACTGCGCCACCAGGGAAGCCCTCATTGTGGTTTTGATTTGCATATCTCTGATGATTAGCGATGTTGAACATCTTCTCGTATACCTGTTGGCCATCTGCATTTCCTCTTTGGAAAAATGTCTATTTGGTTCTTCTGCCTTTTTTTTTTTTTTTGTGGTACGCGGGCCTCTCACTGTTGTGGCCTCTCCCGTTGCAGAGCACAGGCTCCGGACGCGCAGGCTCAGCGGCCATGGCTCACGGGCCTAGCCGCTACACGGCATGTGGGCTCTTCCCGGACCGGGGCACAAACCCGTGTCCCCTGCATCGGCAGGTGGACTCTCAACCACTGTGCCACCAGGGAAGCCCTCTTCTGCCCATTTTTAAATCAAGTCGTTTGTTTTTTTGACGTTGAGTTGTATGAGCTGTTTATATATGTTGGATATTAACCCCTTATTGGTCATATCATTTGCAAATAAATATTTTCTCCCATTCAGTAGATTGTCATTTTATTTTGTCAATGGTTTCATTTGCTATCAAAAGCTTTTAAGTTTAATTAGGTCCCATTTGTTTATTTTTTCTTTAATTTCCTTTGCTTTAGGACAAGGATCCCCCAAAATATTGCTACGTTTTATGTCAAAGAGTGGTTTTGCCTATGTTTTCCTCTAGGAGTTTTATGATATCTGGTCTTACATTTAGGTCTTTAATCTATTTTGAGTTTATTTTTGTAGATGGTGTTAAGAGAATATTCTAATCTACATGCAGCTGTCCAGTTTCCCAACACCACTTATTGAGACTATTGAGACTATCTTTTCTCCATTGTAAATTTTTGCCTCCTTTGTTATAGATTAACTGACCATAAGTGCACGGGTTTATTTCTGGACTCTATTCTGTTCCATTGATCTATGTGTCTGTTTTGTGCCAGTACCATACTGTTTTGATTCTTATAGCTTTGTAGTATAGTCTGAAGTCAGGGAGCCTGACTCCTGCAGCTCTGTTCTTCTTTCTCAAGATTGTTTATTTTGGCTATTCAGGGTCTTTTGTGTTTCCATACAAATTTTAAAATTATTTGTTCTAGTCCTGTGAAAAATGCCATTGGTATTTTGATAGGTATTGCATTGAGTCCACACACACACACACACACACACACACACAGTGGGAATACTACTCAGCCATAAAAAAAGAATGAAATTTTGGCATTTGCAGCAACATGGATGGACTTGAGGGCATTATGCTAAGTGAAGTAAGTCAGAGAAAGACAAATACTGTATGATACCACTTGTATGTGGAATCTAAAAAATACAACAAGCTAGCGAATATAACAAAAAAGAAGCAAACTCACAAATATAGAGAACAAACTAGTGGTCACCAGTGGAGAGAGGAAAGGGGAGGCAACCTGGGGGTAGGGAATTAAGAGGTACAAACTATTAGGTATAAAATAAGTTACAAGGATATATTGTACAACATGGAGAATATAACTGATGTTTTGTAATAACTGTAAATGGACTATAACCTTTAAAAAATGTGAATCACTATGTTGTATACCTGTAACTTATATGATAGCATATACCAACTATACTTCAATTAAAAAAACACTAAATTTAGTTTTTAAAAAGTGGAACCCAGAGCTTCCCATAGGAACCCCTCTGTGGAACTGCCAGTGCCAAAAGATGACCTGGAATATGTTATCATGAAACTTAGAGTGGTAAGAAATCATTTGAAAAGAAGGACCAAATCTAGCCCTCAGCCCCTGGTATTGAGGCCTTATTTCACTTTTCTCCCAAGTGCCTAGCCCTTGTTTATCAAACAGTCTAATACCACACCATTATCTCCTTGGAACAGCAGAATGATGAAGAGCATGGGCTTTCAAGTTGGATAGGTGTAACCCCCTTCATTGAAAAAAGGTGGCTTTTTACATGGAAATAATTGAAAAGGAACTCTACCTCACACCATCAAAACTCAATACCAAATAGATTAAGAAAACAAATGTCAAGGCAAAATTTCAAAACTTTCAGAAGAACTACACAGCGAATACCTTAATGACCTTGGAATAGGATAAGATTTCTTAGTCAAGACACAAACATTGCTAATTATACAAGAAAAGATACATAAATATTGTAACAAAAAATTCGTTTGTCCAAAGAGTCTCCAATGAAACTAAAAATACAAGATACAAACTTGAAGAAAATATTGGAAATATATACAGCCAATAAAAGATTAGTTTCAGAAATATATAAAGTACTCCTACAAATAAGAAAAACCTCAACTCAGCATAAAAATGGGCAAAAACCATAAAGAAGCATTTCACAGAACAAGAAACACATATGGAACCAGTCAATTTAGCCTGTGGACATGGAGGAGTTAGTGAAATAAAATGAAGCAACATTTTGGGTTGGCTTCAAGTTTTAAATAGAAGTTGCATTTCATATTTATTTTTTTAAAAACTAAACACACATGATCAATAAACCTATAAAGAGATGTTCACATCACCAATAATCAGGAAGAGGCAGATAACATTTTGTCCCCATGAAATGCTGGTTTACATCCATTTGGTTGACAAATCTAAGAAGTCTGACAATACCAAGTGTTGGATATTGACAGGGTCTCATACACATTGCTGGTGGAAACTGAAAAACCATGTAACATTATCTTGTAAGGTTGAATGCCTGCACACCCAGCAAATCTACTAGGTATTCATCTAATTTCTGTAAGGATATACCCAAGAGAAAGTTTAGCACGTGTATAAGGAGACACATATACAAAAAATAATCACGGTTGAACTTATCAAGATAGCAAAACACTGGAAACAATCTCAATACCCACTGAAAGAAGAATGCATAAATAAATCATAGTATATTCATAAAATGTGATAGTCTATGGCATGGAAACAAAAGAGCCACAGAGGCATTCTTCCACATGGATGAATCTATGTTGAACAACCTGACAGACTTTTTATAAGGTTCAAAAACTATGCAAAATTAAAATTAAACCTAAGCTAAGCTAAATAATATGCCATTTAGGCACTTATTGCCATTAAATAAAAAAACACACTTTCTAAAAGAGGCAGGGGAGGGCTTCCCTGGTGGTGTAGTGGTTAAGAATCCGCCTGCCAATGCAGGGGACACGGGTTCGAGCCCTGGTCCGGGAAGATCCCACATGCTGCAAAGCAACTAAGCCCATGCGCCACAACTACTGAGCTTGCGCTCTAGAGCCCACAAGCCACAACTACTGAGCCCGTGTGCCACAACTACTGAAGCCCGCATGCCTAGAGCCCGTGCTCTGCAACAAGAGAAGCCACCGCAATGAGAAGCTGGCGCACTGCAACGAAGAGCAGCCCCTGCTCGCTGCAACTAAAGAAAAGCCCGCATGCAGCAACAAAGACCCAATGCAGCCAAAAATAAAATAAATTAAAAATCAAATAAATTTTTTTTTAAAAGACGCAGGGGAATGGTAAACACAGCATTCATGGTAGTGCTTATCTCTGGGAGGAGACAGGGATGGGAGAGAAGAAAACACAAAGGCAACTGTATATTATTGGTGATATTCTAGCCTTGCTTTGGGCAGGGGGCGGTCAGACGTATTTATTATATTATTCAGCAGGCATACATGCATAAAATAAAGCAAAATAAAAGATGGCCTTCAGTGGACCAAAGGGGCTAATGTGTCATGAACCAAAGATTATGATTAATCCAATTCTGTGAAACTAAGATCCAGTCAATCAATCAACAGGAAATCCTGGGTACATTACACGCTACTTACACGGGCCAGATTAAGTTGCTTTAATACATCTTAATCTCAGCCTTCTTGACTGTTGTATAAAACCATGAGCTATTATAAAGATTAACTAAGTAATAAATGGGAGCTAATATATTTTTTATAATAGCGTTATTGAGACATAACTCACATCCCACACAATTCACCCATTTGAAGTCTACAATTCAGTGGGTTTTAGTGTATTCAGAGTTGTGTAACCATCACCACCATCAATCTAAGAACCTTTTCATCACTCCAAAAAGAAACCCTGTACCCATTAGCAGTGATCCCCGCCATGTCCCCCCATACCCCACTACCCAGCCCTAGGCAACCACTAATCTACTTTCTGTCTCTATGGATTTGTCTGTTCTGGACATTTCATATACAGGTAAAGGCAATCATATAATATATGGTCTTTTGTGATGGGAACCAATTTTTTTTCTCTTTCCCACAGATTCTTACAGTGGAGCTGTGTGAATCCCTGTTGGCTGCTCATATTAATATCAGCTGTAATCAGGACCATCAACATAGTTTTCTTTTAAACAACTGAGCACTATCTAGCATCAAAACACTGCAATATGTTGTCTTATTCACACAAGTCTAACAACACCCTGTGAGGTAGGTGTACAGAAGCCAAGCTACTTGGTCACATGTGTAGTTACTGGTTCAAAGCAGGGATCCATACCCATGTCTGTCTCTGGAGTCCAGAATCTTAATCACTACCTGATAATGCCTCTATATATGATGACATGCTATTCTTTTGGGGGTGGAAGGGAGTGTAATCAGCTTCATTATAAAACAATGACTTTTTCTGTTCTGGTGAAGCTAACTTGCAGTTTCCACTGCAATGGAATAGGGTTAAGGGTTTGAGGTATTCTTTAACTGACTAAAGTGATATCCAATACCGAACTTTTTCCTAGAAAAACTTATCTGTGGGAAGAGTGAAGATTATCACTCAGGAGAACACATGCCAATGAATGAGTAGGAGACTGCTGACTTAAGGGTTGGTGAAACAGACAGCTCGCTAAGTCCTTAATTACTGGTGTTAAGAATGAACCTTCCTGGGCCTCCCTGGTGGCGCAGTGGTTGAGAATCCGCCTGCCGATGCAGGGGATACGGGTTCGTGCCCCGGTCTGGGAGGATCCCATATGCCGCGGAGCGGCTGGGCCCGTGAGCCATGGCTGCTGAGCCTGTGCATCCGGAGCCTGTGCTCCGCAACGGGAGAGGCCACAGCAGTGAGAGGCCCGCGTACCACAAAAAAAAAAATAAATAAATAAATAAAAAAAGAATGAACCTTCCTGTTCTGATGTCCCTGTGGGTACCAAGTCAGAGAAACAGGAGCTGGTATTTTATGGGCATTGGGACAGATTTTCTCTAATGTCCAGCAGCAACCACTGCATACTGGAAGTAAATGACAGATAACAAGGAAATGAGGAGGGAGGACAAGTGAAACCTAATTTGACTTAAACACATATATTTAAACTACTGTGAATATTGTTACTCTGTTAGGCCATGGAGATTCCAGAATTTCTATAAAGGAGGGTCAGTGTTTTAGTTGGAAGAAGGCAGTCAGGAGGGCATTTTGACACTAGTTTTACAAAGCAGATAACACTGTATTTACTTTGATTACATATTTATTTGGAGGAAGGGCTGTTGCTTTTGGAAATTTACCTTCCCACAGAAAGACACAAAATTCATGGCCCCTTTTTTTAGTTTTTTAAGGAACCTCAATACTGTTCTCCATAGTGGCTGTATCAATTTACATTCCCACCAACAGCGCAAGAGGGTTCCCTTTTCTCCACACTCTCTCCAGCATTTATTGTTTGTAGATTTTTTGATGATGGCCATTCTGACTGGTGTGAGGTGATACCTCATTGTAGTTTTGATTTGCATTTCTCTAACGATTAGTGACATTGAGCATCTTTTCATGTGTCTGTTGGCAATCTGTATATCTTCTTTGTACAAATGTCTATTTGGGTCTTCTGCCCATTTTTGGACTGGGTTGTTTCTTTTTTTGATATTGAGTTGCATGAGGTGCTTATATATTTTGGAGATTAATCCCTTGTCAGTTGCTTTGTTTGGGAATATTTTCTCCCATTCTGAGGGTTGTCTTTTCATCTTGTTTATGGTTTCCTTTGCTGTGCAAAGGCTGGCATATACCCTGAGAAAACCATAATTCAAAGAGTCATGTACCACAATGTTCATTGCAGCACTATTTACAATAGCCAGGACATGGAAGCAACCTAAGTGTCCATCGACATACGAATGGATAAAGAAGATGTGGCACATATATACAATGGAATATTATTCAGCCATAAAAAGAAATGAAATTGAATTATCTGTAGTGAGGTGGATGGACCTAGAGTCTGTCATACAGAGTGAAGTCAGAAAGAGAAAAACAACCAGAAGGATCAAAAAGTGGGAAGTGACCCAATTCCTGGAAATCCCCACCCCTTCCTGAAATAGCTGGAATACTCCTCCCACTCATTAGCCTATGATATTACCCACTCCTATAAAAACTGACAACCCCATACCCTGGTGCCTTTCTCACCTTCTGAGATGGCCCACACTCAGTGGAGTGTGTTTCTCTCTAAATAAATCCACTTCTTACCTATCAAAAAAAAAAAAAAAGAAAAAAGAAAAAAGAAAGAGAAAAACAAATACCATATGCTAACACATATATATGGAATCTAAAAAAAAAAAAAAAAGGGGGCTTCCTTGGTGGAGCAGTGGCTAAGAATCTGCCTGCCAATGGAGGGGACACGGGTTCGAGCCCTGGTCCGGAAAGATCCCACATGCCGTGGAGCAACTAAGCCCATGCGCCACAGCTACTGAGCCCGCATGACACAACTACTGAAGCCCCCGTGCCTAGCACTCATGCTCTGCAACAAGAGAAGCCACTGCAATGAGAAGCCCACACACCGCAACAAAGAGTCGCCCCCGCTCACCGCAACTAGAGAAAAGCCTGCGCACAGCAACAAAGACCCAATGCAGCCAAAAATAAAATAAATTTAATTTAATTAATTAATTTTTTAAAAAAGTTAGTTTCCTCCTTTAAAAAAAAAATTGGTTCTGATGAACCTAAGGGCAGGACAGGAATAGAGACACAGACTAGAGAATGGACCTGAGGACACACGGAGGGGGAAGGGTAAGCTGGGATGAAGTGAGAGAGTGGCTTTGACATATACACACTACCAAATGTAAAATAGCTAGCTAGTGGGAAGCAGCCGCATAGCACAGGGAGATCAGCTCGGTGCTTTGTGACCACCTAGAGGGGTGGGATAGGGAGGGTGGGAGGGAGACGCAAGAGGGAGGGGATATGGGGATATAGAATAGCAGATTCACTTTGTTATACAGCAGAAACTAACACAACATTGTAAAGCAATTACCCTCCAATAAAGATGTTAAAAAAAAATTCACGGCCCCTTCTTCCTTACTTAGCCTCAAGGGAGCTTAACAGGGCCTGATTAAGCAAGGAAAGTCATCAAACTTTCTTCGACAGCTCAGAAATCCCTGGGGTTGAGTTGAGTTTTCGGTGAAGGGTTCATGTTGGTGTCAAACCAGTTCCCACCATCTCGTCACTGTGCACACTGACAGCCAGGGGACACGCACTCAGGTCTGAGACCTGAAGAAAGAAACACCTGGCTGTGATTACCTGCAACTATAGGTTAACTTTTTATTAAATAGTTTCATGACCTGTTTCCAGGAGCGTGGGGACTTCAAAAGGAGCCCAGGCTCTAAGGATTCACCTTTCTGTGTCTGTCCTCGGGCCTGGCCTCCTTCCCGCTATCTACCACAGAGGCTTCTAGCTTTTTCCTCTTTGCTGAGCACCCAGGATTCCTTTTTCTTTTTCCCTGTACAAGTGGACAATGAGGCACTGAGTCATGTGACAATTTCAGCCCAACATGGCACGGTGATTCTCAGTCTGCCCCAAATCCCAACTACAGGGAAGAGAGACCTGACTTCATACCTGACTTAATCAGGGGAACCTTCCTCCCACTCAGAGAAAAAATAAAATAGTCTTGGAAGGAATCAAACTCTAAGTTGGCTAGTTCCTGACAATAAGAGAAAAGTCACTAGTGGCTGGTGTGTGTATATGAAGGGCTCAAGTTGCCTCAGTTTATTCTTACCTGGAGCAGGTTTGGCCAGAGGCTGGGTGGTAATTTAAAGCAATAAAGATGGAGACTATGAAAGAACTATATCTGGGGTGACCCAGAGTTTTTCCAAAACTCACTAGTATTGATACATAAGCCCTAAGAGGGTACGGATTTTGTTGTTTGGAACTTACAAGGTTCTCAATAAAAAATTATTACATGAATGCATGAAAGTCGGTAGGGACTAATGCCGTGGGTGATGGATAAACCCGTTTCCATCTGCTGATAGGATTTTGAGCATGGAGAGAAGCCTTCCACGCAAAGGAGGCGTCTGCACCCATCACTACCAGCACCAAGCCACCCCTACAGCCACTGAAAGTACTGCTAAGTACACTAATTGCTATCATTGTCTGTTCTACACCAGATATCACACCAGGCAATTTACATTGACACATTTAAGCTGAACTTCACAATAACCCTGTGAGGTAGGTATCACCATTTCCATTTTATAGATAAGGAAACTAAAGCTCACAGAAGTAACTTGTTCACAGTCTCACAGTTAATAAACAGCAAACTAAGGATTTTAATGTAGATCTGACTGACCCCAAAGCTCATTATTTTTTTTACTACACTACCAAGAAGTAAGGGGGAAAGTGATGCCTATTTGTGTGTTGTTATTAAAAAGGGATAGATGCAAGAGGGAGGAGATAAGACTCAAGAGGGAAGAGATATGGGGATGTATGTATACATGTAGCTGATTCACTTTGTTATACGGCAGAAACTAACACACCATTGTAAAGCAATTATACTCCAATAAAGATGTTAAAAAAGAGAAAAACAGGGAAACCATGTGCCTTGCCATGAGAAAAAAAAGAATCATCCCCAGTCAACTCCAACATGAGTCAATCATTTCCATGTTAATGTTATTATTTATGGTATTGATGCTATGGGTTACTATTATATTCTTCTAGAATTCATCTCAAGTTTGTAATACACGATCAGACATTTGTATGGGTTCTCACTAATTTATATACAGTGTCAGGCATAGAGGAGTCATGTCTTCTGGTGCATGCTCTATCATACTTAGAAGAATGTTAGTCACTGTGTAGAAGGGTCAAGAATCTGACACTTAAAGACTATGTAAATAGTTCCTTGACGCAACATACTTATTAACTGATTTTTGTGAAAGATTATGAACCATATTATGCCACCCCTAGAAATGACATATCATTTCACCATATAATTACCAAATTACATTACATGAATCAGGCATTATCAATGCATCCAATGATTTATAGAGCCAAATGTCAGTCTTCTAGAAAAGAGATGACATGGCATAGTAGATAGGCATCCAATATAAAATGGCAGGTTGTCTCCTTGGTCTGCTAAATATCAGAGAGACTAGAAATCTGCACAAGATGTTGATACAAAAATGAATACATCCTTCACCATTTAGTGAAAGAGAGAAGGTACAACTGGGATGACAGGGGCTAATGGGGAAAAGATGAAAACAACCTTTTCTCAATCTCCTCTCCTGGCTCTAGGCTAAGCTCTCAAAAATCCATGTCAATGGACCCATAGTTCCTTAACTAATTAATAAATTAATGCAATTTTTAAAAAACCACTTTGACCCACATTTTCCTCCATCTAGTGATCTATCTCTCAGATCACCTTTCCAGCAAAATTCTTCAAGAGTTGTTCATGTGAACTTTCTCTTCTCCAGTTTTCTCTCAAACCACTGAAACTGCTCTGAACACGATCCCCAGTGACCTCTGAGCTGTCAGATGCAATGGTCAACCCTGTCCTTTACCTCCCAGTTACACTTGATAGTCAATCACCCTCTCCTCCAAGAAGAGGAGAGAATATCAGTTCTTCACTTCACTTGCAGAATATCAGTCTCACTACCTTTTCTCAGTCTCCTCAGCATCTTCCTAATTCCTTCAACCCCTAGAAGCTGGAGACCTCCAAGTTTCAGTCCTTGGAATGCTTTTGTTCTCTAGGCGATCTCACCCAGTCCTTCCTGTTCAAATACAGTCTAAGTATCAACAGCCCCACATTCACATCTACAAGTCTGACCACTCCCTGAATGCCGGACTGACTCACCTTCTGCCCACTCTACATCTCCATTTGGATATTGAATAGGCATTTCAAACCTTATTTGTCCCAAACTGAACTTCTGACTCTCCCTACCCCCCAAATCTGCTTCACTCATAATCATCTTAACTCAGCTGATGCAACTCCATTCTCCTGATTGTTCTAGCCAAATACCTAGTGCCATTCTCGACTCTTCCATATCTCCTACACGTCTTAGGAAATCCCACTGGCTCTACCATAAACATATTTCCTGATTCTAAGCACCCCTCTGCAACTCACAGCTGCTGCCCCAGTTGAAGCCATGACTATTTTTAATTTATTTATTTATTTATTTTTGGCTGTGTTGGGTTTTCGTTGCTGTGCACGGGCTTTCTCTAGTTGCAGTGAGTGGGGGCCACTCTTCATTGCAGTGCGCAGGCTCCTCATTCCGGTTGCTTCTCTTGTTGTGGAGCACGGGCTCTAGGTGCATGGGCTTCAATAGTTGTGGCATGCAGGCTCAGTAGTTGTGGCACACAGGCTTAGTTGCTCCACGGCATGTGGGAACTTCCTGGACCAGGGCTCGAACCCGTGTCCCCTGCATTAGCAGGCGGATTCTTAACCACTGTGCCACCAGGGAAGCCCAAAGCCATGACTATCTTTACCCTGGATTATTGATGTTGCCTCCTTGCTGATCTGTCTGCTTCCACCCTTGTTCCCTACAGTCTGTTCTCCGTAAGGCAGCCAGAATGATCCTGTGAAAGCCTGAGTCCAATTACGTCACCCTTCTGTTTAAAAACATCCGATGGCTTCTCAGTGAAAGTCAGAGTCCTTACAGGAGTCGACGAGGCCCTATGTGACCTGTCCCCCAACACCTCTCTCAACTTTATGCCTCCTACGGTCCCCTTCACTCACTCACCTCCAGTTCCACCAGCCTCCTTGCTTTTCATAAACATATCATACCCACTTCTGCCTCAGGGTCTTTGCACTTACTGTTTCTTCTACCTGCAGTGCTTCGATATCCGCATGGCTCACTCCCTAACTTTATTAAGGTCCCTGCTTAAATGTTGCTGCCTCAGAGAGCCTTCTTGACCAAAACCCCACCCCTTTACTCCTTGTCCACTTAACCGGCTTTATTTTTCTTCATTGCATGTATCACCAGCTGATACCTTCTGTATCTGTGTAGCCTGTCTGCCCTTGCTTCACTGCAATCTCTATGAAGGCTGGAATTTTGGATATTGTATCCCAACTGCCAGAAGAGTCCCTGATGCCTAGTAGATGCTTAATAGAAATGTATTGAATGACTGGTTCACTTCCTGTAGGGAGTGAATCTTCCTTTTCTTTTTTTAAATTAATTAATTAATTAATTATTTTTGGCTGCATTGGGTCTTCGTTGCTGCGCGGGGCTTTCGCTAGTTGCAGCGAGCAGGGGCTACTCTTCGTTGTGGTGCACGGGCTTCTCATTGCAGTGACTTCTCTTGTTGCGGAGCACGGGCTCTAGGTGCGCACGCTCAGTAGTTGTGGCTCGCGGGCTCTAGAGTGCAGGCTCAGTAGTTGTGGCGCACGGGCTTAGTTGCTCCGTGGCATGTGGGATCTTCCCAGACCAAGGCTCGAATCCCTGTCCCCTGCATTGGCAGGCGGATTCTTAACCACTGCGCCACCAGGGAAGTCCCTGGAGGGAGTGAATCTTGAAGAGCAGGTAAGAATTAACCAGGCAGGTGAGAATGGAAGAGGATTCTGGGCAGAGGAAGTGGCAACTGGACACCACTCGAGGCCTGAGAGAACTCGGCAGATTCAGTAATTTACAAGTAGTTCTGAATGACTCTGAAGGACCCTCGCCATTAACATTCATGTCCTTTCAAGGATCTCTTGCAAAGCGGCACCCCTTCATCCCAGGGTTATCAAGCCATTGCTCGACTTGTTCCAGGGAGAGTCTTGAAGTCTGAGTTGGCTAATTGCTCCCTGGCTTAACAGGTCCCACCTGAGGACCAGAAGCTGGGGGTGGCGGGAAAGGTAGAAGAGGAGAGAGGAGCTCTCAGATTAATCCTGTGAGTTCATTACCCTGGAAAGGTGGGTCCAGGAAGGCCACGTCTGGCAGGTAACGGGCCTTGCCCGTGTGACCCAGCAGCCTCAGCACGGCAGCCACACTGAGTCGGTTGAAGGAAGCAGAGCTCCACAAGGCCTGATGAGCGAGGCTGTAAAGAGCTCACTGAAATGCACTGCAAAACCATTCACGGTCCCAGCAAGATGCTTCAAAACCAGGCCCAGAACTAATACAAAAAGAGGGCATCTTGATCCCAGTTCACAGTGCATGTGGGCAAGCCAGGCAGCACCTGCCAGGCGGCCTTAGTGCCATGCGAACTGGGAAGCTAAGTCCCACTGAATGTGCAGTCCATCAGTACAGGTCCCCTGGCTCCCAAAGGCTCTGGGATTTAGATCCTCAGCCTCCACAATGAGGCAGCTTCATGTTTCTCTTGCTTCTCCCACTGAAGCACCCCGAAGTGCTTTCCCAGGGAGGGTTCTTTGTCCCATTAGGTGGATGAGGTTCAGAGAAGCCAAGTCTTGCCTGCAGCCAACTTGCAAGTCAGTTCCTGAGGAACTGAGACCCAGACCTCCCAGGCTAGCATGGCTATTGGATGGCGTACTCCCAGAGACTCAGAGGTCAGCAGAGGCCATGGTGCCAGCCTTCCTGCATGGGAACTGAGGCAGACAAAGGAGACAGGCAGGCAGGTGTGGGGTGCTGCAGATCCATCAGCAGAGCAGGAAGAACAACCCAGAGCACATGTCCCCCACAGGGGGTGTCAGTGGCACTTCTTTGTAAATGAACGACATCACTAGTGAGGTTAGTAGCTGTATAATCATAAAATGCTGGAGTTGGAAGGGGCCCTGGGAGACGTCAATCCGATTTCTTTTGTTTTCTGGTGAGGAAGTAGATTCAGAAAGACTAACCCGCTGCCCAAGGTCACACAGCTGACTCAGGCCAGAGCGAGGACGGGGGCCTGTGGATCTTAAGCATTGACCTCGGGCTCTTTCCAATGACAGACATTCTTACAATAATCACCTGTTCTCTGATGGCACCTTGGAACAAGGTAAACGTCAGCCAGCTTCTCCCCTCTGCTTTCTTGCCATCGGAACAGAAATGGTGTGGAGAAACCAGGAGTGAAGGGGTGGTGTGCCCTGCTCGGACCTGTAACCTAAGACTCAAAACCCCCTGAATCTTCCACTCATTTGGTCTTGGAGCCAAAATTAGCACAGTCAGGGAAAAAAAGGCTGGGAAATCTCAGAGATGTACTTGGACAGCCAGCTTCTGGGAGCTGGTGAACCTGTTCTCGCCAATGTGGTCAGGCCCACTTCGGGGCAGGGCTCTAAGGGAGACGTGTCTGGAAGTGTTCTCAGGCTTCCTGCCTGGGCCTTCCACGATCATGGCTCTGGGCAGAGGTGGCAGCTGCCAGCGGGAGGCTCTCCCATCACTCCCCCACCAGGTGTTCTTCCCAGCAACCACAGCAGCTTGGCAGGGAGAGCCACCACGGGGTGCTGGGCGGGCAAAGAGGTGCAGCTCTCCCTCCTCTGCCATCCAGGTGTCAACAGATGGGTTATGGATCTGCCCCTCCCTTAACAAATAAACAGGACTTTTACGGGCTGAGTAATCCCACACGGGATAAGCCAGACTGTCAGTTATCCAGCTTTCCCAGATAGGGCCTAACCTCCCTAGTCCTGGATCACAGAGCCAGGCCCAATTCCTGTAAGGAGCAGTGTTTCTAGAAGGCTGGCCATCCTGGGGGCAGCGGCACGTCCCCACCCCCCATGGAGTCACAGGGAACCAGGTAGTCCTGGGAGCCGCCACTCGTCCTTTAGACCCCCGCCACCCGCCCGCAGTGGCAAACGTCCCCTGCAGTTCCCACAGTCTGCATGCTCGTGGCTCTGTGCAGGTGCTGCCCACCCTCCCGTTCAGCCCCACGAGAGCAGAGAGTGAAACGCGGACAAGACGGCTGAAGGAAGGAAAACGCCCCCTTGCTGAGAACAGCCTCGGCCCCAGACCTCTCCACCCTTCTCCTGACAGCCTTCTAACCTCAGGAAAACAGGCCAGGAGGCAGGCTCTTGGGCCACTTTCCTCTTTCTTCTGATTCCCGTCCAGTGCCTGGCCTCTGAGTGAGAGAGGCAGTCTGGCCGGGTCCTGGGGTCAGATTGTCCTGGGGTCACTTGCTTAGATGTCACTTACCTTTCTGAACCTCAGTTTCCTCATCTGCAAAATGGGGACAGGAACACCTCCCCTCCCCACCTCACCTAATTATGAGAATTTCGTGAGTTTGAATAAAGGAAAGCTTGAACACGCTGGGGAGGACTCCACTCCCACGCCAGATCCGTCCTCACCTTGTTCCTGTGGGCAGTCACTTCCAGACACTGCTGAGTGACAAGTGGGCTCCCACCCGATGGAGGGTAAACGAGGTGGGCCCTGGGGTTCCCATTTGCCCTCCCTCCTTCCCACACAGATTCTACAAGAGTAGTACCAGGCACTGTTCAAAGGCGCAACAGACAAAATCCCTAACGTCAAGGGGGCGGGCGGCAGAACTCACGTCCCCGATGCCAATGGCCTGATTCAGGAGACATACACTTCGGGACAACACACCGTCTCAGCCTTCAACAAGCCCCTGATTGATAAATACCAGTAATGATGGCAGAGCTTTCTGGATCTTTCAGGCCCAACCAAACACCAGCTGAGAAGCTGGGGAAACCAGCAATGCAACTCTGTCCGAGGGGTTGCCCACCTCCCACCTTCTGACTGCACACAAGCCTGTTTTTCAGCGCGGGGTCACGCTGGGGTGAGCCGTCAATCTGGGCGCTGGAGCCGCTCACCTCTGACTTAGTCACAACCTCCAGGTTTGTTAACTCCCAAGCGATGAATTGGCACTTTTCACCCAGGGATGACTACTGGACCCTTGAAAGCCTCATTAAGCTCCGTGACTTAATGACTCTCCTGTTTAATGGCAGCAAAAGCCGTTTAAGTGGCCACAGCTGCCAGGAACTGGGGGAAAAGAGTGAAACTTTGCGAGCAGGTCGGGAGCAGCGGCAGTCATCCCCGGCCCGCCGCCGCTCCCCCGGCCCTGATCTAGGCCTGTTTTGACAGCTCCCGAGCTGGTCCCGCAGGACAGCAGGGGGGCTGCTCCCTTGCCTTTCCGCGGGGCTCTCCTCCAGCCCATCTTTTGCCGCAGGGGGAAGGAAGAACAATCAAGCATTGTCTTCAGGCCCGGTGTGCCAGGGCCTCCTGGAATAAATGTTATTTGCCTGGGAGGGGAACTGGCTGGGAGACAGCTCCCAGAGTAGTCAGGGCTGCAGAGGAGGAGACGGAGGGCCGTGATGCTTGGGTTTGGTTTTATTGTGAGTTTAATCTTTTTCTCCCTTAGTTCTGCGCATTTCCCCCGCCTCCCCACCCAGAACAGGCCATTAAACAGGAAGCCAGTGCTGTACAGGGGCTCTGCTAAGAAGAAACAAAAGGGATTTTCTGCGGCGTGTGCCCCTGGTCACTCCCTGCCCAGCTCCGGGTGAGCAAAGGGTGTGCATTCTGGGGACTCTCGAAGGCTGCAAAGAACATCACGGAGTGGCCCATCTAGATACCATGGCAACCCCTGGGCACCCCGATGTGGTTTACGGCTCTGTCCCTAAACTCCTCAGCTAGTACTGCCAGGGCAGCAGCCCCCTCTGTGGGTCTGGGGAGACTGGGGCCCCAGATGTCAGCAGCGGTCAGCATTTGTTGAATTCCTACTGTGTACCGCTCACCAGGTGCATCTCCCTTCTCCTTCGTGTCTTTTGCCCCTGGAAAGCCTCGCGTCTCTCCAGAATAACAACTCAAGACCAACCATTTAATATGAGACAGACATTTGAGGGGCCACTCCAGAAAGGCCAAGCCCCCTGACCGTCTCGGGAGAAGGAGCGGGTAGGAAGCACAGGGCCGTGCTGCCTGTGACAGCCACCGAGCCCTCGGGCAGCGAAGGGGCACTCTGCTGTGCAGTCAGAAGTCCCCCTTTCCTAACCACGAACCTTTCCTTCATCCCTAAAATCCACTCTGGGAACAAGCTACCTACCCAACAGCCATGACAACAGCTATCGATGATTTAAGTACGTACTGTGTATCGGGCATTGTGCTAAGTGCATTAAGTATACCATCTCATTTAACAGAATGATACCTGTTCAGTCCAATTCCATAGGTTGGAAATGAAGCTTGGAGAGGGTTCGGAACTGGTCCAAGCTTACACAGTTACTAAGAAGGCTTCAAACCCACCTCTATCTGCCCCCAAAGTCCTAACCTCTCAGAGGCCCTTCCCAGAAGTGGGGATGGATTTGGAAGACTCTCCCACGCCCCTGTGCCACTTTCCCGTCAGCCAGGACACACCTTTGCCAAGGAAGGTGCACTCTAGGACCGTGGCTCTTTGGGCCATCCTGCCACCTTCATGCGCTGGGGATCCTTTGTTCCCAGAGGGCAGAGCCCCTGTCTGTGTACTTTACTCAATTATTTTTGTATACAAAATAGTTCAGTGCCTTGCTCAGTGCCATGTACAATTAGAGATTTAATACATGCTTTTTAAGGGTGATAAGGATCTCACCAGCTCAGCCAGTGAAATAAACATTTCCCCCCCCGCCCCTCAAGGAGAAACAAAGAGCCAGAGAAGGCTGAGCCACCCCGGGCACTCAGCACGGTGCTGGAAAGCACAGGCATGTGAGTCCACAGACCTGGCTCACACGCTAGCCAGCTGACCTTGGGAAGTCAAGGTTCTTCAAATGTGGGGGAAGGTCACAACGCAAACACAACCTTATAAGTAACTTACAGGTAACCTTACAGGTAACTGTGAAGATTCGGTGAGAACGTGCCCACAAAGCTCTTAGCAGTCTTACCTGGCAAAGCAGGTGTTCAATGTTGGTTTCCTTACTCAGTGCATCTTCTTTCTTTCAATGGAGCTCTCATCATGAAAGAATCTTGATTCACCTCTGCCTTGGGGACATTCCCACCATCAACCACTGCTGGCACTCTCAGTGCCTCAGTTTCTGCATCTGTAAAACAGCAAGGAACAGGTGACTTAATATTCGTTAAGTCCTTAGAATGGTGCCTAGTACATAGTAGTTATTAAATAATTACAGGTATTTTATAAATGTTGTTACTGTTATTCTCTCTTAAAGTTTTGTGAGGAATACATGAGATGACGTATGTGAAAACATGTTATAACCTGCAACGATGAGCACTCGCACACACTGAGAGAGTGAGAGGGGAAAAGACCTGGCCTCAGACATGTATTTGAACAGTTTCAAAACCCTCAACATGAAACACCAAACCACTCCTCCAAAAAAGCAGTCATTCACCTTCTGGTTTTTGTTTGTTTGTGTTCTATTTCAATTTAGACCAGATCTTCCATGTTATGTGTCTGCTTGCATTTCATTTAGGTATCCTCCATCACCACATACCATGGGCAACGTTAAAAGCAGCAGCACCCGGTCTAAGCAGTCCTTGGATGTCTTAGTGTGTATTCTCTATACAGTTAAGCTCTGTCTCTCCCTCCCAGGTAATCCAGGCAGGCAAGCCACCCAGTGAGGGGGAGTTGCTGCTAGCAGATTAATGGCTGAAAGCCCACTAATACCACCCCTCAAGGGCTCGTAGCAAAAGCTCCTGGGCCCACATTTGGCCAGGTTTAGAGTGTGTCTGGTCAATTAGCCAAACAAGAGTCACTGAGTGTGACTTTGTGCCCAGCACCATGATAGAAACCATGGGGTACGTAAAGGAAGTGCCTATGCCATGGGCCCTGCCCTTATGAAGATCACCTGACTGATGGAATAAGACGGAAGAAAATGAAACAATGAGAGAATCATAAAAGGCAGTGACATAATGAAGGGTTAGACTTTATGGCCCAGAATATAAACATTGGACCATGGAGTAAAGGGAGATGGGTGAAGGCTAGCGAGGGAGGGGAAAGACTCGTGCAGGAAGAGGTTTGTCAGCTGGGCCCTGATGGATGTGTAGGAGTCGCATTGGTGTAAGGGAGAGTGGCATTCCAAGTTGGGAAAACTGTGAGAGAATTCTAGGAGGTAGAAGGACTGTTTATAGGACAGAGGTGAACCAGGCATGTCTGGAGCAGAAGGAGTGCAGCCTAACTGCCAAACCTATCACTGCTTTGCAAGAACCAGGAAAATGAATTCCTATTGGTAATAAAACTAGTTGAAGGTGGTCTGGTTTGTCCTATTTTGCCCCCTACATTAGCTACAGGTGAACTTTAGCGAGTCACTTAACCCCTGGGAGAGTCGCTCTCCTCCCCTGTAAAATGGGGATGGTAATACACGTCTATCAGTAAGTGTGAGAAGTAAAAGGTGGTGATTCCCAGGCGCAAGTGCTAACAGACAGGTAATGAGGGCAGTTCTCCCCCCAACTCTCGGGCGGTGTCTCCCCGCTCACGCAAGGACGGAGAACCCGGCTCTGTGTCAGTTTCCTGCTGTTGATCTTGATCCACAAGGGGTGCAGGAGAAGCCTGCCTCAGGCCCACCCCCCAGAAAGCACGATCGCCCCCGACTGCGTGGGGACAGAACAGATACCCTCCAACTTGACGGCGCCCTTCGGAGCCCGGGCTTTCTGAACCGAGCCAGGGGTCCCGGCCAGGGAAGGGAATCCTCCTCCTGCCTTGCCACTCTCTTCTCTCTCCTCCTCGAGAGGACAGGGAGGTGGGAATGGCCTAAGGAGAACTCACAAGTGCTCACTGGCCGAGGAAACAAAGGTGGTGGGGTTACGAGTCGCCCGGCGGCATCGGAGCGCAGCTCAGAGAGGCGCCCGAGGAAGAAACGAGTGTGTTTGTGAGCAGGGGCCGCGGGGGCTGCTCGGGTGGGAAACAAACCACCGACTGAGACGCGCTGGAAGGTAGCAGTAGCTGACGGACCAGCCCCGCACCTCCTGACAGTGCCCTCGGCCAGCTTTCAGGGCCCCGAGTCCAAGTTTCCGCCACAGACTCAGGGCCGAGGCTGTTCCCCAAACGCTCGATAGCTGTTTCCCCACCGTGCCTCGCGCAGATCCGCGGCTCAGCGCACCTGCCTTCTCCTCCCATCCGGCCGCCTAGACGGAATCGCTGAGAAGGGAGCGTGGCCGCGGTGTCCGGGGACGCTGCCCGTCTGCCCGCAGCGCGGAGCCCGGCTGTGCGGCCGGAGGGGACCGCCAGGTCTCGGGATCCCGGGGCTCCGCGCCGGCCTCCTTCCTCCCGCGCCGGGGAGCGCGCGGCGGCTGCGACGCCCGCACTCCGCAGGGGACCCTCCGGGGCAGCCGCGGGATGCGCGGCTCCTGCGCACGCGCGCGTCCACTGCCCGCAACTCCACGCTGCGCCCTCGGCGTGGGAGGGGGCGGCACGACAGGCCGTGTGCGTCCGCGTGTGTGTGCGTGTCTGCGCGAGCACGCACGTGTGAGTCCGTGTGTGTCGGTGCATGTGCGCAGCCGTGCGTGCACGTGAGCACGAGCGAGGGTTGCGAGGCAGGGGCAGGGCGTGTGCGCGCGTGTCCCTGTGAAGAGGAACCGAAAGGGAACACCCTACTAGGGAATTCTAAGCAGCCCAACACGGCTTGAAGCCACTGGAGAGAAACCCCTAGAATGTAGGCTCCTTGAGGGGGGATTTGCGTTTGTTCACTACCGTACCCCTAGTGCCCATTACGGTACCGGTAGTTAGGAGGCGCTTAATAAATAGTTGTTGAGTTAATGGCTGGATCCCGGGGGTGGAGGGAGGGCCTTCTGGAACTGCAGAGAGTGAGAACAAAGCCGCATTTCACCTGCTTGGCTATTCTTCCTGGTACCGGCCCTGGCTCTCCCTCCAGCCCAGCCCTTCTCCACATCCAGGGGGTGCCAGGTTTACTTCCTTGCTCCCACTCTGCCACCTTCTCCCCTTGACCTCTCTGTTTCCCCGTCTCTGGCCTGTTAGCCCACCGCTGTCAGAGAGGGGCAGACAGGAAAGCAAAGGAGCTGAACTCTACCAGTAGAACACTGCCCCGGGGGCCTACCCCTTCTGGAAGCAAATGGTACGATGAGGCGAGGCTGGGCACTGTTCCTCAGCTCCTCCACTGGGGTATTTAGCCTCTGAGCTTCACTTTCCCCACTTTAAAATAGCAGCCGTTACATTGCCTCACAGCTTTGCTGAGAAGAGTCAAGGAGAGAGATAGTGGAAGAAAAAATTCTAGAACACCTGGTGGGTCCTCCAGAAATGTTAGTTTCCTTCCTGAGGAGTAGGCAACATTCTGGAAGTGCCCCGTGTGTGGCTCGGGATTGGTTATGGTTTGGTAATCACTGCCAGAACACCCCTCCTTTTTGCACAAGATGCCTCGAGGGGAATTTAATGGTAGCTGAAAACTAAGGCAAGCTTCATTTCTAAAACATTCAGAAGTTAATATGCTATGAGTCATGTAATATGCTGGGGCTTCCTCACGCTCAGGAGGAAGCTTTCCCGAGTAATTAAACAATCACCTGGGGGCCAACCTGAAGTGCCCGAGCTCAGGCCTCTCCACCTGTGGACCTTCCTCTGCCCACACCGGCTGCCTCCACAGCTACTGGGGGAAATTAGCAACTTCTTCCTTAAGCCGTAGGAGACACTGTATGAAAACCTAATCCTACAATAACATTTTTCATCACTAAAGGATCAGATTTCACCCTTCTCAACCTGATTTAAGGACCCACCAGAAATAACAACCTTCATGGGGTAATTAGGAAATTATCCTCTTACAAATTGGTAGATGTCTCCTTTCTTTTCCTTGAGATGAGATGGGAAGGGTATTATTTTTCTTTTTCCATGGTGAAGCTGCTGCAATTAACCACACCACCTGGGTAATTGTTCACTTGTGGGTAAACTGATAGCCTGCCGTTCCAGGGTGTGCCTGCCAACGCACTCCAGAATAACGTTACAGCCTCCGAGTGGCCCTTCCTGATGAAAGGGAAACTTCAATCATATTTAGTAAAAGGAGCTCTTTAAACCTGGCCTGTCAATACCGTGGAGGTGGAGAATTACACCAAGGTTAAGCAAAGGTTTTCTAGAACTGGCTAGATGCTCATTTGTTTAAAGGGCTTGGGTGCATTCAGTCTGAGCCTGATCAGTACTGCCTGTTTCTAGGCTTGTGGAGAACAGTGCAAATATTCCAGAGAACCCCGGAGGTCCCTAAGGGACCCAGAAAGGATTTTTATTTGACAGCAAGGAGAAATTCCTAGCTAAAGATTTCTAAATGCTGATCTGTTTTAATTAAGAAAACTTCTAAGATGTTACCGGAAATGAGACCAGAACTCGAAGGTAAAAATGGAATTAACATCAGCCTCCTTTTTCCACTCTGACATATTCTATCTCATTTCCCCTTTCTCCCTCTCTCTTTCTCTCTCTCTGTCTCTCTCTCTCACACACACACAGAGCAACCATCCAACAGTCTTTTTTTTTTTTTCTAATTAACTAATTTTATTTATTTATTTTTGGCTGTGTTGGGTCTTTGTTGCTGTGTGCGGGCTTTCTCTAGTTGCAGTGAGCAGGGGCTACTCTTTGTTGCGGTGCACAGGCTTCTTATTCCGGTGGCTTCTCTTGTGGTGGAGCATGGGCTCTAGGTGCGCGGCTTCAGTAGTTATGGCACATGGGCTCAGTAGTTGTGGCTCGCGGGCTCTAGAGCACAGGCTCAGTAGTTGTGGTGCCCAGGCTTAGTTGCTCCACGGCATGTGGGAGCTTCCCAGACCAGGGCTTGAACCTGTGGCCCCTGCATTGGCAGGCGGATTCTTAACCACTGTGCCACCAGGGACGTCCCCATCCAACAGTCTTGACAAACCTCTTGGATTCATTAAGTTTCATGGAGTTTTCGATGTGCTAAAAGAGGTACTAAAAGATATGTCTGTATCTGTGTGTGTGTACATATACATATTTTTTAGCACTTCTGATAGCACTTGATGTATCCGAAGAGCTCACACACACATTCTCTCACTTAATGCAGTCGGCAGAAGAAAGGCTGCCTGGCAGGTGTCATTTCACCAAGGAGGTAACTGAGACTGAGACTCTGGGAGGTAAACTGACTTGGGTAATATCACGCCATCAGGGTAAGATACAGCCTGATTTGAACCCACCTTCCCTCCCAGGTCATCTACCATACCTGAGAGTTTATTAGAGATGCCAGTCCTCAGGCCCCACCTCAGTCTGGCAGGGGGGCCAGAAATCTGTGTTAACAAGCCCTCCAGGTCATGCTGGTGCACGCTGACGTTTGAGAACTACTGCCTTATAGCCTATGAGAAAATACCCAGACACCTGCCCAAGACTAACTGACACTGATCAGTTCCTTATAGTCTAACTACACCCACCTAACACTCACCATTCCCGAAACATTTTTATTTTTGATACCATGTTCCTGTTATCTTGAACAGCATTTCTTTTCTTCTCTGCCTGGCAAACTCCTGCTAATCATTTAAAGCCCAGTTCAAAGACCTCCCCCTCTCAAGATTTCACCGTCTTCTCCAGCAGTCCCACTTACCCCTTTCCCTGTTCCCCTACAGCACCGGGACATACCTCAACAGCATTGTCATGCCCGGGGCTTCAGTTTCTCTGCATCCCCCTCATGGTGGACTGTAAGGTCGGCAACTTTGTCTTATTCCCTCTCGGTACTCCCAGTACCTAGCACTGTGCCAGGAATATGGTAAGTGCTTAATAAATATGTATTGAATTAAGGAATAAGTGAATGCATGAGCCTAAGTATTATGACAAGTGTACTGAGTAATAGAGACAGATGACTGGCCTGGGGGCACACAGCTGGCTGCTCCAGAGCCTGGTATGACCCCCAGGCATCCTGACACCCAGCCCAGGATACTAATTCTCTCGACTCTGGACTTTAGGTAATGTAATTGTTAAACAAGAGAGTCATTTTTGGCTACTTTGTGACAGATAATTATGCCAAACACACCGAACAGAGAAAATTCTTCCCTTCAGGCTACAGAGCTGGGACTTCACTAGGTCACAGCCTCTGTCAGTTATCTCTGCATCTCTGTGTGTTTGTATTTATATATGGCACCTATCACAAGGGTATCCAGACCAACTATTAAACCAGTTATAATGCCCGGGAACCAATTTATGGCAGCCAGCAATTAGATCCATTCGTGTTTTAACTTTTTCTCCCTTTGAAGTTTAATAGATGGTTATTATGATGTTGTCTTTACTGCCTCCAAATCTGCAGGCTGCTCAGAGCCTAAATCTGCAGCGAGAGAAGGTTAGACTTTTGAGGGAAACTGCAAACAGCTCTCAAGAGGAGATCCCTGGAAGGGGCATTACTGGGTCACAGGGTTTGTGCATCTTCACCTTTACCAAGTATTACTAAGTTGTTCTGCAAACTGGTTCAACCAATATATGCCACCACCAGCAACAAATAAAACCTTCTGATTTCCCCACATTCTTATCAACACTTAACGTAATCAGACTCAATTTTTTAAATGGATGCCTGTGAAATTATATCTCATTGTTATTTTCATTTTCCTCATTACTAATGAAGTAAAAAATCTTTCTATAACCCACCCAGGTTTCCTCTTCTGTGAATTGCCTGTTCAGAAATATCCTTTGTCTGTTTTTCTGTTGGGTTGTTTGTCTTTTTCTTACTGATTTGAAATTCTTTATATATTCTGGATACTCACCTTTTTTTCTGCTATGTGCATTGCAAATCTTACCTCCCTGTGAGTAACTGGTCTTTTAAGTCCATCTATGGAGTCTTCTATTGTACCGAAGTTTCAATTTTTACTATAATCAAATGTATCAGTCTTTTACTTTATAGTTTAAGCTTTTTATACATTAGCAGATTCTTCCCCATCCCAAGTTCATATGATATTGCATGTATTTTTGTCTAAAACTTTTCACATTTAGGTCTTTAATCCTTCCAGAATTTTTCTTTTTTTTTGGTAAGGTGTAAAGAAGAGATCTACTTTTTTTTTTTTTTGGCCGTGCTGGGTCTTCGTTTCTGTGTGAGGGCTTTCTCCAGTTGCGGCGAGCAGGGGCCACTCTTCATCTTGGTGCGCGGGCCTCTCACTGTCACGGCCTCTCCCGTTGCGGAGCACAGGCTCCAGACGCGCAGGCTCAGTAGTTGTGGCTCACGGGCCCAGCCGCTCCGCGGCATGTGGGATCCTCCCAGACCAGGGCTCAAACCCATGTGCCCTGCATTGGCAGGCAGATTCCCAACCACTGCACCACCAGGGAAGCCCAGAGATCTACTTTTATCTATTCCCATATGCATAAACAATTAGTCCAAACCCACTAATTGAATATTTCATTCTTTCCCAATTGATGTGAAATGCCATTTTCTATTGGTCCACTGGTCTTTTTCAAGGATCAGCAAAATTTTCTGATAGTAACTATTTTATAGCTTGTGGGCCATAGAGTCTCTGTGACAATTACTCAGCTCAAAAGCTACTAATGAGTATGGCTGTGCTCAACAAAACTTTATTTACAAAACAGGCCGTGGGCTGGATTTGGCACATAGGCCAGTGGTAACCCCTAGTCTATTTATTTTTGCACCAATATGGCACTGTACAATTATGTATAGTTTTATCTTTTACCTCTCTGTTTGGAAGAGTCCATTTCCCCTCCTTGCTCTTCTTTAAAATTGTCAAAGGCAGGCAGCCCCAGCCCCAGATGCAGGCAGCTCTAGATCAGGGCAATGCTCCCCCAAGAGGAGCAGAATCCCTGAGGAAAAGCGGAACCCATGCTCCCTGAGGGCAGCTGCATCCATGAGGGAGAAGGTGCGGGCCAAGCTGGACTCCACATGGGTTTATCGGCGGCTGTGTACCAGCCAGACACGTTGCTCCAAAGGCGAGCGAGTCAGGGGACACAGAGAGGTTCAGAACACGCTTAGGAACAGCTCTCCTCACGGAAGCCGGGAGCAAAAAAGGCGCTCCCTTTAGCGTTACGAGTTACACATTACAAGTTTTAAATTGTTTCATCTTCCTGGCGAATTACTTTTCCTTTTATCCTGTATTAACTTTATGACTAATACTACTTTTTGATTTAAAAAATCTATTTTGTGTGACATTAAAGAAGCTACACAGCAACTTTTAAAAATTAGTTTATGGCTGGTTTATCTTTATTCAGCCCTTTACTTCTAACCTGTGTCATTGCATTTTAGTTGTGTCCTTTTCAAATAGCATGCAGCTGAAATTTTGGTGGTGGCGGTAGGGATTGCTGAGTAAATTTACTTCTTTTTTTTTAGAACTTTAAAATTTTGTTTGTTTCTTTCTTTTTTGGCTACACCACGCAGCATATGGGATCTTAGTTCCCCAACCAGGGATCAAACCCACACCCCCTGTATTGGAAGCACAGAGTCTTAACCACTGGACTGCCAGGGAAGTCCTGTTTCTTTTTATTTTGAAAATGTTTAAGCCTATACTAAGATTCACCAACTGTTAAATTCTTGCCAAGTTTGTTCCTCCCACCTCTCTCCCCCACCCACATATACATATATATATATAATATTTTTTTACAAATATCTGAAAATTGGCTACACATATCAGGACACTTCACTCCCAAATATTTCAACACATTCCCAAAGAACAATAACATTTTTTATACAACTACATCACCATTACCACACCTAGGAAAATCAACATTAATTCAATAATATCTTGTAATATTCAAATTTTCCCAATTGTGCCAAGTACATGTTTTCTAGCTGTTTTCCCCTGTGATTTAGGAACTATTCAAAATATATATATTGCAACAGCTCATACAGCTCAATATCAAAGAAACAAACAACCCCATCCAAAAATGAGCAGAAGATCTAAATAGACATTTCTCCAAAGAAGACATACAGATGGCCAACAGGCACATGAAAAGATGCTCAGCATCACTAATTATTAGAGAAATGCAAGTCAAACTACAATGAGGTATCACCTCACACCAGTCAGAATGGCCATCATCAAAATGTCTACAAATAATAAATGCTGGAGAGGGTGTGGAGAAAAAGGAACCCTCTTACATTGTTGGTGGGAATGTAAATTGGTGTAGTCATTATGGAGAACAGTATGGAAGTTCCTTTAAAAACAAAAAATAGAGTTACTGTATGATCCAGCAATCCCACTCCTGGGCATATATCTGGAGAAAACTCTAATTTGAAAAGATACATGCACCCCCAATGTTCATAGCAGCACTATTTACAATAGCCAGGACATGGAAGCAACCTAAGTGTCCATTGACTGATGAATGGATAAAGAAGATATGGTACATATATACAATGGAATATTACTCAGCCATAAAAAGAATGAAATAATGCCATTTGCAGCAACATGGATGGACCTAGAGGTTATCATACTAAGTGAAGTCAGATAGAGAAAGACAAATATCATACGGTATTGCTTATATGTGGAATCTAAAAAAATGATACAAATGAACTTATTTACAAAATAGAAATATACTAGCAGACATAAAAAACAAACTTATGGTTACCAAAGGGGAAGGGGGGATAAATTAAGAGTTTGGGATTAAAATATACACAGTTCTATATACAAAATAGATAACCAACAAGGACCTACTGTATGACACAGGGAACTATACTCAGTATCTTGTAATAACCTATAATGGAAAAGAATCTAAAAAAGATTATGTATATATATGTATAACTGAATCACTTTGCTGTACACCTGAAACTAACACAACATTGTAAATCAACTATATTTCAATAAAAACTATATATATATATATATATATATATATATATATATATATATATATATATATATATATATATGGCATCTGGTCACTATATCTCCATAATTTCCATCAACCTAGATATTCCCTCCCCCTGCCTTCTGTTCTCCATTTGACTGAGTCCTTTGTAGAGCCCAGGCCTGTTGTCTGCAATAAGCTCCACATTCTGGATTTGTCTGACTGTTTTTCCATCATTAGATTCATCTTAAACATTCCTGGTAAGAACACCATGTAAGAGATGGGTGTATATTGTGGGTAATGCCAAGCTCATCTCCTTGGTTAAGTTAGTAATTGCCAGATTTCTCCATTGTAAGGGCACATTTTCTCCTTTCTAACTAAACAGTTATCTATGGAGGGATTCCTTAAGACCAAGTAAATATCTTTCACTTGATTGTTTTAGCATTCATTGATAATCCTCCCTTGCATAAGTGGTTACATTAGGAGTTACAAAATAGTGATGTTGTAATTCCATCATTATATATATATATATATATATATATATAAAATATGTATTATATATATATATCAGCTGGCATCCTATATATATATATGTGTGTGTATATATATAAAATATATTTGTATATCAGCTGGCATCCTTCCGTAAAGAAAACATTTTTCTTCCCCCATCCCCATCTTTCTCTCTCTCAACCTCTCACTCTGTCTTCTCTCCTTTCAACTTTATTAAGATATAACTTTCCATAGCACAAATTACACATATTTAAAGTGTATGATTTGATGACTTTTAACCATGTGTATAACCCCATGAAACCATCACCACAGTAAAAATAGGAACACTTCCATCACCTCCAAAAGTTTCCTCATTTTCCAATCCAAGACAACCACTGATCTGCTTTCTGTCACTATAAATTTGTTTGCATTTCCTGAAATTATACATAAATGGAATCATACACTAGTTACTTTTTTGCCTGGCTTCTTTCATTTAGCACAATGATTCTGAGATTCATCCATGTTCCTTTTTACAGCTAACATTCTATTGTATGAATATACCACAATTTTTTATCCATTCCCCCGTGGATGAGCATTTGGGCTGTTGCCAGTTGAGGGCTAAATCCTGAACCTAAAAAAAACAATAATCATAATCAGTTGAGAAATCAGAGAAAAGTGAGAGAAAGTAGTATAATTCTCCCATGAAAATTAGAGCTTAACTATTAACATAGGAACATTACTGGCTCAAAGGAATCCACTCAACATCAAGGCAAAAGCTAGAGCAGGGAACAGTGAGCTGCAGAGTTGAATATTAAACTTGTTATTTCTGGGAACCAGCGCAGGAGCATCAGGTAAGAGAGAGGCAATCAGCGTTGCTTCTGGCTATTGGCACTGGTGTAAGTATGTTTTCATGGCCCTGTCTGCTAATAATGATGTCGTTCTTGGAAATAAAATAAATATTAATGTGTTTACATGCATTATTTACTTTATACAAATTCTATGAGTGGTGTGCTAAGAAATAACAAGTTTTGGAGACCAAAATAAGTCTCTAAGTGGGCAATTTTGGCAAATAATTCTGTGAAGTCCTGTTAACCTTGTTAGAAGATACGAATGTTATATTATTTGAATGTTACAAAATGTTCATTGGTGTTTCTAGTGTTTAAATATTCACCCTAAGTTACAGTTCTTTGCAAATATTTTGACAAAAGACATACAATGAGAAAAACAGATTAATGTTGTTATGAAATGATCTAATAAGAGACCAGAAACTGATCTAAAATTCAAATTTAAAAAAGCAACGTCTAGGGCTTCCCTGGTGGCGCAGTGGTTGAGAGTCTGCCTGCCGATGCAAGGGACACAGGTTCGTGCCCCGGTCCGGGAAGATCCCACATGCCGCGGAGCAGCTGGGCCCGTGAGCCATGGCCGCTGAGCCTGCGCGTCCGGAGCCTGTGCTCTGCAACGGGAGAGGCCACAGCAGTGAGAGGCCCGCGTACCACAAAAAAAAAAAAAAAGCAACGTCTATTTCAGTGGCAAAACAAAAACCAGTCCAAACAGACAAAATATTTTTGTTACTAAAAAAGGAAATGACCTGATCTGAAGCAACATGTTCACTAATCGCCCAATTTGAAGATGCTTTTGAACACATCCTCAACCAACCAATTCCACGAACCTTAACACAAGATGAAAGACATTTTTCTACATCTGGAATGCTTGTCCTAAAACTAAGATTTCACTACTGGATAGTAAAATTCATGCTTGTGTGATTTACAATTTTATTTTAAGAGTAAGGTTTAAATATTAAATATTTGTGATATTATCTTTGGATTTTTAAAACGACTTTTACTTGGCATTTATTCTGTGTTAATGTTTCCTTCTAATTTTACCTTCTAATTACTATCAAATGCCTATATCAGGTAGAGGTCATTTTTACATGTTATGGAAACATAATTTTGTCACAATATTTTGGTTCACGATACTAATAGCCAAGCATTTATTATTACACTTTTTTTTCCACAGAAAACCTTTCAAACTTTTCGTATAACCCTATCACAGAAGAACTATTCATTGTCTATTATTGTAGCCAATCTTTATTATTTAAAAACACATAAGTGAAGTGTTATGGAAAAAATACAGAATAAATTGTGATTTGGGGAATTCCTGGGAATTCCAATTTCTTGTTTCTGCCTCACCAAAATTATTATCTGTCAGGAATTTGGAAACAGTAGCCTGTATTAAAGCAGCCATAGTGAAAGTAGAGAGGAAAGGAAAAAATAAAGAGGTATTTAAGAGGTAAATCATCAGATTTAGTGGCTGATTTGATGTGAGAAATAGGGGAGAAATGACTCTAGAATAACTTTTTAAGTGTCTGGTTTTGCAGACGTGGACGATGAAGATTTCAGGAAGGAGAGCAGTGTGGGGCAGTGAGATTGCTGGAACACAGAAAGTTTTAGGAGCCTGAGTCATGCGGTTGAGAGTGTCCTCAGCAAAGAGGTCTGTTCTAGAGATGGAGGCTCAAGACTCAGTAGCAAATAGATAGGAGTCAGAATCATGGGCAAGTCAGTATTTGCTTCCAGCTATTTCAGACATGTTTAGTACATCTACCATAAAGCAGAAGAGGTGGGTGTTTGGGAGCAGTAGGGGATAATTATTTTACTGCTTTCCCAACCTTATACACTACCTTAGTCATTTTGGCAAACAAAATATGACAGCTGGTTATGGTTTTTAGCCTCTCAGAACTTCTGAAGTTACAGATTTATGTACGTCAAAAAAATGAAACAAATGCCTTTTGCTTTTCCTTTAGTTGAAACCAAAATTTTAGTGAGGAGAAGAAATCTTCTTTCCCTCTTCCTTTTCCTTTAATTACAACATTTTAAAATATAGAGGAAAAACTTATGAAAATGAGTTAAATCAACTAGGAAGTAATGTAGAATAGAATAAGAGATGAAGAGACCACTATCTGATGTGTTATCTTAATGTAAAATGGTAATCTCGAGTGCTGTGAGGACCTCATTCTAATTACTTTTTTAAAAATTGACTATCTGTGACAGTGTATGCTATAGAACTTTTAGTTAAGCAAAGGCTCCAGAGTTAGACAAATTAAGGTTTGAATCCTGACTCCACTGCTTCTGAGCTGTGTGACCTGAGGTGAGCTGTGTAATCCCTCTAAGCTTCAGTTTCCATAGATGCAAAATGAGTCCTCCTTGACTTCTCCCATTCTCTAACCCATCCACCAGGCACCTACTAAGCGTTTCTTGCATCTGTCACCCTCTCTCTATCCACACTGCCAGTACCCAAGTCCAAGCTATGGACATCTCGTGTATGGACCCTTACAACAGCTGGCTGTTGCTCTCCCCACATTTAATCTTGCTCTCTTGAAATCCATTCTTGGTCCCACAACCAGAGTGATCATTTGAAGACATAAACTCTACATTTAAAAACCCTGTAATATCTCTCCTCTGCTCTTAGCGATCACCACCTACCATCACCCCGACAAATGGGGCGCCTATCTCTGGGCCCCCTCGGGCCTCGGGGTCTTTGCACAAATTGAAGACAACCTCCGTCTCCTCCACCTCATGCACTTTGACTACCTAACCCAGTTTTATCCTTCAAGTCTCAGCTTGGAGGCCACTTTCTCAGGAAGTCTCTCTCCTCCATCCCCCAATTCTGGATTAGATTCCCTTTATGGGTGTTCCTATAACACAATATACTTCTCTCATCCATTCTGCATTCTGTTTTTCCTAATTTTACATTAAATTTTTAAATAATTACTTATTCTATTAGTCAGGGTTTTATCAGAAAAATAGGAGCCACTGTGTATGTTGCAAGTATTAAGAGTTTTAAGATGGGGAAGTAACGTTTATGCAGCCACTGGGGAAGCAAAGATCAAAAAAGTCCTTGTAAATGCTCTCAGCCTGCAGCAATGAAGCATGTGAGCCCCAAGAGCTGACCTGGGAAACTACAAAACTTATGAATCTCTGAGATGCTTCTACCAGCTATCTCAGCCTGCAGCATAACACAGGTGATTCTCTGAAAATCTATCTGAAAGCGGTTTGAACCCTGCATTTCTCTGTGTACCTGCCTCCATCTGCCTGGGGAGAATAATGATCCCCCCTTCTCCTCCCGCTTCCTCCTGTAAGTGCTTTGCATTGGATGATCCCTCCTGGAACCAGGCAGAGAAGAGGTTCCAGGAAATGCAGCTATCAGCTTCTCTTCTACAAGGCAGGAAGGCCTCAGAAGGGGATGTCAGTGATGTCCCGTTGACAACCCACAGTTCAGCACATCTATCCTATGACCACTGAAAACACTTATGTTAATGACATTGATGATATTGAGCTTGATAGATATTCTCCTTGTTCACTGGGCACCAGTGCCCAAGTTCCTGTAAAATCACACTGCCTGGCAATGCACGTTCAACATGGTCCGTACAATGAGTGTTATGACTGAAGGTGAGTTGTCTGTGTACTTTTTATGACTGCTAAATGGATAAGTGAGTCACATCCTTGGGTCCGACACACAAAAAGTGCTGAGAGCACTGCCCCGGATTGAAACCCACCGTCCTCACCCCATCCCGAGTACATCAAAAGCCAGATGATCAGTATCAAATTTGGACTCAATGCTCTTTAAGGCTGTCCAGGATTTATTTCCCCATTGTGAGTCTATGCTCTTTAATTTAGATTATAAACTCTTAGAGAGAAGGTGCCACATCTGTTTATTTCATCTGGTTTGGCTCTGTGCATTTAACAGATAATCTTTGGATTAACCATTGAAGGAAAAAGATGGCCTCAAACTTAATGAAGATTGAACACAGCTTATATCATCTTCCACAATTATAGTTATTGAAATGATCTTGGCAGACCTTCCTGCTCCAACACTGTAAACATGAGAGTGACCAAGATCCCATGGGGATGGGTGGGCGGAGCCCTGCTGCCAGACCTGTGGTCTGGGTGGTTGAGGGTGGCCCCATGTTTGAGCTACTCTCCTTCTCTGTTGTTTTCCTTCTCCACAGAAAGGAAGTGTCCACCTGTGCTGGTGTGGGTCTTCCTCCCTATTTGGCTATGCTCTGGAGATTCTTCAGGAAGGATGGGCCAATCACCTTTCCTGCCTGAGATGCTGAGGTTCCCTGCCAATGCTTGTGGGTGGAAAAGAGACCAAGGTAAATGTCCCTACTTTGCAATTGGAGGACACGAGGCTGGGGAGACGCAAAAGAACTCACTCTAGGATTATAGTCAATAGATGGGAGCGATGAAAATAACCTGAGTAATAGGCCCCATCACCTAATCTGCTGAGGATGGAAGGGTGGATAGCTAGATAGAGCTAGCAGAAAGAGACCTTAGTCATCTAAGCCAACCTCTTCATTTTATAGAAAATTGAAATCTGGAGAGGAATGGTGACTTGCTCCCTTATACTATTGAAAAACCTCCCTTTTTTGGATACAATCTGATCCTTTGTGCTTCTACTAGAGATGAAGTCAGGCTAATTCTAAACAACTGCATTCATTCCAGGACCCCAGGGAGCCAAGGAACACTTGCAGGGCCAATACTACCTACCTTTACCTGAAGTCCCAACAAATTAATTCAGCAAATAAATAAGTGAATTTCAGCTAAATAATCACAAGGTATGTATTTTAAATTCTCAGGCCAATGAGGTCACAGAATAATCTAGAAGGAAGAAACTAAGCAAAAGCAAATGCTGTAAAACACAACTGGAATAACTGATTGACTATAAGAAAGAAAAAATAAATCCCGAATTTCATGTCCATAAAACCCAAGGGAGTATCTCATTGATATAAACAAAGTATATATTTTTCCATTAATCATGCTTTTAGGTTTGTTTCCTTTCTGATGGTTCATGAAAGCGCAGCTTTAAGACAAATGCCCTGGCCTCCATTTGCAACATTGGGGCCTGTAAGACCCTCTTCCATAGAAATTCTGGAGGCACCACTGTAAGGGAAGCATGTGGAACACTGCAGTGGTCCAGGGAAGCGAGCTGGGGTTGTATCACTGGGCAGAACGTCTGAAAAAAGTCTGTAGGAACTCAGATGTTTGTGCCGTTAGGGCCACGCTGTGACAGCTGGAGCTGTCTCTCAACGTTCCTATCGTTAAACAGCACGCCCCCCTGGGACTGATGGAAGACCCCTGAAGCTGGGTGGCAGAGAGCAGAGCTGCAGGAAAACTCGAGATGCCTGCCTTGAAGAACCCAGCGACTGGTCCGGCTCTTCATCCAACAGTCCGCATCCGAACAGAAGGAACTTTTTTCTCTGTCCTACCTCCTTTTGGAAATTTACTCTGGGGCGCTGGGCAGAGGGAGACGCAGGACCGGCTTACACTGTTCACAAACACTTTAGAGCCTCCATTTACAACGCTGATATCCTCCCGGGACAGAGGAGGGCTCTGTAAATCAAGCCCTTCTCCGTTCGTCAGCCCTGGGTCTGCTGAGTCCTCACGTCAAAGGCAAGTTGGAACAGAGTGGAGACTTTGGCAAAAGACTTTCTCCCCCTCCAGCTCCCCATTTTAATGAAACAATTCTAGGGTGAGGTTGGTCCGGGAATTACTTCTCTGACTCACATTCCCTTTGCTCTTTTTCACACACTCAGAAGCAGCACCTCTGAGTCCCTGTAGCCCTGGGCACAGGGAGGCCAGGGTTGGGGCAGAGCTGCACTGGGGCCCACTCCACTCCCAAGGCTGAGAAGACAAACAGGGAGGCGTGTCTCCCAAGCCGATTTCTTTCATCACCCCAAGCTATCTGGGGACACCATTGCTACACACCTCATGAGGAAGCCGCAAACTGGTTCTCGCTCTCAAATAAGCAGGTGGGAATAGGTCTGCTTAAGATCCAGTACGAAGCTGATAGAGAGTTAAGCTAAGCAAGAAGGGAGGCGGTTGGTCTGACCTCTGCCCTTCTTGTTGAGCAAGGAGCAAGGGGGACACTGCCTCTTCAGAGACTTGGGCTAACCCGGGAGACACAGACCCTGGCCCGGAAAAGCAGCCGGGCCGCCTGGGTGGGTCCTGTCCCAGGCTTCATCTTTCATAATCTGATCTACTCTGTTGGCACTGAGCGTGCAAAGATGACGACGACATAGTACCCACCTTCGAGAAACTCGCAGTTTAGTAGGAGAGCTGGGCACGTAAAGAGCTGCAAGGTGCTTGGGAAGTGCTGAGGCGGGCCCCCGCGTGGAGTGGGAAGCCGCAGTAACACGCACATCGCCCAAGCACGCGTACACGCATCCTCACTCAGAACATACGCTCTGCGTCATCACAGGTCCCCGGTCATGACAGGACCGGCAGGCGTATTTCAGGTGGAGCAGCGCCGACCGTGTTCTGCCTCTTTCTTAGAGGTGCTCTCACTCCTGAAATTTCACAAGCCCTGGCTCACTCAGTCTGAAACAAAAAAGGGAGTGTACAAATCCAGGGAAACGCACAGCACAGGCCTCCATGCGGCAGCCGTCCTGGCCTCTCACTCTCCCTAGAGAGTAGACATGGCCGGTTGTCAGCCATCTAGGGCTCAGGACCCCCCCAGTTCTCTGCCCTGCTCCTTGACTGATCATCTATGAACTTGAACAAGTCTCTGGCTTTTTATACCTTGGGAGTTCTTTGAACAAAATGTAGAAATGGTGTTTTATTGGAAAGTGAATTTGGCCTGTGACGTCATTCACTCGTGTGTTCATTCATTATGTCGGCATTTCACAATTCTATTTGAATGTGTATTAACGTGTTAATGTGTTGCTGCAAAAGTCACATGTGGGCAGGAGATGGAGATGAATAAAACGGGCTTGCCCTCAAGGAGCCTGCCCTCACCATGAGAGACCTGAGTTAATCAACTAACAAAAACTCAAGGAAGAATGACATAAATGCTCTAATAAAAATATATCAGAAGAACACAACATTGTAAATCAACTATACTCCAAAATAAAATAAAAATTAAATTTATATATATAAATATATATGATATATATTTATCTATCTATATATATATGATATGTATATATTTCAGTAGAATTTCTAGCAGCAAGCCTGCCTGCACTGACAGGCTTTCTCCCTTATTTCATCTACACATAGATACGCTAGCTAAACAAAAAAACGAAGGAAAAAACTCAAACCTAGGGAGAATGGGAAGTGGGAGCTAATATCATAATGGCCAAACAGTTTATTAGGCCTGCATATGGGTCCCAGGGACTGCAGACTGATTTGCATATTTATACTGGCATGGTGTAACTGGTCTTGGACATGCATACATTTGGAAACTGTAAACGAATCCCCTTCATAAAGCCCAGTGACTTGAAGGGTTTCCCAGTCCCTGGAAAGGGAATTAGGAAAACTTTGTCCATCAACCTGTGGAAGTGGCAAGGAATCTTGACATCCATTTGAGGCTTTGATGGAGTTTTAAAAAAAAGTCATTTATGAGAAGGTAAAACTCCAGACCTGTGCCCTGTGAGGGTGTGGGTTCTAGACGTATATACAGACATATGTACATCCTGTATATACAGACAGGAACTCCAAAGCAAAGCATCAACACAACATAAAGACACATCTTAAACCATTGAAATCCACGTGGCTTTAGTAGAAGCAATTGGAAACTAACTTTGTAGAGACACTTACATCAGAATAGACAGGATCTGCCCAGAGGGAAAATGTTGTGCTGAAGATAAGCTCAAAACCAGAATTTATAAACCATATAAAGAAACAAACAACCGTGGGGTGCGGGAGTGTATATAGGTGTAAAGCAGATGCAACAAGCAGACTCAGCACATCAGTAACTGGAGACGATTACACAACTTGAAAAAGATTATAATATATGTATGTTTAAGCTGATTAGACACATAAATGAAGGAATGGAAGCCACAATGACAGTGGAAGACAGTTTAGAAACGTAAAAGCAAATTCGATGAAGAACTACATAACACTTTTACAAGTGAAAAATATGGTCGCTGAAAATTCAAAACACAATAGAGAGGTAATAAATAGCAGATTTGTTTGGTACAATCACCTAGGAGAAGACTGCGCCATTATTCTGAAAGTTGAGCAATCACATACTCTGTATCTCAGCAATTCAATTTCCTGGAACACAACAAAGAGAAACCCAAGAGCCATAAATAACAAAGTTTATAGTAGTGTGGCTCATAGTAGCAAAGACCTGGAAACAACCCAAATGGTTGTTGACACCAAGAGTGGATAAATAAACTGTGATATAGTCACATGAAGACACAATGGAACATTATAGTGCAGTCAAAACAAATGAATTACAGCTACATGCTGCCATATGCAGGAATCTTAACAACATAACTGGGAATGTAAAAATAAGTCCGGGGCTTCCCTGGTGGCACAGTGGTTAAGAATCCACCTGCCAGTGCAGGGGACTCAGGTTTGAGCACTGGTCCGGGAAGATCCCACATGCCATGGAGCAACTAAGCCTGTGTGCCACAACTACTGAGCCCGTGTGCCATAACTACGGAAGCCCACGCACCTAGAGCCCATGCTCCGCCATGAGAGAAGCCACCACAATGAGAAGCCCACTCACCACAACTAGAGAAAGCCCATGCGCAGCAACGAAGACCCAACGCAGCCAAAACTAACTAAATAAAATAAATAAATTTATATAAAAAAATTATAATGTCCTAGAAGATGATTTCAGTGCAGAATCATTTTTATAAAGTCACAAAGTTTTTTTTTAAGTTAAAAGCCAAAAACTGAATAATGTGCTTTTTAGGAACAAATATATTCTCAAAACATCATTTAAAAAAAAATCTTTATTGGAGTATAATTGCTTTACAATGTTGTGTTAGTTTCTGCTGTATAGCAAAGTGAATCAGCTATATACATACGTATGTCCCCATATCCCCTCCACCTTGCATCTCCCTCCCAACCTCCTTATCCCACCCCTCTACATGGTCACAAAGCACAGAGCTGATATCCTTGGGCCATGCAGCTGCTTCCCATTAGCTATCTATTTTACATTTGGTAATGGGTATATGTCAATGCCACTCTCTCACTTCATCGCAGTTTACCCTTCCCCCTCCCCATGTCCTCAAGTCCATTCTCTACGTCTGTGTCTTTATTCTTGTCCTGCCCCTAAGTTCATCAGAGCCATTTTTTATTTTAGATTCCATATATATGTGTTAGCACACAGTATTTGTTTTTCTCTTTCTGACTTACTTCACTCTGTATGACAGTCTCTAGGTCCATCCACCTCACTACAAATGACTCAGTTTCATTTCATTTTATGGCTGAGTAATATTCCACTGTATATATGTGCCACATCTTCTTTATCCATTCATCTGTCGATGGACACTTAGGTTGCTTCCATGTCCCGGCTATTGTAAATAGAGCTGCAATGAACATTTTGGTACATGACTCTTTTTGAATTATGGTTTTCTCAGGGTATATGTCCAGTAGTGAGATTGCTGGGTCATAAGGTAGTTCTATTTTTAGTTTCTTAAGGAACCTCCATACTGTTCTCCATAGTGGCTGTATCAATTTACATTCCCACCAACAGTGCAGGAGAGTTCCCTTTTCTCCACACCCTCTCCAGCATTTATTGTTTGTAGATTTTTTGACGATGGCCATTCTGACTGGTGTGAGATGATACCTCATTGTAGTTTTGATTTGCATTTCTCTAATGATTAGTGATGTTGAGCATCTTTTCATGTGTCTGTTGGCAATCTGTATATATTCTTTGGAGATATGTTAGGTCTTCTGCCCATTTTTGGATTGGGTTGTTTGTTTTTTTGATATTGAGCTGCATGAGCTGCTTGTATATTTTGGAGATTAATCCTTTGTCAGTTGCTTCGTTTGCAAATATTTTCTCCCATTCTGAGGGTTGTCTTTTTGTCTTTTTTATGGTTTCCTTTGCTGTGCAAAAGCTTTTAAGTTTCATTAGGTTAATTTTTAAAGTAAAGGAACAATAAGCACAAGCGTCAGGGTAGTGGTTACCTTGGATGAGAGGAAGGATTGGGACAAGATGGGAGGAAGCACATGGGTAGTTATAAGTTATTGCTAACATTCTAGTCCCTTCATTTTTTATATTATTAATGAATAGATACATATCTAAACAAACAAAAAAGGACTATGCATTAACAAATGATGATAGTATATAATGAAGCTAGGACTAACGTCAATCTAATTCTGTGTACCAGAGATTTCTAAAATCTGTAGTCAATTAGACACAACTAAAGAAGGATCACTGAAATTACACATAGAGATAAGGAGGTGAAATAGGGGTAAAGAGCGAAATTAAAAGGTGGAAATACCAAAAAGGCAGTTGACGTATGGAGACTAGAATGATGTATGTAGGTGCATCATACATCTATTAGGCATTCCAGAAGCATAAAATAGAGAATAAAGGGAGAGAGGAAATATTCGAGGAGATTATGGCTGAGAATTTTCCAGAATTGAATAAAAACATAAGACCCTAGGTTGAAGAAATACACCAAGTTCCAAGCGGGGTAAATAAAAAACAGTGCAAACCTAGACATTTAGGAGTGATTCTAAAGGACATCAAAGATGAAGAGAAAAATCCTCAAAGAAAAGATAACACACCCTTCCCTCCGAAAGACAAGTAGGACAACAAAGTAACATAATAGTTATAAGAGCCTGAAGAACTAAATGATCAATTATCCCCATGACTGAGGGAGAGAGTTGCCATGAGAAAGAGCATAACAGAGAGCATATATTTTGAGCTGAGCATGGAAAGATGTCTAGGATTTGGGGATGTGGAAGGAGGGAGGAAGAATCTTGTGCATAGGTCATGGCATGAACAGAGGCATAGAAAGGTATGTGGTTTGTTCAGACCCTCCAAAGTATAGCTTTCCCTGGAGGCTAGGAGCAATTCTGATATTATGAAATTAAAAAGGCTCATGCCCTTGATTCCAAAGTCATCAGTGCTCCTAAGCCCCGCTCAGTGCCATCTGTAAGTGTTTCTATTGTGCCACCCTTTCAGAGCATTAAAATCTTGACTGCTATAAATGATTTGGGTTGCACTTGACCAAGATTCAAAATACCTGAAGGGGTTCTTTTATGTGAGGCTATATAAACACGACAGAAAGGGCTAGATGAAAAAGACTGAATCCACACAACTGAATGAATTATATATACTATGCTTTAAATGGTTAAAGTTATTTCTACAGTAAACTTGAAGCAACATACAAGGTGGGTTTATGATTAATTCCAATTCCTTCTCAATTAAGGAGTTAATGAAACTCTGCCTGGTTTTTCTCAGCTTTGTCAAGATCCTCTTCTTTCTTCCTCCTGGCTCTTCCTGCCAATCCTATTCTGTGTCCTAGGATGATATTCCACAAGTCTACACTGGACTTGGCCCTTTCGTATATTAGGTTGTTGACAAATTGCAAACAATTATCATTTTTCTACCTGCAACTTTTTAAGTCCTCAATTTAAATAAACACAGAGATAACCATTATATTTTTATAGTTCCAGTTCTTGCTATCCTATTTTGGAACCGTGCACTTACATGCAATGCTGGAACACAGGAAGTTTAGCATCTGTTGTTACCCCAGGAATAGCTTCTCCCTCCCCTGATTTTCTTTTTTTTTTTTTTTTGGCGGTACGAGGGCTTCTCACTGTTGTGGCCTCTCCCGTTGTGGAGCACAGGCTCCGGACGCACAGGCTCAGCAGCCATGGCCCACAGGCCCAGCTGCTCCGCGGCATGTGGGAGCCTCCTGGACCGGGGCACGAACCCGTGTCCCCTGCATCGACAGGCGGACTCTCAACCCCTGCGCCACCAGGGAAGCCCCCCTCCCCTGATTTTCTAAGTGATGGTAGAAGAGGTTCTATGGGGGTCCTTTGTTTTTGTCAGGATAAACTTGACTTTCAGGTCGAGCCCCACCCGAGGTTGAGTAGCGTGCCCTGAAGGAGTCACTGGCCATTCTGACTACTACGTGCACTGCAGCAACACAAGGGAACCCCAGATGTGGCAGGGAATTACTTATGCTGTGTGATGTGAGGGCCCATCCCCAACAGATCTCTTCTGCCCAATGTCATTTCCTCCCCTTCCTCTGGCCTAAAATTCCTGCTACTTAAGCCAGTGGGCGAGGGAGGAGGAATCACCTTGTAATTTTTATTAAAACCTTGTTATATGCCATTTAAACTTGCCTTTTTTTCAAGTTAGGTCTAACAGAAGCTGGAATTTTAGCAACTCTAAACCCCTTTAAAAGAGGTGAGTCTGGACTAGAGGCCAAGATGAAAAAAACATAAAGTTTAAGACCTGAATGGGACTTCAGAAATTATCTAGTTCTAGTTCAACCTTTTTAGTTAACAGGTTAAAAAACAAAAACCCAAGGCTCCTTTCCATATGTTTCTGGATTTCATTTGCTAATATTTTGTTAAGGATTTCTGAGTCTATATTCATGAGGAGTATTGCTCTAGTGTTCTTTCCTTGTAATGTTTTTGTCTAGTTTCAGTATAAGGGTGATTCTGGTCCCATAAATTAAGTTGGAAAGTGTTTCTTCTTTCTCTATTTTCTGAAAAATTTTGTTGAATTCATATTATTTTTTCCTCATTTGTTAGAAGTCATATGTAAAACTATTTGGGCCTGTAGTTTTCTTTATGGGAAGACTTTAAATTATAAATTCAACTTATAGGATAGTCACCGTAGTATAATAGGCACTGTATAATAGGGTAATTCCGATTTTCTATTTCTTTTTGTGTCAATTTTGGTAATTTATGTCTCAAGGAATTTATACATTTAGGTTATCAAATTTATTTTGATAAAATTATTCATAATATTTTATTATCCTTATTATCCTTTTGTCTCTAAGTTCTATAGTGACTTTCTATCTTTCCCAATATTGGCAATTTTTTGTCTCTGTCTTCTTTTCCAGTCTAAGCTGAACAATATCTCATTGTATGTATATACCTCATTTTCTTTATCCACTGCTTCACTGATGGACTTTTAGGTTGCTTCCATGTCTTGGCTATTGTAAATAAATGCAGTGAATACGGGGGTGCAGATATTGCTTTAAGATCTTGATTTCAGTAAACTTTTTTCTTTATATATGAGTACATTTCCTTTGTATAACTTGTCTTTTATTTGCACTGTCCAGACTTGGTCAGTGGGGGGGACTGGGAGGGGCAGGTGTTAGTGGCTCTTTATCCTTGCACTTGCTCCTCTTCCCTGGTCTGTATGTCAATGTTTCTGGCACTTGCTTTTTATCCTGAGAGTTTCTCAACAGCTATTATGTCCAGGTGCATTAATCCAACCTGCACTAATGACAATATTTGTTTTTTCCTGGGTACTCTGGCAACAGCTGTGGGTTGTTCCAGCTAGGCACATTCTTGAATCTATATGGTGCAGAGGATGAGACATCAGCCTGAGTTTCCCAAAACTAAGAGAGGCTCTGCTTCTAACCAACTACGGGATCCTTTGCAGGTTTATGACATTCCAGGGCTCACTGTCCTTGACTGTAAAATGGGGAGTTTGCACCAAAGGACCTCTACTGTCCCTCCCAGCTCTAATCTTCTAGGGGCTATTGATTTTTCTGAAGGATCATTACAGGTAAATAGCAGGGAACATGAACTAGACATGTTCTGAGAACCAGATAAAAAAGTGCTATGGGCCACCAGAGTGGGAGGATGAGCTGGGTCTCATCTGCCCCAATGCAACGTAGCCTTCCTTTTCCTACTGATTTTGGCTCAATAACATCTGTGACAACAGGTCCTCGCCAAGGTAGTTTGAGGTTGACACCAGTACATCGCTGGATATTGGATGGGCTGGGCTCAGTATCTCCTTCCTCCTTTTTTCTTCTCACTCTCCCTGCCCTTGCCCCACTGGAACTGTGCATGCATTCGTTGAAAAAAAAAGCCCTAGGAAAGCAAGTGAAGGTTCCTTAGGCCCTGAGTTAAGACCCCTTGGAGAAGTCAAAATACCCAAGGAGATTTCAAGCTGCCCTCTCTAACAAGGTAGCCACTAGTCATATGTCTATTGAGCCTCTGAATTCTGGCTAGTCCTAACTGAAGTGTAATATAAGCATGCAATACACACTAAGTATATAAGACTTAGCATGAAAAAATATATAAAATACCTTGTTAATAATTTTTATATTAATAGTACCTTGAAGTGATAATACTTTTATATATTGGGTTAAAATTTAACATTAAAATTAATTTCTCCTCACTGTTGGCTGGCATATAAATTGGTGCAGCCACTATGGAAAACAGTATGGAAGTTCCTTTAAAAACTAAAAATAGAGCTACTGTATGATCCAGCAATCCCACTCCTGGGCATGTATTCAGAAAAGACGAAAACTCTAATTAGAAAAGATAAATGCACCCCAATGTTTATAGCAGCACTATTTTCAATAGCCAAGACATGGAAGCAACCTAAGTGTCCAAAGCAGATGAATGGATAAAGAACACGTAGTACATACACACACGCACACGCGTGCACACACACACACAAAGGAATATTACTCAGCCATAAAAAAGAATGAAATAATGAAATTTTCAGCAACATGGATAGAGCTAGAGATTGTCATACTAAGTGAAATAAGTCAGAAAGAGAAAGACAAATAACACATGATGTCATTTATTTATGGAATCTAAAACAATGATACAAATGAACATATCTATAAAACAGAAACAGACTCACAGACATGATAAACAATCTTATGGCTACCAAAGGGGAAGGGGGGGACAGATAAATTAGGAGCTTGGGATTAACAGATGCATACTACTATATATAAAATAGATAAACAACAAGGACCTATTGTATAGCACAGGGAACTATATTCAATATCTTGTAATAACCTGTAATGGAAAAGAATCTGAAAAAGAACATATATATAACTGAATCACTTTACTGTACACCTGAAACTAACACAGCATTATAAATCAACTATACTTCAATTTAAAAAAATTTTTTAAATTAACTTCTCCTGTTTCTTTTTACTTTTTAAATGAGGCTACTAGAAAATTTTAAATTATTAATATGGCTCACTTTATATTTCTGTTAGACAGTACTGCTCTCTAGAGTATCAAATTTAATACCTTTTGGTGATAATAATAAATCTATTTATAAAGGGGAACATCTGTAATTGGACACTCATTACTCATTGTGTAACTTCAGTGACTATACTGAGTTTTCCTCACCCCTCTCTCTCATAGAATTTTTAGAAATCATTGGTATTGTTTCTCTTTCACTTTCTGTGTCTTACAAATCTGTGAACCAGACACTTGTTTCTCTCACAGCAGCTGCTTCATAAATAGCAGGAAAGGAGTTATAATCTAGATTCGTCTTGAAGTGTTTTGAATCTTGAATGTGTGGAAAACTAGGAGGTGAAGGGGAGGGCTCTAGGGGATGAGAGTAGGAAGCAATTTCTAATTTTCTGATAAAGAAGTGTTTGTGGCTAGAATGACTTCTGTTTCCAGAAAGAATTCTCAGAATGAGAAGTGTTGGCTGGCTTTCATTATGCCCAGGAGCACTGCCTTGGGTGAACATAAACCCTATGGGGAGATGTCTGATTCCCAGTAGCAGGGAATGACAATAGCGCATAGTTAGCTGGCTCCATCTTCTCCTCTATGCCCCCATGAGATGCTGTTCCCGCCTCCATCACAAACTTCCAAGACAAAGCAGGTGTGGGCTCTTTGCCATCCACCAGTTGATTGCTGGACCCCCCAAAGGAGAGAGTAAACAAAGAGGTAGAATTTTTAATATATAGCTGCTGAGAATTTGGAAATTAAATTATACAATAAAGAAGTATAGCTGATAAACCAACAAAGAAAACACCATGGGATCATAAAAAATGATCCATAAGAAGACAGAAAATAAAGGGTGAAGGAAATAATAAACAGATGGGTAAGTAAAAGACAAATAGCAATGTGACAGATTTAAACCCAACCAAATCAAAAAATATATTAAGTGTAAGTAGTCTAAACAACCCAACTGGAAGATTGTCAATTATAACAATTAGAGATTGTCACATTGGATGAAAAAGGAACTATTGATTATACGCTGCCCAAAAAAACTTACTTTAAATATAAAAGCGCAAGTAAGTCAAAAGGAAATTTATAACAAAAGATACTAATACTAATCAAAATAAAGTTGAAGTGGCTATACTAATATCAGACAAAATAGGTTTTAGAGGAAAGAATATTACCAGGGATAATGAGGGTCATTTCACAATGGTAAAGGGGTTAATTCATAAAGGCGACATAAAATCCTAAATGTTTATTCCCCTAATAACAAAACTTCAAACATGAAGAAAAAACTGATCAATTGCAAGAGAAATAAACACATCTACAATTATTCTTGGAGATTTCAATACCCCCTCTCAATAATTGATAGAACAAGTAGACAGAAAATCAGTAAGAATATAGAAGATTTGAACAACACTCTCAGCTAACTAGACCTAAGTGACATTTGTAGAGCACACCATCCAACAACAGCAAGACACACACTCTTCTCAACAACATAGACCATGTTATACCATATTCTGAGCCATCAATAAATTCAGAAGTGTTCAAATCATGAAAAGTATGTTGTATGACCACAATGGAATTAAATTAGAAATGAGTAACAGAAAGTTCTCTGGAAAATCCCCCAATATTTGGAAACTAACTAATGGGCTCCTGCATAACCTATGGGGTAAAATAAAGCAAAAAGGAGTGAAAGTAAAAAAAAAAAATGTATCTAAAGAGTGGTATAGAGCTAAAGCAATACTTACAAGGAAATATATAATACTAAATGCCTATATAAGAAAAGAGAAAACTTTCTAATCAATTACCTCACCTGTTACCTTACAAAACTAGAAAAAGAAAAGCAAATGAAATCCAAAGTAAGCAGAAGGCTCCACGCGCCTCTCGTCTCCCTCATGCGTCTCACCCTCCTTGACGCTGAGGCGCCGGCAGCCTGAACTCCGTCGCGCCGGGTTTTTTGAGCAGCCGCGAGCGTGAGGAGGGAGGGGAGTGCGGCACCAGACATAGCACCGGCTTCAACACCAGGATTGGTCGCAAGTAGGACGCTTTCGCCGCTACACTGGGACCGTCGAACTGTGCCGGCGCCGCACCCGAAGCGATAGCGGGCTCCGCGCTCAGGTGCTCTGGCCTGCTTACGAAGAATGATGGCCAGGTCCAGCATTTAGCTTAGAAGTACCCAAGAATGAAGTGTTAGAAGGTGACCTCAGGGCAGCGGGAAGAGAGCCTGAAGAGGTTAGTGCACCACGGCTAGCCCGGAGGGAGTCCGGGAAAAAGACTGGAGCTGCCGAAGAGGCAAGAGACTATTTCTGCCCTCTTTGTTTCCTGGTGCGCGAGGAGAGGGGATTAAGAGCGCTGCTAAAAGGAGCTCCAGAGACGGGCGCGAGCTGTGGCTAAAGGCACGGACCCCGGTGATGGGCGTGGGACGCTGGGGCTGCTGCTGCCGCCGCCACGAGGCCTGTGTGCGAGCGCAAGTCACTGTCCACGCCCCCCTTCCGGGGAGCCTGTGCAGCCCGCCACTGCCGGGGTCCCGGGATCCAGGGACAGCTTCCCCGGGAAAGCGCACGGAGCACCTCGGGCTGGTGCAACGTCACGCCGACCTCTGCCGCCACAGGCTCGCCCCGCACTCCGTCCCCCTCCCTCCCCTTGGCCTCAGTGAGCCAGAGCCCCCGAATCAGCGGCTCCTTTAAACCCGTCCTGTCTGAGCGAAGAACAGACGCCCTCCGGCGACCCACACGCAGAGGCGGGGCCAAACCCAAAGCTGAGACCCGGGAGCTGTGAGAACAAAGAAGAGAAAGGGAAATCTCTCCCAGCAGACTCAGAAGCAGCAGATTAAAGCTCCACAATGAACTTGATGTACCCTGCATCTGTGGAATACATGAATAGACAACGAATCATCCCAAATTGAGGAGGTGGACTTTGAGGACAAGATTTAAGATTTTTTCCCCTTTTCCTCTTTTTACAACGAATTATCCCAAATTGAGGAGGTGGACTTTGAGAGCAAGATTTAAGACTTTTTCCCCTTTTCCTCTCTTTACAACGAATTATCCCAAATTGAGGAGGTGGACTTTGAGAGCAAGATTTACGATTTTTTCCCCAAGTTCTCTTTTTGTGAATGTGTATGTGTATGCTTCTGTGTGAGATTTTCTCTGTATAGCTTTGCTTCCACCATTTGTCCCAGGGTTCTATCCGTCCGTTGTTTTTTTAATTAATTACTTTTTAATTTTAATAACATTACTATATTTTATCATACTTTATTCTATTTTACTTTATCTTCTCTCTTTCTTTTTTCCTACCTTCCCTTCCTCCCTCCCTCCGCCCCTCCTTTCTTTCTTTCTTTCTTTCTTTCCTCCCTCCCTCCCTCCTTTCTTTCTTTCTTTCTTTCCTCCCTCCCTCCCTCCCTTCTTTCTTCCTTTCTCTCTTTCTTTTTCTTACCTTCCTCCCTCCCTCCCTTTCTTTCTTTCTTTCCTTCTTCCTTCCTTCCTTTCTTTCCTTCTTTATTTCCTTATTTCTTTCTCTCTTTCTTTCTCTTTCTTTCTTCTACTAATTCTTTCTTTCTACTTTTTCTCCCTTTTATTCTGAGCCACGTAGATGAAAGGCTCTTGGTGCTGCAGCCAGGAGTCAGTGCTGTGCCTCTGAAGTGGGAGAGCCAACTTCAGGACACGGGTCCACAAGAGACCTCCCAGCTCCACATAATATCAAGCAGCGAAAATCTCCCAGAGATCTCCATCTCAACACCAGCACCCAGCTTCAGTCAACGACCAGCAAGCTACAGTGCTGGTCACCCTATGCCAAGCAACTAGCAAGACAGGAACACAACCCCACCCATTAGCAGAGAGGCTGCCTAAAAACATAATAAGGCCACAGGCACCCCAAAACACACCACCAGACGTGGACCTGTCCACCAGAAAGACAAGATCGAGCCTCAACCACCAGAACACAGGCACTAGTCCCCCCCACCAAGAAGCCTACACAACCTACTAAACCAACCTTAGCCACTGGGGACAGACACCAAAAACAATGGGAACTATGAACCTGCAGCCTGCAAAAAGGAGACCCCAAACACAGGAAGATAAGCAAAATGAGAAGACAGAAAAACACACAGCAGGAGAAGGAGCAAGATAAAAACCTACCAGACCTAACAAATGAAGAGGTAATAGGCAGTCTACCTGAAAAAGAATTCAGAATAATGATAGTAAAGATGATCCAAGATTCTATTTCCAAGATCCAAAATCTTGGAAACAGAATAGACAAAATGCAAGAAACAGTTAACAAGGACCTAGAAGAACTAAAGATGAATCAAGCATCAATTATAAACCCAATAGATGAAATGAAAAATACTCTAGATGGGATCAATAGCAGAATAACTGAGGCAGAAGAACGGATAAGTGACGTGGAAGATAAAATAGTGGAAATAACTGCTGCGGAGCAGAATAAAGAAAAAAGAATGAAAAGAACAGAGGAGAGTCTCAGAGACCTCTGGGACAACATTAAATGCACCAACATTCGAATTATAGGGGTTCCAGAAGAAGAAGAGAAAAAGAAAGGGACTGAGAAAATATTTGAAGAGATTATAGTTGAAAACTTCCCTAATATGGGAAAGGAAATAGTTAATCAAGTCCAGGAGGCACAGAGAGTCCCATACAGAATAAATCCAAGGAGAAATACACCAAGACACATATTAATCAAACTGTCAAAAATTAAGCACAAAGAAATCATATTAAAAGCAGCAAGAGGGGCTTCCCTGGTGGCGCAGTGGTTGAGAGTCCGCCTGCCGATGCAGGGTACACGGGTTCGTGCCCCGGTCCAGGAAGATCCCACATGCCGCAGAGCGGCTGGGCCCGTGAGCCATGGCTGCTGAGCCTGCGCGTCCGGAGCCTGTGCTCCACAACGGGAAAGACCACAGCAGTGAGAGGCCCGCGTACCGCAAAAAAAAAAAAAAAAAAAAAAAAAAAAAAGCACCAAGAGAAAAACAACAAATAACACACAAGGGAATCCCCATCAGGTTAACAGCTGATCTCTCAGCAGAAACTCTACAAGCTAGAAGGGAGTGGCAGGACATATTTAAAGTGATGAAGGAGAAAAACCTGCAACCAAGATTATTCTACCCAGCAAGGATCTCATTCAGATTTGATGGAGAAATTAAAACCTTTACACACAAGCAAAAGCTGAGAGAGTTCAGCACCACCAAACCAGCTTTACAACAAATGCTAAAGGAACTTCTCTAGGCAAGAAACAAAACAGAAGGAAAATACCTACAATAACAAACCCAAAACAATTAAGGAAATGGGAATAGGAACATACATATCAATAATTACCTTAAATGTAAATGGACTAAATGTTCCCACCAAAAGACACAGATTGGCTGAATGGATACAAAAACAAGACCCATATATATGCTGTCTACAAGAGACCCACTTCAGACCTAGAGACACATACAGATTGAAAGTAAGGGGATGGAAAATGATATTCCATGCAAATGGAAATCAAAAGAAAGCTGGAGTAGCAATTCTTATATCAGACAAAATAGACTTTAAAATAAAGACTATTAGAAGAGACAAAGAAGGACACTACATAATGATCAAGGGATTGATCCAAGAAGAAGATATAACAATTGTAAATATTTATGCACCCAACATAGGAGCACCTCAATACATAAGGCAAAGACTAACAGCCATAAAAGGGGAAATCGACAGTAACACACTCATAGTAGAGGACTTTAACATCCCACTTTCACCAATGGACAGATCATCCAAAATGAAAATGAATAAGGAAACACAAGCTTTAAATGATACATTAAACAAGATGGACTTAATTGATATTTATAGGACATTCCATCCAAAAACAACAGAATACACATTTTTCTCAAGTGCTCATGGAACATTCTCCATGACAGATCATATCTTGGGTCACAAATCAAGCCTTGGTAAATTTAAGAAAACTGAAATTGTATCAAGTATCTTTTCCGACCACAATGCTATGAGACTAGACATCAATTACAGGAAAAGATCTGTAAAAAATACAAACACATGGAGGCTAAACAACACACTACTCAATAATGAAGTGATCACTGAAGAAATCAAAGCGGAAATAAAATAATACCTAGAAACAAATGACAATGGAGACACGACGACCCAAAACCTATGGGACGCAGCAAAAGCAGTTCTAAGGGGGAAGTTTATAGCAATACAATCCCACCTTAAGAAACAGGAAACATCTCGAGTAAACAACCTGACCCTGCACTAAAGCAATTAGAGAAAGAAGAACAAAAAACCCCCAAAGTTAGCAGAAGGAAAGAAATCATAAAGATCAGATCAGAAATAAATGAAAAAGAAATGAAGGAAATGATAGCAAAGATCAATAAAACTAAAAGCTGGTTCTTTGAGAAGATAAACAAAATTGATAAACCATTAGCCAGACTCATCAAGAAAAAAAGGGAGAAGACTCAAATCAATAGAATTAAAAATAAAAAAGGAGAAGTAACAACTGACACTGCAGAAATACACAAGATCATGAGAGATTACTACAAGAAACTCTATGCCAATAAAATGGACAACCTGGAAGAAATGGACGAATTCTTAGAAATGCACAACCTGCCAAGACTGAATCAGGAAGAAATAGAAAATGTGAATAGACCAATCACAAGCACTGAAATTGAAACTGTGATTTAAAATCTTCCAACAAACAAAAGCCCAGGACCAGATGGCTTCACAGGTGAATTCTATCAAACATTTAGAGAAGGGCTAACACCTATCCTTCTCAAACTCTTCCAAAATATAGCAGAGGGAGGAGCACTCCCAAACTCATTCTACGAGGCCACCATCACCTTGATACCAAAACCAGACAAGGATATCACAAAGAAAGAAAACTACAGGCCAATATCACTGATGAACATAGATGCAAAAATCCTCAACAAAATACTAGCAAACAGAATCCAACAGCACATTAAAGGGATCATACACCATGATCAAGTGGGGTTTATTCCAGGAATGCAAGGATTCTTCAATATATGCAAATCAATCAATGTGATACACCATATTAACAAACTGAAGGAGAAAAACCTTATGATCATCTCAATAGATGCAGAGAAAACTTTCGACAAAATTCAACACCCATTTATGATAAAAACCCTGCAGAAAGTAGGCATAGAGGGAACTTTCCTCAACATAATAAAGGCCATATATGACAAACCCACAGCCAACATCGTCCTCAATGGTGAAAAACTGAAACCATTTCCACTAAGATCAGGAACAAGACAAGGCTGCCCACTCTCACCACTCTTATTCAATTTAGTTTTGGAAGTTTTAGCCACAGCAATCAGAGAAGAAAAGGAAATAAAAGGAATCCAAATTGGAAAAGAAGAAGTAAAGCTGTCACTGTTTGCAGATGACATGATACTATACATAGAGAATCCTAAAGATGCTAAAGATGCTACCAGAAAACTACTAGAGCTAATCAATGAATTTGGTAAAGTAGCAGGATACAAAATTAATGCACAGAAATCTCTGGCATTCCTGTACACTAATGATGAAAAATCTGAAAGTGAAATCAAGAAAACACTCCCATTTACCATTGCAACAAAAAGAATAAAATAGCTAGGAATAAACCTACCTAAGGAGACAAAAGACCTGTATGCAGAAAATTATAAGACACTGATGAAAGAAATTAAAGATGATACAAATAGATGGAGAGATATACCATGTTCCTGGATTGGAAAAATCAATATTGTGAAAATGACTCTACTACCCAAAGCAATCTACAGATTCAATGCAATCCCTATCAAACTACCACTGGCATTTTTCACAGAACTAGAACAAAAAATTTCAAAATATGTTTGGAAAAACAAAAGACCCCAAATAGCCAAAGCAATCTTGAGAAAGAAAAACGGAGCTGGAGGAATCAGGCTCCCTGACTTCAGACTATACTACAAAGCTACAGTAATCAAGACAGTGTGGTACTGGCACAAAAACAGAAATATAGATCAATGGAACAGGATAGAAAGCCCAGAGATAAACCCACGCACATATGGTCACCTTATCTTTGATAAAGGAGGCAGGAATGTACAGTGGAGAAAGGACAGCCTCTTCAATAAGTGGTGCTGGGAAAACTGGACAGGGACATGTAAAAGTATGAGATTAGATCATTCCCTAACACCATACACAAAAATAAGCTCAAAATGGATTAAAGACCTAAATGTAAGGCCAGACACTATCAAACTCTTAGAGGAAAACATAGGCAGAACACTCTATGACATAAATCACAGCAAGATCCTTTTGGACCCACCTCCCAGAGAAATGGAAATAAAAACAAAGATAAACAAATGGGACCTAATGAAACTTCAAACTTTTGCACAGCAATGGAAACCATAAACAAGACCAAAAGACCACCCTCAGAATGGGAGAAAATATTTGCAAATGAAGCAACTGACAAAGGATTAATCTCCAAAATTTATAAGCAGCTCATGCAGCTCAATAGCAAAAAAACAAACAACCCAATCCAAAAATGGGCAGAAGACTTAAATAGGCATTTCTCCAAAGAAGATATACAGACTGCCAACAAACACATGAAAGAATGCTCAACATCATTAATCATTAGAGAAATGCAAATCAAAACTACAATGAGATATCCTCTCACACCAGTCAGAATGGCCATCATCAAAAAATCTAGAAACAATAAATGCTGGAGAGGGTGTGGAGAAAAGGGAACACTCTTGCACTGCTGGTGGGAATGTGAATTGGTACAGCCACTATGGAGAACAGTGTGGAGGTTCCTTAAAAAACTAAAAATAGAACTACCATATGACCCAGCAATCCCACTACTAGGCATATACCCTGAGAAAACCATAATTCAAAAAGAGACATGTGGGCTTCCCTGGTGGCGCAGTGGTTGAGAGTCCGCCTGCTGATGCAGGGGACGCAGGTTCGTGCCCCGGTCTGGGAGGATCCCACATGCCGCGGAGGGGCTGGGCCCGTGAGACATGGCCGCTGGGCCTGTGCGTCTGGAGCCTGTACTCCGCAACGGGAGAGGCCACAGCAGTGAGAGGCCCGCATAGAGCAAAAAAAAAAAAAAAAAAAAAGAGACATGTACCAAAATGTTCATTGCAGCTCTATTCACAGTAGCCCGGAGATGGAAACAACCTAAGTGTCCATCATCGGATGAATGGATAAAGAAGATGTGTCACATATATACAATGGGATATTACTCAGCCATAAAAAGAAACGAAACTGAGCTATTTGTAATGAGGTGGATAGACCTAGAGTCTGTCATACAGAGTGAAGTAAGTCAGAAAGAGAAAGACAAATACCGTATGCTAACACATATATATGGAATTTAAGAAAAAAAAATGTCATGAAGAACCTAGGGGTAAAACGGGAATAAAGACACAGACCTACTTGCGAATGGACTTGAGGATATGGGGAGGGGGAAGGGTAAGCTGTGACAAAGTGAGAGAGAGCCATGGACATATATACACTACCAAACGTAAGGTAGATAGATAGTGGGAAGCAGCCGCATAGCACAGGGAGATCAGCTCGGTGCTTGGTGACCGCCTGGAGGGGTGGGATAGGGAGGGTGGGAGGGAGGGAGACGCAAGAGGGAAGGGATGTGGGAACAGATGTATATGTATGACTGATTCACTTTGTTATAAAGCAGAAACTAATAAAAAAAAGTAAGCAGCAGAAGAAAAAATAGTATCAGAGCAGAAATTAATAAAATAAAAATAGAAAACAATCGAAAAAATCAATGAGATCAAAAGTTGGTTCTTTGAGAACATCAATAAAATTGATAAACCACTAGCTAGACTGGTCAGAAAAAAATAAAAAAGTCACAAATTATCAATATCCAGATTAATATCCAGTTACTTCACCACAGATTCTTTAGATTTCAAAAAGATAGTATGAGAATATTATGAATAACTTTTTGCCAATACATTTGCAATTTAAATGAAATGGGCAAATTTCTTGAAAGAAACAAAACTCACTCAAGGAGAAATAGATAACCTAAATAATCATATATATCTATTGGAGAAACTGAATTTTTAATTAAAAACTTTACCTCAAAGAAAGCTACAGGCTCAGATGGCTTCACTGGTTGAATTCTATCAAACTCTTTAAAAAGAAATAATACAAATTCTAGACAAACTCTTCCAGAAATCTGAAGAGGGAGTACTTCTCTACTCCTTCCTGGAGATAAAAGTAACCCTGATAGATAACAAAACCTAAGATATTAAAGGAATAGAAGACTACAGAACAAAAATTCCCAACAATATTTAGCAAATAGAATCCAACAACATATAAAATAAATAATGATTAGGTGGAGTTTAACCCAGGAGTGCAAAGTTAGGTTAACATTCATAAATCAATCAATGTCTGCCCTGCAAACCAGTTCATCTGTATCATTTTTCTAGGTTCCACATATATGCGTTAATATACAATATTTGTTTTTCTCCTTCTGAATTACTTCAGAATAGAGACACAGACATAGAGAACAAACATATGGACACCAAGGGAGGAAAGTGGCGGGGGGTGGTGGTGGTGGTGGGATGAATTGGGAGATTGGGATTGACATATATACACTGATATGTATAAAATAGACAACTAATAAGAACCTGCTGTATAAAAAATAAATAAAATAAAATTCAAAAATTCAAAAAAATCAATCAATGTAATTTACTATATTGATGGATATATTTAACAACCATATGATCATCTCAATATATGCAGGAGAAGAACTTGATGAAATCCAACATCTATTTCTGATGGGTGAGAGTCTATCCGACGTGTTGAAGGAACAGCAAAGTCAGTGGGGCTGGTATGGCAAGAATGCGGGAGAGGGTAGGCAAGGATAAGATCAGAGAGGGGGCAGGGGAAGGTCACGTAGGATCTTGTAAAGTCTCTGGCATTGTCTTTCTCTCAGTGACATGAAATGCCACTGGGGGGATCTGAGGAGAGGAGCAACATTGTTTCAATTTAAGTGTTAACCAGATCACACTGCTGTACTGAGAAGAGACATGAAGGGGCTGGGGACAGAAACAGAGACTCCATTGAGGGGGGGCATTTGCAGTGAGGTATGTGATAGATGGCAGTGGTCTGGACAAGGACAGTGGTAGAGACGGTGATGAGAAGCATTCGGATTCTGGATTCTTTTTGGAAGGACGAGTTGAACGTGAGGGATAAAGGGATGAGTCAGAGATGACCCTGGTGGTCCAGTGGGTAAGAGACTCCGCGCTCCCAATGAAGGGGGCCTGGGTTCAATTCCTGGTCAGGGAACTAGATCCCAAATGCATGCCGCAACTAAGAGTTTACATGACGCAACTAAAGATCCTGCATGAGGCAACGAAGATCCTGCAGGTGGCAACGAAGACCCTGAGTTCCTCAACTAAGATCCGGTGCAGCCAAATAAGTAAATAAATATTTTTTTAAATAAATATATTAAATGGTTAGTTTAAAAAAAAAAAAAGATGGGCTTCCCTCGTGGCGCAGTGGTAGAGAGTCCGCCTGCCGATGCAGGGGACACGGGTTTGTGCCCTGATCCGGGAAGATCCCACATGCCGTGAAGCGGCTGGACCCGTGAGCCATGGCTGCTGAGCCTGCATGTCCAGAGCCTGTGCTCCGCAACGGGAGAAGCCACAACAGAGAGAGGCCCGCGTAATGCAAAAAAAAAAAAAAAAAAAAGATGATCCCCACATTTTCGTCCTGAGCAAATGAAAGGGTGGTGTCAGCATTCACTATGATGATGAAGACCACAAGAGGAGCAGGTTCCAGGGAGGAGGGGTACTGGAGATCAGAAGGTTGATTCTGAGCATATTAAGTCTGAGATGGCTAACAGAGGCTTATGTGGAAATATTATGCAGGGAGGTAGAAAGACAAGTCCGTAGGAAGAAGTCCAAGGTGAAAACAGAAATTTGAAAGTCATCAGCTTATGAATGATATTAACACCCAGTAGTGGGTGAGATCACCAAAGGAGTGAGTGGTGATAGAGAAGAGGTCTAAGGACTGGGCACCCAACACTTAAAAGCTGGGGAGATGAGAGCCTCCCTCCCTTGGGATATTAGCCTCATAGTGTATGCCAGGCACTGTTACAAGCACTTGGAACTTTATAGCTCATTTAATGCTCAACCTGTACATTAAGTACTATTATTATTCACACTGCAGACTGATGAAACTGAGAGACAGAAAGTTGAAGTAACTTGCTAAGGGCAAGAAAAATTGTAAGACTAGAAACAAACAATATTGAAGGGAAGACAGCAGGATTCAGACATATTGAGATGAAGACCAAGTAAAATTGACTCATACTATATGCAGGCAAATGGAATGTGCTAAAAAAAAAGCTGCTTATGTTACATGTTTTCAAGAATAAAATTCATGGTGACTATGCAAAGATGTTAAAGCAAAAATAAAAAGGAAGAAACATAGTGTGAATTCACCAGTGAAGGATCCATTCTGGAAGATAACACAACGCCAAGAAACAGGAAAAAATCCAAGTGTTTGGATTTAGGGGAAAAAAATAAGAAAAACACAAATTCAATGAAATGAATATAAGTCATCAGATGAGACAATAAAATGAGATGAAAAATGGTCATTAAAGAGCTAAGAAGGGCTTCCCTGGTGGCGCAGTGGTTGAGAGTCCGCCTGCCGATGCAGGGGACATGGGTTCGTGTCCCAGTCTGGGAGGATCGCACATGCCATGGAGCGGCTGGGTCTGTGAGCCATGGCCGCTGAGCCTGAGCGTCTGGAGCCTGTGCTCCGCAACGGGAGAGGCCACAGCAGTGAGAGGCCCGCATACCGCAAAAAAAAAAAAAAAAAAAGAGCTAAGAAAAAAAATTGAGGAGCAAAATAACAATTCCAGAGTTAAATAATTTTGAAACCGCAAGAAACAAAATTAACATACCTAAATACTAAACTCATCATATTCAGGAAAACTTGAGGTAATTCACAGAAAACACAGAGGGAAAAGACAAAGTTGAAATGATGAGGAGGAAGATAAAGATACGGAAGATAGAAAATGATCTGACATATGGGTCCTTGTGTCCCCGAAGGAGATACTACAACACATGAAACAGAAAAAAATATTTACTAATATGAAAGAAAAGGAAGAAAGGACTGTATCAGGAAATTGAAAGGGCAACTTGGGTTCTGGGAAAAAGTGATACCAAGCGCTTAACCCTGAGATGTATTTCAATGAATTTGCTGCACTTCAGAATAAGAGAAAAAGGTCTTACAAAAGTGATTCACTTACAGTGCACGTGGCTGGTGGGGGGGTGGCGGGGACGCTGAGAATCAGGCAGCATTTAATGCAAGAAGATGGTAAAACAATGTCCATAAGGCTCTGAAGAAAAGAAAGTGGGACCCAAGAATTTTCCACCAAACAAGTTATTGTTAACACAGAGGCAACAGACAATGTCAAACATATAAAAACTCAGGGAACATAATATCCATAAACCCTTCTTGTAAATAAAAATGAAACACACTCAACCAAGAGATGAATCAAAAGAGTTCAGAAATGGACCATTTCTGGCATCAGAATTCTTCTTATAGAGGGAATTTTCCCTAGAAAAAAAATACTTTGATAAGATTATGGGCGTAGTATAGTACTTCCCACCTTCACAGACTTTTCCATATCTGTATAACATCCCTGTTTTTAACTTAATATGTTTCTTTAAAATAACTCAGGCTTTAATTTAGACTTATTTGTTTAAAAAAGAAACTTGCTATCATAAGCCTAAAAGAAAAATTGGCATCACTTACAATAAATAGAAGATAGCCAAGCATAAAAATAAATGCACTGAAACCAAAACAATGTTATTAATATCTAGCCAGATACTCTTGCCAGCTTTCAACGAGCTGAGCTGAAGCTTGCTTTCTCTTTGATAAAAAGGGAGATTGGTGTTAAATGTTACGTGCCTATTCTCACCATACAGAGACTTTCTCTCTGACTATTGAGCCTTCGTAATAAACAGAGTGTCACGTCTCATCGTGTGATTCCATTTAATTGAATGCTATGTCTTTATATCACCTACATCACTCACTTTGGGAAACACAGGTAGAAGAGGACGAGATTCTGTGATCACAGCAAATGGAAAACCATTGTGCTTGGGACAGTAAGAGGAAACTATTTTTGTTCCTCCTAAGAAAGAGAAGAGAAGACACAAAGGAAAAGAAGAAGAATGGCTGTATTAGTCTCCTAGGACAGCCATAACAAATTACCACAAACCTCTTGGCTAGAACAACAGAAATTTGTTTTCTTGCAGTTCTGGAGGCCAGAAGTCCAAAATCAAGGGGTTGGCAGAAGCACCTCCCCTCCGAGGTCTCTAAGGAAGATTCTTTCCTGGCCTCTTCCGACTTCCGGTGGCTCCAGGCGTTCCTCATCTTGTGACCACACAACTCTGATACCTGCCTCTGTCTTCACGTGACCTTCTCTTCCTTCTTCCTATGGGTCTCCCTTCTGTGTGTCTCTTATAGGGACACTTGTCATTGGATTGGGGCCCACCTTAAGCCCAGGATGACCTTGTTCCAAGATCCTTAACGTAATTACATCTGCAACGTAATTACATCTTAAACATGATTTTTTTTTTCTAAGTAAGGTCAAATTCACAGGTTCCGCAGAGGTTGAGACATATCTTTTGGGGGTCCTCATTCATTCCACTACAAGAAGATGAAAGCATCAGTGCCGTGCTTATAAGATGGGAATTTATTTGGATGAAATGTCCTGGTGGCTAGTCAGCAAAAGGAGGATTTGAACACAAGGATATCAAACATTCCATTTGAAATTATTTAAATTGCTATAATGTAAAACCATCCTCTCTCTTTCCTTAAACTTTCAGTCAGGCTATTACAAAAACACACCCATACACACATACTCACACACACACTGTTTTAAACTCTCCTGTTTGTATGTATGTATGTATATTTTTATTCAAAAAGGATTATAAGAGAGTACTAAGAACAGTTGTACACCAACAAATTGTAAAACCTAGATTAAATGGACAAAGTTCTAGAAACACTACCAGGACTGAGTCATGAAAATTTAAATAGACCTATAACTCGTACAAAGATTGAATCAGTAATCAAAAACCTCCAAACAAAGAAAATCCCTAGACCAGTTGGCTTCACTGGTGAAATCTATCAAATATTTAAAGAAGAACTAACACCAACCCTTCTCAAATTTTTCCCCCCAAAATTGAAAAGAAGTGACACTTCCTAACTCATTCTGTGAGGTCAGCATTACCAAGGCAGATAAAGGTATCACAAGAAAAGAACACTGCAGACCAATATTCCTTAACAACATAGATGCAAAAAATTTTCACAAAATACTATCAAACCAAATTCAGCAGCACATTAAAAAGATAATTCACCATGAACAACAGAATTTGGACTTCACTAAAATTTTAAAAAATTTTGTGCATCAAAGGATACTATCAAGAGCATGAAAAGACAACCCACAGAAAGGGACAGAATATTTGTAAATCATATATCTGATAAGAGTTTACTATCCGGAATATATAAAGAATTCCTACAGCTGAACAATAAAATGACATACTCAATTAAAAAATGGGCAAAAGGGCTTCCCTGGTGGTGCAGTGGTTGAGAGTCCGCCTGCCGATGCAGGGGATGCGGGTTCGTGCCCAGGTCCGGGAAGATCCCACATGCCGCGGAGCGGCTGGGCCCGCAAGCCATGGCCGCTGAGCCTGTGCGTCCGGAGCCTGTGCTCCGCAACGGGAGAGGCCACAGCAGTGAGAGGCCAGCATACCACAAAAAAAAAAAAAAAAAAAAAAGGACAAAAGACTTAAACATTTCTCCAAAGAACATAAGCAAATTTCAAATAAACACATGAAAAGATGCACAACATTATAGTCATTAGGATGCAATCAAAACCACAATGAGATACCACTTTGCATCTACTAGGATGGCCGTACTTTTTAAAAAACAGAAAATAAAAAGGGCTGGCAAGGACGCAGAGAAATTAGAACTATCGTGCATTGCTGGTGGGAATGTTAAATGGTGCAGCCACTGTGGAAAAAATTTGGCGGTTACTCAAAAAGTTAAAACATAGAATTACCATATGACCTGGCAATTCCACTCCTAGATATATATTGAAAAAAAAAAAAAAAAAAGAAGGAAAAGAGGGACTCAGATACTTGTATGCCAATGTTCATAGCAGGATTATTCACAATAGCTAAAAGGTGAAAATGATCAAAATGTCCATTGACTAATGAACTGATGAGCAAAATGTGGTATACCCATACAATAGAGTATTACTCACCCACAAAAAGGCATGAAATTCTGATACATGTTGCAACTTGGATGAATCCCGAAGACATTATGTTAAGCCAAATAAGTTAGACACAAAAGGACAAATATTACATGATTTCACTTACATGAGTATGAAGAACAGGGAAACTGACAAAGACAGAAAGTACATTATAGGTGACCAGGGGCTATGAAGGGGGAAGGGAGAGTTATTGCTTAATGGATACAGACTTTCTGTTTGGGATGATAAAAAGAGTTTTAGAAATATTTAGAAATAGATAGTGGTGATGGTTGCACATGTGAATATAGTTAATGCCACTGAATTGTAACCTTAAAAATTGTTTGAAAGGAAAATTTTATGTTATATTACCACAATAAAAATTAAAATAAAAAAACAAAGTGATCGTCCTCCACAGCAATAAAAAAGAAGGTATTACTGATACAAAAAACAACTTGAATGAATCTCAAAAACATAATGTTAACTGAAAGGAGAGAGGTATCAAGACATCTAGAGAAAAGAGAGAATATGATTCAGTATGATTCAGGAAGAATACTCCTGGCAAAGGCTGCAGGCGGGGAGGGATTGAATACAAAGGAGCATGAGGGAATTTTGGGGGGAGTGATGAAAATGTTGTACATTTTGTTTACGGTAGGGGTTGCATGACTATCTACATTTGTCAAAACTCATTGAACTGTACACCAAAAAATATTCGTTTTGCTCTATGTAAATTACACTTCAATAACCTGATTTTTAAAATACTCCTTGCAGAGATGCCGGCCTATGCTGGTGGAAAGCCACGGATGCACTAGTCCAATCTCAGCGGTTAACCTGTTCTTATAATTTGATTCTCTTCTCATGCAGCCCAGCAGTCATGCCCACTGATGGCTGTGAGTTTGAAAGCTCTTGGCTGGATGGCTTTTTTTTTTTTTTTTTTTTTTTTTTTTTTTGCGGTACGCGGCCCTCTCACTGTTGTGGCCTCTCCCGTTGCGGAGCACAGGCTCCGGACGCGCAGGCTCAGCGGCCATGGCTCACGGGCCCAGCTGCTCCGCGGCATGTGGGATCTTCCCGCCCATCACTGACGCTGCGCCCAAATCCTGCCACACTGCCCAGGACTCTCAACCACTGTGCCACCAGGGAAGTCCTGGATGGCATTTTAAAATTCCCAACAAGTTTCTAGGTTGGGGAAGTTTCCAGCTCTGGAAACTTGGTGAATGGGAACCTGCTGGCTGGTGATGGAGGAGACCGGGAGGTGATGGTTGGTTGGAGGCTGGAGGCCATGGACCCAAAGGCAGAGCAGGGCAGGGTGACAGAGGAGGAGAAGGGGCCCTGAACTCTTCATTCTTCCTTTCAGAGTCCCTCTGCTAAAAAAGGGGGAAGTCCTCCTTTCTGACAATCCTGCGTCAAAAGAGTCTTTGGCAGCTGTTCCCCTCAATCAGGCGAGGAAGCACGGTCCCTCCTGGCTGAGGTGCTTGTGTCTCTGATACCCTCGGAGTGAAACAGATGCACTTCTGGTGGCAGGCCCATCACTGACGCTGCGCCCAAATCCTGCCACACTGCCCAGGAATGGTCACTGCCTGTTCCCCTGCCGGGGTGGGGGGGGGTGGGGGGTGGGGCTGTCCAGCCCTGTCACTTGTTTCCTCTCCTCTCCTAATCCCGCCAGCCCAGCAGGGGTTGCTGGGAGCAGGCCACGGGCTTACCTCGCCATGGGAAACTGCTCTCCCGCTGGTCCCAGCCAGGAAAGGTAATTGCCTTGGAAGAGTTGTACTCAGCTCCAGGCGGGCATGGCAGGAAACTCAGCCGACTCTCCCAGCACCGCTGGCTCTCCCTTCCAGATGTGCCTGGGACCCGGGGATGCCTCGGGGGCAAACTGGGAAGAACAGGAAGGAAAACGCGCGAGTGCCAGGCAGCACGGCCCTTCCGTGGTAAGCAGAGACACTGTTGAAGAGTCTGCGTGACTTGGTCCACATCCGACACCACTGGGTTTAGAATGGAGCTTGGAAATAGCCCAAGCCAACCGTCTCATCCGTGGCATCTTACTCCTGAGGCAAGTGCAGCCCGCGGGGGGGTGACCTGATTTGCTCAAAGTGTCATGGCGGGTGCCTGGCAGAGCCAGGACTGGAATGAATGCTCCCGGTGGATCCTGTCTCACCTCAAAACCGCTGGCGGCTCCCTTTTCTCCCAGAGTAAAAGCTGGAGTCCTTAAGGTGGTCTCCACGGCCCCCCTCCGCCGCCTCCATCCTCTTGCTCCTCCCCGCGCCGCCCTCCGCCCTAGCGGTCCTGAGCACGGCGGGCGAGCTCCACGCTACACCCCCCCGACACCAGCATCACCTGCCTCCACCTCCTTCGGGTCTTGGCTGAGTCTCACCTTTTCAGTGAGCCTTCTCCCGACACCCGTTTCACAGTTCAGCCCATCCCCCTCACCCCTCTGGCGCTCTGATCGCCTCACCCAGCTCTACTTTTTCTTCTTTCTCAAGTACCCACATTTGCTCCCAACCCCCTGTTTTTGCTCCAGGCTCTTCAAAAGTGGCAGTTGGGTTTTTTGGTCTCTTTGTATTTTTTGTCCAGAATTTGCCCCCAACTGCGCATGCACGCAGTTATTTTTAGCCCCATAGAGTTTCTTCATATTTAGTTGCTGGAGGAGAGGTGTGTCCAGGTGCAAGCACTGCAGCCCTGCAGCAAAAGTCCCAGGTCCCAGCCGGTCTGAACCCCAGCATCTACAGAGATGCCTAACTCAGCCAGTATTTGCTGAATGAATGATTAAATGAGCCTTTTAAAGTGCCCTGTGCTAGATATTTACTCGTCTTTCTAAATCCCCCCCAGAGGCTTAATATCAAACTTACCAAATGATACACCTGCTTTTTAAATTTAGTCCCCAAAAAGGGATATCTATGCCTGAAGCCCAGACATTCCCCACCCATCCAGGACCTCAGTTGGATGAAGAGGTGCTGTATTTTTGAGTTAGAAAGGGCTGGCACTGTACAGCCGTGGTGTTGGTGGGCACGGGGCGAAACACCTCATTGGGCAACAAGGTGCCCATGCAGCTGAGCTCCCGTGGCCCTGCCATGGGACTTGGAATGCTTCCCACACTTACTTCTTTTGGAGGTGACACTGGAGGTGCAGTCATATATTCAAGCAGCTGTTGTCAGGCCAGAATTTGCAATGGGTCCCGGGATTCCGTTAAAATGCACGGGCTTTTGTTTCGCTTTGATTTCTAAAGCATCAGCCTAGTAGGGCCTCGTCATTCCACTGATGGTTGATACTTGGTAAGTTTATCTGATTGACCGTAAGCAGGCTGCAGAGGGAGTTAACGTTTACTGAGCACCTGGCCTTGGTTTCCACACACGTTATCACCCATCATCCTCCTAACAACCCTGTAATGTAGGTGTCATCTCCATCTTCTATTTTAGGAAACTGAAGCTCAGAGAAGGCAAGGGACTTGCCTAGAGTCGTGGATAGTTGAGGAGAAGGCAAAAGATGCAAAGTCTTGTTCTTTCTAATCTAATACACCAGGCTTTCTTCTACAGGGCACTCAATAAACATTTATTACAAGAATAAATAACTGAAGGCACAAGAATCTAAAGGACTGAAGCAGAGATTAGGTAGCTTTGATGAGAGAGGAGGGGTAAAGGAGAGGCCAGAGCATCGAGAACAGGACTGTCTGGGACATGTCGAGGGCACATGTCAAGGGAACTGGTAGGAGATGCTGACCAGGAGCAGGTGGGGAAGGAAAGTGGGGAGGTGTGGTGTAGCCGATCTGTCCACTGGGCTCTTCTGCTTGCCGCTTCCCTAAGAAGCAGCATCTCATCTCACCCACCCACTGCCTTTTGTGGCTCTCATATGTTTTCAGTGCGTTTCTCATTCCAGCCTCAGAACAAGCTTGTGGGGTGGTATTATCTTTCTTATTTCACAGATGAGAAAACTGAGGCTCAGCAAGCCCAGATAACTTGCTCAAGACCACAGGGCCAATTTAGTGGCAGATCTGGAACTCTGTTCAAGTCTTATGATCCCCAAAGTCCAGTGTTCTTACCTTTCCTAAATAAAGAGAATCGCATCCCATTGTAACAATAAGTAGCAGCCACACTCAGAGGGAGAGGAGCCCAGGGAGGGACAGTAATATATCTAAGACATTTTGACATATAAACTCCTGGAGGGTAGGGCCTAGCACTATGTACAAAATTTTACTGCACTCAGCTCAGCTGCCCATACCATGGAGCACTAGTGCCAAATGGCCTCTGCCAGGTGGCTTGTGTCCTTGTCCCTGAGCCTGGTCCCTCCAGTGTCCAGGTGGGAGCTGAGGGCAGTGTCTATTCCCAACTCCCTGCTTAGGAGGTGGTGGAAACACCTTACAGCCCAGTGGGGAACCAGTCCCTGCCAGGAGCTGGTGCCACAGCTCAGAGGGGTGCCAAGAGAAAAGAAACCTGGTGGTGAGAGACCTGTACACTGAAAACTATAAGACATTGATGAAATAAATTGAAGAGACACAAATAAATGGAAAGATATTCCATGCTTATGGATAGGAAGAATTAATATTGTCAAAATGTCCATATCACCCAAAGTGATCTAGAGATTCAATGCAATCCCTGTCAAAATTCCAAGAGCATTTTTTCAAAGAAATAGAAGAAACAATCCTAAAATTGTATGAAACTAAAAAAGACCCCCAATAGCCAAAGCAATCTTGAGAAAGAAGAACAAAGGTGGAGGCCTCATGCCCCCTGATTTCAAACTATATTACAAAGCTATAGTAATCAAAACAGTTTGTCAGTGGCAGAAAAACAGACACATAGATCAATGGAAAAAAATAGAGAGCCCAGAAATATACCCACACTTATATGGTCAATTAATTTATGGCAAAAGAACCAAGAATATACAATGGGGAAAGGACAGTCTCTTCAATAAATGGTGTTGGGAAAACTGGACAGCCACAGGAAAAGAATGAAACTAAACCACTATCTTACACCATACACAGAAATTAACTTAAAATGGATTTAAGGCTTGAATGTAAGACCTAAAACCATAAAACTCCTGGAACTATACATAGGCTGTAAGCTCCTTGACATTGGTCTTGGTAAAGACTTTTTGGATCTGACTCCAAAAGCAAAGGCAACAAAAGCAAAAATAAACAAGTGGGACTAAATCAAATTAAAAAATTTCTACATAGAAAAGGAAACCATCAACAGAATGAAAAGGCAAACTACCAAATGGGAGAAAATATTTGTAAATCATATATTTGGTGAGAGGTTAATATCCAATATGTATAAAGAACCCGTACAACTTTACAACCCCCCCCAAAAAATCTGATTTTTTAAATAGGCAGAGGATCTGAATAGATGTTTTTCTAAAGAAGATATCCAAATAGCCAAAAGGTACATGAAAAGATACTCAACATCACTAATCATCAGGGAAATGCAAGTCAAAACCACGATAACATATCACCTCATACATGTCAGAATGACCATCATCAAAAAAGACAAGAAGTAATGTGTTGATGAGGATATGGACAAAAGGGAGCCCTTGTACACTATTGGTAGAAATGTAAATTGATGCAGCCAGTACAGAAAACAGTATGAAGGTTCCTCAAAAAATTAAAAATAGAGCTACCATATGATCCAGCAATTCCACTTCTGAGTATTTATCTGAAGAAAACTAAAACACTAATTCAAAAAGATACATGCACCCCCATTTTCATTGCAGCATTATTCACAATAGCCAAGTTATGAAAACAACCTAAGTGTCCATCGACAGATGAATGGAAAAAGAAGATGTGGTACATATACACAATGGAATATTACTCAGCCATAAAAATTAATGAAATCTTGCCATTTGCAGCAACATGGAGAGACCTTGAGGGCATTATATTAAGTGAAATAAGTCAGACAGAGAAAGACAAATAGTATATGATCTTTCTTTTATGTGGAGTCTAAACGAACAAAACCAAACCCTAAGGCTCACAGACACAGAAAACAGATTGGTGGTTGCCAGAGGTGGAGGATGGAGTGGGGCAGGAGAAATGCATGAAGGGAGTCAAAAGATACAAACTTCCAGTTATAAAATAATGTGTTCATCGGGATGTAGTGTACACCGTGGTGACTATAGACAACAATACTGTATTGCATAGTTGAAAGTTGCTAAGAGAGTAGATCTTAAGAATCCTCATCACAAGAAAAAAATTTCTTTGCAGCTCCATGTGGTGACAAATGTTAACAAGACTTGTTGTGGTGATCATTTCACAATATATACAAATATAGAATCATTATGCTGTAAACCTGGTACTAATATAATGTTATATGCCAATCATACCTCAATTTTTTTTAAAAATGAAGAAAATAGCTCTTGTTACTCTCTATAGGCAGAAGAGAGAGCTGGGGCATCTGGGACTGGTGGGGCGCTGGGGCACTTTATATACTACAGAACAGCAAAGAAAGGTTAGCTATTAGTAGTGGGGTTTTTTTGGGCCGTGCCACATTGTGTGAATCTTAGTGCCCCAATCAGGGATGGAAGCCACGCCCCCTGCACTGGACGCACGGAGTCCTAACCACTGGACTGCCAGGGAAATCTCAATTATTAGTGATTTTTAAAGGATGCCTTAAAGTGAAGGCACTGCCTGGCCTGAATCAATTAATTTCCAGCTATGGAGTTTTTGGTGTGATTGAATCTTGGTGAGGAAGAGATTTTGGTTCTGTTGAAGCTCTTCGGTGTTTCCCAAATCACACGTTCACCCATCTCACCAAGGCGTAAAGATGGGTTTGGAAGGAACCTGTTCCATTCTTTCCCGCCTGCCACAGGTCCTGGGAGTGGCCAGCCAGGAGCCTCGGACAAGTGGCCCTTCCTGACCTAAAGTGGACTCAGATGTCTTCCTCCTCGGGTGCAGGAAGGAGGTGCCTGCAGCTGCCTGAGAGGAAGGTGGACTTTATCACAGCGGTGCAAGGTGGAAGCGGAGCCCCAAATAGCATCAGTTATTCCAGCTATGGATTCTCTACCTCACTGCGCACCTTCAGACCCAGCCTAAATGCTGGGGAAACTGTGTGAAAGGGGCTCCTCGGTGACCCATGGGGTTAAAGGCAGAAGCCCCAGGGCAGGCAGGATCACCCACTAAGAGCTCTAGGACATCAGGACTGGCCCAGCTGGAAGAACTCCCCGCCCAGCCTCCCTGTGTGGAGGGACCAGGCACCGTGTATCCTCAAGGTGGCCTTGACCTCTGGAGGAAGATGGTGACACCTGCAAGCGCCAACAGAAGGGCAAGGTTTTTCTGGGAGGGCTGCGCTTGTGCCAGGTGTCTCAACCAGGCCCCCTGGCGGTCAGAGGGTTATTTGCAGGATGGGTGGGTTCAAGAACTGAAGGAAGTTCCTCCCCATAGGGGAATTGAACCCATGACCTTAAAGGACACCAAGTCACCTTAATGTCACTCCCTTGGGAGGCCATTCTGGCTTGACTATGTTGGGGCATCTGTACTGCAAGACAGCATAGTGACAGTGTGCGATCTCCTCTGACAAAGAGGGATAGTGCAGAAATCCTAGTGTAAGCTATAGAGCGTCTCATCTCATTGGTAGCAATATTATAGAGAGCACAACAGAGGCTCTCCAAATATACTGAATGAATGAATGAATGAATGAACTAGTGGATGAACAAATTCTTCACAGGTTATCCTAAGACAGCCTCTGACTAACAGGTTTGTCCTTGGCTCCTCCCTGCCCCGGCTCTGAGCCCACATGCCCTGGGCTTGCTGTTTACCCAGTTGCACCTGTGATGTGCAGGTGTTTGTCTTGACTTGCCTCTTTTGGGGGTCAGAACTGCCTACCTGGGATGGAGGTCGGGTTCTAGAGCTTGCTCTTTCTGCGCAGGGGCTGGAGAGATTGAAAGATAGAAAGGTGAAAACCCCTAGATTTCTAAACAGTTTTTCTGACAACCCTGGAAGAGCCTGTTACAGTGACTCTGTGCTTCCTGAATGACCTGGAGATCATTACATGACATCCAAGCAAAGGCAGAGAGCAACCAAAAGCTGAGAATTTTGAAGAGATTAATTTTCCCATACAGAGCAATGTTCCCCCTATTTTTGCATAGGCAGCAGTTCAATAAACAATTACTGCTTGATAATCTTTCAGCTATTTCTCCATTGTAAAGAAATTAATTGGTCTTCCATCATCTATTGCACTGTAACCTAAAGGTATGCGGCCCCCGTCCACCACCTGCTGAAACTTGCTCCTCCTGAGGCTCACTGGTGTGTGGCAGTGACGTCGGCGTGGTGCCCAGTCCCCAGGTTCAGGGCATGAATGGGAGCGCTTGAGCCTCCATGAACATTGCCTCTTTCTTCCAGAAAGCTTGGGGAGTTTGCAGGCACTCTTTCTCACATTTCCTCCCTAAGTGCTGAGAGTCCCGTTTTGCAAAAGAGGTTGAGCAAGATTAACGATGGGGTGGGGAAGCAGCACAGTCTCTCTCCAGGCCTGAGACAAGGGACATCAAATGTCCTGGGATCTCTTTCTCGCTTTTGCCACTGAGCAGCACTGTCAGCTCTATAGGTGGCAAGATGGGGAGGGTGAGGAAGGAAGGGAAGACTCCTTAGATGGCTTGGTTCCCCCAGTCTCAACTACTACATTTTCCCCTCTTTTAAATCATAAATCAAGTGTGCCACCTCCTCCAGGAAGTTCTCCTAGATTAAACCAGTCGGACTACCCCCACCCAATGCCTGACTCACCCTTCCCCCTCAGTGCCCTTTGGTGATTATCTTAATGACAAAGTCTATTGATGGCTAGTTTGTTTTTTTGTTTTCTCATCTTAGGATTTAAGCCCTGGTAGGGCAATAGTCCTGTTTGCTCTGTATCAGATATATCAAGCACTTGTGTGGCTGCAAAGAGTCTTATAGAAGAGCTGGGGTGTCAGCTGGAGTCAGCTGGAGTGGCCGAGAAGAAGGTCAATAAAAGCTGACCGTGAGTCAGCACTTGGAATTGTCCCTCTTGGAAAAGCCATGCAGCTGGCATGTGGGTCCCAGGGACAAGAGCTGTCAGGGGCTCACTCCGAGTCCCAGCCCTGCTGCCTCTGCTACTTATGAGTGAGGTCACTTCACCTCTCCCAGCCCCAGGAGTTCACCTGACAAAATGCCTCCCTCGTAAGGCTGTTGTAGGGATTACACGAGATGATGAACGTGGACAATGTTGCAAAGCATGGAGCACTACGTAAGTAGGAGGATTCCTTCTTACCATCATATGTGTGGTCCTCTCACTCCGATATCCTGTCCTAGAACTGTGTTCAGAGACACCATCCTGTGCCCACCTTAGAAGCAACCTGAAATCCAACATGCTGGTACCATCCCGTCCTCGGTTTCTTAAGGTAGTTTGGTGATAGGATGCTATAACGTCAGAGCTAGAACAATCCCCTCAGGTCATTTCACAGGCAGGAAAACTGAGGTCCAAAGGGCTGATGCACCTGAAGTGGGCTTGCCCACTGCTCAGTGCAGCCCTGTCCGGAGCCCATGGCTGTGACTCCATGCTGCTTGACAGGGGATTCCTTAGGAAGAGCATCTCTTCTGAGTACTCACCCTGTGCCAGGCTCTCTGCTAAGCACTTTACGTGAATTCTCTAATTCGATCCTCATGCAACTCTGTGGAGTTGGTATAATTATTATCCTCACTGTATAGACAAGATAACTAAAGCACTAAAGTCACCAAGTGAAAGTGTCAAAGCCAGATTCCAAGCAATTCCAATGTCTGTGCACCTCATTTACTACACTCTGCTGCCTCTATATACTATCTTCTTATAGCTATTCTCTCTGTCTAAATTCCTTTTCCATCAACCATCTCACTGTGAGTTGGGAGTTCCCCCAAACAGCAAGATGACCCCAGGCCAGAGTACAGAATCATTTCTTTCAGCTGTGGGAAAAGTGGAGTGAACAATTCAAAAATCTTGCATGGGCTTTGCAGGCCTGATACCATCATTCCATGCCAGTAGCAGAATTCAAATCTATCTGTCACCAAAGAACATTTGCCCATCCCTAAGACAGTCACCAACAACCTCTGGCTACTGAAGTCTAATTGGCCGCACCACAGAGCATGAAATGGCCTCCAACAAGTGCCGCCCAAACTTCCATCCACAGTCACCTGTTGGGCATCCACCACTGATCGGGAACCGCACTAAGAGCTCAGAACATTCAAAGATGGGATTTCTTTTTTTTTTTTTTTTTTTGCGGTACGCGGGCCTCTCACTGCTGTGGCCCCTCCCGTTGCGGAGCACAGGCTCTGGACACGCAGGCTCAGCGGCCATGGCTCATGGGCCCAGCCGCTCCACGGCATGTAGGATCCCCCTGGACCGGGGCACGAACCCGCGTCCCCTGCATCGGCAGGCGGACTCCCAACCACTGCGCCACCAGGGAAGCCCAAAAGATGGGATTTTGAGATGGCCTTTCATGGCTTACAGAGCACCCTCATCCTAATCCAAATGAAGAGGCCTCTGCAAGGAAGGCAAACAGAAGTACTTGAACAAAGGCACGAAGCTGAGAACGGGAAGACGTACCCGTGAAATAACAAAGAAGGAGTCCAAAGTGGCCGAAGAACAGGGCAGCGCACCAGACCTTCCCATGCAGATTTGAGGGAGCACAGTGAGGAATCAAGGGGCTGGGGGCCACAGACACGTTTGTGCCTCTGGGAGACCCTGCCAGCTCGGCACGGCAGACACACCCTTTAAAGTATCACCAGGGCAAAAGACTTGTGAAATGTGTAACCTCTCATGCCTGTACTTTGCCTCTAACTGGAGCTTCGCTGGAGACCATGCCTTAACCTAAAAGAACAAGTCCAGGGAGGGAATACAGGGCTCTAGAGCAGGGGAGGAGAGGCAAAGATTACAAGGTAAGCTCATTAACGCCCCTCAAGTGCCAGCATATTCTACTTGCATTCAGGCCAAGAGCTCTGAGTTCCAGCCCTGGCCCTGCCTCTTGTTTGCTGTGTGCTTGTGGACAGACTCCTTCACTTCTGTGAACCTTGCCTTCCTCATCTGTAACTGGAGATAGAGTATGAGTCCTGCTGACCTCACAGGTTTCTGTAGATGAGACAATGCACACGGTGCTTTGTCAGCTGTCAAGCACTAGAGACACACAGTGCGCTACTGTTAGACACGGCCCTCCTCTGCTTCCTGTGTCTTGTCCTCTGCAGGCCAGCCACCTCCCCTGCTCTCCACGGGACGCTCTGTGAGTCAGGGCCGGTCTCTCTGCACTGTGATGTCTGCTCACGGCCTCGTCTACCTGAGCCAACCGTGAAGAGGCATCTGTGACTCACACCGGGGGGCCCCCAGCCCAAAACACTTGAATCCCATACCCCTTAGGTCACCACACATTACTCGGGAAACACCGTCATCGTATCCAAAGTATTTTCCTCTCGCCAAAAACCACAGAGCCAACCAAACTATGATAGGAATAAAGTCCTTCTTGGTGAATTGGGGTTTTGTCATTCTTTTGTTAGTGGTTGGTGCCACGGCTACCATTGTGCTATTGTTTATCCAGCCTATTAAGTTTCTATTTTCCCTAAGACATTTTTCTTATATTCCATCCAGAACTGACTTGTGCAGAGCCCAAGACTGCTAACCCCACAGGGCCAAGCCAAGGACCACCTAGTATTTGCTCAAGGAAAGCCCACATTACCGGAGAACCTCGAGGTACCTTCATGCTGAAACAGAACCAAGTCAGTTCTTGCCCATCTCCCCACTCAGGCCCCCATGACCAAGTTTCCCTCTTTCTCCCAAAGAGGAGATCATGGATTGTGAAATGGCTTAAATGGCTTAATGGAAAAAACAGCCACAGGGCACAGCCTAATGGGATTGTATCCAAAATCATTATGTCATGAATAGTTTCTTTCCCCAAGTACACACAGGCTGTTTACCAGCACTTACCCCAAATCACTTTTTATGGGGAGATGGGCTGAGGAGGTGGGTTTGGGAGTGTTTTATAGCCGGGAAGATGCACAATCTCCCCATTCATCCCTTCTGGCTCTGGATCCTCTCCCATTAATAGAGTTATTCCCCAGCCCTGAGACACTGTGCTCTCCCCTTGTCTGTCCCTCTGCCTTCACCCTTTTTTACTTATTTAGAGGGACTCTGGACATGAGATTTACTAAGCTGGCATTTGCTTTTGTCATATTTCACAAAGCCTTGAATAGAGCAAGCCCTCTAACGCTGGGCATAAAAACGATCGTCTCTCTCTATCGGATAAACCAGAGGCTGGACAGGAAAGGGTAAACGAGCAGGAGAGGATGGTGTGATGTCATGGAATGAAGACTAGTCTGGGAGCTCTGGTTCCAGCTGTCATGAAATAACAACTCACTTCCAGGATCTGGATGTCACACCAAAATTATCTCCCAAGTTCCATCTAATTAAAAAATTCCTCTGGGGACTTCCCTGGTGGCGCAGTGGATAGGACTCCGCGCTCCCAGTGCAGGGGGACCTGGTTCGATCCCTGGTCAGGGAGCTAGATTCTACATGCATGCCACAACTAAAGAGTTCGTGTGCCACAACTAAGGAGCCCACGAGCGGCAACTGCGGAGCCAGCCTGCTGCAACTAAGATCCGGTGCAACCAAATAAATAAATATTAAAAAAAAAAAAAGTTCCTCTGAAAGGACAGGGTCTTGCCACTGATTGGGCTGAAAAGAGCATAAATAAGCATGACAGAACCTAAAATGTTTTTTGGAGTAGGAATTTCATGACTGGTCCTAGAGAGGGGAAGGGAATGTGACTGAACGGTAGTGTGAAGCAGGGGTGGGTGTAGTCCGGGGAGGGGCTGGTACAGAGGACAGGAGATAGTCATTTTCTGCAGATGATTTGAGAGATAAGGTCCAGGGATTGCCCACCCAGGTTAGGGACCAGTTCACATGGCCTGCAGTTAACCAATAAGAAAATCAAGGGACAGGGTGGATTGTGAAGAATGAGGTCACTGCCTACTCATCTGTGACAGGAAGGATCACTAGTAGAAAGGGTTCTGAGGGCAGCGTGTGCACAGAGGGTAGCCCAAGCACGGGAGCAGCACAGGGGAGGAGAACTGTCCGTCCCGTGCCTTACCCACGTGAAGATTGCTGGGTTTCAACAAATTCCAGCTTCTGGAGTTTGATGCTGGGTTAATTTTTATAAAACAATATGAAGAAATTTATAAATATAAAACAGATATAGGGCTTCCCTGGTGGCGCAGTGGTTGCGAGTCCGCCTGCTGATGCAGGGGACGCGGGTTCGTGCCCCGGTCTGGGAAGATCCCACATGCCGCGGAGCGGCTGGGCCCGTGAGCCATGGCCGCTGAGCCTGCGCGTCCGGAGCCTGTGCTCCGCAACGGGAGAGGCCACAGCAGTGAGAAGCCCGCGTACCGCAAAAAACAAAAACAAAACAAACAAACAAAAAAAAAACAGATATAGCTAGATTTTGTACAGCTTTGAGAAGCAAGGATCTGATGGCTGAATATTTACCTGTGCAGACTATAGCTTTAATAAGCTTCTAGCTCATGGCCAAGTCCTTCTGGGGATAGTGTCTATGGCAATGGGGAATCCCCAGAATTAACTCAATCCAGCCTTCGCAGAAGATATTAATATTAATGCTATGTTGATATGATATAGATGTCATGAAGAAATTTCCTGGTTTCAACTCTCCAGCAGGAGTAGGGAAAGTCCCAGGCACAGAACAGAGTTCAATTGTTTTACTTCCCATTTTCATACCATCCTTCAAATAGTCCTTGGCATCTAGGCCTTGAGAGCCAGGCTTGCTCCCAGGGACCCTCAGAGAAGCTTTCATACAGAAGGGAAGGGTCAGGCCTCCTCAAGGGGGCTGGAGATCCTGCAACACTAGAACCAGGAGACAACTGAGTCAAACAATGTTCAATTCAGTTCCGAGAACAGCACAGACATTTTAGTGTGTATTTTCTACAAACAAGGACATGTCCTTACATAATAACAATGCAATCTAAGAATCAGGCAATTAACTCATATGCATGCCTATCATGAAGTCCCACACCCATTCCAGTGTTGCTAATTGTCCCAATTATGTCCAAGATCCCACAGGGCTTTAGCTGTCCTTTTTAGTTCTCTCTAATCTGGAATATTTCCTCAGTCTGTCCTTGACTTTTGTGGCTGGGGCACCTTTGACAATTATTTTGCAGAATGCCCCTCCATTTGGATTTGTCTAAAGTTTCTTCGTTTTGATTCAGGTGATGTGTTTTGGGCAGGAATGCCACAGAGGTGATGCTGTATCCCCTTGAGTGATCACGGTTTGCCTGATTACAGCAGATGTTAACTTTGGTCATCCATTCAAGCAGTATCTTCTGGGTTTCTCCCCTATAAACTTGCTCCTTTTCTCTTTGTAGGTATGAGACTATTTGAGACTAAGAAAACACACCAATCCTACCAAATTTTCACCCGCTAGTTCTAAAACTCATTGGTGTTTCTTGGCTGAATTAAGTTTTATGATTAACTGTTAACTGCTATGATGTTTGCCAAATGGTGATCTTCTAATTTCATCATTCCTTCTCAGTATATTAGTTGGCATTCCACTGCAAGGAAAAGCTGTCTCTTCTCTTCATTTATTTATTCACTTATATATTTATATCACTACAGCCTCATGGAGTCTATTTTATTCAGTGGGATATAAATGGTTACTAACATCATTTTCATGTTCAAATTACACCAGATTTGGTCACAGGAGCTCCTGCAGGCTGGCTTCTATGTCCTTGAGACCTGCTTCCACCATTCTCTGAGCACTTCCTTACTTCCCAGCACAACAAAATATTCCAGGATTTCCTGCCACCCTTCATGGAATCAGCCATTTCTCCAAGGAGCCCTGGCTCTGTTTAGTGGCAAATGATATGTAGAAACTGAGATCTGAGCACTAAGTTTGCTTCCTGCTATTGGAGTGTCACTGTTCCCAGGACCTCTCAGTGAAGAAGATGCACAAACACACACACCAGGGATCGAACCCATGTCCCCTGCATTGGCAGGCGGATTCTTAACCACTGCACCACCAGGAAAGTCCCGGGAATTTTTTATAATGTTTAAAAATGGGAATGTATTCAGAATCCAAATTTTAATTCTAAGTGAATTCTCTAAAACAATGATAACAAGTAAAATTAATAATAACTTTATGCAAAGTCACTTGCATGCAGGAAAAACATTTAGTAATTTCTTTTGTAAATTCTGTGACCAAAAAAATATACTTCAAATATACTCTTTAAAATATCTCATATACCCTTTGATCCAATAATTCTACATCTAATAATTTATCCTGGGAATGAAATCACAGACACACCCAAAGATATATGGATAAGTATGTTCATTACAATGTTATTTATAATATGAAAAATTGTAATTAATCTAAATTATGGTATAACAATACAATAAAACTTGAAATAGACATTAGGCTATTGTAGAATATTTAATGTCATGGAGAAGTGTTCATTATATTTTAAGTGAAAGAAACAGTACGAATATAATCCCATTTCTCTGGCGGGGGAAATAAACACATATGCATATCTGTGTGTTTTTAATATAAGTGTGTATTTTTTACACATGTAAATAGCAAAACATTGATAGTTGTTCCCAGGACCTCCCCATGGAGAGGATGCACAAACACACACACATATACACACTCTTAATCCATTGTGACAGAAAGTCACAATGGATGGTTATTACTTCTGAATGGTAAGATTGTGAATATTTTTTTGGTGATTTTCTGTATTTTCCAACTTTTATCCAAATACATACATACATATATATATATATATATATGTCTCTCTCTCTCTCTCTCTCTCTCTCTCTATATATATATATATATATATATGTCTATATGTATATATGTCTATATGTATCTGTATAAGCCCATCAGGCCTTATCTTTAGTTCAGAAATCAAAAAAGCTTTCAAAATGAAAGTTTTTCATAGAGTTAGTGCAAATTTGTTTAGCAACAAAAACCTAACCTAAACAGCCACAAGCCTTTCTATAGTCTATAATTATTAGTCTTTATGGAGTCTATATTTATCTCATTTAGTGTGTACAAGCTTATATTTCACTGCAGAAATGATGCTGCCCCAGAACTCTTGGAGGGGTCACATGATAGCCAGTGTATGTATCACTTTAATACCCAAAAATGTCTGATCACCAAAGCATCTGCCCCCAAGGGTTTCAGACAAGGTATTATGGACAATATTCTGTGATTAGGGAAAAAGAAGAAGGAAGGGGGGGGAAGGAAACATTTATAATCTGGGTGGAATAAAAAAAAGTCCTGGAAGGGGTACCGAGGCTGAATTATATGTAACAGGAGAAATCTCCTGTACTCCAACTATTCATCCCTCTCCACCTCCCCGCAGCCCCCAGCAACTGATGTTTATACTGTCTCCATAGTTTTGCCTTTGCCAGAATGCCACGTGGCATTCGTACAGTACATAGCCTTTTCAGACTGGCTTCTCTGACTCAGTAATGTGCATTTACAGTTCCTCCGAGTCCTTTCAGGGCTTGACAGCTCATTTCTTTTTTATCCCTGAATAATATTCCATTGTATGTCTTCCAAATTTTGTATTCCACGGTTCCAGGTTCTTGTGCTGTAAACATCTTTGCCATAAACATGATTGCAGGATTTTTGCCACAAACATTTTCGCTACATAGCTAATTGGCCTTAAGGTGATTTTCCCGTAAAAGATAAAGTAACAAAAAATAAAAGAGGGACGTTAGATAGGATGTAATGAAGCATGGGACATGAAGAACAAAATATAAAAAAATTTATTGCTAAATACAAAATATGTGAATACATTTTAAATGTGTGTAGATTCATGGCAATACTTCACAAATAACTGATTTTATTTTGTGGGTTGTGTTTTGTTTTTGGGTTTTTTTTGCAATACAAGGGCCTCTCACTGTTGTGGCCTCTCCTATTGCGGAGCACAGGCTCCGCACGCGCAGGCCCAGCGGCCATGGCTCACGGGCCGAGCCGCTCTGCGGCATGTGGGATCTTCCCGGACCGGGGCACAAACCCATGTCCCCTGCATCGGCAGGCAGACTCTCAACCACTGCGCTACCAGGGAAGCCCTGTGGGTTGTGTTTGTCTGAGCACTAAGTACTTATCTTCCAAGGCTTTCATTCACAGTATTTTATACCTTTTTTTTTTTTTTGCTGTTAATTCATCTCCTCCGTTGGCATTGCACTGGTTATTTTTTTCACTAAAATTTCTTCCTCAGTAAGAGAGGTATCAGTTTTCAGATAGTAAGATGCATGTTTGTATCTGAGCTTTGTACTGCTGTCCGCTCTTGGCATACATGTCCACTGGTAGACGTTCCAAAGTTCTATGGGAAATGTGGGTCCAAGTCTGTGCCTCCGAGGCCTCAGCCTCTTTCTCCTCTGGTGCAGTGTGTTTCAAACAAAGAAACCAACTCACCAAATCACCGTCATCTGTCAGCTCAATGAAGTCATCAATAAGGTCGATAACGCATTTCAAGCAGTTGTAACCAAACTGTCAAACTAGAAACTGTCAGCCAGTGATTTTATCTTTTATGGCAAAATTGCTTATGGCCAATTACTTATGCAGTGAAACTGTGAAACGTGGCAACCATATTAACGGCAAAGAAGTATACTGTATTCCACAGTTTGTTACCCATTCACCCATTGAAAGACATCCTAGTTGTTTGCAAGTTTTGGCAGTTATGAATAAAGCTTCTATAAACATTTACATGCAGTTTTCATGTGGACAAAAGTTTTCAGCTCATTTGGGTAAATAACCAGGAACTCAGTTTCTGGATCACACGGTAAGACCGTGTCTAGCTTTGTAAAAAACCACCACACTGTCTTCCAAAGTGGCTGCACCATTTTGCGTTCCCACCAGCAGTGAATGAGGATTTCTGTTGCTCCACATCCTCACCAGCATTTGGTGTTGTCAGTGTTTTGTTTTGTTTTGTGTTTTATTTGCCACACCACACAGCTTGCAGGATCCTAGTTCTCGGAACAGGGATTGACCCCGGACCCCGGCAGTGAAAGTGTGGAGCCCTAACCACTGGACCACCAGGGAATTCCCTCCATGTTTTTGATTTTTAGCCATTCTCACAGGTGTTTTGCTGGTAGATTTTTTTTTTAAACCAGCTCGCCAGTGTAAGGGAAAGCCCCAAACTGCTTGTCAAATTTCACGGTGTAAATACTCCCAGCCTGGCCAATTTAAGCAACCAAAGCAACGTCACTGAATGCAGAGTTGGAAGGAGATGGGCCAGGGTGTGTGCTTTCTTCAGCATCACCGCCTAAACACACACTCAGCACAGAGAGTGGGCTTAGCCATTCTGGACAAATCCTGCTGTCATCTTCTTAAGCTGCCGGCCACTGCTTGATCATTGACAGTTGCTGTCCTGGTGATCAGAGTGGGGAAATCATGTAAGCAGCTGCCTCTACAGAACCCAAGCTTAACTAGGCTAATTTCTGTCTTAATGACCAAGATGCTAATGGTGGCAAGTGGGTATTCGTCAATCAGTAAGCCGTTCTCTTCAATGCTTGGTGCTACAGCAGAGTTTCCAATCTCTAGAAACTTATCCCCCAAGTCATCTAAAACGGTTTATTCCCACAAGACCAAATCCCTGCCACCCTAAATCTTCTCTCTCTTCTCTTACTTTGATCCCCACCCCACTCAGCACCTCAGTACCTTCCTGGGGTCACCCTCTTTCTCTCCATAGCCAGTGGGGTTTCCACGGCCTCTCAGAGGGCACCTGCTATGAACGTTAAGCTTTGTGAAATAAGAAGACAATCATACACCCCCAGGATTGTTTTTAACCTCCATGGGGATTCAATTATGTAACCGACTCCTCTCTTCCTAGAGCTTTCTTTCTTAGTCACCAATAATGGGGGCTGGTGATGATCATTTGATGATTTAGTGTCCAGCAATTATTTGATTAAAGCTAAATTTAGGCTTTATATGTGAGATTATGCTTTGAAGTGTGACCACATGGAAGTGGGCCCCACAAGAATGAAACAGGTGCAGCCGTGAAGTCAAAGCAAGGGTGTGCCAGCAGGGCTACTGGGTTCTGTGCGAGCCCCGTCACATGAACCCTAATCCACTTGCATGGAGGGGAAACTTTAGTACAATTAGCAGACAGGATTAGGAGGGGTGATCATCCCAGATAAGTGAAGTAATTTGTCCAAAAGGAAAACAGCCTCCCCATGGCCCTGGAGGCCCTGCCAGGGGCCTGATCCCTGCTAGCTTCTCCCGCCAGTTGTAAGAGCCCTGCATTAAACCCAGGTCTGACCTTGGGCAGATTGGGCAAGCCCTTGAGGTTAATTTCCTCATCTGTTACCTGAGACCGCAGCCTTTCATGTTGGACAGGTGGTCTGGCTCAGAGGCTACAGCCACAGGCTGGAAGCAGGCGGCAGGGAATTTAAAACCAGTTTTGTCACCTTTGGTGCTATGTGACCTTGACTGAGAAAGTACTTAATTTGAACCCGTTTCTCTCTCTCTCCTAAATAAGGATGATGATGCTGGGCTGGGAAGTTATAGGACATCCACTGGCCAACAGAAGTCCTCTTAAACCTGGTCCAAACCCCAATTCTTTGGCCTGTAGAAGTCCGAAATCCTCCCCACGGTTTCCGTGAATTCCTGGGCTCACCTCCTTGTGATTCCCCTGCCCCTGGTACCTCAGTTGTGCGTGTTAGCTGCACTCCACCCCACAGCAACCCCCGATGTCAGCCCAGCCCGACTGCCACGAAAAATGCACTTATGAAAAAAAAAATGCACTTATGTACAAGCAACTTGTGAACCGAGAGAAAGTGAATACGGGGGAAGTGGCCATGGAGTGGGGTCACTTCAGGTACCCTGCAGCCTTCACCCCTCCCAAACCTACCTAGTAGGATGCACAACCCCCCGCTCCACCAGTCCCAGGTCCCCCTAAATTCCTGCTTCTGTAACAAAGCACAGATCAAAGTATTTGGCCAACAATCCAATTTTGTCTTTCTAAGGGAGATGCTGGTGAATAAAGCACCCTCCATCTCGTTACAGTTATAGTAACTTACCCCAGCGTGCTTTCTCATGGGGCCCTTTACAGGCCATCTCATGCCACCCTCGCGACAACCCTGAGAAGTGTGGTGTTACAGATGGGGAAGCAGAGGCTGGGAGGTGTGAGGTGAGCACCCGTCACCCCTGGGTGAGGGCAGCGCCTGAATTCAAAGCCAGGCTGACTCCAAAGCCCGTGTTTTCCTTCCACCACCTGCTCCTTGGTCCTCAAGGCTTGGGACCCCCCGGGGCTGGTCCAGATGACCACCTACTCCCAGGAGGACACGGGCAAGCCCCCTCACCCCGCCAGGAGGGCGAAGAACCTGCTTCCACATCACCCCCTCCCCAGGGGAAGCCTGGTTCTGGGACCACCAAGGAACAGCCACAGTCTCCCAAAGGCCTTTACAAGGAGCATCCAGAAAGAAGCCGCACAGAGAGCTCGGGGCAGGACGAGGCTCGCTCTGACTCGCCTCCTTCCTGCGTTTGTTCTTCCACGTCCCTCAGCCTTCAGCCTCCCTGAGGTGACTCCCACCCGGGACGTCCTGACCGCTGGAGAAAAGCAGGTGCTGGTGGGTGACTCAGAAAGGAAGCGAGAGGCAGGGAGCGGGGAGCAGCAGGGCAAACTCTGGGGGAAGGCGTCTGAGCAAGGCTGCGAGACCCCGGAGGGCAAGACACAGTGGAGGGCATAACAGAGGAGACGGTGTCCATAAGTGCCTGATGCTCCTAAAGTGGCTGGAAAGACCGACAAGCCATCCTCGGGAACAAGGGAGATGAGACCTGGGAACACGTCTTAGCCAAACACACCTCGAAGATCCACTGGGCTCTGCAACGAAGCTTGTCTCTTATCGGACCCGACTGCCTAACCAAGTTTGGTCCTGGCTGGTGACAGAAGGCAGTGTGACCTCAGGGGCGCTCCCCACCAGCTGACAGGACGGGAGGTGGCAGAGAATGCGCTGGGTGGTCTGGGAAATCGGCGTCGGATTAAGGATTGGCTACGGGTAATTGACAAAATAAAGACCAGCAGAAAGTCAGAACCGACCATGCGACCTCAAACAAGGGGGTGTGAGGGCTGAGGGGGGAGGCGGGAGACACAGTACAAAGGTGTCGTTTAGTTTTAGATCATCAAGTAAATGGAAAGTGACGTGTTATAACACCTTACGCTTCTACAGCACTTTACAGTTTACCCAGCACTTTCACGTACCTCATTTCCTTTAGAGAGAACCAAATCGCCCAGGCTCTGGAGTTAAACCAGAGCCCCACCACGTACTTGTCCGTGACTTTACAAAGACAGTTTTCTTCCCTGCGTCTCAGGTTTCCTATTTGTATGATGGAGATTCTAATCATACTCTCTTCAGGGTGTCGGTATGGGGACTAAATGAGATGCCCACCCATCCATTCATTCATTCATCAAACAGTTTTGAGCAAGTCCCATATGCCAAGCTCTGTTCTAAGCACAGGGAACAAATTATGCCAAAAGCTTTCTCGTCGTGAAACGTTCTCTCTGGTGGGAGGGACCGAACATTGACATTGAGTGGACGGAATTGTATGTTAGGAAGTGATGCAGGCTGTGACGTAAACTGAGCTTGTAGGTGGGACCCCAGCGCCTGGCACCGCCAAAGCACGGGGCAAACACCAGCCATTACTACCCTGCCTCCCAGCGACCCTGCCCGGTGGACAGGCTTATAACTAGCATCTTGCAGGTGTGTCACTGACCCTCAGAGAGGCTGAGCACCTGTCCAAGGCCACACGGCCAGCACAGGCCAAGCCCGGACTTGGGCCTCGTTCTGACTCCTACTCCAGGGCTCTTTCCCCTCTTCTGCTGCTCTGCACAGAGGGGAGGGGAGTGAAGCCCGGAGGGGACTCACCCCAGAGAAGCTGCTGTCACCGCAGCTTTGACACCTCCCTGCCTGTCCTGCGAGCCCAGAACTTGCGGAGCAGGACACGCAGGCAGCCTGGCCCTGAGCACCTGCCTGGAGGCCAGGTTCTAGAGCCTCCTGGCCAGGGTTCCCACGGTGCAGAGGCTGTCAGGGCGCCAGGGAGAACCGCCAGCTTGTTTTATTGACTTTCCACCTGGCCGACTCCTCCAGGCCTGCGGTTAGGAGACAATGAACAGAGAAGACAGCAAAGAGGCAGCATGGACAGCCCCCGAGGCCGCACCTTCTCCGACCCCTGGGGTCTCCTGGAGTGGTGGCAGGGCCCAGAGGCCAGCCCCGCGCAGCAGCCTGTCTGCAAACAGGCCCCATGCACGCGGCTCAGAAGGAAGGGGCCCCTCTGGGCCAGAGCTCCGGGCTCCGAAGCGGAAGGTGGTGGGCAGCTTCCACCCCAGGCCCCGGCCACGTGGGGACTCCTTCTAAGGCTCGCAGCCCTGCTTCCCCACAGCCGGACCACCTGACTCTCACTCACAGGCCGGGCCCCTGTCCCCAGAATTAGCCCAACACTCTGGGAGTAAGTGCTCAGCTGCCCTGGTACCAGGCACCACCGACACCCGCCAGGGACCTGCCGCCTGATTTCTCAGGTCTTGCTGCTTCCGGACTGCCCCCCCATTCGTTCAGCCTTGTGGCTGGCGTTGAAGGCTTGTGACATCTTGACAAGCTTCCAGTGCTGCCCGTCTTCCAGGGAATAACAGCGCCCTGCTGATATACTCGCGAGTCCCATAGCAGGGCACCCACACGTGACCGCCGTGGAGGCCACACGCCTGACATCACGCAACGCCCTCCGGCTAGACAGGAGCTCCCCGGGCTGCAGGACCTGCACACTGTCCCCACCCTCCCACCCCCCAGCAGAACTAGGTCCCAACGTGCATCATGCCACGCTGGCCCCTGCTGACCGTGTTAAGGGCTGGGCTTCCCAGCTCTAACAGAGCAGGATGAAGGTGGAGTGATAGATCCTGTCTGGTAAATATCTTTTTTAGCTTTTATTACAAAAATTCAAACAATAAAACGTATACAAAGTAAAAAATAGTAGCTCCGAAATGAGTGAAGGGGGTCAAGAAGTACAAACTTCCAGTTATAAAAGTCCTGGGGACATAATGTACAGCTTGGTGACTGTAGTTAATAACACTGTATCGTATATTTGAAAGTCACTAAGAGAGGAGAGCTTAAAAGTTCCCATCACAAGAAAACAAATTCTGTAACGATGTATGGTGGCGGGTGTTACCTAGATTTACTATGGTGATCCTTTCACAATATACACAAATATTGAATCATTATGTCGTACGCCTGAAACTAATATAATATTGTATGTCAATTAAAAAATGAATAGCTCCCACCACACTCTTCCTCCTTAATCTCAATCCCCAGAAGTGTCTACTCTTAACAGTTTGGTATGTATCCTTTCACTCTTTTACACACACACACCCCACATAGAATTCTTTCACACAAACAAGAACATTTTATACAAACTGTTCCACACTTTGCATTTTTGAATGTTGCAAGGACATTTTCCTTGGCAGGACATTTAAAGCTAACTCGTTGCTCTAGTAGCTGCTACAGCATTCATCACAGAGATGTTCCATAATATGTTTAATCATTCCCCTATTGATGTACAGTTATGTCATTTCCAATTATTCACCTCTACCAACAAAACTGCAATAGAATCTTTGTGCACGCATCTTTTTGTACTTCTGCTTTTCCATAGGTTCATTTCCAGGAACTCTTCTTATCCCATTTTATTTTGCATTCTTTGATGATGGGTGCGGTTGACATATTTTCATCTGTTGGTGGGCACTTTGCATAGCAAAACTAATTTGGTTTACTTTCCCCATTTCTCTGGTCCAATAAGTGAGCATCTCCAATGGGCAATGGAGAAGAATTCAGAGGAAAGACAGGGAAATCAGTGAACAGGCTGAAGAATGGCCCACAGAGTAGGATTCACACCAGTGGAAGTGCAGGAGGCCAGCTCACAATTGGATGGTGGTCAGAAGGGAGGCAGCCTGCACAGACACATCCTCCCCCCATTCCAACGCCCTCGCCTGTGTTGCCTTTAGAATCAGCAAGCTGAGGTGGGTAGGGAAAGGGCAACCAGTTCAAACTCAGAGGCAAGTTCAAAACCAGCCAGGCTGAGATGGTGAGAAATCACATACCTCAGTAAGAAAGGAATTAGCTGCCTCAGTGCTACAACAGAAGCCCTCACCAGCCGGGTGTTAGGCTGCTGCCCTGTAGATTCACACGTGAGTGGTAGGAAGTGGTGTGCTCATAAATGTTTGACAACCAACTCTCTAGGAAAAATAGAAACCCTGAATTATAGCAGCATCTGCTTGCTTTCCATGCTGTAAATACTACCCCTCTGGCCAATTTCAAACTCAAATGTGATGTCACTGATGGTGGAGCTGGGAAGAGAGGCACATACCCCACTCCCGGCTCTCTCAAGTTGGCTCCAGCCCAGCCTTGGAGGACCTCGGACCGGGGAAGCCAATGGGACACCGCAGAGAGGAGGAGTTAGCACCTCGTACAACACATAACGCTTCTCATCTGTCCTTCTTCACTATATGAGCAAGATCTCACACACACCCGTAGGTGATGAGGCATTTAAATAACAGAAGTCAGGAGTGGAAGGGCCAAAGTGTGCTCACTGAGAATGTCCTCTGTTGTTTGAAAGCCCTTTTTAAAGAGAGTGGTTGATGTCTTTTATTGTATTTCCTAACCTCCCAAGCCTAACTCTGAGCCAGAAGGAGCTCTCAGAGTTGAAGTGATGGACACCTCCACCTCCTATAGCAGCTTTATTTCCAGACCACTGTTCTCTGATGGTCTCAGCATAGGAATCTTTCTCATAGAAAAGTCTAACTATGTCACTTCCCTTAAAATGCCTCCACCCCACCCTGTTTCTTTAACACAGTTGATAAGGCCACTCGTGCCTCCACCCCACCCTGTTTCTTTAACACAGTTGATAAGGCTGCCCACCACTACAGCCCCACTTCTCTCTTTTGACCTGAATTCTAGTCCTAATGAATGGCTTCCAGCTGCTCAAACTAACCATTCTCTGTCTCAGCTCCCTACTTTCCCGCAGGCTCTTTTTTCTACCTGGGACTCTCTTTTGCCTCCCTCCTTGAATGCCCTAAACCCCTCACTAGGTCTTCCAGTTAACTCACTTCCCTGACCTCTAGATGATACCTTGATGCCTAACTTACCAGGATCCCCTCTTTCCTCCATAGTAGACTCAGCATGCGTTGATGCTATGACTCCCCACCAAACTCTAAACTCCTCGGAGGCAGGGACCTCGTCTGTCTTGTCACTGTTGTGTCCTACTTCTTAGACTGGTGTTTGGCACATATAAGCACTGAGCAAATAGTTGTCAAATGACTCCCCAACTTCTATTTGATAATGCATTTATCAGGACTTCCCTGGTGGCACAGTGGTTAAGAATCCACCTGCCAGTGCAGGGGGCACGGGTTCAAGCCCTGGTCTGGGAAGATCCCACATGCCACGGAGCAACTAAGCCCGTGCGCCACAACTACTGAGCCCGCGTGCCACAATTACTGAAGCCCTCGTGCCTAGAGCCCGTGCTCCAGAACAAGAGAAGCCACCGCAATGAGAAGCCTGCACACAGCAACAAAGACCCAACACAGCCATAAATAAATAAATAAATTTCTTTAAAAAAAATAATGCATTTATCAACTATCTGTAAGCACCTCAACATGCTAAGATATGAGTGAGGCCCGGGGATTCAGAAGTCAGTAAGGACTGTACAGAGTTGCTGCAGCCCGTCTTGCCTTCTCCCTGTAACACACGGAACAAAAACAAGAGCCATGGGGACAACATGCCTGCCACTCCAAAGTGGAGTGACCAGGTGAGAAGTGGGAAGCAAGAAGAAAACTTTGGATTCCAGCTATAAATTATACAAATGCTTGGCATGAAAAAATTATTTTAACACATCAAATATTGTCATTCATATGCTCTGCAATTACTTTACCTGTCATCAGCACACTCAAGCTATTTGAAGCTGTGACAGATAGAAAGGAGTCCCTGCCAGTTTTTCCTGCAGGTGTGCATCTGGGTGAGAGGGGAGGGCTCTGTACGTGCAGGAAGGGAGGGGATGGGGCAGGGTGACGGAGGTTATGAAACTGGGGATGATGTGAGAGGCTTGGCAAAAAATAATAATTACAAATTTGCATCCTGGAGAGCTGCGGGGCATTGCACTCCCTGGGAACTCAGGGTGATCATTAACTGGGCAGTTCAAGGGGGGTGAAACGGCATGCTGCCCACACTACAGAAGGGGAAAATCAAGACTCAGCGGAGCTCAGTGGGATGGTAAGGCAGACCTAGTGACCAGACCCAGGAGTTCTGGCTGCTCCCACTTTGTTTTGAGCCCTAATCAATTCTCTGAGGGCAGCAACCTGGAGAAAGTCAGGCAGATGGGAACAGTGGGGAGAACGGGGTACAGGATTGTCTAGAGACTAAGGCTCCTCAGAGGCCAGCAGGTGCGGGATGGAGGGATGGACAGAGGACAAGACTCAAAATGTCTGACCCAGGCCAAAGGGTTTTCTAGAAATGCTCTGGCACAGGATATGAGATCCATTCTGGAAGAGATGGAATTGCACCTTTAAACCCAGCCTGATGCAGAACTTCCTGGGTCCAAGGAGGTACTCCTGCCAGATGGCATCACCCATTTGCCCATATCCACTCATCGCTACCTCTTCTCCCAAAGTCCCAGAGCCCGGGGTCTGCTTCAGACGCGGCAACCTTAGCTGCCTCTGACAAGGCCCCCCAGTGTAGGAGGCTGGCTGACTCCCACCACCTCCTGTTACCTCCTCAGGACACCACGCTCATCTCCTCCACCCCCATCTCCTTCTTCCACCAGCTGTTCTTGTGCAACCACTTTGATTCCAGATCACACTACCTTAACTCTCTTAATTAACTTTGCTTTCAGAGCTCACTTCTCCCTCCTTCCTGAAATACCTCCCTCATAAATATGTACACGAGAAGACTGCTATGTTTCTCAAAAGAGACACATCTTTATTGGAACAAAGGATGGATTGAGATTCCTGCTTTATTCGTTCCTTCATTCGTTCATTCCTACAAGAAATAGAAACTCATTTCCTACTGCGGGCAAAGCACTCAGCTAGGCCTGGAATTATCAAGCCAAATAAGGTCCAGACCCTGGCCCTGAGGAGGGCATCATAAAACACGTGGAGCAGTCACGAGAGTGAGTAACTACTGCTCGGGCGAGTTCTGGGATGCAAGGTGCTGTGGGAAGAGGATGGAGGGGTTCTGGGGTGCAGGGCGTTGCGGGAAGAGGATGGAGGGGTTCTGGGGTGCGGGGCGCTGCGGGAAGAGGATGGAGGGGTTCTGGGGTGCGGGGCGCTGCGGGAAGAGGATGGAGGGGTTCTGGGGTGCGGGGCGCTGCGGGAAGAAGATGGAGGGGTTCTGGGGTGCGGGGCGCTGCGGGAAGAGGATGGAGGGGTTCTGGGATGCGGGGTGCTGCGGGAAGAGGATGGAGGGGTTCTGGGATGCAGGGCGCTGTGGGAAGATGCCAGGGGACACACTGGACCTGGCTTGAGTTGGGGTGCCTTCACGGATGTAGGAACGTTTGATCAAGCTCACAGGGAGCTCAAGCAGAGGATGAGTTTGGGGCCGGATAGTCCTGGGAGCAAACACGATACACAGAAGTGTGGAGGCGGAACCATCATCACGTGTTCCAAAAAGTCACCTCTAAGACTGAATAACCATGGGAGAGTGGCAGGAGCTGAGTCAGGGATGGGGAGGGGTGGGGTCAAGGTCACAGAGAGCCCTGAGCTCCAAGGTCACGGAGAGCCCTGAGCTCCAAGATGAAGATGTACAGGTTTGTTATGAAGGCGACAGGAATCCACTGGGGAACTTTAAGGAGAGGAGGGACACACTCGGCTTGAGATCCGGAAAAAATCCACCTGGGAAGGCTGGCCTGCAGAGGGGACGAGCAGTGTGTACGGAGAAGGCAGGGGCACTAGGAGACTCCTGCCACAGTCTGGGTGGAGAGGGCGGTGTGCATACTGGAGATCAACGTCCTCCTCGCCCACAGCAACTGTGAATCCAAAGATCTTAAACTCTGTGGATGTCAAGTGGGAATTGAGAATAAGATTGCAGTAAAAATGCAGAAAGGCCAGAAAAGCAATGCAGTTACTGCAGGACAGATTCAGAGCAGCTCTGGGAAAGAACTTAAAGAATTCAAGAAGCGGGGCAGAAACAACCCTTGCATTCCACGAAGAGCTCGGAGCTGAATTTCAAAAGAACGCTCCAGGCTCCTCAAGTGTCTGAGTTTCAAGGAGCCTCTGGTGGAGGGGCCTCCAGCTGAAGGTCATCTACTATGTGGCCTTGAAGCCACTCCTCCGTAGGACCCCAGCCCGTGGGATGTGTTTCTCTGGCTGGCTTGGCAGGCTCTACGTGGTCAGGAACAGAACTGAGCTTCCCAAGTCAGCAGCTCCGACAAGATCTCTGCCCCAGGAGGCCCCGTTCCCTGGCAGGCACTGGCCCCCTCGCCATGCCTGACGTCAGGAGAGAATGATGCCCTCCTCCCGAACAGACTGGGCTGAACTGGGAGACCAAGCCCTTGTCAGTCAAGCGCCAACAGGGCAGTTCTGAACCTGCCGGCTGGGTTAGTCATCACCCTTATAAAATAAAACACCCCAATAATTAATACAGGACAAATTAATTAAAGGAAGTGGGAGCACTGCAGGGCCCATAATGAACTGGGTGGTAATTATTAGCAAACACAGAGGAGGTTTAGTAAGTGCGCCTGATCCCCACTTCAAGGACGATGAACTAAACCCTGAAACCCCTGCATCTTAAGGTCAGAAGGAAACAGTGGAGCCCACGTGGCAGAAACATTCAAGGTGGCAGCCCAGTCCCCTTTGCCTGATTATTTTATCCATTTGAGAATTTTTAAAGCACATCTGTCCTTCGGTAGAAGAACCACAGGCTTCTCCTTACATTTTGATGGGGAAAGCAGAAATAAGGGACATCAATCCTGTAATAACGGGGCCACGCTTCAGCTGATGCTTTCCCCACCTTCCAAGCAGCACTTCCTTGCTCTGGGGCCGCTACCCCAACTTTCTGCCATCCACCCATCTTCGTCTGGACTAAATTTGAAGGGCTTCTGGATAAAATTTTATAGATGATTGGAAATGGGAACTATATCTAACTTGCGTTTCATCAGTCCTATGTTTTTCTCTTTCCCCAGCTCACTCACTTGCTCGCATACTACGTAAATCACTTATCTACCCACTGGCCCTGCTCTCTCTCTCCCCAGGTCATGATCAGAACTGAACTTCCTCACCCTGCAACCACATAGCATGTCTGCCAGGAGGTCAGGTTCAAAACCAGCGCTGAGAACATGGTGACACCAGCCCCCTCGCCACTCCTGAGTCAGGAGAGAACCCCGCATCCTCCTGAACAGATTGCATCTACTGTTTGTTACCTGTTATTTCCCACTACAGAGAAAGGGCCGCAGGAGCGCTTTGGTTTATGGACAGATGTGGTCCATGAACCTAGAACGGTGTCTGGCACATAGTAGACACTCAATAAATATTCTGTTGAATAACACAGTGAAGAAAATTATGGTAAGAACCCTTCAGGAGTATATTGTACAAGTTGTGTAGGATTCTAAGGGTGAAATAGCACCTGATCACAACGGTACTTGTTCCCCCTCGGCATCACTGTCTACCTGTTGCAGTGAGATCTGTGGGAAGAAGGAAAGGACAGGGGAGACCACAGCAGCCTTTGTACATTCCTCGCCTGTGCGGTTGCTTGGGGACCCTGTGAACTTGCCAGTGTCTATGAGGAGCTGGGACTCACAGGACGTGCACTCACACCTCCCCAGGGGGTCCTGGGGCCACATCTCTAGCAAACTCAACTTTGTTCTGGCCCAGGCCTTGGCCGTTCCTAACACCGACCGGCTGATCTTGCACTGCAGAAATGCAGCGAGCGGCGTGTTCGGCGCCTGATGGAAAACCCTTTGTTAGAATCCCAACCACTGCCCCTCGCACACAGCACAGCTCCTGGGCCGCAGCCCTCCGAGTGCCCCTCAGCCCTTCTGGCTAGAAGCAATAAAGACAGCGTCTCCCATTGGGAGAGGAGCGAGCTCTTCTCCTCCCAAGTCAGGGCTCCAGGGCACACGTGCTCTGCCACTACTCTCTGACGGAGAGAGCTGGGCTGCAAAATACTGACAGATCACAGAAGGAGAAAATATTGACAGATCACAGAAGGAGAAAACATTGACAGATCACAGAAGGAGAACATGCTTCTTAAACGGACTTGAGAGCCGTGTGCAACCATTCCCTGGTCACAGACACTGTCGCATTAATCCAGTTTCATCTCTTTCTTGAATGAGGCTGAAAGTGCAAGAATATTTTAGTGGTGAGGCAAAGAGGACCCCTTAGGAAGAATGGCAGGTCTCTACAGTTACCTGTCCACACAGAGGCAGCAGTTTGATTCTGCAGGGAGGAGGTCCCCTGGAAGCAAGTATGTCTGCACGTTATCTGTATTGCTTCAGGGGAACAGAACATTATTAATTGTGCTTGTTTGTCAATGAAGCTGTAAGTTTGAAAACAATCCCCCTAAGTTCTTCGGCTAAAACCCAGTGTGACTACCTCCTAACGTGTCTCACTTCCCTCCACTTCCCTCCATCCCACTCCCGTCCACATCTCCTCTCATCTGGGTGACCACAGCCGCCCGAGCTGGCGTCCCTGAAATCTTGCCTGCTTCCCATCCGTTCACCTCTCCAGCTGGAAAGATCTCCCCTGAATCCCTTCTCTAAAGCCTTCCAATGGTTTCCATTGTCCTCAGGGTTGAGTTCAGTCTCCTTAACATGACCTGACCCCTCTCAACTACTCCAGCCTCTTTTCTTACCCCCTTGTCCATCTCTTACTCAACGAAAGAGCCATATCAACATCATCCCTTCCAGGTTGTCTAGAACACTACGTCCCTCACGGCAGCTCCCCTGGCACTCATCTTCCTCCCTCCCTCCCCACTGCTTTCAACCCACCTCTTCACCTACTAACTCTGCTCATCCCTCTAGTCTGCTGCCTGCAGGAGACCTTCTGATTCATCTGTCTGAACTTAGCCGTCAGGCTTCGAGTGACTGAGGACCAGCCCTGGTCTGGCCTGTTTGCTCCTTACCGCTTTAGCAATGCCCAGCGCGGTCCTGCATCAATAGGTGTGATCATTTCAGAACAGCTATGAATCTTCACCTCTCTGCTACCTCCCCAAACTCTGCCCAATGGTAGCCTTTAGTTCTAGGTTCATTTCAGAGCTGGGATCCTCCTTTTGTTCAATCACTCAAGACCAGTTTACCTGTTCTACTTCCTTGCAATGTAACTGCTGTCGTCACTTTTCCTTACCCCGTCACTGGCCCAGCTTCATATACCTCCCCTAGTCAGGAAATCCCATCCCACCAAAGACCTCAGAAATTACCAGAAACTTTGAGAAATGCTGAAGAACTGCCTACTTAACTTTTCAAGACTGTAGGGAGGGCTGGCGCACCCCCTAGAGGTGACAGTGAGAACTTTTGTAAAGTCACCTGGGCTTCCTTCTGGACCCCGTCAGCAATTCCAGAGTCACTAAGTGTAAATCTGGAAGGACTGATAGGCGTCCTCTAGCCCAGCTGTCCACATTTACAGATGAAAAACTTGGCCCATAAGATCTTGAAGAGGAAAGATGGTGTAAATATTGGTCTGATGTCCCTCCTTGTCCCTCCCAGCCCCCCTGGCATTTTAAACCCACCCACTATAAATTCAAAGAATCAGCTGAGACAAACACCTGGGATGGACACAAGTCTGCTTTCCTTTGCTCTCTAACAGGGGTGAAGAACTGTTATGGTCCTTACTGACAGTTGTTTTACAGCCAAGGACACAGAGTCTAAAGTACCAAGCGAGAGCCGAGGTCCTTTTTGTGGGGGAACATCCAGGAACTCGATCCCTGAATCTCTTTCCCAGAATTATGCAAGATGGGATCACATTGCAAAACTTCATTCCTAACAGACCTCCATCATGCATATAATAAAACACCTGGAGCACTCTGGTCAAATTTAGTAATCATATGAAACGAGAAATATTTACTTATAGACTTTTTATGGGACCTACATGATAAAATGAGTGATATTTTCAGATTTTTTTTTTCTCAAGTCAGGTGCAGCTCTACCCCATGTCTGCTGAGTCTGAAATGAGAGGAACCTATTTCAATGTCAGTACTCAGGGAGGATATTAGGGTTTGGGAAAGGTAATGGGGGAGCTGTGAATTATATATATATATGTAGCAAAAAGGTAACTGTACAAGGAGAAGAGTAGACATGGTATTCATGGGCAAGAGACTTCCACACACAAAAAAAGACTTTCTCTTTATCATATGTGGTACATGCCAAATTTATCAGATTGCTTTTTCTATCACAATGCATCTGTGAGTCAAGACATTAAATGCTTATATATTTTGAACACTCAGTAACCTATATCAGTGTTTCTCAAAGTGTGATCTACAGACCACTAAGAGGTCTCCCAAACAGTTCTGGGGGTCTGCGAGGTCAAGACTATTTTCAAGGTAACATTAAGATGTTATTTGACTTTTTCACTGTGTTCACAGTTGCTGGTGGGTAAAACTGCTGGTGCCTTAGGACGAATCAAGGTGGTGATACCAAACTTCACCAGTAGACATTGCGTTCCTTGCCATGCACTCACAGAAAAAAAAAATGTCAGTTTCGCTTGAGAATGTCCTTGATGATAAAAAGAACAAAACTTTAGGCATTACCTTCCCAGACTTCGGACAATACTACAAAGCTACAGTAATCAAAACAGCATGGTACTGGCACAAAAACAGACATAGAGATCAATGGAACAGAATAGAGAGTCCAGAAATAAACTCACACACCTACAGTCAATTAATCCATGACAAAGGAGGCAGGACTATACAATGGAGAAAAGACAGTCTCTTCAGAAAGTGTTGTTGGGAAAACTCGACAGCCTCATGTAAATCAATGATGTTAGAACACTCCCCCACACCATATACAAAAATAAACTCTAAATGGTTTAAAGATAAATATGGGACATGACACCATAAAACTCCTAGAAGAGAACTTAGGCAAAACGTTCTGTGCCATAAATTGTATTAACATTTTCTTAGATCAGTCTCCCAAGGTAAAAGAATTGAAAGCAAAAATAAACAAATGGGACTTAAACTTAAAAGCTTTTGCACAGCAAAGGAAACCATCAACAAAATGAAAAATCAACCTGTGGAATGGGAGAAAATATATGCAAACAATGCAGCCAACAAGGAGTTAATTTCCAAAACATACAAATAGCTCATATAACTCAATATAAAAAAAAAAATCAAAAAATGGGCAGAAGATCTGAATAGACCTTTCTCCAAAGAAGACATACAGATAGCCAACAGGCACATGAAAAGATGCTCAACCTTGCTAATTATTAGAGAAATGCAAATCAAAACTATAATGAGGTATCACCTCACACCAGTCAGAACAGCCATCATCAAAAAGTCTACAAATAACAAATGCTGGAGAGGGTGTGGGGGAAAAGGAACCCTCCTGCACTGCTGGTGGGAATGTAAGTTGATACAGCCATTGTGGAGAACAGTATGGAGGTCCCTTGAAAAACTAAAAATAGAGTTACCATATGATCCTGCAATCCCACTCCTGGACAAATACCCGGAAAAGACAAAAACTCTAATTCGAAAAGATACATGCACCCCAATGTTCATAGCAGCACGATTTACAATAAGCTAAGACGTGGAAACAACCTAAATGTCCATCAACAGATGAAGGGATGAAGAAGACATGATATATACATATACAATGGAATATTACTCAGCCATAAAAAAGAATGAAATAATGCCATTTGCAGCAAGATGGATGGACCTAGAGATGATCACACTAAGAGAAGTAAGTCAGACAAAGAAAGACAAATATTATATGATATCACTCATGTGGAATCTAAAAAATAATACAAATGAATCTATTTACAAAACGAAATAGACTCACAGAGAAAACAAGCTTATGGGGGAAAGGGGTGTGGATAAAGGAGTATAGGATTAATAGATTTACGCTACTATATATAAAATAGATAAGTAACAAGGATCTACCATATAACACAGGGAACAATATTCAATATCTTGTAATAACCTGTAATGGAAAGTAATCTGAAAAAAATTACATATATATACATATATATGTGTATAACTGAATCACTTTACTGTATACCTGAAACTAACACAATATTGTAAATCAACTATACCTCAATTTTAAAAATGTCCTTGATGAAACAGTAAAAAATAGGAATTTTATGAAGTCTCAGTCCTTGAGCACACGCTTTTTCAACATGGTACACTGAGCACTTCTGTTCTGTACTGAAGCATGACCCTGTCTCAAGAATAAGCAATCGGGCCTCCCTGGTGGCGCAGTGGTTGAGAGTCCGCCTGCCGATGCAGGGGATACGGGTTCGTGCCCCGGTCTGGGAGGATCCCATATGCCGCGGAGCGGCTGAGCCCGTGAGCCATGGCTGCTGAGCCTGCGCATCCGGAGCCTGTGCTCCGCAACGGGAGAGGCCACAACAGTGAGAGGCCCGCGTACCACAAAAAAAAAAAAAAAAAAAAAAAAGAATAAGCAATCGTGGGTCATTTGAATTGCCAGCTCACCTTTTTCACAGAACACTATTGCTACTTGAAAGAGTGACTGACAAACTGTGCTTATTCAGACATGGATATTGAGACATCTTCTCAAAAATAAATAAAATAAACCTGTCACTGCAAGGAAAGCAGTTGACAACATTTGCTGCCAATGATAAAACTTGACTTTTCAAGCAAAAATACAATTTTGGAAAACTTGTATCTGCCACTGTAAAGTAGACCGCTTCCCAACCCTGAAAGACTTTTCCAGTGAAGTCTGTGGTGTCATTGACAAATGTGATGTTTTTTATCCTGTTTAATGAAATTTGTCAACATTTGGAAGATCTGCATAACTCAGTGAGTCACTGTTTTCCAAATGACCAGTGCATGATGTCACTAAATCACACAGGGGGGAAGATCCACGCAAGTGCATGACTGACCAGTGGATTTTAATCTAACAGAGTATGAAATTCACCCATGTGGTTTCAGATTCCACATTGCAACTAACCTTTCAGAAACAATCACTTGTCAATTTTGGGAGTAGAAAAATATCCCTGATTATCTATTAAATACTTTTCTTTTCAACTATGTATCTGTGTGAAGCCAGATTTTCTCAATATATTTCAATGGAAACCATATCACAACACATTTTCTTCAGAAGAGAACATGAGAGTTCAACTGTCTTCTTTTAAACCAGACATTAGAGTTATAAACATGTAAAACAATGCCACTTTTCTCATTAAAAGTTCTTGCTTTGAAAATATTTTTAATAAAAATTGTGTTATTTATTTAACATTTGATGGGTTTATTAATTAACACTTTTTTAAACTGTTTTTAAACTTGTCAGTTTGCATTTTTGATATATATGAACAAAAAAAGTTCTCTCTCTCTCTCATGCTTATCTCCCCAGTAGCTGTAAATAAATCAAGCTATATCACTCCCCTACTTAAAAATCCTTTAATTAATTCCATTGTAATTAGAATAAAATCCAAACCATTCTTTGCAGCCAACAATGCACTAAACAAGGCCCAGGGCCAGCCTCTGCTATTATCTGGGGCTCCCAGCCTGAGCTCCAGCACAGCCCCCAGCTCCCTATTCCAGACCACATCAAGCCGCTCTCACTTCAGGTCTTTGCACTTACTCATCCCCCATGGTGGCCTGGTCACCGTGCAGGCCACCACCACTATCTCAGGACCCTCCACTAACCTCCATCCAAAGCAGCATCTATGCATGGCACTTGTACTCCTTGAAATCACCTATTTGTGTTTTTAGTGTTGGTGTTTATTGTCTGTCTTCCTGCACCAGAATAAATGCTCCATGAGAGCAGTGGCCTTGTCTGTCTTTTTTATCCCTATAGCTCCAGTATGTGGAACAATTCCAGGCATGTCATAGGATCAAAATAAATGCTTTGAATTAATAAATCTCTCCTGTGCTGCAGAGACCATGGAAAGGGAGGAAGAATGAAGAAGGACTGAGTGAGAGGTCTCTGGATGGACACATCAGCCAAGAATCAAAAGTCAGTTGACAACAGTGATGGACGTGTTACCGAACTCAGGTCTGGCTGCTCATCGCTCAAGAATCCCATACTGGGACTTCCCTGGTGGCACAGTGGTAAAGACTCCACATTCCCAATGCAGGGCACCGGGGTTTGGTCCAGGAGCTAGATCCCACATGCATGCCACAACTAAGAGTTCTCATGCCACTACTAAGGAGCCCACAAGCTGCAGCTAAGGAGCCCTCCTGCCACAACTAAGACCTGATGCAACCAAATAAATAAATAAATATTTAAAAAAATACAATACTGAGAGATGAGTATTGAGTAAAAGGAAAGATGGCTTTACTGAGGAAGCCGGCAGTCCTGGGGAGAAGGTGGACTCATGCCCCAAAGAACAAATTCCTCACTGCTGATCAGGAGCACAAGCTCTTAATGGGGAATTTCAGGGGTGCACTGGTGGAGGGAGGGAGCTACATGCAGAAACAGCACAGTCATCTTGAAATTGGTCATGCAGTAGTCTGATCAGCGTCATCTTGATTGTTTTAAGTACAGTTAATCTTCAGTTCCAGTGTCGCTTTGTTCCCATTTCTTTGATGCCAATTCTTGGAATTGTGGCAGCTTATGTCATGGCTACAGTCTGGTCATCATGAAGTTAACTTCCTCCACCTGGTGGAGGTTTTAGTATCTGTAAAACAGCTCAAAGGATACGGCTCAGAATTTTGTCTATAGCCCTTGAGGAGGAACTAAAGATCCTTGACTTTGCTTAATAACTAAACTATTATTATCTTGTCTTGCTTGACTATTTTCCTTTGTTTCTGCATTTTCTCACTACTCTGATTAAATTTATTCTTTTTTTATTAATTTATTTTGGCTGTGCTGGGTCTTCATTGTGGCGTGCAGGCTCTTTGTTACAGTACGCGGTATTCTCTAGTTGTGGCGTGCAGGCTTAGTTGCAGTATGTGGGATCTTAGTTCCCCAACCAGGGATCGAACCCGGGCCCCCTGCATTGGGAGCTCAGATTCTTAACCATGGACCACCAGGGAAATCCCTATGCCAGATCTTAGTTGCGGCACATGGGATCTTCTTTGTCGCATGTGGGATCTTCCTTGCAGCATGCGGAATCTTTATTTGCAGCACTTGAACTCTTAGTTGCAGCATTTGAACTCTTAGTTGCAGCATGTGGGATCTAGTTCCCTGACCAGGGATTGAACCCAGGCCCCCTGCATTATTGGGAGCTCGGAGTCTTAGCCACTGGACCACAAGGGAAGTGCCTAAATTTATTCTTTGACTAAACTTTTTCTACAGATAAGGGCAGGCGGAGGACATGGGGGCCCCATACGGTCCTGCTCCGTTACAGAAGTGCCTCATAAATTGCTCAGCCTCTATAAACTTCTTAAAAGGGGAAATCAAGAGAAATGACTTCACTATGACACATGAGCATACAATCACTTTCTCATACACAAGCTCACATGCCCTCAATTTCACATCCATGCACATACACAAACACAAACGTGTACCCATATTTGTAAACATTTTTCCTTTTAAAATTCTTCCCTCGGCTTCCCTGGTGGCGTAGTGGTTGAGAGTCCGCCCGCCAATGCAGGGGACGCGGGTTCGTGTCCCGGTCCGGGAAGATCCCACATGCCGCGGAGTGGCTGGGCCCGTGAGCCATGGCTGCTGAACCTGCGCATCCGGAGCCTGTGCTCCACAACGGGAGAGGCCACAACAGTGAGAGGCCCGCGTACTGCAAAAAAAAAAAATTCTTCCCTCATCCTTTCCTGAAATGTTGTCATTCCCATCCTTTCTGCTCCTTCTTTTTAAATTCCTTGGGTGTTTCAGGTGTCAAATTCAAGATAGAATAAACTCACAATTTCATGCTCCCTTCTCTTCTGTGAGCATTCCAGTGTCTGCAGAAAAGATGTCTTCCCTCCAAAAACAATCATAATTGGCTTGATTTTATAAAGAATTTTACATACCAGTGCAACTTGTTCCTGAATATCTTGCAAAGTTAGCAAAAGATACAAAACTAAAGTAGAAGTGACTGAAATCATAGGGTTTCCTTAGGGTTCACTGTCCTTGCATCGGAGAAGCCCTTACTATAAACCTCTGAGGCAAGTGATCATTGATGGTAGCCGTGGCCGGGTTTAGGAAGTTGCCAAAACACAAGGGCATTTGTCCAAAATAAATTGCAGTTCTTTACCCAAAACCTTTAACATAACGTGATTCTGTTCTGCACATAAATGTAGATGAGGGGTCAGGAAGGTGACATAAATGAAGGTCCCTGGACCAGGACAGGGCCTCAAGCTCACATTGTGTGAGTAGAAGGTCTCTGATGAACTAGGGACCACGCCAGGGCAGTGGACTGCTCCACGGTGGAATACAGGCCCTGTGTGGCCAGACCTGCTACATTTTTAGGAGAAGCTAGATAACCTGATTTTTACGCAAAATTCACCGATTTTTCAATGGCAGCTAATGTTCTTTTTTTAATTTATTTTTTATTGAAGTATAGTTGAATCACAATGTAGTGTTAATTACTGCTGTACAGCAGTGACTCTGCTATACATATATTATATATACATTCTTTTTCATATTCTTTTCCATTATGGTTTATCACAGTTTACTGAATGTAGTTTCCTGTGCTACAGGCAGCTCATATTCTTTAAGAGCACTTTTTTTTTTTTGTCTGTGTTGGGTTTGCTGAGCGCGGGCTTTCTTTAGTTGCCACGAGCGGGGGCTAGTCTTCGTTGCAGTGTGCGGGCTTCTCATTGCGGTGGCTTCTATTGGTGGAGAGCACGGACTCTAGGCACATGGGCTTCAGTACTTGCAGCACGTGGGCTTCAGTAGTTGTGGCTCACAGGCTGTAGAGTGCAGGGTCAGTAGCTGTGGCCCACGGGCTTAGCTGTTCCTCAGCATGTGGGATCTTCCCGGACCAGGGCTTGAACCCGTGTCCCCTGCATTGGCAGGCAGATTCTTAACCACTGCGCCACCAGGGAAGTCCCAAGAGCACTTTTTAAAACATGTTTAAAAACAGGTCTGTAGGTCAGATTCAACCTGAAAGTCACCAGTGGGTGACTTTTGTTCTAGAAGTTCAAAGAAAAAAGAAAGAGGACGAAAACCATGGTGGAGGGAGGGGGCAAAGAAAAAAAAGTGAAGAAAAACTAAATGTCAGGCGTGCAGAGAGGTCTTGGGCTCTGGAACGCTGTGAGCGCCCCTGACTTAATCTCCATCTGATCAAACTCCAACCAGGTCTTCTCGGGGCCGCCTGGTGATAAAGGGACGCAAAGGACTTGAGGTTAGAGGATGAGGCCCACGTGGACCAGGCAGGGCCTGGACTGGGTCAGCCCCAGAGCGGCAAGGGAGAAAAACACTGAAAGATAATTTCATGACAAACTTCACAACGCTGGAAGTGCAGAAAGAACAGCCATGGAACTTTGCAGAACACGGAAGGAATGGATGTCCTGAGTCCCAAGACTGTGAGTGGGGTTAGGGGGCAGGAGGGGCCTGGAGGTCAGCTCTCCACTCTCAATCTTCCAACACAGCTTCACCTCCGAATCTCCAGGGCAAAAGGGGGCCCAGTGGGGCCCCAGGAGGCCCCTGGCGACAGAATTCAGCCTCAGCAAGCTCTTCATTCCTCCGCCCCTCGGCCCCTTGGCAATAGGCGCATGAATGGCAGCTGAGAAACGCCTCGGCTTTGGGGTGAGTGTGGTCTCCACCATCACCTCTTCCTTCCTACTCACCTCCCCCAGAGCAGGCTTTTCCCTACTCAGTCATCCTTGTCTTGTCTTTCTCCAGGAGAGAGGATGAAGAGTCCTGCGGAGGTGAGAGCCCCAAGAGCGGAGGCTCGGGAAGGTAGGAGCATTTGCTCCTTACTTCCATCAAAAAGGCAGCGTATGGGGCTTCCCTGGTGGCGCAGTGGTTGAGGGTCCGCCTGCCGATGCAGGGGACACGGGTTCGTGCCCCGGTCTGGGAAGATCCCGCATGCTGCGGAGCGGCTGGGCCCGTGAGCCATGGCCGCTGAGCCTGGGCATCCGGAGCCTGTGCTCCGCCACAGGAGAGGCCACAACAGTGAGAGGCCTGCTTACAGCAAAAAAAAAAAAAAAAAGGCAGCGTAATACCTCAAAGAACTGAAAACAGGCGCTCAAGAAATCTCCGCTACACTATTCAATCTCACCAAAAGGTGCAAACAACCCAAATGTTATCACTGATGAACCGTAAACAAAATGTGGCATATCCACACAATGGAGTATTCTTCAGCCATAAGCAGGAATGAAATACTCATACAGGCTCCAAATGTGATGAACCTTGAAAACCTTTTGCTAAGTAAAATAGTTAGACACAGAAGTCACATACTCTATGATTCCATTTATATAAAATATCTAGAGTAGGCAAACCCCAGAGTCAGGAAGTAATTAGAGGTTGCCAGGGGCAGGGGGGAGGGGAGAATGGGGAGTGACTGCTAGGGTACAAGGTTTCCTTTTGGGGAGATGAAATATTTTGGAACTAGATAGATGTGTGTTTGTACAGCATTGTGAATGTGCTTACTGCCACTGAACTGTACATCTTAAGTGGTTAGTTTTATATTATGTGAATTTTACCTCAATTTAAAATATAAAAGTCAGCACAGCACGTTGGTTAAGAACTGACGGCCTGGGTTGGAATCCTGACTCTGCCATATGCCAGCTGTGTGACTTCAGGCAAGTTGCTTAAGCTCTCTGTGCCTCGGTTTCCTCATCTTAAATTGGGGGTACCCAAAACACTTTCCTTACAGAGTTATTATAAAGAATAAATGAGTTTACATTTGTAAAGCACCTATAGACCCATGTTTCACATGCTAAGAGTCATGTAAAGGTTTTTTAAGTAGATATCTGAGTCCCATAGCCCACTCTGCGCAGGCCGCTCAGACCCGGGGTCCTGGTCTCCAGGTCTGTGGCTCTCAGAATCACAGGATGGCCTCCTTGGGGAGCCCGGTGCTAGGCAGAGGCTGATCAGCTCAGCCAGGTGACTGCTCCTCTTTCAGAGATTCTCACGCAATGGAAATGAACAAGACCTTTCCAATCTGGACCCAAATTCTCAAATGCCTTAAGGTACGGGACTCTCTGTGGGCCGAGCCTTGTTTTTAAGGACTTGTGAGATTCCTGTGAAGAAAAAGAGATTGGGGGTGCTCTGAAGAAGCCGCACAAGCAGACTTAGAGGCCGACTTCCCTGAGGAGCTTGAGTTCACCGGTTCCGGCCCCCTTCCCGGGCCACTGGGATGGGAGGCGGTGCGGCGGCCATGCTGTGCTGGGGCACCGGTCACCCCAGCACCCAGCAGGAGGGCCAGTACCTGTGAAGAGGAAGGGCAGGGGGGAGTGTTCTTGCTGCCCCCCAGCCCAACTCAGGAAGCAGAACGACAGCCGCATGGCTGGGTTTGGGGTCCTGTTTTCATTATGTTCTGTTTCTGTCTTTTATATGAAGGGGTTTTATTTTGTTTCAGCATAGGTATTTCACTGGTCCCAAATCAATTCACACAAAAAGGTGCACAGTGAAGTCTCACGCCCACCCCAGTTTTCACCCCCTCCCTGTCCACAGCTAAACCATTTCACTAGTATCTTGTGAGTCCTTCCCCAAGTCTCTTTAAGGTAATACAAATACAGATGTTTTTCTGATTTTCACTCTTATTTATAGGAAAGGTAGCTTATTGTATGTACCCCACTGCATTTGGACTTTTTTCACTTAGCACTCCTTAGAAATCAGCTCCTGGATAGCTCCCTCATTCTTTTTTTACAACTGCATAGTATTCCATTGTAGGGTGGTACCATAAGTGATTTAAACGCTCCCCTCTTGATGAATTTATTTTTAACCATTCCCTTCCAATTTTTTGCTGTTGAAAACCAGTGGCAATTAATACATTTTGCACGTCACCACGCAATATCCTATTAGGTAAATCCCCAAGAGTGTTATTGTTGGGTCAAAAGTTATATGCATTTGTAATTTTGATAGATATTGCCAAAGTACTCTCCATTTTACTTGCCAGCATTAATGTAAGAAAGTTCTATTTCCTCTCAGATATACCAACACAGCGCACTGTCAAATTTTTGGATTTTTTCCAATCTGCTAGTTTATAATGGTTTTAACACAGAACTTCTCCCAAGTTCTCATTTGTACTTATATAAGTTTCTTTTTTTTTTTTTTAACATTTAAATCTTTGGTCCATTTGGAGCTTTCTTTTTTTTTTTTTTTTTCAACTTCTTCTCGCACAAGGAAGAGGGTTCCTTGTGTCCCCTTTGTGTAGTTTTAATTTGCATTGCTCATATTATGAGTGAGGTTGAACATCATTTTCATATACTTAGGAGTCATTTCTGTTTTCCATCCTATGAACTATCTGTTCATATCCTTCACCCAATTTCCTTTGGGGTTTCTGGTCTTTTGCTGATTGGTAGCTATGAATTCTTTATCCATTAGGAAGACTAGCTTTTTTCTGCGATATGAGTTGCAAATCTTTTTCCTAGTTTATCATACTTAAAAAAGTGATGTTTTGCCAGGCAGAATTTTTTATATTGTTAAATTCGTCAATCTTCTATGATTTCTATAGTCTTGTGATTTCTGGATTTTGAATCAGAGTTAGAAACATATTACTCACCTCGAGGTTATAAAGGTTTTAACCCAGAAATTCTCCCAGGTTCTTGTTTGTACTTACTTGGATTAAAAAAAAAAAAAAAAGTTTAAATCTTTGGTCTGTTTGAAGTTTTTTTTTTTCAACTTCTTCTCGCACGCACAGGGAAGAGGATTCCTTGCGTCCTCTCTCTGCATGCAGCCCCCCTAGACTCCTCTTCTATCCTAACCTGAACTTGGCCCTGGCACCACCTTTAGACATTACAGCAGCTGCCAGCAATGCAGACTTCAGGGGAAGGCGGCAGCCCTCAGGCCCCTCCCAGAGGGATCAGAATTTCCACATGAATCCAAGCTGTCTGGGATCAAACAAGGTTTGGGGGGATTGAAGGAACCCAATAGAAGGGACCCCAAAGTTGGTTGCCTCAGTCACTTAAAATCCTTGGAGGCACTGAACAGCGTCACTTGGAAAGGGAGAGAAACGGACTTAAAAGCAATTCCAGGGTCTCAACGTGTGTTCTTCGCTGGCAGAATTCAGGATGAGGATTTGAAGGGCCCTGTGGGAGTATCCTCTCACGGCTCGCCCCTAATCCTGTCCAAATCACCCGGGCTCTACAGCTGTTGGTTAGCCAGATAAACTATTTGTTCAATTATTCTTGGCCTCGATGGGGCGGCTTGCCTCAAAGGCTTTGGGCTTCATAATTCGGGCCACTTCAATCAGCCTGGGGCCCTCCCAGGGCTGCGGACAGGAGACAGGGCCTATTTGAAGACGGCAGTGGTCCCCGTAGCCTCTGCTTCCACGGGCCTTTCATCTCCACCCAGACGGGGCTGGGGCGCTGACACCTCCCCACGGACCTCAGTGTCGGGAGCAGAGTTCGCTTTGGGAACGATGCCAAAGCAGAGAATCAAGGCGATAAAATAATTACAAACGAAAAGAAGGATTAGCTGGCACTGTCGGGACAACTGCTTCCAGAATGGTCCCTGAAATCTCAGGCGGCACATTCTCAAAGGAGACACTGCTGCAGCTGCTGTCTCCATGGCAATGGGGGCAACAGATGCCCGGCTGGGAGGGCTGGCTGCAAATGTCAGACCCAACAAAACCCCAGCCCCGGGGAGGGAGATGACAGACCGGGTCACCTTTCCATCATGGAAATGGACTGGTAATTAACACAATTTTATTTTCTCCATTTGTCTGCTCTCCCTCCACCTTCCCTTGGCTTCAGTAGATACCCACTAATAAATGGTTGACAGCTGTTGAGAGATGAGTCCAGTCTGGCGGTTGCTATGAGAAACATTCTCTTCTTGGGTTTGATCCTCCAGGCTGCTGCAGGGTCCTTGCAGCACTGCTGGTATGCCAGCTCCTCAGCTGAGTTCTCATCTCCACCCCTCTGCCCGGTCTTTATTTCGGTTACTCAGGACATCCCAAGGCAGCGCTGAGAAGTGGCTTGGGATAGCTGTACACATCTCCACCCCATAATCCCCATCATCTCCCTGAGACCCAGTCTAACAAAATCTAAGTAACGGGAATGGAATCGTTGTATGAGCCCCCAAGCTTCACCCTTCCAAAAAGATTGCTACTCCTCAGCACTTTGTCTATAAAAATTCTAGAACTATAGAGACTTCCCTGGCAGTCCAGTGGTTAAGACTTCACCTTCCAATTCAGGGGGTGCGGGTTCGATCCCTGGTTGGGGAGCTAAAATCCCACATGCCTCAGGGCCAAAAAACCAAAACATAAAACAGAAGCAGTATTGTAACAAATTCAATAAAAAGACTTTAAAAATGGTCCACATCAAAAAATCTCAAAAAAATAAATTCTAGAATTACTACCAATAGTATCTCTCTACCTAAGATGATTATAAACTCAGACACCCTCCTTCGCATCTCATACCAACTCAGGCTTCCCTACGGGATCCCTTCCCTAGAAACCAGGCATCGCAGCAATGTGAGCACAGGGTATGGAGAGGTACTTTCTAAATACTCACCGAGAGACCCTTCTTTAAATAAATGAAGTTATTGACTTGGAGTCAAATAAACCAGACACAATCTCAGCTCCACCTACTGTGTATAAGTGTAAACCATAAGCTCCCAGAGAGTAGGAATCACACAGATTTTTGGTGTATCTCCAATGCCTAGCAGAATGCTCAGTGCAAGCATCAACAAAACATAAAAGTTCCATTAGGCAGGATATTCCAAACTTTTGAAATCATGTACCTTTATCAGTAAGTTTTTAACAGGCATCCCCAATATAGATGTGTTTATTTAAATAACATGACCTATTCTCATAATAAAATGAGCATTACAGAACATACAGAAAAGTAGAAACTTGAAAGAGGTAAAGATTAAAAATAAGTAGAAGTTCTAATATTTTCTTCTTATACTACAATGGATCTTCTTGTTCTTCCACTTTAGAGACCACCATTATAGAGGATATACAGTTCCTACATTCAACAGACTTATGGTCTAGTTGAGAAGACTTGAAAAAAAACAACACTGGAACTTCTGGAAAAAATATAAAATAAAAGGAAAGTTTAGAGGGGGAAGTGATCGCCAAACTCATCGATGGCCTTCATGGAGCCCAAGAACCCCACTAAAATTGAATGCCAGAGTTTACAGGTGTGTGCATATGTGCACATTTTTCTAAGAAAAGATCCAGAGCTTTCGTATGATTCCCAAATGGATCTGGAAGACACAAAAATTACAGAACAAGTGGCTTACAGGGAGAAAGGAAACAAGGGAAGACAGAAGCATCCTGTCCAAAGTTGTCTTGCTTTTGTAGATAGAACAAGCTAGACCTGATGGCATCCTGCTCCAAAAGTTAGCTGAGGAGATTGTGTTGTCTCCAAGGACTGAAACTTTGTCTCCAGGTTAGAGATTTTTTCATTTCTTTTAGCAGTGCCCACTAAACGAAGTCTGACATGGAAGCCACATATATAAAAGTAGATCAGAGTGAAGATGCTCTGGGTGAAGTAGAGTTGATCCCAAACCACCATCCCCTCATCATCCTCAACCTCAGCATCCCTACATTGGTGAGTCCAGAGGACTGGGGGTCTCCTTCAAATACAGCTGGAAACCCCTGTACCTGGCATTCTTGAGCCTGTGAGCTGACAGTTTTCCTTAATGAATATGCTCTTCACTCTGTTCAGAATCACTCCTTTGCTACAGGGTCCACCTTTGGCTACTTTACTTCCTTTGTTTCCTTTGACAGAGTCCCCATTGGCTGCAGCTAGAGGATGGTGCATGACCTACCCTCATCAGAATTACTGGTTTGCTTGTTAAAGATGCAGATTCCTGGGCTTCCCTGGTGGCGGAGTGGTTGAGAGTCCACCTGCCGATGCAGGGGACGCGGGTTCGTGCCCTGGTCCGGGAAGATCCCACTTGCTGCGGAGCGGCTGGGCCCGTGAGCCATGGCCGCTGAGCCTGCGCGTCTGGAGCCTGTGCTCCATAACGGGAGAGGCCACAACAGTGAGAGGCCCGCGTACCGCAAAAAAAAAAAAAAAAAGATGCAGATTCCTGGCCATCACCCCAGGCCTACTGACTCCGAACCACTGGGCATGACGTCACATCCTGTGCAACTTCCACCAGCTCCTCACACACTGCTCACGCGCCCTTGAGTTTGGGATCTACCACAGGGCTCGCACCAGCACTCCCACCAAAAGCACTCAGCGTCACCTGAGCCCACCCGAAAGCTAAAGACAGAACCAGAAGGAGATGAAAACCTCAGGTCGGGGTGTCTGTGGCTCCAGGGGAACAATAGCTGAGTGTCCTCTGAGGTGACAATCCTCTTTCTCCAGTCTGGACACACAGTGGCAGGCATTTTCCTTTAAATATAGTGTATAATGCCCTGCAGGCTTCTGCAGGGAGCCAGGGCAGCTCAGAGGCCTGGGATTTACCCACCAGGAGGTCAGTCACCTGCAGCTGTGACTCGGTGGGATGGCAGAGCCCCTGAACCTTTGAATTTTTCCCACAGTTAAAAAGACAGCAGTGGGCTTCCCTGGTGGCTCAGTGGTTAAGAATCCGCCTGCCGATGCAGGGGACATGGGTTCGATCCCTGGTCCGGGAAGATCCCACATGTCGCGGAGCATCTAAGCCCGTGTGCCACAACTACTGAGCCTGCGCGCCTAGAGCCCACGAGCCACAACTACTGAGCCGGCGTGCCTAGAGCCCGTGCTCCGCAACAAGAGAAGCCACCGCAATGAGAAGCCCGCGCACCGCAACAAAGAGTAGCCCCCGCTCACCGCAACTGGAGAAAGCCCGCGTGCAGCAACGAAGACCCAAAGCAGCAAAAAAAAAAAAAAAAGACAGCAGTGGCCTAAGGCCATGACTAAGCTACCTGGTAAAGTGGCATCATGGGAATTTCCCTGAGTGCTGACTCGGAAGCAAGGACCATTCAGAGAGCTGTGAGTGGCAGCGTGTAAAGTCATAAAACCAATTCTCCATATCCTGCCCTTCTTTAGACCCAAATCCAGTTCTGCTTCTTCCACGAAGCCTTCAGCTCACACCACTCTCTCCTGAACTCCTCACACGTGTGTATCAGCAGCATACATTTTAGCACAAACTAATTCATCACGTTCAGTATTTTGCTTTTGTCTCCACCTCTCCACATGGTAAGCCCTGAGCGCAGAGACCACATCTGGTCTCAGCACCTCCCTCTGCCTGAGACAGTGTCAGAGTCCCTGCTGAGCAGAGACCACAGCAAAGGGGAAATAACAGTGACAGCCAGTATTTACTGAGTACCCATCATTTACTGATGTGCCCACACTGCTGTATGGACTTAACACGTATTAATCTACTTAATTTTCACAACACGCTTTTGAGGTGAACCCCACATTACAGACGAGATGATAAATCATCATCATCACAGAGAAGTTAAGTGAATGGCCCAAGGGCACACAGCTACTAAGAAGAAAGGCCAGGATTTGAAGGCAGGAAGCCTAGTTCCAGAGCCCACGCTCTCATACACGCCCCAATACTGCAGAAGGAGAGCGAACCCCTACGGACTCATGAGAAGCGTAATAGCTGAGGTCAGAGAAATGGAGAAGGTACACGCTTCCCAGAAAAAAGAAACCAGACCCCAGCACCTTGACCCCAACTCAATCTGTAACAACCAGCAGCAAAACGACAACGAGCCTTTTTCCAGTGACTCAGCTCTGCCTCCAGCGCATGACAAGTCTACCCAGAGGGCGGCTCTTCCCTCTCTGCCCATGGGCGGCAGCCTCCCACTCCCCACCTCCCAGAGGTCCTCCTGCCTCTGCATGGACGCAGGGTGGTCGGGGGAGAGGGTGGCATCTGTCAGTGGAGAGTAGCTCCAGGTCAGAGCCCCAGCTGGCGCCTTGGAGTCACCTGGTGGGGACAACCCCCAACCGGCCTGCACCAGGAGACCCCTCAGCGCCCTAGAAAAGCAGCCCCAATTTAAAACAAGCCCTCACCCACCTCCTGCCTCTTGCCACAGACTTTCTTTCAAACCCTCTAACGCTGAGTAGTGGGATGCCCCTGCATCCCACCCCTACCACCCACCTCCGCTGGCCACATCCCAACCCACCAGGGCCACTCCCCACCAGGAGACAAGGTGGCATCTACCGCCTCATGAGAAAGGACCTTGCCGCGTGGAGCCAGAGAAGAAACTTTCAGTGAGGTGGGGAGGTCTTTGCTTTGAAGGCAGTGACTATTTGAAGGACTTAATATATGAATATATGAAGTAAAAGTGAACTTCTGGCTCTGGTAGTAATTTAAACATATTCCTGAATAGATTTATAACAATGGATAAAGCATCAGACCAACTGTCCAAGGCATAAAATATCAGTACAGTTTAAAGAGACACTGGCTTGGTTTGGTTTTTATGGAAATCTGTGTGTAAATTCTTCCTAAATACAAAGTGAAGCGTGCTTTTATTCCTTCATTCATTCACTTAGCAAACGCCTACTGGCGTCTAGCAGGCTGGGCTCTTCCCGGGCTGTCTGCTGCAGCTGGGGACGGGCTACGCCCTCAAGGAGCTGACAGCCCAGAAGACACGAATGGAGAAGTGAAGGCTCGGATTTCTGGGGCGGATGTCTACAAAGGGACTTGATCCTGAAGGCCTCAAGGCGGGGACAGTTAGAGCTGCAAAGGGGCTTGGGAAGGGCGCTATGGAGAAGGCGCTGCTGGAAATCGCAGGAGATGCAGGCACGCACCCGGCACAGGTCAGGGGACTGCAAGGCGGGCAGCAGGGGTAAAGATGGGGGAGCACGGGGACTGGAGAGGTGGGCGGGAGGCAGGTCACGGATTTACAGAATTATTCCATTAATTCAGCTCCTGTAAGCACATCCATCTGAAGTAGCCAAGGACCTGATTCGAAGTCCTTCTCTGTAAATTATCCGGACTTTTTTTTTCTTTTTGGCTGTGCTGCGGGGCATGCGGAATCCTAGTTCCCCCACTGGGGATTGAACCCGTGCCCCCTGCAGCCCCTGCAATGAAACGCAGATTCTTAACCTCTGGACCGCCAGGGAAGTCCCTGGACATCTTCAAGGGAGGGAACAACCTTCCACTCTCACAGAGGGAGGCCTGTCCATGGTGGACGGGCCCCAGGGGACTGGCCAGGGTGTGGCACGAAGGATCCAGGGAGCTGGTGCCCTCACTATCCCCCAGGAAGTAGGCGCGCCTTGCGGTTCTGGCTGCTTCACACACTTGATTTTGCCTAAAGTTCAAGGATTTCCAATACTTTTCACACCATAAATATTAACTGGCCAAAAGTTTTGTGGGTTTTTTTTTATGTGATCGCTTGTGGACAGTAGGCCATGTTTTCTCTGTATTAGTTCTATATGGTTGAGCAAAGGTACTGACTGAGGGCAGAGAAATACACTGGTCACCACTATTTACTGTCAGCCACCTGCCAGGCCCTGTACATTTATATACATATATAAAATATATATTATATATTGAGATATATATTATATAATATATATTATATTTATATCTATATAATATTTATATTATATAAATTATACTTTATATCTATATATAATTTATATATATAATTTACATATAATATATAATTTATATATTATATAATATATAAATATAGTCTACCCATATTCTGCACATAAAGAAAGCCAGCTCAGTCTGTAGTCAAAGCCCCGTAGGAGGCAGGTCAGGGATTCAAACTCAAGTCTGCTTGGCCTGGGCTCTGTTCCCTCCAGTACCTACACCCTGGGCTGGCCATGGGGCTCACACAGGGCCCACAAGCTTTCAGCCAAGGGTCTAAGATGTGAGTTCAGTGAATATTGCATTCTTCCCCTTCTTGGCCTTCTTACATCACTCCTGGAAATAGAGCAAAGGTCTAGGAAAGACACCACTGTCTTTGGGTCCTCTCGGTCCAAAATTTCATCCACTCCTCTTTTTTGTTTTGTTTTTTTTGCAGTGCGGCATGCAGGATCTTAGTTCCCCAACCAGGGATCAAACCCGTACCCCCTGCAGTGGAAGAGCCGAGTCTTAACCACTGGACCACCAGGGAAATCCCTCCTCTAACATTCTGATTGGCCCAATTCCTACCAGATTCACATCCTTCCATTTCCCATGTTGGATTTTCCCTCTTCCCTCCTGCCCCTGCCTGAGAGAGAGGAACCTCCTAGAAGTCAACACATGTGCAGGTAAATGAAAGACTTCTGGACTCCAGGAAATTGCTGACTGCACAGCTGGGATAACTTGAGGAGGTTAGATGCCTCAAAGCCTGCAGTCTTCTGCCCTCTGCCCAGGGCCAGTGGAGAAGAGGCTTTGGGAAGGATGAGGCAGGCTTGCAGCATTCACCTCTGACTGAGGTCACGCAGCCTCCCCGGTCTCATGTTCCCACTCGCTCTGATGAAACTCCAGGTGCTAACATGGCAAGAACAGGACAAGGAAATGTGCTCCTTTCACCCTGGAAAACAAAGACTTGCCACAGAAATTTCTATTTGCCTTAAGTGACAGTGTGTTAACAGAATCCAGGTTTGTGTCTCAACAGCAGGCTTCTGCTGATGGACAAATGCCAAGGCGGAGCTGGGACACCTCTCTCCATCACTGTGTCTGCTTGTTCAGAACACCCATTCATGCCTCTCACCTTTCACAGTGATACAAGCCTAAGAAGCCGGGATAGAATACTGTTGTGAAACTGTCTTGGACCTGGGATGTGTAGGATCAAAACTATATCTTGGCAACTAGAGATTACCACACTAAGTGAAGTAAGTCAGATAGAGAAAGACAAATGCCATACGATGTCATGTATATGTGAAATCTAAAGTATGGCATGAATGAACCTATGAAACAGAAACAGAATCACAGACATAGAGAACAGACCGGTGGTTGCCAAGGGGGAGGGGGTTGGGGGAGGGATGGAGTGGGAGGGTGGGATCAGCAGATGTAAACTATTATATATGGAATGGATAAACAACAAGGTCCTCTGTATAGCACAGAGAATTATATTCAAAATCCCATGATAAACCATAATGGAAAAGAATATTTTTTTTAAAAAGAAGGTATGTATATGTATAACTGAGTCACTTTGCTGAAATCAACTATACCTCAATTAAAAATTGATTTAAAGAAAACTATATCTTGGAAGATAACAGGATAAGAAAAGAGGAGATGGACCCAGTGGCTGCTGCAGGGAGTTCTGCACGGTTTCATACTTTTCTAGGAGAGTTGAACATAAGCCTGTCTCGTGGGTTAAACTTGGTCCAGAAGCCTATTAACATAAGAGCTCTGGCTGGATGGAGACACAGGGAGATGGGACTGTGGGGTCCCATGCTGGAGAAGAGAATACACTGAGATCGATCCAGGGCTCTGGTCCCAGTTGCAGGGAGGAAGAATGGACCGCGCTCTGAGCAGTGACACTTCTCCGGGTAGCACAGCACGCCCTGGTGGCAGGATGGGTGTGCACGTCATCGCAATAGCATGGAAACAGCGCCACCTGCTGAGCACTCGGCAGCATGCTGACTTGCCAACTCAGTTTTCTACAGGTACTTTGAATTTGCTGGCTTAAATGAGGCAGTATTGGGTCTATTGGGCGTGTACTGGTGAAATCTAAAAAGAAAGTGAAAATACAACATAGTTTGCTTACTGGAACAATGGGAATCAAGGAAAATGGGGCAGCAATTATTTCCATAGTATGTGCTGCCCATCCGTCCTGAGGTGTGAACATAAAGCAGCACCTTACAGTGAAAAAAGCATGAATTTTGGAGTCATACAACTGAGATCAAATTTCCATTAGCTTTGTGAACTTGGGAAAGTAACTTAACGTCTCTGAGCTTCAGTTTTCCTTATCTTTAAAGGGGGGAGGGGCTTACCTTGCAGTGTGACAGCAAAATTTAAATGAGATAATGTATATAAGTTAAAAAGGAAATGTGTATAAAGTAAATCGGATAATATGTATAATAATTAGGTTTTAAAAGTATAGCATACAATTTTAACATAGAAAATTTCCCCTAATTGTTAGAACTGTGAAATATTCCTGAAATGGATGCATCAAATGAGAAGACAACCTCTGAGGTGTTGTTTTTTTTAATAGTCTAGATTTTCTTTTCTCTAGAAAGATTAAGTCTGACCCTTCTCCAAAAACCAATCTATTTCTGGTCACTGGGCCTAGAAACAGAACTCTATCAAACTGAGATTCCACTAACATTTATTGAATGTCTGCCACTTTCAGAGCCGCTCTTTCATTTTCACCAGTAAAATCTAAAGCATCAAGACACATCCCTTCTTTCCACCAGAAAAGTCTTTGCCAAGAATATTAGAACCTCCTGCTTTCATACTCTCTCAAGTACTTTCAAGATTACTCAGAAAAGCCCAACACTGGAAACAGCCCAAATGTCCATTAATAGAGGGCTAGATTGTAGTCTATCCATACAACGAAGTACAAATGCACAATAGAAAAGACAAACAACCAGATAAACACAACAATATGGGTGAATCTCAAATTTCAGCCAAAAAAAAAAAAAAAAGCCAGACCCAAAAATATGTATACTGCATTTTTATGAGGTTCTAGAATATCTAACCTGTGGTGATAGAAATCAGAATAGTAGTTTGCTCAGGGTCGGGGTGAAAATTGACTCCAAGGGGGCACTAGGTAACTGGTGGGGGGATGGAAATGTTCTAAGTCTTGATCTGGGTGATGGTTACACAGGTGTATATAGGCAGGGGTGCGCTGCAGCCCGCTGGAACCACCAGCAGTACTTATGGTTCACTTTTCAGGAAGTTTGCAAGCCAGCTGACAATCACATGGGTGGCTTGGCATCCACTATGGTGGACATATTTATACCACAGAGCTGCTCGCAGAACTCAGGGAAACATTTTGCTCACTAGGTCATGGTTTATTATAAATGGATATAACTCAGGAACAGCCAGATGGATGCAAGGGCAAGGTTTGCGGGAAGGGGGCGGAGAGGTGTTCCTCTCCAACACCTGGAACCCCGTCCTTTTGGGGTTTTCAAAAAGGCTTCATTACAGAGGCAGGGTGGATTACTTCATCGGCCACTGGGGACTGATCTCAACCTCCAGCCCCTCTCCCCTCCCCAACGCAGGGGTGGAACTGAAAGCGCCAACCTTCTAACCACGTGGTTGGATCCCTTGGCAACCAGCCCCCATCCCTAGATGACCTAGGGGCTTTCCTAAAAGCTTCTATTAACATAACAGAAGACACCTTTATCACTCTGGTCACAAGAAATTCCAAGAGTTTTAGGAGCTCTGTGCCAGGCAGGGGGACAAAGACCAAATATATATAATATTTCTTATTATAAATCACACGTCACTTGGAGCAGACTTTGAAGGGGCTAGAGATTCTGTGAGATCCTGGCGGTACAAGAACCAGTGACACGAAAGTTTTAAACTCATGATATGCTGTTTCCACAGGCCTGTGAAGTCAAGAGAAAATGTAAACAGAAAAGAGAATTTCACCTCTGTCCCTTTAAAACTCACCTGCCCCTCTCCTCCCATGTAACACCTGTGAGATCTGTTCAGCCCACCCTCTCTGCTGAGCTGGAGGCTCTGGGGTAGTCTGACGCCAAGCACACTGCTAAAGCTGGAAGGGTGTCATCTGACTCAGCATCAAGCTGGTAGTCATCATGCCCCCTTGCGCTCCGCTTACTTTTCTATCATCCCGTGGACGAGTTCTCCAGGCCACAGAAATCACTCTCCAAACAATATGTGCCCTCGACACCATTGTCTCTTCCCTCCCTTTCCTCTGTGAACCACCTTCCTCTTCTGCCTCTTCCTGCAGCTCAGATCACAGCTTCCCTCCAACCTACACCCCATCCTCCCCATCCTTTCTCCTCCCTCTGTCCCAATTCCCCCCCGCCAAGACCGAACACTTGCCAGAAACCATGCTACCCCGGGCCCCTCGGAAGCTCCTGCAGCCCAGCGCCCCACGACTTCCTATCTGCCCTTGGCTCCCTGTTGCCCCGGGGCCTCCCAACAGCTGGGCCCTTCCTGGATCCCCTCACATCGCCAGCCTAAGCCAATGTTCCAAAACAGCCTCCCGAACGATGATGACAACTGCACAGTTAATTTGGAAGGTCTTGTGTGGCCAAGACTCAGGACAATGGAGAAAAGACAGGTCCCTACAGCTCCCATCCCTTAAATACACAAGGACTGTAAAAACCGGGAGATAGCTTCCCTTAAAATGCTGTACTGTTCTCACAGGATGACCAGAATCCAGGGCCTGGATCACAGCAAGTCAGGGCCTATCCTAAGCACAAGCACTGTTCAAACTCAGTTTCCAAAGTCACCAAAATAGCCCAGGATGGAATCCAATTATACATGGCAATATAGTTCTTGTTTGTTTTTTGTGAGTTTTGTAAAACATGCATACAGAAACATACGTTTAAGCCATGAAGTCACCAGGTGAGCACATCTGTAAAACCAGCATCCAAGCCCGTATGGAAAACAGCATGGAAGTTCCTTAAAAATAAAAATAGAGCTACCATATGATCCAGCAATCCCACTCCTGGACATCTATCCAGAAAAAAATGAAAACCTTAATTCGAAAAGATACACGCACCCCTATATTCAGAGCAGCACTCTTTATAATAGCTCAGACATGGAAGCCACCTGAGTGTCTATCAACAGATGAAAGGATAAAGAAGATATGATACATATATACAGTGGAATATTACTCAGCCATAAAAGAAGAATGAAATAATGCCATTTGCAGCAACATGGATGGACCTAGAGATTATCATACCAAGTGAAGTAAGTCAGATAGAGAAAGACAAATAGCGTATGAAAACACTTATATGTGGAATGCAAAAACCAATACAAATGAACGTATTTATAAAACAGAAACAGACTCACAGACATAGAAACAAACTTATGGTTACCAATGGGAAAAGGGGGAGGGATAAATTAGGAGCTTGGGGTTAACAGATACGCACCAATATATGTAAAACTGATAAACAACAGCAATTTACTATGTAGCACAGAGAACTACATTCAATATCTAGTAATAACCTATAATGGAAAAGAATCGAAAATATATATTTATATATGTGTGTATGTACAACCAAATCACTTGGCTGTACACCTGAAACTAATACAATATTGTAAGTCAACGACTTCAATTAAAAAAAAAAAATAGCACCCAAATCAAGAAAGAGAATATTACAAAACCCCCAGAAGCTCCCAACCCCACTTCCAGTCACTACTGTACCACCAACCCCAGGGCAACCTCTGTCCTGACTTCTAACACAGTAGATCAGTTTTCCTGTTTTTTGAAATTTATATAGTAACATCACAGAATGTGTACACTTTGGTGCCTGGCTTTTTTCACTCAACTATAAGTCTGTGCAATTCACCCTTCTCCCGTGTAGTTGAGCTTAATTCATTCTCACTGTAGTGCAGTCTTCCAAGGAATAAATACACCACTGTCCCTTCTCCATCCTGCTGCTGGGCATCTGGGTGGTTTCCAGTTTGGAGACATTAGTAATAAATCATCGTGAACATCCCAGAACATGTTTTTTGGTAAACATATGCATGCAGCTCTGTTGGGTATATATCTTGGAGTGGGATTGCAGTTCCCAGAAACAAAGTTCAAAGAGAAGAAAACAAATTCAACTTTCATATAGAGTTGAAATGGATCCCATGATTGCAGTGGACCCAAGCTGGCCGTGAGCAGGGCTTGGTAAAGGACAACGATTGCATTTGAAGGCATACAAACCTCCAGGAGCTTGTTCAGAGAAGCACCCGATTTCTTTAAAATGAAAGGAAAGAGCTCTGAAAAAAGATCACAGAATCATTCAGGTAAATAAGGCTGGTGGGTGGGGCCCATAACTACCTTCAGAGAATCTGTGTGAGATCATACAGTTAATTCTTCATTCTTATGTACAGAACTTTCTGACAGTGAGAGCTGCAAGTCACTGAAAAAGGAGACAAACAGGGCGGGGCGGGGGGTGGTCCGATATGTGCACATGGGTTCTAAAAACTCTGCCCTGGGAGTATTTTTAATAATCCTGGGACTTCCCTGGCGGTCCAGTTGTTAAGACTCCGTGCTTCCACTACAGGGGGCACAGGTTCGATCCCTGGTCTGGGAAGTTCAGCATGCCAAGCTGAGCAAAAAAAAAAAAAAAAAAAAAAGTCCTGGACCGAGGTAAGGAGGCCGGTGAGATTCTGTTATCTTAAGGAAAGAAGATTCCATGTCACCATTCTCTGTCCTGAGCCCTCCGACTGTGTGTGAGGGAAAGAACTTATTAATGCTGTCAGATCCCCTCACTGAGACTCGCAAAATATTTATGTCATCCTCACTGTCTTGTAAGGGGCAAAATTAATCTTCCCATTTTAAAAACAGAAAAATGAAGGCCCAAGGGGATCTGCGTTTTCTAAGTCCAGTTTTAGTCAACCATCCTGGAAGTTCTGTCCTAGTAACTGAAGGACGCAGCCCGTGAACCATTCGGGGCCAGGCTCACCTTTCCACCCGCGAGGGAGCGAGGCCGAGCCGACAGCGCCACCTGGTGTTCACGACGAGGCAGCTGCCTTTCTTGCCCCTAGTCTATCGAGTATTATTAAGTATTGAGTACTGAGTACGTAAGTACTATGCCTCCCTCATTACCTTAGATGCAGGACGTTCAGAATGAGTAAAACAGTTTTAGAGTTCAAGTTTTAATCATCATATGGCTTTGGACAACTTATTTTACCTCACTGTGCTTCAATTTCCTAAACCTGAAAATGGAGATAAAAGGAAGAAACTCTTACAATTTCTCAGACGAGTATATAAGTTAAGCAACATAAGGCATATAAAATGTTTATCAACTTAGTAATCACTCCACACGTGGTAACTACAAAGCATGATCCCTTAAAGAGTTGATATTCTTGTGGAGACGGGGGCAGACAAGAAAATGGAACAAAGAAAACACGTGACGAAAAATGAAATAGAAATAGAAAACTTTTCCATGACTATTCCATCCACACAGACAAGGATCAAAGTGAATATTTTTCTCACATGTAACCTTTAGGCATGTGGTAAATTTCTTTGATCTCAGTCAAAAAATAAGTACGTACTAAAATGACAGGGGACCTCCTGTGTGTCCACCGAACTTTCAGGCATAGGTGGTAAGTCATCTGGCATCCAGCTATGTTTCCCTTTGTCTTGAGCTCACTCCAGCGAAGAGAGTGAAATTCTAACTCCCTCCCAACCTTGCCAGTTCCTGGGTGGTTCAAGAATGATCTCTGCAGCCTGTAGACACTACCTACAACTTCTCTGCAAGCAACTCCCCTCCTCTGGCCAGCTGGTTCTTCCTCTCTTTGCTTTAGCTGCTTTCCTCTCTCTCTCTCTCTCCATGGCTCACTTTATTGATACTAAACCTCTCCCCTAATTGCACTTGAGCTCTGCTGGGTCCTGGGGCTGGGAACACTACCTTTCCCATAAACCCTTCTTTCCTAGTCACCATCACTGCTTCTGGCCTGAACCTCAGACCCTCTGGGAGCCTCGGTCAAGAGTGGGGACTGGAGGTGCTGCTCCAGGAGAGGGTGGCCACTTCTCACCTTTCCTTGCTGCATCCACAAGAGGGAGCCTCATGCCAGCCTCTCCAGCCAGGCTAGCAGCCACCAGGACACTTGTTCTACTCTCTTTTAGGTGCAGCACCCAATAGGTAAAATTTACGATGTCATGTATCCAGTCAAAAATTATCAGACATGCAAAAAAAAAGAAAAAGAAACAGGAAAATACCATCCATAATGAAGAGAAAACCAAACATGAAACCAACCCAGAAATGACACAGATTACAGAATTAGTGGACAAGGACATTAAAAGAGTTATTATAACTATATCTTACATGTTCCAGAAGTTAGAGGAAAGACTGAACATGTTGATAGAGAAGTGGTAGATATTTTGAACTTCTGAGAATAAAACTAAAATGTCTGAGATGAAAACACACATGATGAGATTAACAGCAGTTTAGACATTGAAAAAGAAAAGATTAGTGAACTTGAACACATAGCAATGTAAACCATCCACAATGAAATACACAGAGAAAAAATACTGAAAAACAGGAAAAGAGCACCCGTGCACTCTGGGATGACTTCAAGCAGTCTAATTGTGAAAAGAAAGACATTAAACAGCTTCCAAATGTAAAAAGGAGTCTTCTAAAGCAGCAGTCCCCAACCTTTTTGGCACCAGGGACCAGTTTCATGGAAGACAATTTTTCCATGGATGGAGGGTGGGAGGCAGGAATGGTTCAGGCAGTAACGCGAACGATGGAGCGATGGCGGGCGATGGGGAGCGGCGGAAGAAGCTCCACTCGCTCTCTCACCCGCTGCTCACCTCCTGCTGTGCGGCCCGGTTCTTCAACCCCGGGGGTTGGGGACTCCTGGTCTAAAATGCCAGGGAGCCCATTTTTAAATACAGATCTTCCTCATCCTACAATGGAGTTACATCCCAATAAACGCATCATAAATTGAAAATATTGTAAGCTGATAACGCATTTACTACCCCTAACCTACTGAACACCATAGCTCAGCCTAGCCGCCCTTACACATGCTCAGAACACTTACATTAGCCTAATGCTGGGCAAAATCATCTAACAGAAAGCCCATTTTATAATAAAGTGTTGAATATCTCATGTCACTGAATTCTGTACTGAAAGTGGAAAACATAATGGTTGTAAGTGTTTGCCCTCGTGATGGCAGAGCTGATGGGGAGCTGCAGCTCACCACCCTGCCCGGCATCATGAGACTTGTACCTCACATTGCTAGCCCTGCAAAAGATCAAAATTTGAAATTTGAAATACAGTTTCTACTGAATACATATCACTCCAGCCTCATCCTGAAGTCAAGAGATTGTAAGTCAAACCGTCGTAAGTCGGGGACTGTCTGTAGCTTTATTGGAGAAAAAACTTTATTTTGCTGCCCAAGATCCTAACATGTAAATCTCTGTGATGCACTCTCTTAGGTTTCACCCATCCAGGCACTCTGCTCTTATGCTGACACAGCCGTCATGCCAGGACTTACCAACACATTGTTCATTTGGTAACATTTTTAAATAATATAAAAATAATACAGCTATATATAAATAGATAACTAATAAAGACCTACTGTATACCACAGGGAGCTCTACTCAATACTCTGCAATGACCTAGATGGAAAGAGAATCTAAAAAAGAGGGGATATATGTATATGTATAACTGATCCACTTTGCTGTACAGCACAAACTAACACAACATTGTAAATCAACTAGACTCCAACAAAAATTTTTAAATAACAGTAATAATAAGACCAAGAAGGGCTCATTCCAGGACTGAGCAAAAGTTGTTCAACAACGGAAATCCTACCAACATAAATCATTAGGTTTATATACTAAAGCAAAAAGCTCATATGATTTTATGGTGAAGAAAGTTTTTTCCTAATATTTAATATCATTTCTTTCTTTTTTTTTTTTTTTTTGCGATATGCGGGCCTCTCACTGTTGTGGCCTCTCCCGTTGCAGAGCACAGGCTCCGGACGTGCAGGCTCAGCGGCCACGGCTCACGGGCCCAGCCGCTCCGCGGCATGTGGGATCTTCCCGGACCGGGGCACGAATCCGTGTCCCCTGCATCGGCAGGCGGACTCTCAACCACTGCGGCACCAGGGAAGCCCTTAATATCATTTCTAATAAAAAATAACATTCATTAAAATAGGAATATAGAGAAACTACTTAAACATGATGACGAAAGACTGTTTACCAAAAACCAACATTAGACATCTGCTTTCAATCCTGATGCCATAACAGAGACTAGATTTACCCTCCCTCTTTAAGCAACGAACTATATGAAACAAAAGATCTCATCGCCTGAGATCCACAGGCGATGCAGGATCTCAGTGATCCCTGAGAGAAGGAAACAAATGAAGTGAGCCCTAAGAGTGCCCCAGCTCACCACCAGGCTGAACGAAGAAAGGGGAAACTAAAACAGAGCCCAAGGTTCTCACTGGGTTGAGGAGACAGGTGCAAGAGCTCAAGGAGGGCAAGGTGGTAACAAGGTGTGAGGCAAAGCATCCAGAGAAGAGCCGCTGAGAGACGGGGCTCCCAAGATCCGCAGGGGGTCCCTCAAGTCTTCCGCTGAGAGCTGCAATGGGCATGTGTGAGAACATCTCCAAGGCTGCGAAAGGAGCGTCAGAAAGGGGGAGGCGGAGCCAGCCTAGGAGCTCACAGGAGGCCAGAAACAGCGCTCCCACTAACCAGGGTGGAAAGACCGCCTAACGCCCGGGGCACTGGGCACAGTTCTCAGAAGCATGTTCCCTCCGTTGGGCCAAGTTAGCCCTCGATGAAAAGTTCTGTTAGACCTGTCCCATCAGGGCTTAAAAGCAAGCCTCTAGAGAATCAAACTAATTCCAAGGAACTTACTGCATCCTAAGCCAAGCCCATAAAAGTTTAAAGGAATTCCAAAAATCCAGCCGTCGATAGCGTAAAATGTACAATGTCCGGCATCCAAGCAAACATTACCAGGTATGCAAATAAACAGGAACAATGACCTTAATCAGGAAAAGAAATCAAAATCAATCCATTGATCCAAAAAATCAACTCCAAAGAGCATAAAGAACACCCATTAACCATGTCATAGCCATGATTTCACACTCTTGCCTCACAAAGCTTTTAGCAGTAGATGCTGACTCAAAAATTACAGCAACATGGATGGACCTAAAGAATATTACACTTAGTGAAGTAAGTCAGACAGAGAAGGACAAATATTATATATCACTTATATGTGAAATCTAAAAACAATACAAATGAATCTATATACAAAACAGAAACGGACTCACAGACATAGAAAACAAACTTATGGTTACCAAAGGGGGAAGGGGGTAATAAATTAGGAATATGGGATTAACAGATACAACTACTGTACATAAAATAGATAAGCAACAAGGATTTACTGTATAGCCAGGGAATTATATTCAATGTCTTGTAATAACCAATAATGGAAAAGAATCTGAAAAACTATCTACATATATATTTAACTGAATCACTTCGCTCTACACCTGAAACTAACACAATATTGTAAATCAACGACTTCAATTTAAAAAATTACAAAAGTGATCATTTCCTTTCCCCAACTTTCGGTGCCAATAAACCAAAAAGTTATTAAGAAGAAAGAAAAACAAAAGCCCTACTGACATAGGTTATTTCCGCAGAATTCTCTGATCTTCAAAATTTCACACCCTGCTTCACTCTCAACTCCTTTTCATTCTTTCTGCTTTCAGTTTATTCCTTCCTCCTCTTTGGTAAGTATTTTCCCATTTTATTTTTAATAAAAAATATTTCAAAAACAAAAATAGTATATATATCAATTTATGCATGTCCGCTACTAAACAGATGCTTGTTTTGTCATGCTTGCTTTAGGTCTCTCTAACAATAGAAAACACATGTAGGGCTTCCTTGGTGGCTCAGTGGTTAAGAATCCGCCTGCCAGTGCAGGGGACACGGGTTCGAGCCCTGGTCCAGGAAGATCCCACATGCCGCGCAGCAACTAAACCCGTGTGCCACAACTACTGAGCCTGCGCTCTAGAGCCCGCAAGCCACAGCTACTGAGCCCATGTGCCACAGCTACTGAAGCCTGCGTGCCTAGAGCCTGTGCTCCGCAACAAGAGAAGCGACCGCAATGAGAAGCCCGCGCACCGCAACGAGAATTAGCCCCCGCTCGCCACAACTAGAGAAAGCCCACGTGCGGCAACGAAGACCCAACACAGCCAAAAATAAATAAATAAAATAAATAAATTAAAAGAAAACACATGTAATACGCTGCTTTGTGCCAAGCACAGAAAGTACCACGTAAATATATATATATTCTCAGATAAAATACATACATTTTGGTTGTCACATCAGCCCTATGTGGTAGATATTATCATCTGTTCCATTTTACAGATGAAGAAATTGAGGCACAGAGAGGTTCAGAAGCTTACACTAAGTCACACAGTTGATAACTGGCAGATTTGGGTTTCAAATCAGATCATCTACCCCAGAGCCCATGATTTTAATCCCTATACTATACGTCCTCTAACTAACACAGACGCTATAGGATAGATTATTTTAAAAAATAAAACTGCACAGATGGAACTAATACAGCTTCCTCACACTCTTTTTCCTCCCTACATGCCTGCCCCAAAGGAACCACTAATCTGAAGATGTAGGTTGTTCTCACACGTGATTTTCCCCTCTCCTCTCCCCACCTTTGGATCTCAGATGAAAATGACTGAGTGAATGACAATACCCAGTTCTTAGCATACAACCCCCATGGGTCCACACAAGACCCCCGTCTTTTATGTAAATGAATTTATGTGTATCTTTCTATCCCTGTTCTCCATCTCCATTCCCTTCATCTCCATAGTTAACTGGTCTAATGCATTTTGCATGTTTTTTTGTTTTTGCTTTTTGGCTGTGCTGTGCAGCACGTGGGGTCTTAATTCCCCGACCAGGGATGGCACACACACCCCTTGCATTGGAAACATGGAGTCTTAACCACTGGACCACCAGGGAAGTCCCTGTATGTATTTTTGAATTTCCATGTTTCTTTGTAAAACGCATATTGGTGGTGGTATGTGTGTGTTAAATTTATATAAAGGGCATCTTACTATGTAGAGCTTGTGTTGTTTCTTACTATTTTGACTCAGCACTCTTTTTACAACATACGCATGCTGTTGTGTACATTTCACTGGTTTTTTTGGTCTGTTTTTTTTTTGTTTTTTATTTCGCTGCTTTGGGTCTCTCTTGCTGTGCGCAGGCTCTCTCCAGTTGTGGCAGCGGGGGCCACTCTTGGTTGCAGTGTGCAGGCTCCTCATTGCGGTGGCCTCTCCCTTTCTGGAGCACGGGCTCTAGGCACGTGGGCTTCAGTAGTTGTGGCACGCGGGCTCAGCAGTCGTGGCTCACGGGCTCCAGAGCGCAGGCTGAGCAGCTGTGGTGCATGGGACCAGCTGCTCCGCGGCATATGGGATCCTCCTGTAGCAGGACTCAAACCCACATCCCCTGCACTGGTAGGCGGACTCTTAACCACTGTGCCACCAGGGAAGCCCCCATTTCACTGTTGCTTCTAATGCTGCACAATAAATGCCTCCCACTCCCTATTACAAACAGAACTGCAATGACCGTTTGTGCACATGCCCTGCTCTGAGCCTGTGTGGGAATTTCTCTGGAACTTATGAATGCTTAATTTAGCCAAATACTTACAACCTACTTTGCAAAAAAAAAAAAAAAAAAAAAAAAAAAAAACTGTACCAGTCAACACTCCGCCAGAAATGCAGGAGGGTTTCTATTTTTCCCAAAGTCCTATACCATCTGATGTTATCCAGTTATCCAGTTTCTAATTTTTGCAAATCTGATGTCCAGTGTTTTAATACACTGTACATTTTTAAATTGTTAATGAGTTGGTGTATCTCTTTATCTTTTTTTTTCATTTACGTCTCTCCATTTGGAAATTCCTGTTTCTATCACTTGCCCAGTTATCTGTCGTGCTTTTCCGTGTTGATTCACAAGAGTTGTTTGTACCATTCTAGCTAATAGCTACAGACTAATAGTCTCTTGTCTTAACTATTGCAAATATATTCTCCCAATCTATTGCCTGCGTGTTGACCTTTTCTACAGGGTCTTTCATTTAACAGAAATCTATAATTTTGATGCAATGAAATCCATTGAATTTTTCTTTGCCTTTGTGTTTTTGTGGTCTTAAGAAGTCACAACCATATTTTTATATAAGCTTAAAGATGTGCCTTTAGACCTTTAACCCATCTGAAGTCCACCTCTATAAATAAGGTAAGGATAAGGTAGAGATCCAGTGTTATTTTGCTATTTATGGGCCAATTTCTCCAACATCATATACTATGCATTGATTTGTGGCACCAAATTTATCATATATCAATTTATATAAACAGGTGGGTCAACCTCTTAACTCTCGATTCTGTTCCCTTAGGCGATTTGTAAATTCTCTTTGAATTGTTTTTGTCTAAAATCAATTGAGCGTGAATGTAAGGGCTTATTTCTGGACGCTCAATTCTGTTCCACTGATCTACATGCCTATCCTTACACCAGTTCTACACTGTCTTGACCAATATATTAAAATTTAAAATCAGACAGTGTAAATCCTCCAACTTTATTCACATGTAACAGAGCTAGCCCTCAATTTTAAAGAACATTTTATTATGTAATTTTTTTAGCATACACAAAAGTAGAAGGCATTGTAAAACGAACTTTCATTACCCATGCTGCAGCTTCAACAATCTTGTTTCATCTATACTTCTCCACCTCTTACCTATTGCTAGTTATGATTTTTAACATCTTTATTGAGGTATAACTTATTTACCAAAAAATTCACCCACTGTAACTGCACAACGCAAGGATTTTTAGTGAACTTCTAAACATGTGAAAACGTTACCACAATTCAGTTTTAGAAAACTTCCATTGCCCCCAAATATTCCGTCTTGCTCAACTGCTGTCAATACCTACTCCCTCTCCAGCAACCATCCTTCAGCGTTCAATCTCTAAGTATTTGTCTTCTCTGAACATTTCTTATAAATGGAATCGTACAGTATGCGGTCTTTTCCATCTGGCTTCTTTCACTTACCATAATATTTTTAGGATTATACACGCTAAAGCATGTATTAGTTCAATCATTTCTGTTGTTGAATAATATTCCATTTTACAGTTATACTACATTTTGTTTATCCATTCACCAGTTTATGGACATTTGAACTGTTTCCAGTTTTGAATCTTATGCATAATGCTATTATGAACGTGTGCATATAAGTCTTTGTGTGGCTACATATTTGCATTTCTCTTGGATACTCGCCTAGGAGTAAAATATCTGGGTCATATAAGTTTGTTTAACTTTTTAAGAAACTGCCAGATGGTAATCCAGAGTGGCTAAACCACTTCACATCCCCTGAAGCAATGTATGAGGGTTCCAGTTTATCCATATTGTCCCCAATTCTTGTAATTTTGTCTCTTTCTCTCTCTATATATATATATTTTGGCCCGACCGAGGCTTGTGGGATCTTAGTTTCCCGACCAGGGATCGAACCCATGCCCCGGCAGTGAAACCGGCAAGTCCTAACCACTGGACCGCCAGGGGATTCCCTCTTTATTTTCTATTATAGCTATTCTAGTGGGTACATCAGTATCTCGTGATAGTCTAATCTGCATTTCCTAGTACTAGTTTTGTTAACTATTTCTTTCACGTGACTTTCAGATATCGGTATACCTTTGTGCATGAAATGTCTATTCAAATAGTTTGCCCATTTTTTAAAAATTTTATTTATTTATTTTATTTTTGGCTGCTTTGGGTCTTCGTTGCTGCACACAGGCTTTCTCTAGTTGAGGCGAGCAGGGGCTACTCTTGGTTGCAGTACGCGGGCTTCTCATTGCAGTGGCTTCTCTTTTTGCAGAGCACAGGCTCTAGGCACGTGGGCTTCAGTAGTTGGGGCACACGGACTCAGTAGTTGTGGCTCGTGGGCTCTAGAATGCAGGCTCAGTAGTTGTGGCACATGGGCTTAGTTGCTCCGTGGCATGTGGGATCTTCCTGGACTAGGGCTCGAACCCATGTCCCCTGCATTGGCAGGCGGATTCATAACCACCGCGTCACCAGGGAAGTCCCTATTTTGCCCATTTTTAATTGGGCCTCCTTACTACTGAGTTGTAAGACTTCTTTGTACATTCCAGATCCAAGTCCTTTTATCAGATATATAATTTGGAAATAGTTTACTCCAGTCTGTGGCTTGACTTTTCATTTTCTCAGTGGTATCTTCTGAGTTTTTTAATTTTGATGATGTACAATTTATCAAAATTTTTTTTCATGGATCATTCTGTTGGTGTGGATAGCTTAGCTCCTTTCCAGTCTATCCTGTGCAGATGTGTGGAAACTTATCCAGACCCTATGACTGTCTCATATTCCAAATCTTCCTATTAAATTTCTGGCTAATGTTATTGCTTGTTCCAGCCAGGACTGCAACCTCAGCCTAGCTGAGGCACTGGTTTTACATGTTTGTTTGCCACTGAGATCACAACTATTACCTACAGTGCTGCTGGGGTGGGTTTTTCCCTGCTCATTCAGAATCAAGTGAGACCTCTCTGGCAGTGAAGGAGTGGATTTTTACAGCTTGAACACCCTGGTAAGACCTCCCACAAACTGAGATGGAGGGTGGGGAAAATGAAAGCAGTCCCAGATAAGATTGCCACAGACCTATGGTTTTTAGTCAGAGTTCAGTGTTTCATTAGTAACCACCTGTAAATTGCTCAGATGGCTTTGGTCCGTTTCCAGAAACTTGAAATGGTTGTTTTTGACAGCTTAGTCCAGTTTTATAGTTTATTTTGGACGGTAGAATTTGCTGCAGTTTCCTCTTGGCACTGAGCAATGCTGACTTGGGGGATGGGATGATGCAGGCAAAATGAAACTTTTCCTCTAAGATGAAGAGACAAGGGTGGTTGCTCTCATCACTCCTATTCAACATAGTACTGGAAGCATTAGCCAGAACAATAAGGCAAGAAAAAGAAATAAAACGTATTGGAAATTCCCTGGCAGTCCAGTGGTTAGGACTCTGAGCTTTCACTGCCTAGGGCCTGGGTTCAGTCCCTGGATGGGAAACTAAGATCCCACAAGCCTCACAGTACAGCCAGGAAGGTATCAAAATCAGAAAAGAAGTAAATTGTCTTTGTTTGCAGATGATATGATCTTATAGAGAATTCTGAAGAGTGTACCAAAGAACTGTTAATAAACAAATTCAGTAAAATTGCAGGATACAAAATCAACATACAGATAACAGTTGCATTTCTATATACTAACAACAGAATATCTGAAAAAGTAGTGAAGAAAACAATCTCATTCAAAAAGGTATCAAGGGCTTCCCTGGTGGCACAGTGGATGAGACTCCGTGCGCGCAATGCAGGGGGCCTGGGTTTGATCCCTGGTCAGGGAACTAGATTCCACATGCATGCCACAACTAAGGAGCCCGCACGCCACTACTAAGGAGCCCTGGAGCCACAACTAAGGAGCCCACCTGCCACAACTAAGACCAAGTAAATAAATAAATATTTTAAAACTAGATAAAAGACTAAGCATAAGAGCTAAAACTATAAAACTCTTAGAAGAAGACATAGGGGGAAATCTTCATGGTGTTGGATTTGACAATGGTTTCTTGGATATGACATGAAAATCCCAGGAACAAAAGTAAAAATAGCAAACCGGACTTTATCAAAATTAAAACTTTTTTGCATCAAAGGACACTATCAACAGAGTAAAAAGGCAACCCACAGAATGGGAGAAAATATTTGCAAATCACATATCTGATAAGAGATTAATATCCAGAATATTTAGAGACTTCCTAAAACTCAACAACAAAAATCAAAATACCCAATTCAAAAATGGGCAAAGTGTTCAGACATTTCTCCAGAGAAGACATACAAATGGCTAATAAGCACATGAAAAGATGCTCAACAGCAATGATCATTAGAGAGGTGCAGATGAGATACTACTTCACACCTATTAGGATGGCTATTACCCAAAAACCAAAAACAAGCATTGTCAAGGATGTGGAGAAATTGGAACGCTTGTGCACTGCTGGTGGGAATGTAAAATGGTGCAGCTGCTGTGGAAAACAGTATGGCGGTTCCTCAAAAACTTAAACATAGGATTACCATTTGATCCAGCAATTCCACTTCTGGGTATATACACCAAAGAACTGAAAGCAAGAACTCGAACAGATATTTGTACACCAAATAAAACCAAGATTTATAGCAGCATCATTCACCGTAGCCAAAAGCAGAAACAATACAAATGTCCATCAACAGGTGAAGGGATAAACAAAATATAGTATACATGTACAACAGATTCTTATTCAGCCTTAGACAGCAATGAAATTGTGATACATGCTACAATATGGATGAACCTTGAAGACACTATGCTAAATGAAATAAGTGAGACCTAATAGGACAGATTCTGTATGATTCCACTTAAAAGAGATACCTTGAGTAGTCAGATTCATAGAGAATGTGGAACAGTGGTTACGAGGGGCTTGGGGAGCAAGGAATGGGCAGTTATTATTTAATAGGTGTACAGTTTCAGTATAGGACGATGAAAAGTTCTGGAGATAGATAGATGGTCATACAGCAATGTGAACATACTTAATGCCACTGTAGTGTACAATTAAAATGGTTAAAATGTTAATTTTTATGTTATGTATATTTTATCACAAAACAAAGAAAAGAAAAAAAATCTCTCACCACTCTGCAGACTTTTTAACTTTAACAATACATTATGACTATTTTCCTGGTCAACAAATATAAATCTAATTCACCCTTTTTAATCACTGCACAATATATCACAGAAAGGGCATGCTGTGCCATATTTAACTACTCCCATATTGAGAGACACTTGCTGTTATAAATAATGTTGCAGTCAGAATCTTTAAGGTTCTTACGATGTATTCGTTCTGTGCAGTGGAGTCTCCAAACTGTGATTCCTGGCGAATGGTATATTTAGATCTTTATTTAATGCATTTTCAATTTTTATTTGTTCAAGGTATCAAGCAGGAGGGAAGATGTTCTGCATTAGTTAGGTTATGGACTTGGTTGCATGTGATGAAAACCTCCAAGAGCTGTGATTTACAGCTGTGATATAATTTTGTTTCTCTTTCACATTACAGTCTGGAGATGGGCATTCCAGGACTGGTACAGAGATTACTGAGTGAGATCACCCAAGCATCCAGACTCCTTTTATTCTCTTACTCCACCATTCATTTTCATGGTCCCTGATGGCCCAGTGTCATGTCCATATTCCAGTCAGCAGGAGAGGGGAGGGGAGAAGCCCGGCACAAGCCCTTCCTCTCAGGACTCCACCCAGAGGTTGCCTGAACCACTTCCACTCATAGCTTATTGTCCTGAACTTAGTCACGTAACCCATCCTACCTAAAAGGGAGGCTGGGAAAGATAGTGCTCCTGCTGGGTGGCCGTGTGCCCCGTTAGCACCATGATGGCCAAGAGGAGATGGGATGCTGAACAACTCTATGATAAGATCCTCCAAAAGAACAGTCAATTATGTCAGCAACACTTATAAAATAAACCATTTCCCACCGAATTAAAATGCCATCCTTGTGTTCATTTAGGCACATATGACTGATCTGTTTCTAAATGCTAATCTGCTCCACTTTTATATTAAATGAACTTTGTAATAATTGTTAGCTGTTCTTATTGTATTACAGTTGTTGATATATTAGTAATTTAGCTTTTGTTTACTGTTTGATTTAAGCTGTTTGATTTACACTATTTCCACAGATCAAGTTAAAGACGGTCAAACTTATTTTGTAAAAACTGGTTTGTCCTGGCTCTTGGATCTTATCATTTGAGGCAGAAGTAATTTTCTTAGTTCTGGGTTTTCAATGTTAAGAAGCATCTCTACCCACCTGTGACTACAGAGGTCACACATTTATTTCATCATCGTTGCCTTAGAGGAAAAGAGACCATTACTTAAGAGAAAGCCTGACCACAGCAGGGGTCTGGTGAGAGGGACAGCCTTTCCCAGGGTAACAGGCATCCAGGACTCCGCCTTACCATCCATTTCACAAACAGTGGGTGTGAGGAAGTGCCAGGATGAGGCCTAATGGTTAAATCAATTCCCACGTTCATGGAAAATTAAAGTAGTACTCTCCAGCTCCTGGCTCTGGCACACTATCCATCTCAAGTGTGTGGCTCCATTAGCCTTTTAACTGATAGCACTGCCTCTGGCTTTATCTCCTTCCACCAGACCTCATGCACTCTATTTATAGAGGAAAATTTTGCTCAGGTTTATGCCTTATGCTCAAAAGTGCCTTCCTTTGACTTTGGCTTTAGAGAAAAGAAAAGCTACATGATCAAAAGAAGCTGCACTGGGGATCCTGTCCTCTTTCCACCCTGCTTTTGCCTCTCTCTAAAACCTAAATACAGCATCTCTTCCATGAAGCCTTCCTGGTTTCCAGTGCCTACAACAATGGAATAAGCTGGAAGGCATCTTAGAGACCTGGAGGCTCCATTCTCAGCCCTGACTTCCTCTGCTGCCCTGAATCTGCCCGCACGCCTCTCCCAGATTCTGATCAGTGGTCTGAGATGGAGCCGTAGCTCCTGCATTATCTTAACTTCCACAAGGGATTATGAGCAACAGATGGGGTGGGAAACTGTACAACTAGGCCAACCCCTTAACTTAGAGATCAGGGCATGGAGACCACATGACACTACAAAGTCATGCCTTCCTCCCTAGAAGCAGCTCCTTCAAGGCAGGGACATTATCTCCTTTGCAGCTGTGTCTCCAGAACCTAGAACTGTGTCTACCTAGCATGTAGATTTGTTGGCAGTTTTGTTGAATAAATGAATGAATGAATGAATGAATAAATGAGTATGACACCAAGCTTAAACTAGAAAACTGGTCCGGGATATGACACCAGAGCCTTCCTTTGCTGGAGGGTGATCCGTGCCTAGTTGGCAGGCCTGTTCACCATGACTGCTTGGCTTGGTAAACAGTTTTCCTTGAGCCAGCCTCCGCTGTCACCTCCCAGGCTCTGTTAATTGCTTTGCACCATAGGAGGTCATAGGAGGTCCCTTACGTGCCTGGGAACCGGCCCCCGTTGGAACACACATCTTAGGGAGTGTCTGGAGCCAGGGAACAACCCGGCGGGAGTTGTCAGGGGCGTGGAGGGCAGTGCGGACTTTGAGACGGGCGGCCCAGCCCCTGGGCAGGTGCGGGAAGGGGCGGTCGGGGTTGGGGGCGGACCGGCTGGCGGCGGCCGGGCGGGGAGGGGCGCTCGCACCTGCGGGGTGGCAGCTGCACTCGGCGCGCAAAGCGGCCACGGACTGACGGCTCGGAGGCGCTCGGCGCAGGTGAGACGCCGGCTGCGGGCAGGGGGCTCGGCCCGGAGGGGTTCCCGACGCGGAGGGGCTTGGCCAGGGGAGGGGGCTCGGCTGGGGAGGGCAGGGAGGCACTGGAGGTCCAGGGGTGGGGAAGCTGACCCAGGGGCCCCGTCGGGGCTGGAGGTGGGGCCGCACTGGGCGGCTCCCACCGCGCCCGCGCACCTGTGGCCGATCGCCAGCGGCCCTGGGGTGAATACTGTCGCGACCCCGGCCTGGCAGGGCGACTGTGTCGCCCGGTGAGAAGAGCTTCCAAGTGTGAAGCCCCTGCCCTCCGTTCCGCCCCGAGAATCGGAAACCCCCGCGGTGATGGCTCCTGTCCCGCCCGGAGACCGGAGCTATCCTGAGTCCGCGGCTCGCAGCGGCGGCACTTCCACCCCGACCCTCCCCGGGCCGGCGCCGCCCCCCCACCCCGCGAATGCGCACACCACATACTCTCCTTAGGCCAGCAAGCCTGGAGGCTAACAGTGAGAGGCAATTGACAGATAACGTCCCATGAGCCATTATTTAGCTTTCACGGACAGGCCAGTGGGCAGAGGGATGCGAGGGGTCAAGGGGGAAGTTAGCAGTGGTTGGAGAGGTTTAGTGGGGCCTGAAAATAGTTTTAGGTGTCCCCGCCTGGGCCCAGAGTGATCACCTCTGGAGACAGGAGCTAGCCCTCCATGTAAGAAGGGTTGTGCTGCAGCAACGGAAACCCCTTATGAAATAAACCATTTAAAAAGTTTAGCCAGAAATGACCACTTCCTTCCTGTTCTCTTCCACCACTGCCCTCGTCTGCCATTTTCCCCACATCCCTGACCGTCTGCCCCGTTGCCCTACCCACCGCTCTGCTGGGCTCATAAAGTGACAGAAGAATTTTACCTGTATTTTTACATTCACTTTAATAAGTAGTATGGCTTGTTGTTAAAGGAAACGTGTACTCTTTTTAACCAGATGTGCAACATATTCAGTATATTCCGAGGTTTGTACCATGTTGAACACTGTTGGGGAGAAAAATAATACACTCTGAGATAGGGGGGTGCGACCTACTTCAGACTGAGCTCTTCCTGCCTGAGTGTTCCTCTGCTTAATATGTAGTCACCCTCTGTTGCTAAAGTTTCTGGAAAAGATACGGAACTGATATGAGGGCTCTGTTGAATAAGGCCCCTTAATCTTACAAGGGGAGAGCACCTGACATAAGCAGAGAAAAAGGCGTGATTTCCGGTTATGCATTATTTGTTCTGGTACTACAGGAGGCAAGCATTCGGTTTTCTTTTTAAAGACCTTTGATTTCCTCTCACTTCTTCCATGGGCGGTGGAAACAGTATTACCACTTATCACATACTCTGCATTTTTCCTTATATTCTGTGGGTTCCTCCCCGACCCTTCTGGGGAATGTTGGTTGTGATGGACTAGGTGAAGTTATTGAATCTCACGTCTGGCACCAGTAATTTTATTTAAAGTATTCCCCAATATATCCTTGGTTATGTGTCTTGCCTAATCTTAGCAAATAGCACTTCGCAATTGTCAGGATTTGGCAAGGGCTGAGGCGAAACAGGGATAAAGAGGAAGAAAGAATTCTGCTTTCTTATCTCCCCACCACCTTCACATTCACTTTGGCTGCCATGCTCAGTTGGTCAAAGTACAGATGTTACCTACTTTGGTTGTAATCAAAAGATTGTCTCTTTCTCTCAAACGCATCTGCTTGTTGAAAATGGATACGGGCAATTTTACCATGTGTAGAACCACTCCCATAGCCAAAGTTCCTGTTACTGCAAAGCTTTTTATAATTGTGGGTAAGAGAATGGAAGTCATGACTGCGTCATCAGCTGATGGCTGCATATGTAGACAAATTTCCCATCTACACTTGAGACAGGTTATAAGGCAAAACCCAGATTATTCACAATACTATACAATAGTGAATATGGACAATTAGAGGCCGCAGGTAAGTGATGTAATTCCCACACTTCGTTTGAACCCAGCTTCCCTTTTAACCAGCCAACCCTTTCCCCCAACCTTTACTGGGGCTAGAAACAAACAGAGATGATTTCAACTTTAGCTGTTTTTGTTTCTCTTGCCTATGCTCTTATGTAAAAATAAAATGGGTCACAAGGTACACTATGGCAGGCAGAAGGAAACTCAAAAGATCTATCTGCCTTGTGTAATGAAGAATTAAACTGAAAACATCAAAGCACACTCATGTATTCCCCTAGCAGGATTTAGATTTCTAAGTCATTATCAATAGCTTGCTGGTAGCAAATCATAATCGGGCTTTACAGAGCACCAGGCATTTTCCTTAATAAGCAGCACTTTGAGGTCAGAGTAATAGCCCTATTTTTTTTTAGTATGCTTTCTATTTTTTTTATTTTTTAAATAGATCTTTATTGGAGTATAATTGCTTCATATTTTATAAATGAGGAAATTGAGACTTAGACACCGAGTGTCCATCCCAGGGTTACTCAGCTGTTACGTGGCAGAGCCGGGTCTCAAACCAGAACTCCCTCCAGCGTGTTCTTTTTCCCTTTGTGTGTTTGTTTAATTTGGAGTGGGCAGTTGTTTGTGATTTGTTTAATATATCCTCTGACTTGAACTCTTAGAGTCTAAATTTAGAAACACTCTTGTCTGGTATATTTCATGGCCATCTTTGTTCAATGTAATCACAAAATATTTTAGAGCTGAGCCCAATCTTCTTGTTTTTCGAAGAAGAAAAGTGGATTTGGGAAAAATTAAGCAATCACCCCATGTAGCTTCCCCAAATGTACTTTGCTAATGAATTACAGAGAAAACCTAGGTCTCCCAATGTCCAGACTATTGCTCCTTCTGGCATGTGGTCCCCTGAGGATTTCCTACATACATAAATCAAGTGGTTTATTTCGATTGACTCTGTTGCTTAGGGTCTGTGACAGCAAACCATAGTCCCTCTGAATCCTGGACTCAGACACCTGTAGATTCTTCTACTCTAACTGTATTCCACATTCCATGAGGGAAAGAGCCTTATTTGTCTGGCCCGTTGCATTATTCCTAGCACAGTGCCCAACGCACTCAAAACAATGTGTTCAATATACAGTATATCAAATACACATTTGAACAAGTATGAGATGTCATCAGGATTTCATTCAGCTACAAGTCACAGAAGACCCCACTCTGGGGGCTTAATAAGTAAGGAGTTTATTCTCAGAGAACCAGAGGTCTGCAGGTGCAAAGTCCAGGGCCGGAGCAGGCTCCTTCCACCCTTAGCATGCTTTCGTCCTCACTGAAGGACAGGCACCCCTTCTGTGCTTAATAGAAAGAAGGGCAGAAGGCATGTACCAGCTGAGTCTGTCCCTTTTTGATAATACAGTAAGTCCCCTACATACGAACCTTTAACTTGTGAACTTTCAAAGATGCGAACATGTGTTCACATGTCCAATCACGTAAGTTAGTTCATGTGAAATTGCAGCTTGCCCTCTGTCAGTCCTTCAGCTCTACCATCTCCCACCTCCTCTCCCTCCTCCAGTCAGTAACTCTTCTTGCCTGTTCACTCGATGCCAGACCCTGGATGCCAGCTGTTGGACTGTACTACTGTACTTTTCAAGGGACTGTACTGTAAGATTAAAAATGTTTTCTTTATTTTTTGTGTATGTTTTTTATGTATTATTTGTGTGAAAAGTATTATAAACCTATTACAGTACAGTACCATATAGCTGAATGTGTTAGTTGGGTACTTAGGCTAACTTAGCTGGACTTACAAACAAATTGGACTTAAGGAACGCACTCTCAGAACGGAACTCGTTTGTATGTAGGGGACTTACTGTAATATTAAGATCTTCCCTGGAAGCTCCACCCAGTAGACCTCTTATACATCTCAGTGGTATAAAGACTATGCCACACAACTACCGCAAACTGTAAGAAGCCTGAGAAAATCCAGTGTTGTCGTTGGACATGTTGCCAATACAACAAAATAGGGCTTCTGTTAATTAGGAAGAATGGATATCGGGTAAGCAAATAGCAGTGTCTGCCATGGTGCTTTTTATGGGTCACTGACTCTGTTTCTACATCTGTTATTCTTTTTCATTTTATTTATTTTTTGTTGTTTGGTTTACTAAAAAGCAATAGATAATGCAGTGGGTCTAGGGGACCTTTTTGAAATTGTAGGTTCCAAGTCCTGCCCTGAGAAATGCTGATTACTTAGGTCTGGGATGGGTCTATAAATCTGAATGATAAACTGGCACTGCAGGTAATTTAAATGCAGGTAGTCACAGGACCACAACTCGAAAAACACTGAACTTGGGGTAGTTTAGCAGAGGCACCTTCATTTTATTTCCAACAGCTTTCTGTCTCACTCCTCTTGGGGCATGACTTTCTTTTTTTAATTCTCTATTTTGGTCAAAACAAATAAATGTATAGTCTTAAAAGTTCTACAACGTTTTTATGGAGTTTATACTAAGCAGCATCCCCAGAGGCAACTACTTTCCATGCTTTTGGCTACATTTTTCTCATGTTTACCATCATATTCCCAAATAACATGCAAATACTGGCTCTTCCCCCCACCCCCCGGCCACACACACACAGTTCTAGATAATATCTACTGACATCCTACCTTGAAGGATGTGGCTTTAGCTCTCTTATACCCTCATAATTCTACCTCACATTCACTTCCCTTTCTTGCAAGGTCCCAATATATCAAGTTATATCATAATATTTTTTGATATAGTAATGTTTAGTGTTTGCATTATTATGACTATGTAAATATTATTCACAACTGAGCCATATGATAAACCATGATTTTTACACCTCCTCTCTTGTACAACCTTTTCTACCGTCCTGGAGTTAGTCATTGCTACATCTTCAATTGCTTAAGTGTTGAGTACTCATTACTAATTCTTGCTCAACCTTCGACAGGATGGTAAAATTCCTCTCAGTAGAGTTAGTCAACGTCAAGTAAGTAGCCAGTTTTCTTTTTTTTTTTTTTTCTTGAGAATTTTTTTTTTTTTTCTTGAGAAATCCCTGCTCAACCAGCTCCCCCATTCTCTGGAACTGGTCCTTCTCTGAGCCCCTTGTTACCCTGGGAGCTCCCTCATTGGCATCCTGTGGATTGTACAGGATTCCTGTCCCTTGGAGTCCATGCCTTGGACTCCGTTCCTTGGTTCTGCTGGAGCATAGTTTCCTGAGGAAGGATGCATGGAGGCAGAGGCAGCTTTACCCGGAGCTGATAAAGTCACAGGGCCACTGTGAGTGCTGCAAATCATTGCAAGCTGTCGGGGATGTGGGCAGGGAGCCAGGTTGCCATCGAGAAGAATTTTTGGTCAATTTTCTAAAGAGATTTTAAAAGAAAGAGCCCTGAATCTACATGGCTCCTGTTTGTTGTGATTTCTTTTCTCAATGTAAATATTCACCTTCACTCCCAACTTTGTAATTCAATGACATTTTTTTCTTTTAATTTTTGGATTTTATTTTATACAGCAGGTTCTTATTAGTCATCCATTTTATGCACATCAGGGTACACATGTCAATCCCAATCTCCCAATTCATCCCACCACCACCCCACCCCCCTGCTGCTTTCTCCCCCTGGTGTCCATACGTTTGTTCTCTACATCTGTGTCTCTATTTCTGCCTTGCAAACCGGTTCATCTGTACCATTTTCTAGGTTCCACATATATGCGTTAATATACGATATTTGTTTTTCTCTTTCTGACTTACTTCACTCTGTATGACAGTCTCTAGATCCATCCACGTCCCAACAAATGACCCAATTTTGTTCCTTTTTATGGCTGAGTAATATTCCACAGTATATATGTACCACATCTTCTTTATCCATTCGTCTGTCAACGGGCATTTAAGTTGCTTCCATGACCTGGCTATTGTAAATAGTGCTGCAATGAACATTGGGGTGCATGTGTCTTTTTGAATTATGGTTTTCTCTGGGTATATGGCCAGTAGTGCAATTGCTGGATCATATAGTAATTCTATTCTTAGTTTTTTAAGGAACCTCCATATTGTTCTCCATAGTGGCTGTATCAGTTTACATTCCCACCAACAGTGCAAGAGAGTTCCCTTTTCTCCACACCCTCTCCAGCATTTGTTGTTTCTAGATTATCTGATGATGCCCATTCTAACTGGTGTGAGGTGATACTTCATTGTAGTTTTGATTTGCATTTCTCTAATAATTAGTTATGTTGAGCAGCTTTTCATGAGTTTCTTGGCCATCTGTATGTCTTCTTTGGAGAAATGTCCATTTAGGTCTTCTGCCCATTTTTGGATTGGGTTGTTTTTTTAACATTGAGCTGCATGAGCTGTTTATATATTTTGGAGATTAATCCTTTGTCCACTGATTCGTTTGCAAATATTTTCTCCCACTCTGAACGTTGTCTTTCCATCTTGTTTATGGTCTCCTTTGCTGTGCAAAAGCTTTGAAGTTTAATTAGGTACCACTTGTTTATTTTTATTTCCATTACTCTAGGAGGTGGATCAAAAAATACCTTGCTGTGACTTATGTCAAAGAGTGTTCTTCCTATGTTTTCCTCTAAGAGTTTTATAGTGTCCAGTCTTACATTTAGATCTCTAATCCATTTTGAGTTTGTTTTTTGTGTATGGTGTTAGGGGGTGTTCTAATTTCATTCTTTTACATGTAGCTGTCCAGTTTTCCCAGCACCACTTATTGAAGAGACTGTCTTTTCTCCATTGTATATCCTTGCCTCCTTTGTCATAGATTAGCTGACTATAGGTGTGTGGGTTTATCTCTGGGCTTTCTATCTTGTTCCATTGATCTATATTTCTGTTTCTGTGCCAGTACCATATTGTCTTGATTACTGTAGCTTTGTAGTATAGTCTGAAGTCAGGGAGTCTGATTCCTCCAGCTCCGCTTTTTTCCCTAAAGACTGATTTGGCTATTCGGGGTCTTTTGTGTCTCCATACAAATTTTAAGATTTTTTGCTCTAGTTCTGTAAAAACTGCCATTGGTAATTTGATAGGGATTGCATTGAATCTGTAGATTGCTTTGGGTAGTATAGTCATTTTCACAATATTGATTCTTCCAATCCAAGAACATGGTATATCTCTCCATCTGTTGGTATCATCTTTAATTTCTTTCATCAGTGTCTTATAGTTTTCTGCATACAGGTCTTTTGTGTCCCTAGGTAGGTTTATTCCTAGGTATTTTATTCTTTTTGTTGCAACGGTAAATGGGAGTGTTTCCTTAATTTCTCTTTCAGATTTTTCATCATTAGTATATAGGAATGCAAGAGATTTCTGCGCATTACTTTTGTATCCTGCAACTTTACCAAATTCATTGATTAGCTCTAGTAGTTTTCTGGTGGCATCTTTAGGATTCTCTATGTATAGTATCATGTCATCTGCAAACAGTGACAGCTTTACTTCTTCTTTTCCAATTTGTATTCCTTTTATTTCTTTTTCTTCTCTGATTGGCATGGCTAGGACTTCCACAACTATGTTGAATAATAGTGGCGAGAGTGGACATCCTTGTCTTGCTCCTGATCTTAGAGGAAATGCTTTCAGTTTTTCACCATTGAGAATGATATTTGCTGTGGGTTTGTCGTATATGGCCTTTATTATGTTGAGGTAGGTTCCCTCCATGCCCACTTTCTGGAGTGTTTCTATCATAAATGGGTGTTGAATTTTGTTAAAAGCTTTTTCTGCATCTATTGAGATGATCATATGGTTTTTATTCTTCAATTTGTTAATATGGTGTATCACATTGGTTGATTTGCATATATTGAAGAATCCTTGCATCCCTGGAATAAATCCCACTTGATCATGTTGTGTGATCCTTTTAATGTGTTGTTGGATTCTGATTGCTAATATTTTGTTGAGGATTTTTGCATCTATAATCATCAGTGATACTGGTCTGTAATTTTTTTTGTAGTATCTTTGTCTGGTTTTGCTATCAGGGTGATGGTGGCCTCACAGAATGAGTTTGGAAGTGTTCCTTCCTCTGAAATTTTGGAAGAGTTTGAGAAGGATGGGTGTTAGCTCTTCTCTAAATGTTTGTTAGAATTTACCTGTGGAGCCATCCGGTCCTGGACTTTTGTTTGTTGGAAGATTTTTAATCACAGTTTCAATTTCATTTCTTGTGATTGGTCTGTTCATATTTTCTATTTCTTCCTGGTTCAGTCTTAGGAGGTTATACCTTTCTAACAATTTGTCCATTTCTTCCAGGTTGTCCATTTTATTGGCATAGAGTTGCTTGTAGTAGTCTCTTAGGATGCTTTGTATTTCTGTTGTAACTTCTCCTCTTTCACTTCTAATTTTATTAATTTGAGTCCTCTCCCTCTTTTTCTTGATGAAACTGGCTAATGGTTTATCAATTTTGTTTATCTTCTCAAAGAACCAGCTTTTAGTTTTATTGATCTTCGTTACTGTTTTGTTTCTATTTCATTTATTTCTGCTCTGATCTTTATGATTTCTTTCCTTCTGGTCACTTTGGGTTTTGTTTGTTCTTCTTTCTCTAGTTCCTTTAGGTGTAAGGTTAGATTGTTTATTTGAGATTTTTGTTTCTTGAGGTAGGCTTGTATAGCTGTAAACTTCCCTCTTAGAACTGCTTTTGCTGCATCCCATAGGTTCTGGATCATCGTGTTTTCATTGTCATTTTTCTCTAGGTATTTTTTGATTTCCTCTTTGATTTCTTCAGTGATCTCTTGGTTATTTAGTAATGTATTGTTTAGCCTCCATGTGTTCGCGTGTTTTTGGTTTTTTTCCCTGTAATTCATTTCTAATCTCATAGTGCTGTGGTCAGAAAAGATTCTTGATATGATTTCAATTTTCTTAAATTTACTGAGGCTTGATTTGTGACTCAAGATGTAATCCACCCTGGAGAATGTACCATGCGCACTTGAGAAGAAAGTGTAATCTGCTGTTTTTGGATGGAATGTCCTATAAATATCAATTAAATCTACCTGCTCTATTGTGTCATTTAATGCTTCTGTTTCCTTATTTATTCTCATTTTGGATGATCTGTCCATTGGTGTAAGTGAGGTGTTAAAAGTCCCCCACTATTATTGTGTTACTGTCGATTTCCTCTTTTAGAGCTGTTAGCAGTTGCCTTATGTATTGAGGTGCTCCTATGTTGGGTGCATATATATTTATAATTGTTATATCTTCTTCTTGGATTGATCCCTTAATCATTATGTAGTTCCTTCCTTATCTCTTGTAACATTCTTTATTTTAAAGTCTATTTTATCCGATATAAGTATTGCTACTCCAACTTTCTTTTGATTTCCATTTGCATGGAATATCTTTTTCCATCCCCTCACTTTCAGTCTGTATGTGTCTCTAGGTCTGAAGTGGGTCTCTTGTAGACAGCATATATGTGGGTCTTGTTTTTGTATCCATTCAGCAAGTCTGTGTCTTTTGGTTGGAGCATTTAATCCATTCACGTTTAAGGTAATTATCGATATGTATGCTCCTATTACCATTTTCTTAATTGTTTTGGGTTTGTTTTTGTAGGTCCTTTTCTTCTCTTGTGTTTCCTACTTAGAGAAGTTCCTTTAGCATTTGTTGTAGAGTTGGTTTGGTGGTGCTGAATTCTCTTAGCTTTTGCTTGTCTGTAAAGCTTTTGATTTCTCCATCAAATCTGAATGAGACCCTTGACTGGCAGAGTAATCTTGGTTTAGGTTCTTCCCTTTCATCACTTTAAGTATATCATGCCACTCCCTTCTGGCTTGTAGTTTTTGCTCAGAAATCAGCTGTTAATCTTATGGGGGTTCCCTTGTATGTTATTTGTTGTTTTTCCCTTGCTGTTTCAATAATTTTTGTCTTTAATTTTTGCCAGTTTGATTATTATGTGTCTCAGCATGTTTCTCCTTGGGTTTATTGTGTACGGGAGTCTCTGCGCTTCCTGGACTTGGGTGGCTATTTCCTTTCCCATGTTAGGGAAGTTTTTGACTATAATTTCTTCAAATATTTTCTCAGGTCCCTTCTCTCTCTTTTCTCCTTCTGGGACCCCTATAATACAAATGTGGTTGCATTTAATGTTGTCCCAGAGGTCTCTTAGGCTGTCTTCATTTCTTTTCATTCTTTTTTCTTTATTCTGTTCCGCAGCCGTGAATTCCACCATTCTGTCTTCCATGTCACTTATCCGTTCTTCTGCCTCAGTTATTCTGCTATTGATTCCTTCTAGTGTAGTTTTCATTTCAGTTATTGTATTGTTCATCTCTGTTTGTTTGTTCTTTAATTCTTCTGGGTCTTTGTTAAACATTTCTTGCATCTTCTCGATCTTTGCCTCCTTTCTTTTTCCGAGGTCCTGGATCAACTTCACTATCATTATTCTGAATTCTTTTTCTGGAAGGTTGCCTATCTCCACTTCATTTAGTTGTTTTTCTGGGGTTTTATCTTGTTCCTTCTTCTGGTACATAGCCCTCTGCCTTTTCATCTTGTCTGTCTTTCTGTGAATGTGGTTTTTGTTCCACAGGCTGCAGGATTGTAGTTCTTCTTGCTTTTGCTGTCTGCCCTCTGGTGGATGAGGCTATCTAAGAGGCTTGTGCAAGTTTCCTAATGGGGACTTTTTCTTAAAGTGGGTAAGATTGAGGCCCCACAAGAGCTGGTTGTTTTTTTGTTTTTGTTTTTGTTTTTTTTTTTGTGGTACGCGGGCCTCTCACTGTTGTGGCCTCTCCTGCTGTGGAGCACAGGCTCCGGACGCGCAGGCTCAGCGGCCATGGCTCACGGGCCCAGCCGCTCCGCAGCATGTGGGATCCTCCCGGACCGGGGCATGAACCCGCATCCCCTGCATCGGCAGGCAGACTCTCAACCACTGCGCCACCAGGGAAGCCCCTGGTTGGTTTTTGAGACCTTGTGCACTTAAGATGTCATCTTTCTCCCTTCACAATTGACTGATGGTTTGATGAATTGAAAATAATTTCCCCTCAGAATTTTGAAGGCATTGCTCCATTTCCTTCCACCTTCTCATAGTGCTCTTGAGAAGCTAATGCCATTCTGATTTTTGATCGCTTATATTTTGTTTTAATCTCTGGAAGTTTGTAGGGTTTTCTTTTCTTTTTTCCTCAGGTCCTGATATATCACGATGTTGTAAGTTGATGTTGGGCTTTTCTTGTTTGGTTTGGTCGTTGTTCTAGGTACTTTAAAGACCTTTTCTATCTAAAAATCATATTCTTCAGTTCTTCTGTTATATAATTCCCTCTGTTGTTTCTGAAACTATATTAATTACTTAGATGTTGGATCTCTTGAATCTTGTCATTTAGTTCTAATAAATCTTCCAACCCTTCTATTAAATTTTTGCATTTCTACCATCATATGTTTAATTCCCAAGGGCTTTAATTTGGGGTGGAGGGAAACTTCCAATTTTTTTTAATAGCATCCCATTCTTATTTCATGGATGCAGTATCTCCTCATATTTCTCTGAAAATATTAAATTAACTCTGTATCTTTTCTGCATTTTAAAAGTTTTCTTCAGCTGCCTACAATGTCTGTGTTTATTTTCAAAGTCCCGTTTTCTGTTGTTTTGGTTCTGTCTTTCATGTTGGAAGCAGTATTCAAATGTCCATGTTTAAGAATGTTGTACTAACATGCAGTCTGTGAGTGTGTCTTGTAGATGGGAGAGCCTCATTGCAGGGTGATTAGGCAGAACAGGCTTTTTTTGATGGCTTATCATTATGTCTTAGCAGCTTTCTAGTACAGTTTCTCATTAGAAAGCCGTTTATCCCTGTTTGAGAGAAGGCCATTGATAACTTCGACTGATTTATTATGTAATTTGTTTAATAGTAGTGGTTCCTGTTTTGAGGTGGCTCCGTGGTAGTCTAGGATTCAAAACCAGAATTTGTTCTTGACTCCCTCCCGCTTTGAAGTACCTGGTGCTTTTGTGCCCCTCTATGCATCACCTTCTATCAGCAGCACAGAGGCCATCAGAAGGCTTCCAGAGACACAGCTTTTTTCTATTACAAAAAAAAAAAGTCTGAGATCCTAGGGCAATGAAAGTCCTGTGAACACACGTATGAGTAATTGTTTTGTAATAACCATTTGCAAAACATTCATTACCCACCTACAAGGAAATACTTATTAATCCAGGATAAATTAGGGCTTTTGGAGAAGTTCCATATCAGGATAGTGTTTGTCTTAGCAGGTCATTTGGGAGAAGATTTAATTATGATGGAAAAGTATATTAGCCTAGTATTTTTCTTTAGGAGGTTATATTGAGAAGATATTTTCCTAATACCTCTGGAGGATGTCTTGGTGATAGATCTGGGGAGAGAGTTTCTGCCTTTGAAGGTCACTCTCCAAATCCATATCATTTTCCCCTTGTGCAGCCAGACGTATGACAATCAAAACTTGGGGCAGATTTGTCACTTTTTTTTTTTTTTGCTGAGAAAGCTTTACATCACCAAGTAACAGAAATGGTATGGGAGTGATTCTTGGTTTAGCTTTCAAAGACCTCTTAGCTGGAAGGTGAAAGCATTAGATACTGGATTTTCTACTGTTGGCTTTTCCTTCTCAGACACCTTCAAAGAAGCCTGCAAACTCCTTGAAGGCTGGGGCCCAGTCTTACCTCGGTTCCTCCACCCCCAGAACAATGCCTGATACATAACAGGCACTGAATACACATGGCTTGAATTAAATTGACTCTGTTATCCATTTATTTATGTTTTCCTTTGTCAATTTATTGGGGTTTTTTTCCCATTATCCATTTTAAATTAGCCCTTCCTACTTGTCCCCTTGCTGTTTCCTCTGTTTCTTTTGCATCTTTTTATGTCACTCCCTCTGGGAGGATGCTACCTCAATCTCAAATCTGATGTGTGAAACGGCTGTCAGAACCCAGACTGGGAAGATATCAAACTCAGGACTCCAGGTAGAATTTCTGGGGGTGAAAACGCCCCATATCACCTTACTAAAGATGTAATAGTTTCTTGGGTTTTTGGCAGACACCCCACCTCCATCCCATCTGTAGCCACAGTTCTGTTTGACTCTTTTCCCTCCTCGTGCTCTGTGCCTTGCTGTCCTGTCCCTCACTTCCTTCCACTCTCCCTGATCTGGTCCCCACTTTGACCCAAACCTTCTCTTTGTTTGGTTCTAACATTGTTTTCCTACCTTCCCTCCCCTTCCTTTATCTACCACCTGGCATATTTTGTACAAAGCACGGTGGTGTACTAATTTCTGAAGACCTACCCTGCCTGAGGCAGACACCTTTTCAAACCTCACTCAGCCCAGGAGGAAAAATCTCTCTCTTCTGCCTGTTTTTGAGATCGTTTCTATGCTTTGGTCTCACTGGGATTATTTTTATATGGAAGGCTCTAGAACAAGAACTAGGCTACTGCATAATACAGTGACCTGTAGATTAGTGTTTCTCAAACACTATCACTCACCATAGAACATGTATTCCCACGACACAGAGGCTTAGCAGGGAACAGCCTGGCATAAGGAGAAGCCTCTCTTAATGCCAAAAAAAACAAAAAAAAAAGGCTACCTCAAAACACACCTCTTTCCAAAAATCTTTTGGTGAAACTGACACTCTAGAACAGTACGCCATATTGGACCTGTGAGATCAGATATTCCTTTGGGAGGAGGGGCTTCCCCACACCAGCCAAAGAGGCACAGCACTTTTAAGATGCTCTTGTAAGGATTTATCTAGGCTGAAAAGTTATATGGAAAAGCAACAGTACCAGCAACCTTCTTAATGCCTGGATTAGGAGATAGTTTCCCTACGATTCAGGATCAAAGCTAAGTTGCATCAGTTCAGTTCAGACCAGGAACTATAATTGTATGTTGAGGCTTGTGCTAAGCCATGGGAAGTTGAAGATGAAGCAGATAAGGTCTCTGCTCTTGAGGAGCTATAGTCTAGTAAGACATGTAAATGTGTAATTTTAATATGACATGGTAAGTGATAAAAATCAAGATGTCTGAGGAAGTATAGTAGCACAGAGGTGGAGCACATAGCCCGACCTGGAGGTTCCAGAAGGCTCTCCAGAGGAGATAAGCCCACCTATTGAAAACTGAGTAAAGGTAAGCCAAGTGAAGAGGAAATGAGAACGACATACTAGGGGGAGGGAATAGCACAGGTCAAGTGCACACTGTAAAGGTCGTGGTGGGGAGAAATGGGTGATGAAGCTGGATACACACACCAACAGCCAAGACCTGGGGACACGCAATGCAAATCCATGAGGTGGTTAGTGAAAGAAATATTCTAAATTCTATTGTGTTGTAGTCAGATTCACACTGTAAGTAGGTGACGGTAGCTGCAGAGTGGAAGGAAGGCACCCAGGACTAGAGGGGGTGCCACAGTCCAGGCAAAAGACCACGAGAGCCTAAATGAGATCACTGCTGTAGGAATCAAAGGAAAAGGGAGAACACCAGAAAATTTGGGGAAGCAAAATAAGCAGAATGTCTAGTCTCTCAGGGAACTGGGACACTGCAGGGCAGAGTGAAGGACAAAGAGGAATCTAGGATGACCCCCCCCCCCCCAGGATTCTGGCTTTGAGAGTGACTGGATGCTAAGCCATTACCTGAGTTTGGGATACAGAAGAGAAGCTAATCTGGTGGGGAAGGAAGATGGGGAATTCAGTTTGGGACATGTTGACTCTGAGGTGTCCAAGAAATAGCTTTGTGTTTCCATTCATGTCTGTCCGTTCAGCAGGTGGTTAGATAAGTGAGTCTGAAATTTCAGCGGTCAGGGCCAGAGTCCTGGAGTCATCAGTGTGCACATGGAAGGTGAACCGTGGGTGGGTGTGAGTTCTTGAGACAAGAAGACACATAAAATGGACCCGAGGCTGCTTGTGTTAAAGGAGAGGAAGAAGGTTATGGCAGATGAACAGAGAGAGCCAGGAGAGATGCATTACAAAAGCCAAAGGGCATAGATAATCTCAAAGATAAGTGACTAGTTGACAGTGTCAACTACAGAGTAGCCTCGGGAACAGAAGACAGGTCTATTAGATACTATTTTAGAGATTTCCATTGGATGAAACAATACAGAGGGCATTTGAATACAATTTCAGTGTGGTGGTGAAGAGGGAGGACCAAATGGAGTCAGCAATTGTCTTTCCAGGTTTTTTTCAAGAAACTTAACTGATGTTGACAATATCTGATTGCATTATACAAAAACACCCAAATTCCTTTCTATCCAAAGAAAATGTCATTCAATAGGTAATTGAGTTCAATAATTAATGACTTCTCAAGTAATTTTTAATATTGAAGATTGTTTTTAATTATCTATAAATAATTGTCGAAGTTATTTATTGGCTACTAACTGGGTGAGATGATGAGGAAAAGATCTACATGTTTTCTGTTTTTTAATTTTTATTGGAGTATAGTTGATTCACAATGTTGTGTTAGTTTCAGGTGTACAGCAAAGTGAATCAGTTATACATATACATATATCCACTCTTTTTTAGATTCTTTTCCCATATAGGTCATTACAGAGCATTGAGTAGAGTTCCCTGTGCTATACAGCAGGTCCTTATTAGTTATCTATTTTATATGCAGTAGTGTGTATATGTCAGTCCCAATCTCCCAATTTATCCCTCTCCCCAAAGATCCACATATTTTGACAATATATATAAAGCCTAAAATTTTGCAAAATTATATGTTGTTTCGAGATAATGTACATAGTAAATGTATGCAGTATATAGTAAAACAGAAAGAAGTGAATGCTAAACGCACAATTCATGATGATGGTTGCTTCTCAGGGGGAAGTAGGGGAGATGATCAAGGAGGGCTCAATGGGGGATTTCTCTGGCAGTCCAGTGGTTAAGACTCCACGCTTCCACTGCAGGGGGCACGGGTTCAATTCCTGGTCGGGGAACTAAGATCCCACATGCCGCATGGCATGGCCAAAAAAAAAAAAAAAAAAAAAAAGGAGGGGTGGAGGGGTCAACGAACAGGAAGCCCCAAGGATGTTAGGAATGTTTTATTTCTTAAGGGACACAGTTGTTAAATTATTCTTTGTACCTTTTATATACATTAGATGTATTATTCTTATGATTGAAATAGTAAATAGGAAGAAGGACACACGGTTTTTTTTTTTCCTTTTTCTGTTATTATTTTGTGTGAAAAAGTCTTGGGCCTGGTCATAGTCAAAGGGGAAAAGGCTATAAAGGGTGAGATAAGTTCACATCAACAGAACGAGGCCCAGAGGGCACAGGTGAGGATGAAATCGGAAGCACAGATGGAGGATGGTCCATGAGAGGAGGGGTGAGTCTGAGGAGAAGAATGGGTGTGGGTATGTATGAATTTGTAGGTAAAGGAGAGGAAATTGAGGTGATGATGCCTTAGTCTCAATGATGTTGTCAACTTAAAAAATATTCACAACCTAGAAGTTGCGAGTTATGTTTTATTCGGCGGGAATTTTTAGCACTTCAAGACCACGAGGCAGCATCTCAAGTAACGCTGAGAAAACTGCTCCGAGGAGGTGAGGGGGGAGCTAGGATATATAGGAGTTTTGCAACAAAGGGCAGGTAGTCTGAACGTCAAACAATTATTGTAAATTAAAGAAAACCAGATATCCTAAGTTAAGGAATTTAGCGCTTTTCTATGGATGGGAAGATGCAAGAGTCTGGGCTCACTGAAATCATTCCTTTGATGTGCACCTCAGCTATCTGGGGCCAGTATCCTGTGTTTTCTCATCCTGAGTCCCCTCAGGGCTCACCAGCTCACTGTCTGGTGGTGGCTGCAATCGCTGACCACGGTGACATCCTTTGTTTACTGACCTGGCAGGAAATATTCCATTTCTCAGTGTTAACAGAATGAGAGGAAAGGTTGACCTGGAGTTGGCTGAACTCAGGTTTGAGGGAAGCTATGCGTTTTCAAAGACTAGTCTACGGGAGACGGGAGGAAGACTTGCACATGGCAAGAAGGGCTGCTAGTGAAGCAGAAGGCCCAGCAGCCATCTTGTTCACCAAGGTAAGTACTGGACAAGTTCACTGAAAGTAGGGAACGAAGGGAAATATACTAAACTTTTTTGCTTGTTGCTTGGAAAATAAGCCAACCTTTCAAGTCCAGAGATGCCCCTTTCACTCTAACGTATGCTGAAGTGGCAACTGGTAACTGCCTCTCTGTTGTTGACATCCATAATCTGAGTTCCATTTTCCCTTGCCATGACTCAACCTGCTCTAATTCCTTTTCATTTTTCATTTCAGAAGAGGGATTTTAGAACTAGGAAGGGCCATGGAGATTACCTCTTCCAAACTATACCCAGTTAACAAACAAGGAAATTCTGATCCTGAGAGCTTACGTATCTTGCTCAAGATCACAGAGTAAGTTCACAGCAAAACTTAGACTAGAACCCAGGTCTTCTGACTCAGAGGCCAAAGTTCTTTATTAGAGCTTGAGAAATAATGGAACTTAGCCTAGATTTGTTCTTCAGTCCTTAATTCAAGATTCCAGTAAGATCGCCTAATTCTCAAGAGTTTGAAAGAGGCAATCGAGAAACGCCCAGCTCCAATGCCAGCCCGCTCTGTGAAGCCTTCTCAGATTCTCTGGTGAAAGTTATTCACTTTCTACTCATGTCCCCAAGCACTCCCGTCAGTATATCTCATGACGTTCAATTTTTCACAAGTATATAGCTACCTGCTGGATTATAAACTCCCTGACGGGAGGGATCCCTTCTTATTCATTTGATTATTTACTCAGCACGCAGCATTGACTCTTGTATTTCATAGGTGCACATGGGGGAAAAAAAAAGCAGAAATGAGAACATCTTTTGTTTAGGAACCCAACTGAGCTGGGAGGTCACTGAGCTCTTGTTCATGGTGATCTTTTCCATATCATCATGAATTCATCCCAGAACAAGGTTCAGACTCATTCCGGTCTTACTCCTGACCATGCTGTTCAAGGACGTGCCCCACAGAGAAAATAACAATGACACAGTAGCTGTCAAAATCTGAAGATGAGTGATAGACTTCAGAGTTGCTTAAGGCCTCTCAGGCTAGTGTAGAGCAGGGATACACCGTGCCTGAAGTTCAGGACTAAGCCATGGTCACATCAGCCTGTTGGAACTTTCAACACTGCACCTTGTGCTTCTTCCACATTCTATTAATAAGCAGCTCATAGAACAACGAGGGGTATCAACCTTGTTATTTGCAGAGGAACAGAAAGCTGAGTCAGGCACGGTTGGTTGTAATCCAAAGTAAATGCAGACCAGAAACCATCTGAGTGTTTCCGTTGGCAAGGACAGATTCAGAAAGTATAAAAACCATGTTCTGCAGTAAAAGAATATGCTATATTCTTCCCATAACCTATTCCCTACTGACCAAACACACTTCCTGTTCCCATTTAAAAAAAAAAAAAATACACTCAACCACCGCCCTCTCCAAGGTGAGGTAAAGGTTCAACAGTGATTTCCCCACCTTAGGGTCAGCCACTCAAAGCAAAGGACAGCAGCTTTGGTTCAATCATTTACTTCTCCTAAGAGAGAAGCCCAGGTTTCTCCCCCATGGACTGTGGGAATGGGTATAAGAGCACCAGAGAAGAGAGGAAACTGACATTTATTACACACCTGTTCTAGTTAGCTGCTGGACATTTTCAGTTAACCCTCACAAGATCCCTGTGAGGTAGACATTAATGTCCCTTTTTAGAAGGAGGGGTACTGAGATTCAGCGAGTTTATAGGACTCAGCCAAGGTCTTTGACTTTTTTAAGTAGACTGTCTTTTTCCATTCCCAATCGAAGACAATTTCGAGGCTTAATGCATTCCCCCCATGGAAGAGAAAGACACCTGGTCTTTTTGGTAAAGACGGTGGGGATGGCAGGGCAGAAACAGTGAGCAGCTCAACCCAGCCACAGGGATGATTAGCTGCAGCTGCCTCTCAGCCTTTGCATGTGCTGTCTGCTCTGCCTAGAACTCCATGCATATTACCTGTGTTTACCTGTTTTTCAAGGAAGCTTCAGTGACACTTCCCTCTGTAATCTTCCTCCTCTTTCCCTCAGGCTGGAGTCCCCCCTTTATTGTCCCAACACTATTAAAATAGTTAATATGTGTCACAATAGCTAAATTATTCTTTCTTCACCATGGTTTGACTTTATTATAGGCAAAGCCCTCCCCTGAAGATTGATGAAATCCATTTTCAAGAGTAAAAGGGGAAACAAGGCCACCAAGACAATTCAATGGGGGAAAGAAGAATCTTTTCGACAAATGGCTGGGATGACTAGATATGCGAAAGGATAAAGTTGGATCCGTACCTAAAAAGTTAATTAAAATGGATCAAAGACATAAACATAAGAGCAAAAATTATAAAAAATATTAGAAGAAAACATAGGAGTGAATCTTCATGATGGTGAGTTAAGCAGTGGTTTCCTAGATATGACACAGAAAGTACAAACAAGAAAAAAAAAAAGATAAACTGGATTTCATCAAAATTCAAAGCTTCTGTGCTTCAAAGGACATAATCAAGAAAGACAACCCACAGAAAGGGAGAAAATATTTTCAAATCATGTATCTGATACAGGACTTGTATCTATCATATATAAAGAACTATTACAACCCAACAATAAAAAGACAAATAACCCAACTTAAGATGAGCAATGGATGTGAATAGGCATTTCTCCAAAGAAGATATACAAATGCCCAATAAGTGCATGAAAAGATGCTCCACATCACTAATCATTAGGGAAGCAAAATGGAACAAAACAATGAGCTACCACTTCACACCCACTAGGATGGCTGAACTAAAAAAAGATGGACATAATTAAGTGTTGGTAAGGATGTAGAAAAACTGGAACCTTCATACATTGCTGGTGGGATTGTAAAGTGGTGCAGCCACTTTGGAAAACAGGGATGAACCTTGAAAACATGCTAAGTGAAAGAGGCCAGCACAAAAGACCACATACTGTATGATTCAATTTATATGAAATGTCCAGAATAGGCAAATCTATAAAGTAGATTAGTGGTTGCTTCGGGCTGTGGGGGATAGGAGGGAGGATTGGGGGAAACGGAGTAACTGATAGGTGAAAGGTTTCTTTTGGGGGTGATGAAAATATTATAAAATTGACTGTGGTGATGGTTGCACAACTCAGTGAATATACTCAAAAGTCACTGAATTTTACACTTTAGGTAAATTGTATGGTATGTGAATTATATCTCAATAAAGCTGTTATTTAAAAAACAAAAACAAAAGGATACGGACAGCCAAGAAAAAAACTGTTAGGGAAGTGGGCTTATACTCCATAAAGTTCTGAAGGGAGAAGACGACCCTGGCATAAATAACAAAGAAAGGCAGGCAGCCTAATTTCTATTTCCTTCCAGAAAAAAGGAGAATAGGAAGCTGACCTCGAATACAGCAGGGCCTCACAACCCCATCACTAGGAGCTCGGGGCTGCACATCTGTTGCTGTGGGGGACTGTCCTGTGCACTGTAAGATGTCATGTCTAGTGGCTGGTCTCTGCCCACCAGATGCCAGTAACACCACCACCAGCCACGTGGTAACCATCAAAAACGTCTGTACGGCTCCCCAGGTGGCGCAGTGGTTAAGAGTCCGCTTGCCAACGCAGGGGACACAGGTTCGAGCCCTGGCCTGGGAAGATCCCACATGCCGCAGAGCAGCTAAGCCCATGCGCCACGACTACTGAGCCCGCGTGCCTAGAGTCCGTGCGACGCAACAAGAGAAGCCACCGCAATGAGAAGCCTGCGCACCGCCACGAAGAGTAACCCCTGCTCGCTGCAACGAGAGAAAGCCCGCTCACAGCAGCGAAGACCCAACGCAGCCATCAATCAATCAATCAATCAATCTTCAGACAAACGGTCCCCCACAGAGAACTACTGGACTCCAGAAATGGACCTCCAGGTTTGCCCTGCAATGTAACAGACCCCTGGGTGCCTGAATTCGAATTAGGTTGTCTTTCTAGGCAGGACAGTAAGGTGGGGCTGGAAGAACCATTTCAAGAGAGAAAATGCATCTATGTGATATCAGGTAGGAAAGGAGGTGACGAGTCAGGGCAGCTCAGAGAGAATTTACCACAATTGTCTTTGGCACCTTTTTGGTACAATTTCTGCCATTCTTATGGCACCACAACTACTTCTTCCCTGGATATAATAAAGATTTTCAATATTAAAAAAAAAAAACTACAAAAGCCTGAGTGTCCCAGCTGTTAACGTTAGCCTAGTATACAGCTGTATGATTCAGAACAGGCTAGGTTCTGCTGGATAATAACGGTCCACAGAGCTCAGTGACGCTGTACCGTTTACTTCTCATGCCATGTGCTCATCTTGGCTGATTTGGGGCTCTGCTCCGTGTCTCCTCACTCTGGGATCTAGGCTGTCGGAGGAGCTACTGTCATGAATACTGATAGTGATGAGGGAGAGGTGACTGTTCTGGGGGTCTTGAACTGGCAACTACACGTCAGCCCAGAAGTAACACGTCACCTACGCTCACAACTCACAAGACCCCACCCAATCGCAAGGGGGCCAGGAAGTGCAACCATACCACATGCCTAGAAGACAGAGCCAGAAATGCTCAATGAACACGAAATACCCTCAAATTATCTTCCATACTGCTTTCCCTGTTCATGCAAATCATACACCTGTACACGTGTATACAGATATGCGGAACGTTCACTGCTGCACAAAACAGGGTCGCATTATAAGCAGTCTTTTCCATCTTTCATGTCTCCCCCGACAGTAACTCGTGCAAAACCTCCCAGAACAGCAGGTATGGTGCTAATTCATTCTTGTTAGTGGTTACGTAACATTCCACGGTGAAGATAACTTAAGTCACAGGTGTGACTGGAACTGAGCAGAGGTCCAGGCTGTGTAGTTGGTAGTCTATGTATCTGTAACCTGTCCTCACGAATTTGAGGAAATTGGCTTCAACTCTTCCCCTGCCATGAATGCCCAGTCCTCAATCCTGCTAATCTTGGAGGTTGCAAAGACGAAGCACATGAGGAACAAAACTCACTTTTCTTGCTCCTTTTTCTGATCCTGTCACTCATCTACATACACCCTTTCCTTCACAATTCCTACTTTCCCCATCTAAAATAAGGGGAAATGTTGGATTTATTAAAAAAGAAAAGGCACCACATCGTTTTATTTTTAACTACAGGCAAATGGCACCGACCACGGTTTCTCCTCTCTGCACCATCACCCCCTACTCCTAGAATTCTCCCTCCCTCCTCTTTCCGTGCTCCCCACTCTTCCCCACTCTCCCCTCCTTTTTCTCTGACACCTTCTACCTTGTCTTCCATTTCAATTACTTTAAATGAAAAAAAGGGAATGCAGACTGGGGAAAATGGTTAAAAACTAGGAGTACAAGGAAAGCTGGTGAAACCTTACTCAAACAATGTTCCTTTTCCAGTGATCTCCCCAGACGTGAAATGAAAAGTTGCCTAAACCTCTAGCCTTCTCGGCTTCCAGCTTTAACTCAAAGCTACCGCCCCTCAAAACATGTAATCCTCCCTTCATACTCCCATTCCACCTCATGTAATATTAAAAGAGAGTAAACATATTAAAAATAAGGGAATTTGTCTTTGTGGAAGCACTTTCTAATGTTTTCCTATTAAAAATAAGGGAATTTGTCTTTGTGGAAGCACTTTCTAATGTTTTCCTATCTGTGGCTTTTCTGTAGATCGACGTATTTTACTGTGCAATGGCCACACCATTCTGTGTATTCAAGGGCACTCACCCCTTAAATGTTTGCTTTCTTCTTTAATATTTTTTAATTAGTTTTTAAGCTAGACTTCTCAGGGACTTTATCTGAATGGTATTATCCAAATTATTGGACGTCTAAATTTTTATTGTTCTGTTTGAAGTTACTGTCTTGTTTCTTTTTTAAAACTGGACCCGTCCTATCTCTCTAGACGTTCTATAATCTAATAATCTATTAATTTGTTAATGGAAGAAATCTACCTCCCCTGCTCCTCATCCCCATCAAATCAACGTACTCAGACTTCCAGAAATTTAAAAGGAGTTTCTTCAGACATGCTGCAGGCCCTACGATCCACTGGCATGAACTTTAAACCAGGTAAAGGGAAGGGTGAGGCTTGACAAACTGGTATGGACGCCACACAAGCAGACAAGGACTGTGCCTCCATTTAGGGTTCTGCCTCTCAGAAAAATAGGGAAGGGCAGGGAGGATTTGTAAAGCTGGTTTTTCTGCACTTCTGACTAGGAAAACAAAGGAGTGTAACAGGCTTGACCTGGAAAGGGACCTGTGTTAAACATTAAATGAAAAGTGGAGTTTTTGTTTTTTTTTTTTTAATGTTTTTCAGTAGAGGATTAAAAAAGAATGAGAAGGCTTTCCAGTTACGGCAGCATAAAGAGATAGGCAATTCCTTTCTGCAAAACACCCACCCCGCCCCCTGCAAAAATATAAGCACAGCACTAGACAAAATTATCAAAACCAACAATTGCAGGGAACTGGAAATTGACCAAAGGTAGACAACAAATTGAGCTGTGGTGATTGTTAAGTTACTTGTTAAATAAGGGTCCTGGAATGTTGGATGTCGCATCGTGAGCCTCAGTCCGACAAAAGCCCACAAGAGAACCGAAATAGAGAAGCTGACTACTCACAGCCCTGGAGGAGTACAGGGTGGGAGGTCAAGGCAGAGGGAGGCCAGACTGGGACATACGCCTTTATTAAGGTCCACAGATGGAGTGCTTCAGGGTTCCCAGGGAAACCAGACTGGACAATTCAAACCAAAAAGACCAGGGTTCTGGTAAGTTTTGCATGGGGCTCATTCAAGGGGTACACCAGGGGGAAGACCCTGGGACGTGGAAGAGACTGTTTATCACTGTGACTCTGCAGCTGCTTCAAGGGCATGCTCACAGGAGGGGCCGGTGTCAGTTCAAGGCCCCTCCAGGCCACTGGCCACATGAAAGGATGCTGAGGCGGCAATATTATGGAGTAGTTCAGCTCAACAGTGGAAGGCTGTGGGTTTTGTGGCCACACCCTAACAAGAGTCCCCCACACTCAATGACTTTTAAATATGCTGGTACTGGCCATGAAAACAAGTTGCTCGGCTGCCAGGAAACAGACACAGCTCAGGGCAGTGATGGGGGGTCAGAAACGCTTGGCTTCCCGAGCTAAGCATGGAAATGAACACTCGGGAATGAGCAAGGGAAATGCACAGCTGGGGTGAGCAGCGGACCAACCAGGAATTGAACAGGGAAAACCCTAGAAATGAGTCATGGAAGGGCTGATACAAGCTCTCCACACATCTCTGGCTGAACAGCCTGTCATTTTACCAAATGTGAACGACCACATTCATTTATACTTAGAGGGCTGCATAAAACCCCTCAATTTTTCAAATTAGGTGAAAAATATTTTTTCATTTGCATTATCTGTACAGTGATTTATTATCAATTTGTGTTTTTCTGTGAATTATGTGGTTTGTGTCTTCTGCCCATTCTTCTACGGTCTTTTTCTTATTAACTTGTAAAGGCTCTGTAGTGGAATATCCATTTATCACAGCTATTGCAAACGTTTTCCCAAATGGTTTGCCTTTTAATGTGTTTTATATGTAAAATGCTTATGCAGATGACTTTCTCTTTTCTAGTTCCCTCCTTTACCTCTATGTTTAGAAACGCTTTTCTACTCTAAGATCAGAAAGTATTTACCCATCCTCCTTCTCCTCCCTTCTATTTTACCCACGTTTTTAAAGCCTCAGGGCCAGTGGTATTCTCCTGGGCTTGTAACTCACTGAGCAGACAAGACTTCAATGACGTAACACAGGCTTATTCTATGAGAATAAGGGGCTCCTTCTCAATGTGGCTTACAGCTCGGAATCCTCGGTCATGGATTGTGTTTCCTGCCAAATTATCCATTTATGTCTTCCCCATTCAGCCACCTAACAGCTGTCCCTTTATTGTTTAGGTATCCTGGGACCCCGATGGCAAATTTCAAGGGCCACGCTCTCCCAGGGAGCTTCTTCTTGATAGTTGGACTGTGGTGGTCAGTGAAGTACCCACTGAAGTACTTTCACCAAAAGGGGAAGAGAAGCCAACTGACTCACCACTATCAGCATCTTGAGGTCATTGAGGCCGCCATCAGAACTTTATTTTCAGTCATCGGTAAGGAGGGGGTCATTTGGCCCTGGGATCTCCTTGTGATACCCAGAACCCGTAACCCACGTCCTGGACCCTGTGAAAAATGGATGTCTCCACTGGCAGGGATAACATAACAACAATTTGGGGCGCTAAATATTTTACCATAGCATCTATTGTGTACCGAGCTTAGTTAACGTTGACAGGTTAATAGCACCTTACATCATAGTTCTAAGTTTCACACTATGAAAAACTACCACATAGATTGCAGCATTCTTTGCCCTAGAAGGATACAGGTATAATTTGTAGGAACACAGGCATAAGCTGTAGAAATAGAAGACATACTTTATGATAAAGACAAAACAGAAAAAGAGAAAAAGAAGAACAAATTAGAGTTAAGCTCATGTACATAAGTTATGAGAAGGTACTAAACGGAGCTTAGTTTTCGAAAAGTCATTTTTCCCCCCAGCTGTCTCCCTCCACTAGAATCTCAGGAGTAGTTAACACCCAACTTGTACCCTCCACCCCCAAATCTCAAGCGCTTAGAGATGGGGATTCATGCTGGAAGGCTAGTCAGAGAGGCAGTGGAAGAGAATGAGAAAAGCCAACAGACAGCTGTCTGGGGGGGACTTTCCTTCACTGCGCCCCATTCCAACAAACCCACCCACTCCCATGGTCACCTGACAGCCATCCAGCCCACTGGTGGCCCTCACGGAACAAGCGGTGTCAAGAGCAGACAGGATTCCTTGTCAGGACCAGCCCGTCACGTGACTGAGGAGGGTGCTCACCCTGCCGCTACATTCTGCCACCTGTCCCCTTTGGCCTACAGTTTCTCCAGGGAACGGAAGCAAGGGCAGTAGCTCCCCGTGGAGTGAGCAAAGGTCACGGTCTAGCTGAATGTCCCCTTCACCAGTCACCCAGGCATCGGAAAGGCTTTGTCGTCTCTCTGAAGCTGCGAAATGATAGGGCCCATGTGGCTTAAACGGTAAAGGACAGCATCAACTTGGCCTTAGAAAAGCTAGAAAAATGATATTTGGCCTCCTTGCTATGTGAAAATACTACTCACCCAACAACGGTCTCTTGGGCCTCTGCCACGTGCCAGGAACTCGCTGTCTGTGTGCGGGTGGGGGGGAACAGACACAGTCCCTGCTCTCAAAGGCCCTCTGCTCTCCTGTCACTGGGACGTCCTTTTCCTGGGTTGCTTCCACCAGCACCTTCATCCTTTACACATGAATTCAGAAAGGGGATGGGGACTTCCCTGGTGGTCCAGTGGTTAAGGCTCTGCACTCCCACTGCACGGGGTCCAGGTCTGACCCCTGGTTGGGGAACTAGATCCCACATGCCACAACCAAGAGCCCGCACATGGCCACAAAGACCCCACATACCGCAACGAAGACCCGGTGCAGCCAAATAAGTAAATAAATAATAAATATTAAAAAAAATAGGAGGGGGTATCTGGGTTGAGAAAGAAACGTTTGGGAAACAGGGTCTAGAACGTTGTCCCGGAGGACTTATCCTAGGGTCCGAGAACATTCTGGGCACCAGGCAAAAGGCGAATCTTTTGCTCCCAAGAAATGAGAGCTGCCCTGTGGCACTGCTTCACCTGTGTGCCCGCCCCGTCTCCTGAGCTACAGGGTGGCCAGGATCACCAAGGTGTGGTCTTGGCCTTGTTCTCCCAGCGTCTGGGACAGAGGCCGAGTGCCATGGGAGGGACCCTCAGCTCCAAGCTCGCCCCGGGCGCAGGAAAAGCACACATCCGGGAGTCGCTGGGCTTGCCACGGCTATCTCCACCTGCAGTGTGTCTTGCTGGCATTCTATCATTTTCCACCTAATCGTTCCTTTCCAGGTTTATCTCACGGCTCGCTTGGCAGAGGGGACCCACAGAGAATGCATCAGCCACACTCTCGCTTAAGAGACAATGCCTTGCTGTCATCTCAACTGCTGGAAAATGTCCTGGGGGCCTGAGTGGCTGCGTTCCGTTTCTCCCCACTCCCCCAAAGGAACGGCAACAAAGGCAACATGTCTGCACAGGTTCCTCAGCAAATACATATTTTATCCTGCAACAGCTGCATCTGAGGCAGCAGAGTAGGTCCACAGAGCCGTGGGCCACCTTCGCCGTCTATTTGTCTTGGAGCTGTTCTTCCCTCCCTAACCTCCACTCCCATTTCCCTGCAGGCATGCTGGCAGAGCAGTTTGTTCCGGACGGGCCCCACCTCCACCTGTCCCACGAGAACCACTGGGTAAAGCTCATGAACTGGCAGCACAGCACCATGTACCTGTTCTTTGGGGTCTCGGGACTCGTGGACATGCTGACCTACCTCATCTCCCACATCCCCTTGGGGCTGGACAGACTGGTCATGGCTGTGGCAGTTTCCAATGAAGGTGACTGGGTGGTGTGGGCGGAGACTTAGAGGGACTGGCGCACAGCAGATCAGAAATATTGCAAGTTTAATCATCTTCCCCAGAAAACCCTAGTCTCTGAGCTTCAGAATCCTACACAGGACTTGATCCTGTGCTCTGGATGGTACAGGTGGCACGTTCCATAAAGCAGCGCAAGAAAGCACGAGGCTTTTAGCCAGGGCTCTGGCTGACAGAGCACCAACCCCCCTGCCCGCCCAGCGCCCGCCCCCGCCCCGCCCTCCACACAAAGTACTGGCGGGGTGCCATCACGCAAGGGGGTGACCCTCTGGTTAGGGGAGCGGCTCTCCGTGCTCCACCCCAACCTTGAGCTGTCACTGTCCGGACTCCCACCCAGCAGCTAGGACACATCTCCCAACGCAACTCATGTTAACTGGATGAGAGAAAGCATGTTGTAATCCAACCCCCTCGTTGACTTCTGAACCTCAGAAAGAACTGAAAAAAGGTTGAACGAGGGTAAAACTGAATGTCAAGTACACACACACAGCTGGTCACAAATCAGCAACATCTCACCTTCCCATCCTGGACTGAACACTACCTACCACAGATTTAGTAAAGAGACGTTAAGATTCATCCTCTGCTGCTTATACCTGCTTACACACCCACACCCACAATAACCTGCATCAGTTTGTTGTCCTACATTGTCACATAAACTGACTTCCTAAGTGCCAGACAGACACTTCCTAGTCAGGCTGAAGCTGGGAACGATCCCCTGGGGCGAGGACGGGCCCAACAGCATCCCCTGCTCCATCCACACAGGCTTCCTCTTGTACCACCATGTCCACCACCGGCCACCGCTGGACCAGCACATCCACTCCCTCCTGCTGTGTGCCGTGTTCGCAGGGGCCGTCAGCCTCAGCTTGGAAGTGATCCTCCGGGACAACATTGTGCTGGAACTCTTCCGTACCAGCCTCGTTATCCTGCAGGGCACCTGGTTCTGGCAGGTAATTATTCAAAACCATGCTCCTCACCTGGTGCAAGGACGAAGCTGGCCCGCTGAGCGCGTCCACTCGAAGGGGGCCAGAAGCCACTTCTCTGCCCATGCCCACCCCTGACCTACGTGACTTTAGCCATCGATATCCTGCTGACGCAGAAACAAGCGTCAACAGAGCACAGGTAGCGAGCAGGCCGAGGATTTCCCTGCCTGCCCTTCCCAGCAGAGCTACTGACACCACTTACAGCCTCTACTTGCTAAAAACTGTTCATCTGAAATGTGGGCCCTGAAATTTTAAGTAAGGTTACACTAAAACCAGAGCTAACAGAGCAATTTCCTGTGCAGAGGCCGTTTGACGCTAACAGAGGCATGGGGAATGAGTTGTCTGGGCAACTACAGACACTCTGGCAGCCACAGGGGGCTAGGGGGCTTCTCAGACCCACCTAATGACAAGGCTGGCTTCTCTGTATAATCCACCAGATCGGGTTTGTGCTGTTCCCGCTTTTTGGAGCACCCGAATGGGACCAGAAAGATGACGCCAACATCATGTTCATCACCATGTGCTTCTGCTGGCACTACTTGGCCGCCCTCTGCATTGTGGCCATCAGCTACTCGCTGGTTTACTGGTATGTCCAAGAGAAGATGATTTTTGCCAAGTTTGTCCTAACCCGCCCCGTCCCCGAAATGTATTACACTGCATCTTCTTTACCTCCACGCCCCACCCTTCATAACTAAGCAGTGCTAACGTCTACCACTTAATGAGGGAGGGCCAACTATATGCCAAGCTCTGTGCAAGGCACTCTATGCCTGCACGTGAGGGTGCTGAAGTCTGAGAAGTTAAAGGACCGTCTGTCTGGTCACGGCGACCTCACAGACCCAGGTTTTGAATGCAGTTCTGACGGATTTTAAGTCCGCAGTTTGACAGGAAAAACTCTGCATTAGGCATCAGTACTGAACCGCAGTCCCTGCTGTGTCCCCAGTTCATTCAGAGCCCAACACCTTATTCCTGGATTTGCCCTACTTCCCAGGGACATGTGACGGTCAGGTAAGACACCACAGCAGCAAGCACTCACGACAGCGCTCGCTCTCCCGAGGTTACCAGAGTAGCTAGTAATTCCTAGGCACTGACTGTGTCCCAGCACTGTGGTCAGCACTTCAAGTGTGTAAATTACCCCACTTAATGCTCACTTTATAAAGGAGGCACGTGATGTTTATAGACGGGGAAACCAAGGCTTCAAAAGACTGAGGAACTGGATCAAGGTCACCCAAGGGGTAAACGGCAGAGCCCGGCTCTTTAACCACTGCACACCCGGTCCTGCTAGTTCCGTGTCGTCAGAGCCACCTCTGTTCCTTCCTAGTTCCCGATTTCCCTACCCAAAGCAGGGACACTTCACCCAGAGAGAGTTCCACACAGACCAAACAGAAGGGAAAGCAGGCCATGGTTTCTCTGAATTCTACTGCCCGGTCAGTGAATCAACCAATTGTGGGGCGGGGGAACTAAGCTGAGTCTCAGTTACATCACTGACCTTTAAGTGACCGTGAGTCCTTTCACCACCGAAGAGCGTTGTCTAAGAAATCGGAGATGCAGATGAGTCACCACAGTATTTATCTGATAGAGACATAAAAAACATGCTCTAAGGGCCAGCGGACGCCTTCGCATCCTCGGGTGAGGGAATAAGGCAACTTGGGGCTCGCTCCATCTGCAATTATTGTCTCCCCGTTACAGCTTCCTGACACGGGTAAAGAGGCCTGGAGACAGAGAAATCATTGGGATTCAGAAGCTGAAGTCGGATCACACCTACCAGAAGGCCCTCCTGAGCGGCTCTGATGAGGACTAGGGGCGGCCATCGATCACCGGCGGAGGATGGCGTGTCCTCCGGGTGCACAGCTGGTGGTCAATGGGGTGGCTCACTTCCTCCACTGAAACCCCCATTGTGATCCGCTCTCAAGGGTCTGTATATTTGCATCTGCTCGTTTAACCAACTAAAGTCTGTGCTGGTGTGGTATACTTTGTAGAGAAAAATGAAGCAAGCCTGTATTTGTGTCTCAGTGTGAAGAGAACTCAGACTCTGAAAGTTTCAGAACAGGAAGTGGCCTCTTGGGTGAATTCAGGATATGACTCCAGCAGAATACACTGCTTTTGATAATTTAGCCCTTTTTCCCTCAAGAAGGCAGGTACTTTCTTATCAGAAAGTGAATGACAGAGCCTTTATTTTAGAGATATAATTCTAATCTGTATTTTTTAAAATAAAATAATTCACGAGCTTTGGTATTTTAAACATTACTTGCTAAGCATCTCCTAACTAATCACAATGTTCTGGAGTTCTGCAATACCACTCACTGTTGATAAGTGACGAAGTTGGGCCAAAGGTGATTTTTTGGGTTAAATCAGGAAACCAGTGAGTGGTCCAGCTGAGAGCTGGAACCCAGATATTCTGACTTCTCAAAAGTACCCTAGTAAGAGGGTGCTGACAGGAAACCTCTATAATGAGGTAGAGAGAAAAATGTCAGGTTATGGAAGGCCTTGAATTTCAACATAGCTGAAAGCAAAAGATAAGAATCCTGCAAAGGATGTGAATCTTGAACTAGTGACATAAAGTCTTGATACTCGAATCTTGGCTCTGGACCTGTACTTTTTTTTCTTTACGTTTCCTTCAACAAACATTTATTAATCATCTACTTTGCACCAGCACTGAAATGGCTGTTAAGGATTAACGAACTATGTGTCCAGCAAAGAATTCACAGTCTAAAGGGAGAGTTATGTGCAGGGTGACTGGTGCCCTAAGGGGTAAGTACAGATACCATGGGAAACGAAGGCAGGGAGGAGAAGGTGTGTGTTTGGGGGGTGCCTTACAGAAAAGCACATTCCAGGCACAGAGAATCCAGGCACAAAGACAGTGAGAGTACGAAAGAATGCGGACAGTTAATCAAGCTCTGTAAACTGATAAAAGTGGGTTAGGACAAATCTGAAAGGTCATAGGGACCCACAGTGCCATTCATTTGTACAGTATTTCCCAGACCTTAAACTGCATTCTATCTCGTTTGATTCTCACAACCACCTGTACTGCAAGAACATCAGGGCTCTTCAGAGAACCGGATCAGCCTAAGGCCACACAGCCACGAAGTCCTAAAGCCAGCCTTCAAGTAGGACTCAGAGGCTAGCTTCTCTCCTGCTATGCCCTCCGCTACTTCACACCAACACGGCAGGGATCAGCTGTGTGAAGCACATATGCTCTTTGGAAAGAATGCTGTACTTACATGAAAGGCAACCTCCCACGGTCAGCCAGCATCTCAGGGTCGAAGCCACATCTTAGGGATTAAGAATGAGCTACTTGAAGACACTGAATTTTGAGAAGAGAACCCGGGAGCCCCCTTTCAGGACCCACTTTGGCCTGCCTGCTGAACAGGAACCCAAATGTTCATTCGGCAAGTCCTGAATGAAGCATGTTCTATTCAGCAAGTTCTACTGTTGGCCATTAATGTAAAACATGTTCTTGCCTCAGGGACTGGAGGTGGGAAGAAGGAACACAGTCGCGGGTTTACTTTCACAGTAAAGATCTCCATTTTAGATTTTAAAAGTGGGGAGGGGACAGTACACTTTAAGGAAATGCAGCATTTTCTAGACAGTGAGGGGCTCAGGTGTGACGGTCAGATACAAAATAGTAAAGTTTGTTCTGATGCACCTGACACAGCACTGTTTGGTATACCTTCATGGAAGTGATCAACCTGCATAAATATTCTCAGATGTGGTGATGAAGTACAAACCGATCACAATGCCATTCACCAAATCTAGTCTCAGATACATGGTCTGAATGATTTCACCAGCCTCTGAGCCTCTGAACCAGGTTCTTCTGGAATTGTTCCCCCCAAAACACCCACCAGCTACCATGTCTCTACAAGACCCCTGGGGTCTGCACACAAGGAACCATGCCTGGTGCAAACGCTGGTGGTGTCACCCAAGTAACTCTGGCAGGGGATGCCATCCTCTGGGACCCAAGGGCAGGCTGGGCAGGAAGCACCAGGTCACACCTACCACCGGCATCCTGAAACTAACCCGCGGGCTAGGATGTAAATATCTGCGGGCACCAAGGAGACAGGCAGAGTCAAGTGACTTCAGTAAATAAGAGTGGAGCTTAGGGTTGAGACTGAACAAATGATGAAATCATTTGTTAAGTAAATTCAAAAGGGGTTTGTTTTAACCAGCAGTAAATGCCAGAGCCAGGATCCCTCAAGTTTCTACCTCTTTCTCGTTTGGAAACCGGCACACGGGCTTTTCACGTGACATGTGCTCTAGGAAGTAATGCCACGCAGACGTGCTCTCCTCCACTCAGGTCAAAAACCAGTCTTTTCCTTCCCGGCAGTCTCCACCTCTCCCCATTACCAATCTTATTTCTGCGCCAGCCTTCTACCACCCACCAAAAGCTCTATCTCACCCCCGCCAATTCACCTCTGCTCTTTATAATCCAGGCTCACCACTCCCAGCTCCGGACGGTCCCCACGTCTCACCAGGACACATCACAGCCACGTCCCCGCAGGAAGGCAGCAGAAAGGGCACCTGAATTAAAAGACTGCACTCACAGCTTGGTTCTCTTTAACTTCAACTCAGGCTTGGATTTTCTCACAGTTAGAACAGGGATGGTCATGTCTATTTTACAGAACTGCTTTACGAATCAAATGTCTGTGTACCCAGTGAGCCACCCTTCCTCTGCACCGCTGCAACTTGCCTGATCACTCAGCTTCCACCCAGCAACCCCTCCAAAGGAGGCCATTCCAATTCTTTGCCCCCCAACTCCACTTCCTCACAGAGACCCCGTCAAAGATCATCACTAAATTTCCATGAGTTAGGGATACATTTTTAATAATCTGGATACTTTCAAAAAAGACAGGGAAGCCCTGTCGTTACAGAAAAGCTTCACCACCCAACCCCTGCTCCAATACGAAAGAGGCGTATACTGTCAATAATCAGTGCTTTTAATTACATTTTAAAATATCATGCTGAGTTCTGCCTATAGCTCGATGGAGGCTGAGAACCGTGAAGCAGCCAGGAGCAAGTGACTGTAAACCCAGACCCACCTCCTCTGTGGCTGGTGCTGCCTCGTGGCTGCACCCACCCCCTACCCCTTCTCCCCACCTCTACTCTGCAGCAGAAGCGAGCAAAGTTCTACCTAATAGGTCACATAAGAAACATTTCAGGCTTGAGGCCGTGTGGTCTCTATGACAACTACTCAGTTCTGCCTTCTAACTGAAAGCAGCCATAGGCAGTACATAAATGAATGGGCACGGGCTGTGTCTCAATAAAGCTTTATTTACAAAACCGGGTAGCCAGCCCAAGGGGCATGGTTTGCTGACTCTTGCTCTGGAACAAAGCAAAATGTATCACCTCTGAACTACAATAAAGCTTGTGCTGCAAAAGCAGCATCTCTGCTGGCATCTGCCTGCTCTGTCCACTGGCCCTGGACTCGCGTGTGAACAGGCTCGATAAGGGGGTCTAAGTCTGCAGGTGAAGGTAGGGACCACAGTCAAGATCCTGACAGCCCGTCTTTAAGAGGGGCTGTCAAACTAATCCCATTTCAGGGGGCCCACGTGACCTCACTTCCCACGTTTCTCCCCCTCCTCACGGCCTCTCTGTTACCATGCAGAGATCAAATAAGCCTCCAACTTACTAAGAATCTTGCTCTTCTCTCATTCTGGTCAAAAGAATAAATAATCAGTTGGGGGCAGGGGGCGTGCTAAGCCCAGGTTTCTACTTGATAAGGATGTACAAGATGTTCTTTAAAAAAATAAGTTACATAAAAATGTCTGGGCACAGAGCTCCTAACTAGACCACCAGCCACAGAGAAGACCAGAGCTAAATAAACCCCGCACAGCACGAGCCGCGTCTGCCGTCTGCACACCTTCTCACCGTCCGCCCATCCTCAGAGCCTCGCTCCAGGAGACAGCTGGGCTTGTGTGGCCACGGCACGCTCACATGACCCCACCAGAGAAGCTTCTCCTGGACCAGACAGAACAGACCTCGGAACCTCAGCACACCTGGCGCAGTGCACTCCCCGCCGAGCGGCAGCCGGGCCACCATGGTCCCTCCGCTGGCCTTTCTCAGACAGACGTGCCCGGGGGCGCGATGCACCACCCGCTCCTCCCTGTCAGCCAGAAGGCCGACCGGGTGTGGCTTTCGCGGCCACCGTCTTCCTCCCTGAGAATCACTGCTGTTCAGGTGCCTGTTTAGGAGACGGGGCTGTGGTCACGACGACCGTGGAGACGGCTTTGGAGGAACCAGAAGCTGTTCCTTGTTGAAGGTGGGACGCAGGGACAGTCTGGATGCGCACCTGTTTGCAGAAAGAGTGTCTGGTCGGCAGACTGCCCACGGCCCGTCAGCTGAGGACGAGCAGCACGGGCAAGAGGGCAGCCCGACACACGCAACGGGTGCCCGGACCTCACCTGTGTGGCCTGACCCTGCTGCTGGAGCTGCTGCAACTGCTGGGCGGTGAGGAAACTAACCGGCTTGTTGCCAGCAATGAGCTTCGTGCCTGCTGGCATGGTGGTGAGGATGATGTTGCGGCCCAGCCCGCCGAGGCTGCGGAGGGGAAGTGGGGGTGAGGCATGGCCGGGCCAGGCCAGCATGAGGCCAGGTCTGGGGCCAGTGGAAAACCCCGGCACTCTGGACTGAAATGGAAACCGGCTGCCGAGACCACCTTTCTTCCAGCTTCTATGCTTCCCGTGTCAGAGAAGAGAGCAAGGCCAAAGGCTCCCGGTGCTTTGGATGAAACAGCCCTGTATCCGCTCTGCAACCAGCAGGAGTAACGGACGGGGCCCCAGCAGGTGTGCACTCCTGACCAGAAACCCAGCCCTGCCAAGGCAGCCGCCCCGAGAGGAGGAGACTCATCTCCTCATGCCCTCCATCCCCATGTAAGTCAGAGCCACGAGACACCCAGTCCCCCAGGAGGCCCTCATCTCTGAGCCATCGCAGCCCAGGGCTCAGACATCGAGGCGAGGCCTTCCCTAACGCCCATGCTGGGGACTGCCCCCAGCTGTGTCATGCCCACTCCCCACCTAGCTCCGCCTGTGCCCTCCCTTGCTTTCCCTAGAGCACGTCACTGGCCACACAGTACTTTAACTCACTATTCCTCTTCCCACTCACTCTATAGTATAAGCCTGAAGGCAGCACCAACTTCTGTTTTAATCACTGCTGTATCCACAGCACCTAAAACAACGCGGGGTGCTCGAGACTCACTGCTGAGCACAACGAAGGAGCCCAGGAAACCAGCCGCCTTCCCCTCCATGTCTAGGCGTCCCCCCCACACCGCCCGCCCAACCCTCTACAGCACTTACTTGGCTCCAAGGTTGCCTTTGATGATGGGGGCTGTGACCACACCCTTGCCCTTCATGGGCTGGCTAATGACAGAGAGCGGAACTGTGATCCGTGTAGGCAGCTTCCCCTAGAGAGACAAAGCAACTGGGTTTACAGAATGAAAGGAGAGAAAGACCGCCACGCAGCGTCACCCAGCGCCACCCAGCATCACCCAGTGCCACCCAGCTGCCGTGAGCCGCCTCTCTCCTGCCTCAGGAGGCAGAGCAGCACACGCACCTGCCGTCATCGGGGCAAGACATGTGCCTGAACCACCAAGGAAAGCGTGTGTCCACTTAGGCACAGTATGAGCCTGAGCTCCCGGGGGGAGGGTCTTACTCATCCACGTACCCCCAACACTGGGGACACAGCCAGGCAGAGGAACTGAGCAAGGACAGAGGCACTCAGGAGTGAATACAGCAGGTGCATAACTGCTGCTCCCCTCGAGCAGGCGCACCGCTGGGGAGCACGCAGCAGGACACATTCCCCGAGTGCCCTGTTTCTCCCAGAGGTAAGGGAGGTTAGTCAGCGGACACTAGTAATCAACTCAACCACGTGAGAAGTCCAACCCACAGCTAATAAGAAGTCCCAGAGGAACACAAAAGGAGCTGGAAAGACCTGGTATCTCTGGGATTTCATGATGGCTGCGGTTCGGTCACTACACCAGCCTGTTTTTAGGTTGCCTGGTTTTTAACCCTTGGTTGATGATAAAATTTATATACAGTAGGATCCTGTGTACATACAACTTTGAAAAATGACTCAAGAGGGGCAGCTAACAAGATGCGAAGAAAAGGAATCAACATTTCCCACAGGCAAGCTGGTTCTAAAGAAGCCAGGCATTCAGGAGGAAAACTGTATACCAGGGCACCACACTGATCTCCACAGCTGAGCTCAACTGTAGCCCCTTAGAAAGCACGGAAAGATGTCAGTGGGCAAGAGAACACGGCCAGATGGGGCCTCCAAGGGAACCCACTAGGGTTGTATTGTCGTCTGAAGAATCCCTAGTGTTGAGAACAAGAACGCTTCAGACCAGCCGTCCACCAACTTGTGTCCCTCCATGAACTAGCCTACCAGCTGCCTAGACAGACAGACAGGCAGCACCGCTCAGTACTTCCTGCCCCACCAAATGCTCTCCGGTTACAGTTACCCTGATTGATGACAACAGGGTAGATACCGCTGGATTCACCTTTCTGCTTCAGAAGGACTCAAGAGAAACAAAAGTGGATCAAGTAAGCACCGTCTCCTTGCTTTCTTATTTTAACTTCTCTGATATGAGAACCTAAACAAACATTTCCTTTAAAGCGACACTGCGCTTCAGCGTTGGCTGGTTGGCTTTACTACCGGGTAGGTCCTCCTTCCTCCCACTAATTCTCTGGATTTTAGCCAAATTAGTGAGGTTTTACTATGTTGCCTGCTTAGAAAAGTATACTGTATTTTATACTGTCCAGATGCACCCACCATACAGAACAGTGTCCCTTAGCTAGAGGTCAAAGAATAAACACATGCACCCAGAAACACACCTGTTGATATGGAAATTTGGTTTATGATAAAGGTAGTACCTCAAGTTAGTGGGGATGAGATACACTAGTCATTGATGTTGGAATAATTTGAAAAATATGAGATCTATACCACATGCCATTCACAAAAATATATTTCAAATGGATTTCTCAATTACACTTTTTTTAAACTCTAAAAATATTTTATGAAAATGAGGGCTGACATCTTTATAACCCTGGAGTAAGAAAGGCACAGGACACGAAACCTAGGAGCCGTAAAAGAAAATGTTTATGGATCTAATCAGATAAAATACCTGCAGAGCAAAAGGCTTCACATGCAAGGTTAAAAATTGACAGACTGGAAGAAAATATTTTCTACACATACAAGAATATGCAGAAGATACAAAGGCTGGTGCCAGCTCACACAATACGAAAAGGCCAAATACCCCAGAAGAAAACTGGCAAAGGTTTATTCACCCCTGGAGAGCCCACGCCAACCTCTGGATGAATGGCTGCCCATCCTCACTAAAGATCCAGGAAACAGAAAAAGAACTCTCTTTTTACCAGTAAGATAGGGACATAAAGTTTAAAAAAACAGGATATCCAGCACGAGGTTAGGGTACAAGGGAAACAGGAAACCAGCTGATGGAGTGCAGGCTGGTGTGGCCTTTTTGCTAATACACCTGGAGTTCAGAACTTTCAACGTGTACCTCCCCGACCCATGCCAGCAACCTCTGCTCCTGAAATACTGATACACGTTCACGTACACAAACATGCACGGTAGCAATAGTTTTTAACAAGATACTAAGTATCGTAGGATCTGGAATGAGGCCCCAGGCACATTTTTAAATATTTAAATAAAGCAAATCACAGATTGAGGTCTCTCATAGGGATTTTAAAACCACGTAAATATATACGAAAATGCTCAGAAAAAGAACTAGGAGGATAAATGCCAAAATACGACGAGTGACGAGCATCACGAAAGGAGAATCGGAGGTGGTGAGAGGAACTTCATACTTACTCCGTGTATCTCTGCATTGTTTACTTTTTTTTTTGTAACATCTTTATTGGAGTAGAGCTGCTTCACAACGTTGTGTTAGTGTCTGCTGTATAACAAAGTGAGCCAGCTATATGCATACGCACATGCCCTGCACTGTTTTACTTTTATGAGAGCGTATGCCCGTGCTACACTTCCATAAATTTGTCTCAGAATTAAACAGCAAAGTATTTTAGTAAATAAGCCTGTTTGGGTCAAAGGAGGAGACAGACAGGGCTTCTAGTCTGCACTCCCAACAAGAGAAGCTTCCCAAGCAGAAGGGCTGGTCTCCACCACCAATGTTACTCACAGCCTGGGACGTGGAAACAACCGTGGTGCTGACGGGGACCTGCCGCACGGCAGGGGCTCCCGTCCCGATGCTGATGGGGGTGCTGGCAGCCCCAGAAGCCACGGCCACAGTCTTGGACACGGCAGCATTCACACTGGGCAAGGACACCGCGGACGTATGGACAGTTCCAGACCCACTGGCCACGGAGGGCCCTTGCTTGGCATGGGCTGCGACCGTGATGGTCGGGCCTGCTTTGGGGGGCATCACCCCCAGGCCCTGCACGATGCGGATGGTGGCGGCTGGTTTGGCTTCAGATGAGGCCACTGTGTTTTTCCCCTTCTGATCAGCCACACTCACGCCAAGCGCTGGCATCAAGCGAAAAGCTGAACTCGAGGCTTCTGTTGGCTTGAGGTCAGGAGTCACTTTGACCACGGTGGTCCCTGGTGGAGTGGATGAGGGGGCACTGGCTGGACTGGCCTTGGCAGGGCTGTCAGCTGCGTGGACTGGGTTGGAAGTGACGTGTAAGGTAGCGGAGATGCCTTTGCCCGTGGGGCCGCTGCCTGTCCCAAAGAGGTCCTGGGTCAGTTTGACTGTGGTGACCTGGGACTTGGCCAATGTGGCCATCATGTCTGGAGTGATCCGCAGAACAGTCTGGCCTTTGGCGTCCGTGGTGATAGAGGAGGGCGGTAGCCGCAGTACGTCCTTGCCCTGGATACGGAAGTTAGTGGCTGTGAGTGGGATGCTGCTGCCCGTCTGGGGCTTCACGCCAAGCTGCCCAGTGATGGCCACCTGGAGGGGAAGAACAGCACTGACAAAGGCGTTCGCGAGGCTGAGCTGGTTCCGGAGCATGACTGGGGGAACCTCCACTGCGGGAAATGTGGGTCTCATGTATTTTTCTAACTTTCTATTTTGAAAAATAGAAGACATTCGCCAAAGCAGAAAACAGTCTAACAGATCCACGCACCCATCACACAATTTCAAAAGTTATCACTTGGCCAATTTTATCTATCTTTCCCCACTCTTCAGGGAGCCGGGGTGGGAGGAGGGAGGACTTGGAATATTTTAAAGTAAACCAGTAAGTATCATTTTGCTGATCAACACATTCGTCCCTGGGTATCCAGGGCTGCTCAAGTCCCTGACATATAATGGCACAGGACAGGGCTTCCCTGGTGGCGCAGTGGTTGAGAGTCCGCCTGCCGATGCAGGGGACACGGGTTCGTGCCCCAGTCCGGGAGGATCCCACATGCCGCAGAGCGGCTGGGCCCGTGAGCCATGGCCGCTGAGCCTGCGCGTCCGGAGCCTGTGCTCCGCAACGGGAGAGGCCACAGCAGTGAGAGGCCCGCGTACCGCAAAAAAAAAAAAAAAAAAAAAAAAAAATGGCACAGGACAGTCGGCCCTCCGTACCTGCGGGTTCAAAACCAAAATCTGGTCAGTGGTTGGCTGAAGTCGTGGAGGCGGAACCCAAAGACAGAGAGGCCAACTGGACTGCTCCATGTCTCTAACCTAGAAGAGGACTTCTACGTGTAAAAGGAATCCCGTCATCACCACGTAATCACCTGTAAATATTATACACACTCGCATTTCCCCTACAGTCTCAAAAACGCCTCACTGCTGTGCTGACCTCCACTTTGAGGCAGCAGCAGGGCCCGGCACTAAAGGGCATGAGCCCCGGGGCCAGACTTCGCAGGTCCACCCACCAACTCCTACCTACGGCCAATGTCCACGTGCAACAGGTGCGATCCTTCCAGGCGGGGGACTCTGTGTCTCATGAGCCGTCCCCCCTCTACTGGACCACTCATGCCATCCATCGAGTTCACTCACTATCCATGTGCACTGAGCGGTCACTTCTCAGGCCTCGTCTCACTGCCCTTCACACGCCTGGTGCTGCTACGGACTTCATGAGCACACTTTCCTCTCAGCCTGTCTCGGTCTCCACACCACAGTGTTTCCTTCTGTCTCAGTGAATGACAGTACCGCCCACCCAGTCACTCAAGCCAAGAGCCACAGGGTCATTCCTGACCCCGTCCTCAAACCATCAGGAAATCACACTGCTCTACCGCCAGGCCCTTGCTCGAAGCCCAGCCCACCGCCCACCTGCACGGCTGCAACTCCCTCCCACCTGGCTTCCCTGCTTCCACCCTTGGCCCCTCAAGTCCATTCCACGCAAAAGCAGTGGAATGGACTTTAGATTTCTTTAAATGTAAACTAGGTCAAGTCATCCTGGTTCACAATCTTCCGATGGCTCCCATCACACTTAAATTAAAAGCAAAGTCTGACGTGGCAACCTCGCCAGACCTCGAGGTCTGGCAACCTCGCCTTTTAACACCTGCGCACTTGCTCACAGAGCCTCCAACAGCGTTCCTGTTGTTCCTTGAGCGTTCCCAACTCGAGGCCCTTTCACGTGCTGTCCCCACGCCTGGGATGCTTGACCCCGGACAAGCACGGTTCCGCACACTCTCCCGCCTTGCTCACCGCTCTCACAAGCCTTCTCCCCAGAGAGGTCTTCTCTATGACACTAGGAGCCTCAGGAAGGCAGGGGCCTGGTCTGGGTGATGCACAGACTCAGCCCCCAACACTCTGCACAGTGGCCGGCACACAAAAAGCACCCAATAACCATCTGATGGAAAAAATAACGTTACTTCATCATTAGTGGTCCCATTTCTTCAACAGTAAAATAGAGATAACAAAAGTGCCTGCCCTGTGGTGTTATGAGAATGACATTCAAGTTATTCTACAGGGTTTTAGTTAAGTAAATTCATGAAGAGTCTACTCCAAATCAAGAAACTCAGCTACTAAATGCTGAATTACATGGAAAGAAACAGGAAAAACAAAAAACAAAAAACCTCTTTGGCATCTACCAAGTTTGCATTGCCCTTGCTGGAAACTCACGCTTGAAATACCTACGAACTAAGGATCAAAGGTCACAAGCCACTAAGATCTCCAACTACCCTTTGATTCTGGACAAAGGAGTCAGACCCACCCGGACAGCCGTGCACCTACCTGCTTGATAATGTTCTGTCCTGTGACGTTCTGAATGACAGCAGCCGCGGGGGTGCTCGGAGCAGAGCCCCCAGGAGAACTGGTGGCCGGCTTGCTCGCAGGGTTGGCTGCGGCAGGGAGACTTGTCACCGTGAGCCCCGCTGGCCCCGGTCGCTGCACGGCGGCCGCCGCAGTCTGAGCTTTGACTGGAACGGTGGCCATTACTGTCTAGTTCAGGGCAGGAGGGCAGGAGCTTAATTAGACACTAAGCCGCAGACCAGCACGTGGAGTGGTCTCCACCTGTCACCACCCAGGAAGTGTTCCTGTAAGAGGGCTTCTAATCTAACAATGCCGAGGGCGCACTACCCTCTAAGATGAACAGTGCGGAGTTCTCACCCTTAGGTAGAACGTCTTAACTTTCAGGGATACTTTCTCATTTAACATCTCATTTCACCCCTACACACTGAGGGCAAACGTTATACCCCTTTTACAGCAGAGGGACCTGAGGCAGGAGACCCTTGTCTAAAGCACAGCAGTTAGTGGCCTGGCTAAGCCTAGAGGCACGAGGGAAGGAGCCTGAGACCTAGAGACACAGGCCTGGATTTACATCCCACCTCTATCTACCAGGGTCCTGATGTCACAATCCTGCGTAAATCACTACACTTCCCAAAGTTCTGATTCCCGACACGTATTTAATAAAACACAACTTATAACTTGCTTACCAGGTTTTGAACATTAACTGAGCTGTTGTGATTAACACCATCGTCAGCAGCAGTAACCTGGGTCCTGTGTCCTGACCCACACTGCCTGGCAGACTCATCACCCCGGGCCCTGGGCCCCGTCCCTCCTTACCTGGGGCCCACCTTTGGTCTGCACAGCCGTGGCCGGCACGCGAATCTGCGGTCCTGCTGTCATCTGTGGCAGCGTCGGTGCTGGCCCCGCTGACTGAGTCACAGCAGGAAGGCTGGGCTGGGCCACCACCCGCACTTGGGGGAGTCCAGCCGAGCCGGAGTGGCTCACGACACGGGCAGCAGCCTGAGAACTCGGTGGAGTCTGGCTGGACGCCGGGGAGAGCATGGTCCCCAGCTGCGGCATCGTTGGCGAAGACACAAGAAGAACACTGTAAAGAACACACAGGGAAACAACACAGAGAACTTAGGACACGGATTCAAAAGAACCCTGGAGGGAGAAAGCTGGAGAGGAAATGGAAGCGCTCACCCCGAAGTGGATTTCACCGGTTCCGAGACAGTCGCGGGGCCACTTTTGTTCACTGACGGCACAGGCGGGGGGGAGATGGGCGTGGCGGGCAGAGCAGGAGTGGTGGGGGTCACAGGCGTGACCGGGGTTGGGGGCATGCTGGAGTCGCTGAGGCTCAGCTGGCTCTGCTCGGAAGGGCCAGCGCTGAGGACCTTCACTGAACCCTCCTTGCTGCTGGACTTCTGCACAAGTACGGGGAGCGCACGGACGCGGGCATGAGCAAGGCCCATGGGGACACCACAGCCCCTCCGCCGCCATCCTGCAAGATCACTTACCACCTTGGATGGGGGCTTGGGTTTTTGCTGAAGGGCTTTCCTGGCTTTAGCTGCAGCTGCTTGGGCCTGGTGGATCCGCTCTGTGGACAAGAATGGGAAGCTTCAGCAACAGCTTAACCTCAGCACAGTATGGAGGGTGGTCTCACCAAGAGCCAGGGCGCTAACCCGCCTCTACAGCTCTGTCCTGCCCGCACGCCAATGAGAAGAAGAGTGGAGCTGGGGCAGGAGGGCAGAGGCAGCCCTCAGCTGGCTGGGCACACACACCGAACTCTTCCTCGCTCCGGTCCCGATGCAGGTAGATCCACAACTTCCGTCCGATGTCGTACTTCACACACGGGTCCTTCTCGTAATGCAGCCGATCCAGGGCACCACTCACCACTGTATTCACCTGAGACCCAGGACAAAGAGGAGGAAGGACCACGCAGGCTCAGACTCGGGGAAAATCCCTGGGTGAGAGGCACCACCAACACACAGATCCTACCTCCCAATGGCTAACCCCATCACTCGGCAAAACAAGAAACTACGAGTCCTGAGAGATGGAGGTGCTGTGCCCTTAAGATGGTGAGCTGAGAGGAGAGCCTCGCCGATGGCAAGGTCGAGGGGCAGCACTGCTCACCTTTCTCCAGACGGCCTCCTTTCCTCTCCATCAGTTTTTTTTTTTCTGGCTGCGCTGCACAGCTTGCAGGATCTCAGGTCCCTGATCAGGGACTGAACCTGGACCCTCAGCAGTGAAACCTGGACCCTCAGCTGGGTCCTAACCACTGGACCACCAGGGAATTCCCCATCAGTTTTTTTTTTCTATTTTACGTTTTTCTATCTTGTATCTCCTTGTAAGCTCCCTTAAATCCATCCTGGAACAAAACACGAGCAGCCCTTCCTCTCCTACCTGAGTGCTGGTGACGTCTGGAGCCAGGAACTGGGAGTCCTTGAGCAGCTCGCAGATCTCCGCCCGCGTGCCCTCCCCGTTGGGCAGCCGGGCCGCCGCGTCGCGAACTGACACCAGAAACAGCAAAGTCGGAGCGTCAGCGGGGCTCCCCAGGGGAGCTGTCCCCCAACTGCTGACCAGCAGCAGGTGGACATGGCCCTCTGCAGGCAGCTTCTTCCACACCCTTCACACTTTTAGCCAAGGCTGAAGACCCAGGACCCCTGAGAGTTCAGTGCGTCCAAGGAACTCAGGCAGAAAAAAGTTACAACTTTAACTGAAATTCAGCATTTCCTTCCATTGTGAACCAAGGTTGGCATAACCTTTGTTGGCATGTTGCCAACCATATGATGGCAGTGCCGGGATGCTGTAGTGGAAATCAGACATTTTCTTATCAGAGCACAGCTGCTGCAGACAACCCAAAATATCATTTCCACTCATCACTAGCTGGGAACTAGAGGAGTCAGAAGACCTGCCACTAGATCTTGTCATTTAATATCGTAATAAAAACATACATTTCTGCACCATAAATCTGTTTTAATATTCTGATAACAATTTCAATATAACTGGTTTCTTTTGTAACTCTGTGCATCTTATTTTAGGCATTTAAAAACTTAATTCTGAGAAGGGGTCCAGAGTTTACCAGACTGCCAGCCATCCGTGGCACAAAAAAGGTTAAAAACCTCACCTCTGAAGGAATCCTAGTCTGGAGGACGCAAATTCCGACACCTAAGCTAACCGTTCAGCAGCCAGTGAACAGTCCCTGAAGGAAGGTAAACATGAGCCCAGACCCCAGGGAGGAAACACGGATTCTGTGTAGACCTCTGGGCAGAATCCCTCCTTCCGCGTCCCAAACTGCAAAGCTTCCTAAAGCTACGCTGACCCTCCAGCCTTTGCAATGGGGGTGGGGGGGACAGCAGACGGAGGCACGCACCCAGGGACAGGATGGTGACGTAGGCGGGCCGGTCGGAGCGCAGCAGGGAGTGTTCCCGCGCCTTGTTGAGCGACGTCTCCTTGTCAAACACGCCCTTCACGGGCCCCACCACGGACTCGAAGCCATGCATGCGGAAGGTGAATGCCTTGTGGGGCTGGCTGTACCGATAACGCTCCTGCCAAGAGAAGGGACGAGGCTCCTGAGTCAGTCACGGGGGATCTCTCTAACCATCCCGTACAGGAAGGGGTCGGCCCGGAGAACTTAAAGTAAAAAGCAAACAGGCTATTCCACTAGGAACACTGAGCCGACCACAGTGGGAAAAGGATGGTCCCCAAAAGCCAGTCACTAGCAAACGGATCAAGAGGTAAATGTGTTGTTTTGTTATCTAGAAGAAAAACCATCAGACCTTTTCATTCCCTTCCTCACACCATCTCTGTCCCCCAAAAGCAATCCCAACCCATGGAATAGCAAGGTTAAGAGTGTGAGTTGCTTCCAAAAATTTGGACTCAAGGACAGTCAGGCTCAGAGCTTCTCACCTCATGGCCTCACAGATACAGAGATTTACACTGGGTTCCAGCTTTTGCTTACCTGCTCCTGAAAAACTCGCTTCTCCTCTCCCGTGCTGGGCCGCACCACATAGTCAGTTCTTCTGGAACACAAAGACCTTTGGGTCCATCACCCCTTCTCCAGCACCCCAAACCACTGGGTCCATCGCCCCCTCTCCAGCACCCAGAACCACATCCTTTGCAACACGAGTGCTCTATTTGTTCATTAGTGCTCTTATCTTGCAAAGGTCAGAAGTCCACCTTCCAGATCCTGCCAAGTAGCTCCTGTTGGTATTTGCAAAATTACTTGATTCTTAGAAATCCAGAAAGGTATTGGGTAGGTGGGAAAGAAACTGACATCGTGTTTTACCTGCTGTTTTCAGTACTCTTGCTAAGTAAGCCTAATATAAAGGCAACAAAGAATTCAGCTTTAGAGGAACAAAGGACTTCAAATTTGTATGATGACAAGGGTGGTTTTTCTGCTTCCTAGGCAAAAGTACCAAGTAAGTGAGATCAGGGAATTCCCTGGCGGTTCAGTGGTTAGGACTCCGCATTTTCAATGCTGGGGCCTGGGTTCGATCCCTGGTTGGGGAATTAAGTTCCCACAAGCCACGCAGTGCAGCCAAAAAAAAAAAAAGAAGAGAAAAAAAGAAATTGAGTTCTATTATGTAAGGCAATGGTTCTGCCACTTTCAGGTTGATCCTGAGTGCTGGTGTTCAGGAATCTAACTAAAGAGCTATACAACAGCATCAAAGCAATAAAACACTTAGAATACATTTAACCAAGGAGGTGGAAGACCTCTACACTGAAAACTATAAGACTTTGATTAAAGAAATTGAAGAAGACACAGTAAAAAGATACTCTATGTTCAAGGATTGGAAGAATACTGTTAAAATGCCCATATCACCCAAAGTTATCTATAGATTAATGAAATCCCTATGAAAATTCCAATGACATTTTTCACAGAAATAGAAGAAAACAATCCTAAAATGTGTATGGAACCACAGAAGACCCCGAACAGCCAAAGCAATCCCGAGAAAGAACAAAGCTGGAAACATCACACTTGCTGATTTCAAACTATGTTACAAAGTTACAGTAATCAAAATAGTACGGTAGTCTCATAAAAATAGACACATAAACCAGTGGGACAGAACTGAGAGCCAAGAAATAAACCACTGCATATATGGTCAACTAATACTTGGCAAATAGAGCCAAGAATACTCAATGAGGAAAGAACAGCCTCTTCAATAAACAATGCTGGGAAAACTGGACAACCACAAGCAAAAGAATGAAACTGGACCCCTACCTTAAACCATTCACAAAAATTAACTTGAAATGGATTACACTTCAACCTAACACCTGAAACTAAACCTCCTAAAAGAAAATATCGGGAAGAAGCTCCTGCACAATGATCTTGGCAATGATTTTTTGGAGATGACACCAAAAGCACAAGCAACAAAAGCACAAATAAACAAGTAGGACTACCTCAAAGAAAAGTTTCTGTACAGGGGCCTTCTCGGTGGCACACTGGTTAAGAATTCACCTGCCAATGCAGGGGACACATATTCAAGCCCTGGTCCAGGAAGATCCCACATGCCTTGGGGCAGCTAAGCCCGTGCGCCACAACTACTGAGCCTGCGCTCTAGAGCCCACAAGCCACAATACTGAGCCTGTGTGCCACAACTACTGAAGCCCGTGTGCCTAGAGCCCGTGCTCTGCAACAAGAGAAGCCACCGCAACGAGAAGCCTGTGCACCACAACAAAGAGTAGCCCCCGCTCGCCGCAACTGGAGAAAGCCCGTGCACAGCAATGAAGACCCAACACGGCCAAAAATAAAATAAATAAATTTATTTTCCAAAAAAAGCTTCTATGCAAAGAAAACCATCAACAAAATGAAAAGGCAACCTACAGAATGGCAGAAAATATTTGCAAATTATACATGTGTAAGAGGTTAATATCCAAAATATTTAAGGAACTCCTACAACTCAAAAGCAAAATACCCAAATAATCCAATTAAAAACCGGGCAAAGGACCTGAACAGACACTTTTCTAAAGATACACGAATGACCAACAGGTACACGAAAAGGTGCTCAACATCACTAATCATCAAGGAAATACAAATCAAAACCACAATGAAATATCACTTCACATCCATTAGAGTAACTATTACCAGAAAGACAAGAAATAACAAGTGCTGGTGAGGATGCAGAGAAAAGGAAACCCTTGTGCGCTATGGTGGGAATGCAAACTGGTGCAGCCGTTAGGGAAAGCAGTATGGACGTTCCTCAGAAAACTGAAAACAGAACTACCACATGATCCAGCAATCTTACCTCTGGGAACATTTCCGAAGGAAATGAAACCACTATTTCAAAGAGATATCTGTACCCCCATGTTCACTGCATTATTTACAATAGCCAAGACATGGAAACAAGTGTGATAGATAAGTGTCCACCAATGGATGAATGGATAAAGAAAATGTGTGTACACACACACACACACACACAGCGGAATGTTATTCAGTCATTAAAAAAGTAGGAATTTCTACCATTTGCAACAACAGGGATGGATCTAGAGGGTATTATGCTTAGTGAAATAAGTCAGTGAAAGACAAACACTGTATGATCTCACTTACATGTGGAACCTAAAAGAAGCGTAACTCACAGAAACAGAACCTAGAATGGTAGTTACCAGGGGATGGGGGAAATGGGGAGACACTGGTTAAAGTTATAGAAAGTTCTATGGATCTAACAAACAGCATGGTGACTACAGTCAACAATACTGCATCATATACTTGAATGTTGCTAAGAAAGATCTTAAATGTTCTCACTACAAAAAAGAACTGGTAATTATGTAAGGTGACGGATGGGCTAACTACCCTTACTGTGGTAATCACTTCACTATATATATATGTACATATACGTGTGTGTGTTTATATATATATATATAAATAAAATCAATACACCGTACACCTTAAACTTACACAATGCTTTGTCAATTATATCTCCACAAAGCTGGGGAGAAAGATAAGGGACCATGACAGATTGGAAACAGTCACATGACATGATACAAAGACTCAGGACAAGGTCGAGACCTAAATCCCAGCCTGGGTCCTGTCACTTACCCTCACACCTCCATTTCTTTGTAGGTAAAATGAGGAAGATGGGCTGGATAACCCATTCTCCAGCGGGCACTGAAGCGGGGACTGGGGAAAAGCATGCACCTACAGGTGGATCCCACCTCCTCAGAGACTCACGGGGAAAAGACTTCTACCGCTGGGAGCGTGGTGCCCCTTAGGGAGGCTGAGGCAGATAAGGACCAGTGGATCCCGGCATCTCAAGCCCACTCTGGCTCTAACATACAAGGATGTGTCAGCACAACCAGGGCAGCACTTAGATGAGCTTTCTTGGGGCACCATCCTCCATTAGGGTACTATACTCACACCCGAGGAACAGGCGTTGTGGCATCTGAGCTGTCTTCATTTTCTTGCTGGAGAAAAGGAAAGCAGTAACAGGTAAATGGACCGAAGGATTTTGGCTAACTCAGGGTTCTGGAAGCCCAACACGAGAGAGCTGATAGTTCTCAACAACCATACCTTACAGAAGGCCTGGTCTTTAGTTTCCAGCCACAGCTGGAAGAGTGCAGCTAATTCCTTTTCATTATCTTGGGACTGGCCTATTAGAACAAAAAGGCAAAAAATAATAATATGATATAAGGATATGACCTAAGGATGTCACTTCCTCCTTACTTGCTGTATCTACATCTGGACCTGTAGCCATGGTCCTGTACACAGAATACCCCTCTGCCTGGACATCCACAGGCAGAATGAAACTGGACCCCTGTCTGACACCACTCACAGAAATTAACTCAAAATTAACTGGAAGGGATTAAACACTCACCTTGCTGGATTAACTTGAAGGGTCCGGATGGACATCCGTACGGACGGTCCAGCCAGCACCCTAACTCCTCAGTCGCGTGACCTCAGGGGCCTCCTCCCCCTACTCCAGCCTCTCACTCCACTATCACAACTGGACCTTGTCATTCCCCAAAACGGGGCTCGTCAAAATGCCTAATCCAGTTTCTCAACCCTGGCTACGCCTAAGAATCACCTGGAAACTTTAAAAAATGCCAAGGCTCAGGCCCCACTCAACCAATCAATCAGAACCCCTGTGGGTGAGGCCCAGGCACCAGCATTTTTAAAAAGCTTCCCAACTGGCAGCAGCGCACAGCCAGGACTGGGAACCTTCAACTAACCCCTCATCCTGCTCTCTGGCCGCAGCAGCCTCCCCTCCCCTCCCGCTGTCTACCCTCGCCCACCAAAACATTACCCAGACTCCACCACACTGCTGGTCCAGACACCCCACTTTCCGGCCCCGTCAGCCCCTCCCTTCACACTCCCCCCACTCGGCTGAGGGCCCACGCCCGTCACTTCCAACGACACGCCGAGCAACACAGCAATACCTAACACCTCTCCCTTCCGTCTCTATATCACTTCCGTCGAGCAAAGCTCACGTCCTAAACCAGCCATACTCTCCACTCGGGCAGCTGCCGGAGACAAGGCCCAGAGACAGTCAGAGAACACCTCTATCAATGAGGTGTTGAGCCCCGCACTAGCCGGCCTCCCTGCCCGCTGGACAGCAACTGCCCTGCCCTTCTCCACCGCCCTTCCTGCGCACAGCAGGCCTCCCACCTCCCACTGGAAGGCCACAGACCCACCCCCTCAACTCCCCACGGCGCGACCCAGCAGCCACAGCTCCTCCTCCACCCGGACAGATGTGCTGCCTCCTGCCACCTGAGGCCGGCCCTGCCCCCAGGAATTCACCCTATGACAGGTGTCCCCTCCTCTCCTGTCCCTCTCCACCGACACTCAAGTCCTCTCCTGGCCACAAGCCGCGCTTCCTCTGCTCCCCTCCACCGCCGAACCTCTAGAAAGCCCTGTCCACACTGTCTCTTTAACCAGGGGGACTGGGAAACGTTCTCCCGCCTGCAGGAAAGGGGCCTGATCGGTAGCACAGCACGTGCAGACCTCTGCGGTGTACGTGAAGGTCAGCAAACTGCTTCTGGAAACAAAGCTCTGTGGCCATTTGTTTACACCCTGTCTCTGGCTGCTGTGCACAGGGCAGAGTTGAGGAGCCACAGCGGAAAGCATCTGGCCCACAGGCTTGAGACACTTATTACCTGGTCCTATTAGGGCAGCCTCCCCCGGGCGATCCTCCGCCACCAGCCGGCCAGGCGGGAAGAGCTGCAGCCAGCCTCACGAGCGGCCTCGGCTCACCTCTGCCCGGCATCACCCCACTAAGGAATCACTCCTCCAAGGGAGCCATCATTTCTTCCATGCCCACAAATCCAGTCTTGACCTTCCTGAACCTTAGGAGCAATGAAGGTTAATGACCACTCCCCACCTCCTGACTCTCGGACCTCACAGCTTCCGCCTGACTCTGCGGTCACTGCCTCTCCCGAGCCCCCACTCAGCCTCCACCACCTCGGAGCTTATCAAGGCTTAGTCCCAGGCCCTCTTTCCTCCTCATTCTCCCCATGCCTTTGACTTCACTTACTGCATATGTGCCCACAGCTGTCTACCCTGACTGTGGATCTGGACTCTAAACCCACTGCCTACTTAACGTGTCCACTTCAACACCCCGAAGGCAGCTCAAGGCAGCATGTGCACAACTACACTCACGCGCCTCACCCTCACCCAGGCCTGGACGTCCTCCCCAGCTGCCTACGTCGATGGCGGACCCCCACCCGCCAGGTACGAATCTAGCAGAAGTGACACCTGACTGCCCTCTTCCTTCACTCGCCACACCCAAGCCACAACCACATCCTCCGGCTTTTACCACCTAAAGCTCCAAATTCACGCATCCTCTCTACCCAGGTGCAACATCCTCTCTGCGCAGGCCTGTGTGATCTCCGCGGGAACCACCCCTGAGTCACTGACCCACATGGCTCCCCCCGTGGGGAGCCGCCTCCCCTCCGCCTGCCTGGCTCATCCCTAGTCGTTAAGACCGCTGCTCAAACGACCTTCCCCAGGAAGGCCCTCCCGGACTCCACACACGTGCCACACCAATGCCTCCTTACAAACGCCCAGCCCTACCGGCACTTTTCCCTTACAGAATGGCTAAGTTTGTCATTTCATTCGAATGAGTATTTGTTCCCCAAACTCCACGAGGGGAGCACGCTGTCTACCTCACGAACCATTACACCCCTGGCACTTAACAGTGCCTGACACCTAGAAGGTTAATCCATGTCGTAAGCAATGAACGTATCCACTACTTCCACAACTTTCTCTCCATGTTTCTCTTCACAGACCACCGGACAGAGTGGAGAAAGGTTTGTCCATTTCCACAGGAAATCAACACTGAATCTTCCTCTCATCACCAAGTTATTTCAGGTACATGTTACTACAACTTACACAGTAAGTCGGACTTCACAAGCTCTTAAGAAACAGACCCTGTTCTTTAGAAGTAGCTTACTGAGGGCTGCCCAACACATTATCCTCAATAGAAAAACCCATTTTAGGAAAGAAAAACAATTACATTACTACAAATTAACCTAAAACCACAGATATGGTTGACACATGTAGGTGCTATTGTAAAATACCCCACAGATTTCAATTCAGCCAGCCCCAGAGTGCAGCGGAACTGAAGGGCAATGCTACCTCAGCCAACTCCAACGGGGGTGAACTCAGACCCTGAGAATTTCTTGAAGGACTCTTTTACTGAGCAAAATAAGGTTTAATATTGCCCTTTTCAACATTCTCCTGGCACACAGTGACTGGAAGGCACAAGAAGCTCGGGGAGAAAACGAGAGAAAGAGAACCTACCATGACAGGTAGGTGACGTGCATGACTCACCAAGCAACTTCCACTGCTGGGTTTTCTCTTTGAAGCCAACAAACGGAGAGAAGCTGGAAGGTACAGCTGCAAGAAATGGATCCCATGAACAAGCCACACAGGTCAGAGGGATCGCTCAACTCAAAGCAACGGACACCCCTAAGCTCCGAGAGAACTTCTGTATGTCAATGGTGTATCGGGACAGCAGAGACCTCCAAGGCACGGCATCGCATCATGCAAAGCCACAACAGGTGCAACCAGTAAAGCTGCAGTCTACTATGAGAATTAGACAGAGCGGGGTAAATACTGGGCCCTACAGAACAAAGTACCTTACCACGGCTTTCTCCAGCAAGATACTGCAGGGCTGGTAACACCAACTCTGCCCAGTTGGGAGCCGCAGAGAACCAGCTATTGAGGGAGCTGGCTGGAGACGACTGCCAGTCCAAAACTCGCTCCTCTAGCTGAGGGAAAGTAAAGGCAGAACCCGGTTAGATTTCTATTCCACGCCAGCGATTCCAAGGCTGTGCCAGAACGAACTGGCTATGCCTGTCCAGTCTGCTCAAGTCACAAAGCAAGTCAGCTGTGGAGCTTTGCAGGGAACCCAGAGCTGAAGATTTCTACAATCTGAAACTGCTACACAGTTGGCTTTTCCAAAATTCTTACCATAGGAAGGCTAGCCTGCCCCTCCAGCAACAAGATCTCCAAGAGAAGAGAGAAGAAGCTGGAAGATATTTCATTGATTCCAAGGCAAGGCTTGAGGTCTTCGAGAGGCCTAATGAGGGAAGAAAAATATAAGAACCACCAAAATGGGCTTCCCGCAGTGGTTAAGAATCCTCCTGCCAGTGCAGGGGACACGAGTTCAAGCCCTGGTCCCGGAAGATCCCACATGCCACGGAGCAACTAAGCCCGTGCGCCACAGCTACTGAGGCTGCGCTCTAGAGCCTGCGAGCCACAACTACTGAGCCCGTGCGCCACAACTACTGAAGCCTGCGCACCTAGAGCCCGTGCTGCGCAACAAGAGAAGCCACTGCAATGAGAAGCCCGCACACTGCAATGAAGAGTAGCCCCCGCTCACCGCAACTGGAGAAAGCCCACGCACAGCAACGAAGACCCAACGCAGCCAAAAATAAATAAATTTAAAAAAAAAAAGCACCACCAAAAAGACCAAGAACACATGTCTAGGTTGCTTTAGGTCCTCCAAGCCCCCTAGCCGTCATAAAAAAGCTCAGTGAAAGCCCACACCATACACGTTCCCCAGCAGGACCCCTGGGACCCAGGGCTCTCAAGAAGCACCAGCTCTGGGGACAGCCCTGAGCCACGACCCCCGCTGCTCACTTACTCCTCCTTGATAGTGGGTATGGCCAGTGGAGACGGTGCCTGTGAGAGGGGTGGGAGCCCTTCAGTACCGCTTAGGGGTTCCGCCAGATCCTCTGCCTCTGATTTGATCATTTTTATTTTCTTCTTCTTCCTTTCCTCTTTTTCCTTAACCTTTTTTTTAAGGACAGCCAAGTCATATAGTGCTGGGGAAAAAAAGCAACTCAAGTCATAGAACTGCATTTTCTACATCAGGAAATGAGGAGTCTTATCTGTATATTATTTTCCCAAGGCCCACCAGCAAAAGAAAGAAAAGTCTCAGTAATAAGACATATAGTTTCGTTTTGATTTTTTTTAAACCAAACTCAATGAGTGCTTTAAAAAGTCAATGATCCGTTTATATTCACTCTCCACCTACAAATCCATAAAAGGCAATAACGATATAAAGACGATCAGCAAGAAGGATGCTGTGGTTTCCTCTCCTTTTGCAATACGTAGAGAGGCCTGTGTAATCTAACAACACAGTTGATGGCCACCTACAGAGGACGTCACTTACCTGCTAGAGAGCCCTTCCTGCCGGCATTTACTCGAGTCATGATGTCATTGAGAGTCAGGTCCCCTGTCAAGAGGTCTGGGTGATCCTAGACGTGATATTCAGAGATTTGTTATGGAGGTCCAAAAGAGGAGCTAAAACTGTTGATTTTTCCCAATTTACAGATAAAACTAGATGTTACATGTACTTGAGGAAATTGTGTTGAATTTAAAATGTACAGAGATAAAAACTATTGCTCTTCATAATGGGGCAGGGGAGAACCGAGTTCCAATCCTTCTTGTGTGGCATTTAGTTTATAAAGCTCTTTTGCGTTCCTTATCTTATATGTTCTTCAAACAGTCTTGCTAAGTGGTATTTTACAAAGACTGAAAACGGATTCAGAGAAGTTAAGGGATTTGCCCGACATCATAGTAAGTGGAAAAGACAGAGACAGAACTCAGTTCTAACCCCAACATGAGACTCTTCCCATCGCACCACTCTGCCTTGATGAACTGCCTTTCCTTCCTCCGCCATCTCTGGCTCAGCGTTACCTCGATTTGGTGGAGCAAAGGAACAGAAACGTAAAACGTGGGAAAAGCACAGGCTCTGACGCTTGGCTCTGCCACTTACTGGCCGTCGGGCGTCAGACAAGCTCCCTGGCCTCTCCAAGCCCTGCTAAACGGACAAAAGGATTCACACAGCAGTGTCATCCTAAAGACTGGATCAGACACGGCGGTAAGCGTGCCTTATAAAGTCAAAGCATCTGTCTTCTCCACACATCTTTAGTGTTACTGGGCCTCCCGTGCTGCTCCTGTCCCCTAACAAGGATAAGGAAAGGGGACTGATAATGTAGTGACTCCCTGCATCATCCCAGGATAGCTGATCCGGGGAATTAGACTGAAAACCTACTGACCACCCCCTCCAATCTTACCGGTTGGTGTTTCCGCTTCTCATGGTGTTTCTTTAGCATTATCTTCAGGTCACTGTCCCCCAGTTCTATTTTATCTGAGAGAAAAGGAACCAAACCACACGGACGGTCATTCACTTCCACAATGCTCAAATTCACATCTTTCTGGTCACTTGTAATGTTCGAAAGTAAGATATCTTCTGAGTTTCCCTTCTGACCTGTGTACTACAAGTACCAACAATCTTGAAACAGTCACAGGCTCAACTCTGCAGCTTTTCTGTACACTCGTCAATAACAACGACCTCGGTACTCAGTGGCTCCTAAAACACCTAGAAGTTTCTTAACATTCTTCTTTGACTCCTATCCCCACTAAAAATAGTCTCTAATTTCACAGACATGCCAAGAAATTGCTGTGCCTCTGGTTACCCCTTTTGTTCTATTACTGAATTATCCCTTAGTATTATTTTGGGGGTTTTTTTTGGTTGTTGTTTTTGTTTGTTTTTGGGCTGCGCCGGGCAGCATGTGGGATCTTAGTTCCCCAACCAGGGACCGAACCTGAGCCCCCTGCAGTGGAAGTGTGAAGTCTTTATCACTGGACTGCCAGGGAAGTCCCAATATTGTTATTTTAAGATTCTGCTTTCTTGAGACCAAAATGCCAGCTGATCAGCTCCTAAGAGAAATTTTCAAAACAAAGGACAGAAGGCCAGCTGGCCTACCTACCTACAGAGAAGCGGAGCTACACGAAAGCTTCCCCAGGTCTCCTCATTCTAAGGAACACCGCTCTGCTTTCCTGGCAGGCAGAACCCAGTCTCCCACCCCGAGGCAGTCCTCAGATCCACGCCGAGCGCCACTCACCTGCAGTCTTCATGTCCGTGGTGGAAAGTGTGGGCACCACCCTGAGGGGCACCGCAGGGCTAGGAGAGCGTGCTGGAGAGCTCGGGAGCCACGAGCTGAGATCTGCAAAAGAAAACTTTTCTTGTAAATCCAACCTGCCTGTGGACTCCAGCAGGGGAAGACTGGGTAAGTGGCTCTTTGGGCTCAAGAAGGCTAAGCCAACAAGAGGGAGTTCAGGCTCCACCACTGCTTCCTGACCCTTCCCCAGACGGACTGCAGCACTTAAGTCAGTGCAACGGCTCTTCCGGGAGGAGAGACTTCAACAGTGGCGGGTCACACTGCAGAGGTCACAGTCACTATTACTCTCCTGCGGGGAGAGTGGTTCTCTCGAGCAGCCGACTAGACCAGAGCGCCTGCTGGGAGGGCCCTGCGTGTGCCTGAGTGCCACCCAACGGCTCTGAGCCCAGCGCCAAGGGCGGCGAGGTGTGCAGCCACAGCCACCCAACGGCTCTGAGCGTCACCACGCACCCAGACAAACCACAGGGATGGCTTCCTTGCGGGGAAATGGCTACCACGGCCTCCAACCAGACAAGCAGCTGCAGGTGCGGACCGATGAGATACAGATGGTGCGGGGCACGGAGGACACATACCCTCCTCGTCCGATGACAGGGCCGAGTCCCCACACTCCTCCTTCACTTCCCGCAGGACCTTCAAGTAGCGCTGCTGGGTGCGCCACTCCCGCTCCTCGGGGGTGCGGGACGGTGAGGGGCGCTTCTGCCGGGAGGGGAGGGCGGGACCGCTCCGCCGGGCCATCTCCAGGAGGTCCTGGGAGAGATCAGATGGGATGCCTCAGCCACAGCTTGTCCTGACACACTCCCCGAGTCTACACTTTCTTCTCTTGTTAGCAAGCTCAGTTCCCTCCTTCCAAATAAAAGGGGCCTGTGCTGATTATGATGGAAAATCCCCAATCTGAGCGCTGCACTGCTCCATCGGGAATGAATACTTATACCAGACACCGAAGTATCTCCATACCGAAGCTTAAAGAACCACTAAGAGCCAGAACTACTCTGCCCCAAGGCATCCCAAGGCTGGTCCAGACCCAGAGCCGCTGAGCCTGGCACCCATTAGGCATCCAAACATGAACTTGAGGGCAAGCTGGTTCTCCTGCACGACCCACCATGGATCTGAAAGCTACCTCTTGTTCTGGGTAAATACAGAAGCTACAATATTTCATCAATTTTAAGATGTATCCTTCTTTTGTTCCTGTTCTAATGTATCTGAAATCAGGATACATCTTAAAACGTATCATAAGAAGGAAGGATGCACTTGGTCGTGTCAGTGCTTCATGGGCAGCTTCCTTCCTCAGTGGTATCTTTTGTTCTTGCCCCTGATCCACCCCTTTGGGTCACCAGGTGTGAGTCCCACGCAGCTCCCAGGGGCACTTACGCTCCGCGAGGCCAGGATCTGCTTCAGCAGCCGGTGGAAGTACTGCTGCTGGGAGCTGAGGTAGCGTTTGTACTGCGACCGGAAGCACAGCTGCCTGTACTTGACCACCTCGGGGTTGAAGTGTCCGTCTGCAAAGAACAGGCACGGCCATGCATATCTGTCAGCCACCCATCAGCGAGGGCTGGAGAGGCGGCCAGCTCTGCACTGATGGGAGGACAGTGCGGGGAAAGGGGAGCCTGTCCTCCATGGGGAGAGACAGAAAGCACGTAAGCCAGTACTCGACTCTCTGACGTGCTGCCAGGAAACCAACCTAAAACCACCGGAGAGAGCGAGAAGAGTGACATCATCAGGAAAGGAGGCCCTAAGGAAGGCGACATAAAACGAGGCCGGATCAAAGCACCTGTGGGAAGACGTTAACAACTGATACACATAGGTAAGTTTTACGGATGTGCATCATACGTATTGGTTTTCAACTTTTCTATATGTTTAAAAAATTTATTGGGAGACAAAAAGTAAGTAGGAATTTTTAAAAAGTAAATACTTAAAAAGTAAGTAGGAATTTTAAAAATAAAAATAGGGAAAAGGCAGAAGGAACAGCACGTGCTAAGGCAGGCCCTGAAGCAAGGAAGAATGTGCCCACTCCAACCCCTGAAGAAATGCTGGTGTGAGGAAAGCAGAAGGGCTTAGCTGAGGAGGGGCCGAGATGACCTGTGAAACTGGGCAGACGTCACACCACACAGAAACCACAGCACAGCCTGGACTTTATCCTGAGTGGAGTGGAAATCAGCTGAAGGGTTTAAAGCAGAAGAATAACACGGCCGAGACAAAAGAGAAAGAAAACCACTGCAGTGATCTAGGAGAGGGACGACAGTGGCCTGGTCGGACCTCTCCCCACATATCCAGGGTAGAGCCAAGGCGCCAGGAGGCCTGCAGGGCCCTTCCCTGTGGGTCCCATGTATCTCGGCCTCATCCTCCACCAGCCTCCCTTTTGCTCACTCCGCCGCAGCCCAAGCTGTTTCCTGAAATACCGTACTTTTCGCAAAGGCTTTGTCCTTAAAGTCCCCTCTGCCTGCAAGGCTTCCTACTAACACCCAGTACTTCACAGCTTGCTCGTCACACCCTTATTGAGTCTCTGTCCAAACACACCTCCAGAGAGAAGCCCTGCCCAGCCACCACCTCTGAACCAGATCATTCCCATCACTTCCAGTCCCATTACCCTTCCTCAGTCTTTATAGTGCCTGATACCAACAAACACTTGCTTGTCTATTACCTTGTTTTCCCCTATTAGAATGTAAGGTCATGACTGTATCTCCAGAACCTTGAAGAATGGCTGGCACATATTAGCTGATCAGTGAGCAGTGGTTATGTGAATGGCAGTAGAGAGACTTCAGATATATTTCGAGGGAGAAAGATTAGACCTGCTGTTAGTTTGGATGCTGGGGCAGGAAGGCGGGCATGGTACCTAGATCACTGGACACGAGCAACTCGTACCACTGCGGGAGCCGCGATGACAGAGGTCCGTTTTGGAATATTAGATTTGAGCAGGTTGCTACGAAGTGAACTAAGGGGAAAGATGGAGAAGCTAACCTCAGAAGGCTAAAATGAGGCACTGAAGCACACACTGTTTCCTTCTTTTTTTTTTTTTTTAATTCCAACCACTTTAATGATATTCCGAGGTAACGAATAACAGCAAACACTTAGAACAGGACCTGACACGGAACTGTCACCATATAAGGAGGGCCTTGCATATATTAACTCACTTCATCTTCACAACCACCCCACAAAGAAGGTACTTCTGCATCCTCATTTTACTGAAGAGCCTGAAGCATGGAGAAATTAAATACCTTGCTCAAGGTTACACAGCTAATAAAAGGGGAAATCAGGTCTGAACCCGGGCAGTCCAGCTCCAGAGCCGCTCCTAGCCACCGCATTACGCTGCCTGTTGCAGGGAAATAAGGAATTTGACCTTCAAGAAAAGAGACAAGAGTTCAATGCTACTGATGCTGATATATAGAAACTGGATGAAAATTCTACTTCTTTGCCTCTGTACTCCTCCAAAGTTACCTTCCTTCAGTCTTTAGTTTCTCCCACCAAGATAGCCAAATGCTCTATTAAAATAACATTTCGAGGGACTTCCTGGTGGCGCAGTGGTTAAGAATCCGCCTGCCAGAGCAGGGGACATGGGTTCAAGCCCTGGTCCGGGAAGATCCCACATGCCACGGAGCAGCTAAGCCCGTGCACCACAACTACTGAGCCTGCACACTAGAACCCGTAAGCCACAACTACAGAGCCTGCGTGCCACAACTACTGAAGCCCACGTGCCTAGAGCCCATGCTCTGCAACGAGAAGCCACCACAATGAGAAGCCCACGCACCGCAACAAAGAGTAGCCCCCGCTCGCTGCAACTAGAGAAAGCCCGTGTGCAGCAATGAAGACCCAATGCAGCCAAAAATAAATAAATTAAACAAATTTATTTTAAAAAATAAATAACATTTCGAGTACATCAACTTAAAGAAAATATATTATTAAAATTAAACTGCTTTTACTATTCTTAATGTGGGTACTGGAAATTTTTTAATTGAACGTGTGGCTCACGTAACATTTCTATTGGCGGCGCTGGGCCAGAGAGGAGCGGCACAAGAGACTGCAGCACCAGGGGAAGTTGGTAAACTGGGGACAACAGAGCCTGGTAGGCTGTGAAATTTATTCCAAGTGAAGGCAATTGGTAAACACTCTGAAAGCAAAGTTTTGAGATGCTCACGCTGGTGGCTGTGTGGAGATGGTGGCTAGAGCAGCCCCTGCGAGAGCCCCCAGAGAAGAGCTGCTGGGTGAGATCTGGCAGGCGGGGAGGGAGAGGGGTCCTAATGGCAGGAGCAGAGGCAGGAATAGTGAACGGATGAGGGCTCAGCAGAGAGAGGGGTGCGGGGAGGGCGTCTGAGGCACAGGAGGAAGCCAGGACGGGGAGGGCCACAGCTGCAAAGGGGGGGAGTCTCACGATGGAGGTCAAGGCATCAAATGCTACAGACGGGTTAAGGAGAGAACAGAAAAGCCATATGCTGGTTTGCAAATTACACATTCACTGAAAAGACATGGAGCAGAGGAAAAAGCAAGCACTGAAACAACCAGCAAAATAGGAATACGGACCACACGTTAGATAACACTGTGTCAGCGTTAAGTTTTATACTGAAATACAGAATTTGAGTACAGAATTTAAATTAAATACAGTATTTTCTATATTTCTGAATTTGATCATTTCTGGTTACCTAAGAGAATGTTCTTGCTCTTCAAAGATGAATGCTGAAAAATTAGGAGTCTTAGGTCTGCAATACTCTCAAGGGGTTCAGCAAAAATAAAAACAGTGGTAAAAAGTACAATAATGACAAGAAAAAAAATGTGGCAAAATATTCCTAGTTGGTGAACCTGGTAAGGAGTATGCGGGTGTCGATTATAAATTCTTGTAACTTTTCTGTAGGCTTGAAATTTAAAATTTAGAAAGTCGAAGGTGTTGGCAGGCAGAGGGAACAGCCACCAGGGGACGGCGGCTATGGATGCCTTTCAAGAAGTTCAGAGAAAAGGGAAAATGACAGAGGACAACGAAGGGGACAGGTGGTTAAGGACTTTTTTAGTGTGAGACCCTTGACCACATCTACAGGCTGAAAAAGGAGTGGAGTAGGTACACATGGTAGAACGGTTCACTGAGAAACGAGGTCCCGGAGGACGTAAAACATGAGAGGATCAAGAGCAGAGGTGAACCTTAAACAGATGAAAAATATCCTTCCTCCGAGACAAGTAAAAGTAGGTCAGGAGGGAAACGACTACAGTGTGCTGGGGGGAGGCTGGAAGCGGGAAGCTGGAGCTCATGACGATGACCCTTTCCTGTAGGAAACAGAAGTCAAGGGAGCTCGACAAGCACTTGGAACTTATGGAAAAGGTGAGTTTTTAAAACAGAACCAGAAAAGATAAGCAAAAATAAAAGCACACCGAAAGCAATGCCAGCTCAGTCAAGACGCATAACCGCGATAACCATGGTAACGCAACTGTCCTCATCACCGCGGGACCTGAAACATGACATCGGACATCGCAGAACTCCTGCCTTGCATTCCTTGTTTGCATCCTTACCTGACCATCACATTATTTTGGAAGGAAACGTGCCAGCGTTACAGACAGTCCCTGATATGGCCTCTGCTACCAACCAGGCCTACCAGCTTATCCCACTTGAGACCCTGGCTTCAGCGACTGGCCAACACTGGCCAACCAGAAGGGAAATCCTCCTTAATGATCCACCAAAGGAGAGAATGCTCATTTTAAATCTTAAGATAAAGCGGTTTGAAATGATAAGCTTATTCTCTCCAGTCTTTTTGCAGCTGTCAAGCTGTCCAGTTTCACAAACTCAAGATGTGCTGTCCTTCAGGGCCTCCAGCCAAAGCAAAGTGACCCCAGAAAGCGGGAAGGGAGGAAGCATCCTCTGCTCCTCTCCACTGGACAGAGAGCAAACTGTGACCGAAGAGTGGCCCCAAACCATCCTGGAATCCCCAATGTAATGACCGGTTCAGGCGAGGGTCAGTGAATGCTAAAACCGCCGGGTAAAACAAACGCTTTTGGAAAATAAGATTATCACATGGTCCCTAAATATCACCCTACAGATTGCTTCTTAATTATAGGGGGGAAAAGGTGCCCTTACAGTCAGCAGCTCTGGCAGATACCACAGAGCCAAGTGATCAAAAGCCTCCCGCCTCCCTACCAACAATGCAAGACTGACATCACGTATCCCCTGAGTGGAGGGATGAGAAAGAAATGACATTTCCCATCTCCTTTCTTGGCAAAATGTTTAACCCAAAACTAATTATGAGGAAGCAAGACGACAACTCCCCAGAAAGCAAGACATTTTACAATTCAAGTGTTCTGGGCTTTTCACAAGTGTATTTTGAAAGACAAGGAAAAAAGGGCAGAGGGCCCTAGATTCAGGGAGCTGAGAGACAGAAGATCCAAACCCAACACATGAATCTTGAGGGGATCCTGGATTTAAAAGCCAACTGAGTGGTGCTGGGAAAACTGGACAGCTACAAGTAAAAGTATGAAATTAGAACACTCCCTAACGGTGCTTTGTGACCGCCTGGAGGGGTGGGATGGGGAGGGTGGGAGGGAGGGAGATGCATGAGGGAGGGGATGTGGGAACAGATGTATATGTATGACTGATTCACTTTGTTATAAAGCAGAAACTAATAAAAATAAATAAATAAATAAATAAATAAATAAATAAATAAATAAATAAAAAAAAAAAAAAAAAAAAGAACACTCCCTAACACCATACACAAAAATAAACTCAAAATGGATTCGAAACCTAAATGTAAGGCCAGACACTATCAAACTCTTAGAGGAAAACATAGGCAGAACACTCTATGACATAAATCACAGCAAGATCCTTTTGGACCCACCTCCTAGAGAAATGGAAATAAAAACAAAAATAAGCAAATGGGACCTAATGAAACTTCAAACCTTTTGCACAACAAAGGAAACCATAAATAAGACAAAAAGACAACCCTCAGAATGGGAGAAAATATTTACAAATGAAACAACTGACAAAGGATTAATCTCCAAAATACACAAGCAGCTCATGCAGGTCAATATCGAAAAAACAAAGAACCCAATCCCAAAATGGGCAGAAGACCTAAACAGACATTTGTACAAAAAACATGTACAGATTGCCAACAAACACATGAAAGAATGCTCAACATCATTAATCATTAGAGAAATGCAAATCAAAACTACAATGAGATGTCATCTCACACTGGTCAGAATGGCCATCATCAAAAAATCTAGAAACAATAAATGATGGAGAGGGTGCGGAGAAAAGGGAACACTCTTGCACTGTTGGTGGGAATGTAAATTGATACAGCCACTATGGAGAACAGTATGGAGGTTCCTTAAAAAACAACAAATAGAACTACCATACAACCCAGTAATCCCACTACTGGGCATATACCCTGAGAAAACCATAATTCAAAGAGTCATGCACCAAAATGTTCATTGCAGCTCTATTTACAATAGCCAGGACATGGAAGCAACCTAAGTGTCCATCATCGGATGAATGGATAAAGAAGATGTGGCACATATATACAATGGGATATTACTCAGCCATAAAAAGAAAGGAAATTGAGTTATTCGGAGTGAGGTGGATGGACCTAGAGTCTGTCATACAGAGTGAAGTAAGTCAGAAAGAGAAAAACAAATACCATACACTAACACATATATATGGAATCTAAGGAAAAAAGAAAAAAGGTCATGAAGAACCTAGGGGCAAGGCGGGAATAAAGACACAGGCTTACTAGAGAATGGACTTGAGGATATGGGGAGGCGGAAGGGTAAGCTGTGGCAAAGTGAGAGAGTGGCATGGACATATATACACTACCAAACATAAGGTAGATAGCTAGTGGGAAGCAGCCGCATAGCACAGGGAGATCAGCTCGGTGCTTTGTGACCACCTCGAGGGGTGGGATAGGGAGGGTGGGAGGGAGGGAGACGCAAGAGGGAAGAGATATGAGAACATATGTATATGCATAACCTATTCACTTTGTTATAAAGCAGAAACTAACATACCATTGTGAAGCAATTATACTCCAATAAAGATGTTAAAAATAAATAAATAAATAAATAAAAGCCAACTGACATTGGGAACAACTGAGAAAATCTGAATATGGGATATTCTAGGCTATTACTTGTTCAATGTAAAGTTCCTTGGGTGTGAATTTAAGACTGTGATTATGTGGAAGGATGTCTTTGCTAAGAGATACATACACGCTGAGGTGCTTGGTGGTAAAGTGTCAGGTTTTCTGCAGGAAAAAAAAATGTGTATGTGCATCACACACACATACATCCATGTGATAAACCAAATGGTAAACTGTTTTTAATAATTTTTGAAGACTAGTCATAAAGGGTGCCTCTAAGATGCTAATAATGTTTTACTTCTTGATCTGGGTGGTGGTTACACAGCTGAGTTCATATGACACATCAATGAGCAATACAATTATGATTTATATGTTTCCTATGTAAGTTAAAAATTTTTATTAAAAAAAAAAAAAAAAAAGAACGGCCTAGGCAGCGAAGTGTTGCATGAAAGCACTTGGAGTCAGTGTCTATACATAAAAATAGAATAAAACGAAGAAAGGAGTACGCACAGAAGTGGGTGTGTTCCCACCCTCCAGTCCTCTCAAAACAAGAATTCTGAGCTACATACCTCGGAAAAGCTTCTGGGCGATGTGCAGAGGGTTTCCAAAGCGGAAGTTCTCCCCGCTGAACAGGGCGAGGATGAGCTGATCCTGCTGCTCAGTACTGTCTTCAGGAAAGTGGGGCAGAAACTGCTGGAGGTGCTCGCGCTGCGAGGCGCTCAGTACTTCCTGCCACGTTGAGAAGCTGACTACGTCAAAGAAGATCTCGGGCTGGGAGAATCAGGAAAAGCAGGAGGAAAGTGAGCAAGAAAAAAAATGAGGTTTTTAAGTTTTTTGTGCATAAGTGGGTAACATATGCATGACATAAAATCTACCATTTTGTCCATTTTTGAGTGTATGGTTCAGTGGCATTAAGTACAATCACAAAGTTGTGCAAAAATCACCGTCATCCAAGTTTCTACGTTTTTTAAACAAACTAAAATTCCACTGATCTTTACTCAATTCTCAAAACTTGAGAGATCAGGGCTTCCCTGGTGGCGCAGTGCTTATGAATCTGCCTGCCAATGCAGGGGACACGGGTTCGAGCCCTGGCCCGGGAAGATCCCACATGCTGCGGAGCAACTAAGCCCGCGCGCCACAACTACTGAGCCTGCGTGCCTAGTGCCTAGAGTCCATGCTCCGCAACAAGAGAAGCCACCGCAATGAGAAGCCCTCACACCACAAGGAATAGCAGCCCCCGCTTGCCACAGCTAGAGAAAGCCCACGCACAGCAACAAACACCCAATGCAGCCAAAAATAAAATAAACAAATAAATAAACTTTAAAAAAAAAAAAAAAACTTGAGAGATCTGTTGGGAATTCCCTGATGGTCCAGTGGTTAGGACTTCACTGCCGGGGCTCAAGTTCAATCCCTGGTCGGGGAACTAAGACCCCACGTGCTACAAGACAACTAAGCCCACATGCTGCAACTACTGAGTCTGCCCGTTCTAGAGCCCGTGTGCCACAACAGAAGAGCCTGCATGCTGAAACGAAGGTCCTGCATGCCACCACTAAGACCCGATGCAGCCAAATAAATAAATAAATAAATATTTTAAAAAATAAATAAATGAAATAAAAAATAAAAAAAGAGTTCAGGCAACATCTGGTTAGCTCAACAACAGGGAGGGAAAGGGAAGCAGCAGACAGCAGAGAGAGGAGCAAGGGACCTATAAGCATGTCAAGTACTTGTGACCTTATCCTAAGGACAATGGGGAGCCACCGAAGGGTTTAAGCAGGAGAGAACCCAGAAACCAGCCACCTGCCAGGCGTCTCAGCAAGCAGGCACCAAAGCTCCTCTGGCTCCCTGTCCAAGATCTCCCCCTGCAAACCTGTTTCTGCATACCACTTGATTCCTGGCATCTCAGTGTCTGGCATAAAGTAGGTACTTCAATAAAACAAGTGTTTGCTGACTGAATGAATGACATGAAGAGGTTTACTTGAAAGAGCGTGCAAAGAAAACATGAATGGGAAAGATATACACCAAGTTCAGTACCTGTTACTTCGGGTAGGAGAGGGAATAAGGGCAAAACAGTGGCTTTAATTTTATCTACAATTTTTGACACATTATGAAAGAAAAATCTGAACCAAATATAACTAAATGAAATTATCTCCCCAAACTGAATGATGCACAGATGTTCGCCATATGATACTCTACGCCTGTCCATATGTTTGAACTATGGCAAAATAAACAAGATGATAAACACGTTTCAGCATACTTAGTGCCTTGCACATAATAAGCACTAAATAAATGCCACCATAATCATCATGATGACTGCCTGTGAAAAGTGGTCAAAAGCACACTATTAATGCTATCCCAGGGAAGGTACTATTAACTGACTAGCAATTTGGTTACCTTATGAACAGAGATAATATGTTTGTGTTTTGTTTCATGATTCACAACATAGTTAAACATTCTAATGTAAAGATATACACAATTCTGCCCTTAAATATAAAACTTTTGCTAACTGCTGAAAATTATCTTGTCAAAATATGGCATATGTCATTATCGAGTTACATATTATTAAACATGCAGAATGTAGCTTATACTTTCTTCCTTAATGAGGAAAATCAGGAAAAACAGGAGGAAAGTGAGCAAGAAAAAAAATGAAGTTTTTAAGTTTTCTGTGCATAAGTGGGTAACATACGCATAACATAAAATCTACCATTTTGTCCATTTTTGAGTGTATGGTTCAGTGGCATTAAGTACAATCACAAAGTTGTGCAAAAATCACCGTCATCCAAGTTTCTACGTTTTTTAAACAAACTAAAATTAAACAGACTTAAACTTAAAAAAAAAAAGATCACTCTGGTTGCAATGTAGAAAATCAGAAAGAAGGGAGCACAAAAGACTGAAAACTTGCAGAGTGTGGAAAAGGCTGAGAGGAACTGCTAGAAAGAAAAAGATGGTGCTGCTGTCACTACTCACATCCTCCAGAAGGTCCTCGGGCAGACTAACCCTAGTGCCCCCCAGGAGGCAGTCCTCCATGATCCGCGTGCCGTGGCCATCTCCACACGGGCCCAGCTCCAAGGGATCCGTCAGCATATGGTCCAAGGAATCCATTGCTTACGTTCCACGGGTAGCCTAGACAAATAAATGCAGTCAGACCTCGAGACAGAAAGGCAGAATTCCCAGGGATCTGTTGATACTAATGCTCTTTCACAAAATATTCTGGCCCAGAAAATATTCAATCTCAAATCTATTCTTCTACCTATCCATATACCCTAACGACAGCTAAACAGCTCTTCTCCCTCCCTTCCACCATTGCATCCTCATCTGAATTTCAGATCTTAGCCAGTAGGTCTCTCATTACTCAGAATACTTCTACAGAGACTCCCCAATTTATAGAATTTCTTACACCTTCATTTTACACAGGAGCACAATGAGACTCAAAGATTAAATAACTAGATCACAGTCCATAATTTAGACTTCCCAGGCCAATCATCTCTCACTCTAATATAATTTATTTATTTATTTTTTAGCAAGTAATTCTTTGTTGTTCCTTCACAAAAGAAATTTCACTGAAAATCCAGAGTAGTAAAGTTCAGACAGTAACACTAAGTTATTTAATGAGGGCCTGTTAAGTGCCAGGCCTTTCATACACCTGATTTAATTCTTGTAAGTGTGCAAGATAGGGTTATTACATCTATTCTACAGATACTAAAACCTAGGATCAAAATAGATAAGCAACTTGCCCAACCCCAGAGGTAGGACTGAAACTCAAGTCTGCACGACTGCAAACCCATGCTCTTAACACTACATACAATAACTCCTGGATAACTCTCAGTTTAAATCAGGAAAAGCAAGCATCTTAATATGACTTTATCAGTCCGCATAAACTCTGGAGGATTCAAGCACCTGACCAGGACAGCCAGCAAAGTCAGCGGCCAACCCACTTTAGTTGGTCCAGCTGATACTTAAAACCACGTAGATGAAATGCTATTTTTATCCTTCCTGTAACAACTAAACACTGCTGGCTGCCTTTAGAAAACTACATAGGAAAACTTTTTCAGAGAGCATCTCATAAGGCTGATGGCTGGAATCAGGTGCACAGCTGAAGCCACAGTTAACAGGGCCACAGGGAGGCTGAACTCCACAAACATTTGCTAAAACCATTCTCTCTCTCTGATTTCTACCAAATAGAGAGAGAGAGAGAAAAAAAAAACAGATTTAACAGTTAAAACACCAAACTCCTAGCCTTATCTCAGTGACTTTGGCCAAATCTTACCTCACGGGCTGTCAATTTCCTTATCTATATAAGATGAAGGAGAGCTGGACCCGGTCCTCTCTACTGTTATTTCCAATCCTGGAATCCTGCAATGAATAACCTCCAGGTGGATGCATTTATATAACTTCATGCAGTCATGTAATGACTTCTCATCCTGAAACTCTCAAATGATAAAGAGTAGACTTGTAATATTACTACTAAAATAAGCACGTTTGCACTAATTATTTCAAGTTATCTTGAAGAGATGTCAGATCTACGTAAAGGTACAGTGGAAAGATTAGTGTTCAAAGCAGCTGCGTTGTTGCCAAGCAACTGTGTCCCACCACCCTTCAGCACATGATGAAGTACCGCATCCTGAACACCCCTGGTGCCTAAATAACTGACTGCAGGTAAGAAAGCACATGGCATTTGCATTTAACAAAACTTTTAAAAAGAAAAAAAGTGTAGATGCAACCTGATGCTCAGAATAAAGTCCTCTTTATAGCCAGAACTGGCACAGAAGAGGGTAACAGCAGCAAAGCCAGTGTTTTACCTGACTCTCAGGAGGATCACCTGTTTCACAACTTGCTCACAAGTTTCTTCAATTAGCTTCACTTCAATTAGTGAAGTTAGTTACTTCAATTAGTGCAGCTAGTTTCTTCAATTAGCTTCACCTGAATTCACTTCAATTAGTTAACGTGTAGCTAAATTTAATCTATTCGAGGGGCAACCTGTGCGCTGCTACTATTCTGAAGAGGATCTCAAAATACAAAAAGCAGGCAGCTTCCAAAAGGTTGAAAACCGGAAGCCAAGGACTTCTAAGTCTTGCGGCGTCCTGGACCAAAGAGGTCCATCTTTACTAGACCGGGAAGGCCTCTCCCAACGGCCTTTCCCTTGCACCTGGGATAACCTTCACTCCTGGACCCTCCCCAACTCAGAAGCCAAACCCCAGACTCCTTCCGGAGCAACCGCCGGCTCCAAACTGCAAACCCCTCCCTAGCCGTCCTCTCACAAACCCTAGGCCCGGGTCCCGCCCCGCTAAACCGCACCTCCGCGCCCACAGCCCCTACCCCCACACCGTGCCTAACTCTAACACCCACCCACCCGGGCCGCCCGCCTCCCGACACGCCCGCTCCCCTGTCCCATGCCCACAGGAGCAGTGACCTTCGGAGACCCAGACACTCGCTCGCTCCCTCCCTCCGCTCCCCGGCAACACTTTAACCCTTTCGCCGCCCCGGCCCGTCCTTACCTGCTCCGCGGGCGTGGGTCTCCGAACCCGCTACGCTTCTCGGCCCGCGGGTTCCCGGACGCGCTCGCTCCCGCAAGGCGTCTCGGTGCGTGCACGCTCCGGGCTCGGGCGGCGGAAGGGGCGGGGCTTGCGGGGCGGGGCCTGAGCTGCATGGGGCGGGGCCTGGAAGTGCCGGGAGCGGGGCGGGGCCTGGAAGTGCCGGGAGCGGGGCGGGGCTCGCGGGGCATAACCTAGAGCGACGTGAGCCTGCCGGGCTGGGCCTTGGGATTCAGTTTGCAGGCGTCTCGTTGGTCTCATCTGGCTTAGAAGCTTCCGGAGGGTGGTGTCGCTAGTCACCGGGCCGCGAATTGAGGCTCCGGAGCCCATGAGTGAGTGAATGCCGTTTTATTAGCTAACGTTTGCATATCTCATAGCCTGCTCCAGGCACCAGGCTGAGCACTTTCCATCATTGTCTTTGTACCACAGCTGTGTGCACTATTAGTTCCCATTTTGCGATTTCTCGAGTTTCGTTGAGGAGAACGCGAACCAGAGCCTGTGCCCCGCAACCCACCCGGGCGTGGCCCCACTTCTCTCTCCCGTCTCTCTCCGGTCCCTGGACCCTCGACGTCCGGAAAGACAGTACACACATCGAAGAAACACATTTTCTTAATCAAACTCGATTAATCTTCCTCTCGTTAAGAATCTAGGCCGCTTTCTTCTTATAAACTAGGTTTTACTTAGAACCGCTTCAAACTTCTTTCACGGCTGCTTCCAACCTGTCGTGCAGAGAGCATCCTCAGTTCTCTCCACTAGATGGAAACATGTCAGTCATGCTGGTGTTCCTCCCTGGTTGGCAAATAGTGGTTTCCAAATAAAGCCAATCGCTCTTCCCTAGCTGGCTGAGTGCCTGCCCCTAGTTCCTGTTAGATTGTTGGGAGGGGTCTCGAATTAGAAACCACCAAGTAAAAGGGGAGGGGAACATCATTCCATATTACCATCCATAAATTCCCTGACTTATGTCTCTGACCACACCAGAGTGAACCAAAGAGTCAAAACAATGTAAGTTGTATTATTAAAAAAAAAAAAAAATGATCTCAGAAGCTCTTGTAACTTGTACACATACAAACAAGAAAGATGTTTATTAAAAAAAATATTTATTAATTTTTACACCTGCTGAGTAGCACAAGACTATTAACACTATAACTCACTGAATGTACAGTAAATGTTCACATTTAAATAACAGGATAGGGTCAACATTTTCAACCTGTGGGTCAGCTTCAGCATCTCATGAAGTGCTTTTTAGCCCTACATATCTTATGAGTTTTTTGAAAGGATAATTCCAAATCAGAAAACAATTCCAGAAGATCAAAACAATAGGTTTCTCCGGAATAACAGGAATTTTACATGATGAAATATCTGATTATGTGGGCACAAATGAAACAGTAAAAATGTAAAATCTCTATGTAACCTACTCCAAAATGCTCACACTGCACTGATCCAAGTCTACAGTGCCAGTGTGTCTTAGGCGAGGCCACAGTATAAACATTGGCTACAGACATTTTTTCCAAATTGGGTCTTCAGATGGCTTATAACCTGCCATCTCTTCAAATCCAAGTCCTTTTGGAAAGCCATTACCTTAGAATAAATATACAGAATACCTGATCTTAAAGCAATGTTGTTTGGCTTGACTGCCACACCTGCATCTCTGGTTGATAATATACAAATTAGTTTTAGAGTCTTTACTTATTCCACATAAAGACAAAAAAACAAAAGGGAAAAAAAAGAACTTAGATGGGAAAGAAACAGAGGTCCTTCCGCAATACTTTTTATCTTCTGTGTATTTTAAAACTTGAAATAACTGGCATAAAATGAACATTCCATTCAGTGACCGTTTTCCATTTTAATCAGTAAGTTATTCCTGAGGGGAGGGAGGAATACCTTGCTGGTTCAAATTAAAAAGGAATCAACAGGACCAAATTTAAGTCATAAAAACTAAACTGGACCTTCAGGAAAGTCTAATATGCTTTGCCTAGCAAGTCTCTCTCGACTGGACACTAGGATATTTATAATCATCACATTGTAGGACCTTGGGACTCAAAAATCTCTATATTGTGACACAGAGTCAATATTTTCTATTGAAAACATCAGCATTACCTCTGTTACCAAAGATATAGAGTCCATTGTCATTTTCTACACAATTACCAAGTAACTCTCAAGTTCTCTTAGTGCCTCAATTGTCAGGGATAACTAAATGAATGAGGTCTCAATAATAAAGTGCAAAGTCTACATATTAGTAAAGTTACTTCACAGAATTGTTTACTTTTCAAAAAGGTATCTTTACCATAAAGAAGCTACTATACTTCTTAATTTATAGAACCAGTTTTTACCCAGAAATATCAATAAAATAAATTATTTAACTTCATTTGAAACTGAAGGTAGGTCTTTCTGTTCTGGAATGATAAATTCTACCATGCCATAATTATTCTAAAAATGTATTAGTATGTCACAAAAAGTTGTTAAACTACATACTGATTTCTGCAGTGTTTTATGTGCACAACTGGAATGTACAGTAAAAAGAAGGGAAATATTTTCCCCATTGAATTCATAGCTAATAAGACTCCCAAACAGGAATAATGATAAGAAAAACTATCACTGAGGCAGTTTTTCTCCCTCTCCCAAGTGACAATGTAATATTGATTGGATTCCTTCCAGATCCCTTATAATTACTCTAACATATTATAAATGGTCCCCACATTTTAATTTTTCCCCTAGGTGTGAAGTTGGTCATCTTACCAAAAGGTCCAGACGAATTGCAATACATTTAAAGTTGAAAGTGTTGAGAAATAAGGAGGACCACCTTTCCATCCAACCTGAAAGAATGTTCATTTTAAGACAGCATTAGAAGTACTAAAATACACTGCATGCTGTGAGCGAGGGTTGCAGGTACACCTAGTACGAGCAAGGATTCACCCTTTACCAATGAGTAATACCAATGCCTTTCAGGAAAGGCAGGAAAAGGTCTCAGTGCTTTTTATGCTCTATATAGTTGTTTTAGTATCAATAATTTTTCTTGGTACTGTCATCTCCAATATCGCCTTCTTCATACAAGTACAACCAGAGAATGGGAGACCAACCTGTAACCTGGGAGTCTAAATTCTGTTGACACCAAGCATCCTATTCTTGTACAGGGAGTCCACAGTTGTGGAGTAATAAAGTAAGATCTATCAGAACATGAGGTTCTGGCCTAGTCCACTGAGGGCCAGGGTCTGTGGAAAGCACTACCAATAGCCCAACAACGGTTTTCCAAAAAAGGCAAGTTTTTTTTAAAAATCAGCAATAAGAAAAATTTAGGTAACAATTTTTCCTTCAGACCATCACTGATGAAACCTTTGCTTCATCATTTTAATTTTCATATTCAGTGGGCTCCCTTTAAGTTACTGAGAATGCAAACTCACAAGATGAAGCAGTTCTGACCTAATACACGCCCATAAAATGCACCTTCGCCTTTGGTGCCATGGCTTGGAATCAACAACTCCAGTGGCCATGGACTTGGCACATCCTTTATCCACCTTTGGTACAAACACAATACACTGCTTAATATTTCCACAAAGGAAAAGTAAGGCTTATCTATGTGTTAAAAAACCAACTCAAGAGCAAGGCAAGGTTTCTCTGTCTTGAAATCTACTTTCCCCTGAAAGATCTCCATTCCTTGGCAGAAACTCCTAGGGTCTGAAGAGTCCATTTGGTAAAGATGACCTTGACAAAATAAGCCCCAGTGTATGTATAAGCGTCAAACCTGTGATTTCCAAACTCTTGAGTGATAAATCTTAAAAAAGAGTTCTAAGTGTCAGAAGCTTCCAGACGTTCCAGACGTATGAATAAGAAAAGACATGATGTGACTCTTTGATTCTGGCTCAAGGATGGAAGTTAAGGTTTAGTGATGTGCACTTCGCTGCTCCCATTCCCGTTGGTGGTGGTTGTAATGATGTACTGGGTGGGCTGTTGGCTGGTGGTCTGGGGGTCCAAGTCACCATGCGCAGTTGGCTGAACCTGGACTCCACCAGTGAGAGCAGAAGCTTGCTTTTCCTCCAATTCTGATTGACTTTCTGATAGCACATAATGACCCTAGAGCAGGAAGAAAAAGATCTTTAGAAATCTGAGGCCTAAAGTGGGGGGTAGAGTTATGGGGGCACGGTGGGGAGAAGGAATATGCAAAGAAATGTTACATGGGGAACCAAACTAGGCACCTATGGGAGACACTTTGCCTAATTCCTTTAGAGAAGCAGACTACAAAGGTAACTTAAGGGAACGCCTTGGTCGTCGTACCAAATGATACAGTGAGGAACTTCAGGGACAGAAATTTGCATCATGATGGTAACCTACCTGGCAAAGGAAATGTGCTATGGTATTGTCCCTGAGAATTTAGAAATTCATAAAATAAGGTGACTATCTGACAATGTTTAAGATTAATACAAAATGGATCAAAGGAGAGATATTTAAATACTCCTTAAAGAGGAAGAATGACACCCAAGTCAAGATCAGTGGTTCCCAGACTTCAGAATTTCAAAGACCAGCAAAATTAAAGTAAGAATAAATGTTCCCAAATTTTATTTTGCCAAGTAAAATCATTTTTTAAATGCTAGTGTCAAATGAGAGACATTTTAACACTCAAAAGCATAGGAAGAACACAATCTTAGAATAAAAGTCTTTTGCATTGAATAAATTTAACTTTATGAAAACATACGTTGTCTTAATTTTTCTTCATTTTCCCTCTGATCATGAAAAAAAGGTCTCCATAGACCTGCAGCTAACTCTGTCCCTACATTAACATTTTTAAAGAAAGAATGTGTCTGTAAGAGGGAGAATTGGTCAGCTACACAAGCTGAGAAAAAAAGAAGTCACAGAGGAAACTCGGGCAGCATCCTTTCCAAGCACTGTCCAGAGAGAAAGCCGCAGCCAAATACCCATTTGATTTATCGAGGGCCGTATGTTCTGAGTCCACACTCATCAAGCCACTCTTTGATCAGGATTTGGTTTCCTGTGTGGGTCCTTCTCTAGCAGGAGGGAGCTGGTTCTCAACCAAAGGTCCATGGACACCTAGGCAGTTCATAGGTAGGCTTCAGAGAATCTATAAACAAAACTGCACATCAAATTTGTATGTATACTGTGGCAGATGGAAGGGAACATCCTTGGCTATATAATCGGTTTCCCAAATGGGTTCCTGGCCAAAAAAAAGTAGAGTCAGTGAGTCCTCACAAAGAGCAAAAAATTTCACTGATCATGCCAATGAGACTATTCCATTTTATATTAGTTATTGTTTCCATTGACAATAGTGTTACTCTGGATTTATACATCTCTCCTAAGTCTGGTTAATGTGAATTCATGTGCTGAGAAATGGGCGAGCTCTCAGTGTGCTTTGAAAAATAAATAAATAAATCAGGTTTCTGAGGCCACTAGACTACCCTGCTACTCTTTGAGGCCTCTTGGGAAATAGTCTTCCCCTGGGAACATCTCAATATCCCTAGTCACTTAAGAGTATTTTTCTTAATTTACATACTCTGTCTTCCAGAGGCAGGCCAGAAGAAACCAGTGAAGATAAAAACAGAGGTAGCAGATATAATCAACATTGATAGGCCTAACCTAAATATAACAAAATAATTTATGGCAATGTTTTTCACCTGGGGTGGGTGAATTGTTTAAAACAATTTAAAAGAGCTCCATAATAGATTCATCATATTATTTTCTCCCAACCCAGTTGAGGACCAACAGTCACGAAGACTCGTATACTTTCTAAGAAACACATTAAAAAGATGATTATCTACATGTATATGTATGTATACGGATCTAGGAGGTTCATTATAGTTATTAATTGAATAGATCTTTATTGAGCATTTGCTATAGCCCAGGCCTCCTGTGCAACAGCACTGAGGATAAAGAGATAAAGACAAAGACCTAGGTTTCAAGGAATTAATTGCCTACTGGGAAAAGATAGCACACCAATAATTAAAATAAACTGTGCTACCCCTATGTTCATAGCAGCACTATTCACAATAGCCAAGACATGGAAACAACCTAAATGTCCATAGACAGAGGAATGGATGGAGAAGATGTGGTACATATATACAATGGAATACTACTTAGCCATAGAAAAAGAATGAAATAATGCCATTTGCAGCAACATGGATGCAACTAGAGATTATCATACTAAGTGAAGTAAGTCAGAAAGAGAAAGACAAATACCACATGATATCACTTACATGTGGAATCTAAAATATGGCACAAATGAACCTATCTACAAAACAGAAACAGACCGACGGACGTAGAGAACAGACTTGTGGTTGCCAAGGGGGCTGGGGAGGGAGAGAGACAGATTGAGAGTTTGGGGTTAGCAGATGCAAACTATCACATTTAGAATGGAGAATCAACAAGGTTCTTCTGTATAGCACAGGGAACTATATCTAACCTCCTGGGATAAACCATAACGGAAAAGAATATTTTAAAAAATACAGAAATTTTTAATGTAAAAAAGAATGTATATATGCGTAAAATTGAGTCACTTTGCTGTATAGCTGAGATTGGCACACCATTGTATATCAACTACACTTCAAAGAAAAAAGTAAAACAGAAATAAAATTTTTTTAAAAATTAACTGTGCTATAATATAGCACCACAAGAAATTATAGGAATACAGAGGAGGTGCCTCTAACTCAGATGTGAAGAGTTTGGGAGAAGATGGGGGAGGGGGAGGGTGGTGCAGCATGGGGAGCAGGAAAACCCTCCAAGCAGCACAGCTTACTGGAGTCACCGCCTTCACTTGGCCAGTGGTGACCGGAGTTGCCACGCCACTGTCTGTAATCACAAACTGTCCCGGGGGGAGCGTCATCATCTGAATCTCCGATGCTGAAAAACAGGAAGGAGCCATAGTTCAGTGGTCTCAGATTTTAATACAAGTTGTAGAAACAAATACCTAACCAGTGACCACATTCCCTACTGAGTCACTTTCCATGGATTTTCTTGCTCTGAGAGTCTTATGTTGATATGATTTCTTGATACAGCGAAAGCACCTCTGTTTAAGAATTGATCACATGAGGCTAGTAGAGAGTTACCAAATGTTGGAAACAATCAGTGCATCTCCTTCAAATGTGGCTTCTGAATATCCAGAAAGACAAATATTCAAAACTTTAAAAACCTTGAGATAAGTTACAAAGATTCACCTGTTAGCTCAATATCTTTATCTTTTACAGTCACATTTGATTCCTGGCACAATGTATCCACTATTGCCTAGCAATCACAACTTAGTCTAACATGAATTTTACTTCACTACCATGTTATTAAAGCTAATTAAAAACAGAGTTCACCCTAGCACCCAGTTGACAGCCTCTAAATCACATCCTCTACTCAAAGGAACCAGGACTTCTTGGGAAAATGGCTGATTCCAAACCTGGGTCAGAAATGTACAAGGTGAGCATGGAATCTGTTGTCATACCAGCGTGTAAGACACTATAAAAGACTACAGAGTCATGTGGGAAAGATACAGAAAGATGTTCCCACTAGCCAAAGATGGGATAATCTGAGCATCAACAAGGATAATGACTGCAATGTTTTGGTTTTTTTAAATAAATTTATTTATTTATTTAATATTTGGCTGCGTTGGGTCTTCGGTTCTGTGCATGGGCTTTCGCTAGTTGCTGCAAGCGGGGGCTACTCTTCGTTGCAGTGCACGGGCTTCTCATTGCAGTGGCTTCTCTTGTTGTGAAGCACGGGCTCTAGGTGCACGGGCTTCAGTAGTTATGGCTCGTGGGCTCCAGAGCACAGGTTCAGTAGTTGTGGCACACAGGCTTAGTTGCTCCGCGGCATGTGGGATCTTCCCGGACCAGGGCTCGAACCCCTGTCCCCTGCATTGGCAGGTGGATTCTTAACCACTGCGCCACCAGGGAAGCCCTGACTACAATGGTTTGAAACACATCCAGTGGGTTGAAATTCATAAGTACCCAGCGATACTAAAACACACATGCCTGACATTGGTCACCTTGGATAATACTAGGAAACAACTCATTATTTTGAAAACTGGTAAATAAAGGAGATGAGCCGAGTATTTAAAGCATCTATTCTGCCGTTCCTGTACAAATTGTACCTCAGAGTAACCTGACGGTTAAGGTAAAATTGTTTTCATTATGGAAGTTTTCTAGCAATAAGTGTATAAAGAATGATAGAATATGACAACTCTGCAAAATCCCTACTGAAATAGTGGAGCAAAGGAAAAAGACAGAAAAGCATTATGTGCCTCCCGATGGAGCCACACACCAACAGCTATGGAGTGTTTTTGGGGAAAAAAACAACCTGAATCTGATCAAGCCTCTAGGTTTAACTGCCCATCTATAGGAAATAAAAGGGACAGAGGAAAGCATCTTAAATGACAATACAGGGATGTCAACAGCAAAATCCAGAATGTGGGGAACTCTACAAACAAATGACCCAGTTTCTTCAACATGTTAATTGCAACTTAAAAGAGAGAAGGAGAACACATGTATTAAAAGAAAAAAGGTAAAATCGATTGCAATGTATGGCCCTTATTTGGAACCCAATTTGAAAAAACAGCTATTAAGAAGACATTTATGGGGCTTCCCTGGTGGTGCAGTGGTTGAGAGTCCTCCTGCCGATGCAGGGGACACGGGTTCGTGCCCCAGTCTGGGAAGACCCGACATGCCGCGGAGTGGCTGGGCCCGTGAGCCATGGCCGCTGAGCCTGCGCGTCCGGAGCCTGTGCTCCGCAACGGGAGAGGCCACAACAGTGAGAGGCCCACGTACCGCCAAAAAAAAGACATTTATGGGACTTCCCCGATGGTGCAGTGGTTAAGACTCCGCACTCCCAGTGCAGGGGGCCTGGGTTCAATCCCTGGTCAGGCAACTAGAGCCCACATGCCTCAACTAAGAGTTTGCATTCCACAACTAAGGAGCCCACCTGCCGCAACTAAGGAGCCTGCTTGCCGCAACTAAGACCCAGCATGACCAAATAAACAAATAAATAAAATATTTTTTAAAAAAGACATTTATGAGACGATCACAGAAATATGAACACTGGATATTTGATGGTATTAAAGAATTACTGTAATTTATTTTTAGGTGTGATAACGACACTTAGAGTTGTGGGGGTTTTTTAAAAATATTTATGAATGAAATGATATGAATTATTACATAGTTGGAGGACTGGGAGAGGATGACGGCATGTACATATCAGATGAGACTGGCCATGATAACTGCTGAAGCTGGATAATGGGTACAGGCGCGCTCATTATACTGTTCTATTTTGTGTGTGTGTGTGTGTGTGTGTGTGATTACACACACACACATATTTTTTTTTGGCCGTGCCGTGCAACTTGCAGGATCTTAGTTCCCCCACCAGGGACTGAACCCGGGCCCTCAGCAGTGAAAGCACAGACTCCTAACAACTGGACCACCAGGGAATTCCCTGTTTTTGTATATTTAAAACTTTTTCCTAATAAAAATTTTCAGATTGTTTCATCAAGTTAGAATGCTAGTTCTTACTATTATTACAGTGGCTGTCAGCATCATTTCCACGTTCCTCTCATAGGAATTAAACTGAGTATAAATGTCTGTCTATTTACCAGGATTCTACTGGGATTTATCATGAGGATGAATCCTTCCTTGACAGAAACTAGACTCAGCTCTCATTGTGACCACCAATATTTAGGAGACTAGATGGTAAAGATAACTAAATGGTAGCCTTTGAGCCTGGTCTCCACACCAGATCTACATAACACAGCCAAAGATCAAGCACAGCAGAGACGGACCCCAAAAAAGAAATCAGTAGTAGGAGAGAGATCAACACAGCCCTTATTCCTCCTAGCTCCTGCTACTGAGCTCCAACTGTTACTGTTTCTCCCAGATCTTCAATGATAACGGTCTCAAACTTTTCAGCTCATACCCAGGACTGTTGTTCCCACCAAGATTTTTTACCTGTTTGACCTTTGGCAGTCAGGCTAAACTGCTTCTGGTAGCACTAACCTCAGGGTTTTGAAATCAGCTACTCATATATCTATCTCCACGAAATAATGGTCTCTATGAGCCCAAGACTATCTTGTTAAGAGGGGCAGCACAGTGGGCTGGTTTACAGTGTAAACTCTGGAGCCAGACTGCCTGGGTTCCAGGCCTCCGTTTAGTAGCTATGTTCCTTGGACGAGTTGCACTGTGTCTAAATTGTCTTATCTGTAAAATGCAAGTAACGATTGTACTTTCCTAGGAGGTTGTTGTGAATACTGGATGTGATATAGATGCAGTTTAGAATAATTCCTGGCACCTGGTAAGAGCGTGATGAAAGCTAGCTAACATTATTATTGTGTGGTGCTACTTATACAAATGTCAGTATTAATCTTTCGTACACGCAGGGTCTAGCACAGTGATATTCAGTAAATATTGGTGGAAGAGGTGAATCATGACCTCATACCCTCAATCCACCTACTCTATTACTTAAACCACCTGCCTACACTTCCTCCAGCAATATTCCTGAAGTCTTGGAAAAATGTCATTTCAGGGTGGCCCTGAATCAGACGCCGCCTTGAATTGTGCCATGAAACTCACTGAAGTACAAGTTCTACAGAGTGTAGAAAATGGCCAATGATCCTTTAAGCCAGAAAATGGATGACAAAGCTGACGAAATTCCTCCCCGTGGCTGCAGGTTCCCCACCCGCACCCAGGAGGGCCACCCTTACTTACAGTAGCCGCGGAAGGAATTCCAGGCATTGGGGAGGTACGTGTGCTGGACCGTGGTGCTCTGGGTCTGCTGCTGGAGGGCCTGGCCCTGCGAGGAGCTGCCTGCAACCTGGGAGGGGCTGAGCCCCTGCTGAGACTGCTGCGGGGAGGGGCTCAGCGGCTGCCCTGCCACCTGGAGAGAAAAGAGACCAGGATGCGTTAAACTGTCAACTAGCCACTGAAGAAAGTACATCGTGATCATGGGGACTGTAACACTGAAGGTAGCACTGCTAAACTAGAAATATTTTAAATAAGAACAGAATTAATGACAAGCAATCATAACTAGGAAATCCTAATTAGTTTCCAAAGGATTATCTACAAGGGTATCCAAAAACTTAATTTCCATATGCTTGTTATAAAAGTAAATGAATGAAAGTATAATTATCTTTACAAATACACCACAATCTCCCACCTCTGTGTCTTTACTCACAGTGAGAGCATGGTCAGATCATAATGCCTCCCCAGCTACCATATCAAAATCATACCCCTCCTTTAAGACCTAATTCAAACACCACTTCTACAAAATTTTCCTTGATTCCCTGTTAAATACCGTCTTTCCCTCACCTGTACTCCGCTAACCTAATGACACATCCACATGGTCCTCAGACCCAGTCAAGAGGGAGCCCTGCAGGGACCTTGGCTGGCCCTTCTCCAGCTGTGCCCTTCTCACGTGAGGCCTCATAGACCTTGGAAATGGCCCTGCACCCACTTCTGGGACCCGCACAAGTCTCTTCCCTAGGCTTGGCCTCCTGCAGGGGTCCTGTCTCCTGGATATGGCCCCTCTAACGGTATTCGGGCACCTGAGACCAAAGGGGTGGCCATGGATCACCATTTGCAGGGGTGTGGATGGAGCTGAGACACATGGGATGGGGTGTCCACGTGGTACACAGGCCCTGTGAGTGCAGGAAGGAGCCTGAGTGAGGAGAAAGGGGAAGCAGGCTTGGGGACGGCTGTCCCTGGGCCAACTCATCCTGACAAGGAACTGAGTCTGTCCTGGCCCTCCAGCCTCAGGTTCCTTTGAGAAACTTGGAAGTGTGAAGCTAGTGGGGGTGGGAAACTCACGGCCCCTTGTGGATAGAGGCTGCCTGTCCTGGGCTGGAAGAAGTCACCAGAAACCTTATTGGGGGGGTGGGGAGGAGGGGCAATCAGATGTCAAGCCTCCCCCCACCCCCCAATAAATAGGAAGGCAGAGAAAGTGCATGTTTATCCTATGGATTCCACAGCAATTGGAGCCAGCAAAAGAGAGAGAGACATCCTTTCTCCTACATTCCTCCCACCCATACCGGGCCGCTGCCAGTGTCAACCATGCGTTTGGCAGAAAAATGCATTTAATTCTGAATTGGCACTATCCATGTTATTTAGTATCCATTGTTACTTTATGTATATTTTTCAATTTTATCATTATGAAAGTACCTATGTCAAGCAGGGAAGACAGAACATGTTTATTTAATGATTTGTGAACTTGATTGAAACTTTTAATTACTCAGGATGATGGTACGCAGGCCTTCATTTGTGCTCTGGAACCTGGGAATGTCAGGGGTGGGTCTACAGGCATCCTTTATGGCTCAGATACCTTCATTTCATGCCCTATTTACTTATATATAGGTGTTATATCCCTACTAGACTCTAAGGTCCTTGAGGGCAAGACCTAGAAAAGTTTCCTGCAAAGAGTAAGAATTTAATAAACATTTTTGAATGGATGTAACTCTGCGATCTCAATGATAGTCTCTATCACACAAACATAGTAATACTCCACAAAGTCACTGTTCCAAAATTATAGAAACAGCCTAGCAATTGCCGACTGTCATACAGCCATTTAGAACAGGAAGCAAAGGCCAATGTTGTCTTTAGGAGATCAGAGCCCAGGGCTCCATCTGGACAGGGGAAGCTAAGCACTTAATGGAAGTGCATCCCTAATACCAACAGAAAAATTGGAGGCAGAGGTAAGACTCTTTAAATGCCCGCAAAATAATGATATCATTTCCATAGTCAAGGAGACCAGGTGTGAAGATCACATGTCTTCACTCTTAGTACATCTTCAGGGTCCCTGAGGCCACATGAACCTGAGACTAGTCCCTGGAGCAGTCAGTGGGAGCAGCGTACCTGGGAGGCGGGCGCGGCCGGGGCGGGGGGCTCCGTGACCTGGATGTGTTGCACCTGGATGGCATGCTGCGTGTAGGTCTGAGGGTCGTGGAGCTGGGCGACGTCCACCGTGGACTGCTGGGACTGGTGAGGGGAAGTGGCCTGCGGGAGGAGAAACGCAGACCCATGCTGATTAAGGTTAAAGGAAAGACTTCCAGAGAAAAGGTGTAGCTAAAACAACATCCCAGCAGCAGAACAGGCAGGGCTTCAGAGCCGGGGCTCACTGCCGGAGGAACCACACCGGGGCCAAGCTGGCAAGCATCAGGGAAAAAATTAGTTTTAAAAATTATGCTTATTAACCATAAGACAGTAATGCAATTTCATTCTGGAAGACGAGGAGATGAGGGAATATAGCTCCTAATAAGAAGCTGACTGAGAAGCTCTCAGGAATCAAAAATCTTTTTTCCCTTAAGTTTCAACTAATTTTAATGGCCTACCCTTTATCAGTTAAAAGAGATCAAAGGAGAAAATTCGCTGTCAGCTTGTCACACTTAACCACTAGAACAGTGATTCCTAACCTTTTATGTATCACAGACAACTCTGAGAATCTGATGAAAGTACAGACCCCTTTTCTAAAATAATGTACATATATATCATAATTTACAGACAACTTCAGGGATTCATAGATTCCTCCAAAGCCTAAAATGAAGAACCCTCCTATTAAAAAAAAAAAAAAAAGATAAAGAATAGTCAATGACAGTGGCAACTTCCTCTCTCCTGCTTTCATATTAGTTTTAAATTTTCAGAGTCCAATTTATTTCAAAGCAAAACGTTTGTTTATGTGTGCCTTGAGTACATTTCCTTAGTATAATTAAATGAAACAATAGTTCTGGGAGGACTTTTTTCTTTTAGCTCCTGAATCAGTAAGAATGAGGTATTAATTACCTTGTAGAAGGAACAGTTATAACTTGCTACTAATAAGGTACTAATCGATATTCAAAATTCACAATTATTCCTTACAACCTCCCACTGATAGACGTCATTCGAGGCCTGGGTAGGGGCTGATCAAACAGCCTCCTCACCAAGTAGTCCACCTGGGTGCCCAGGGTAAGGGTTCAGAAGAGGCTCAGTGCTGCCCTGCAGTAGGGCAGGATAGTGGTATACACTGGAGCCGAAAATCTCTGGATACTGTTGACAGAAATCTCTTACACTGCTGAGTCCAGAGCCCTCGACAGCCAGGGCTTTATAAATGCCTTAGACTCCAAGCTGACATGCACAGTATGTAGGGCCCAGTCCCAGCTCTGAGAATTAGGTGTTTTAGCTGACCCCAGCTGCTGTGTTGGCTGGTGGCAATACGGCATTCACGCAGGTAAAGAGAAATAAACGCAGGACAGTACCGGGGCCACCTGCACCACTTGAAGCTGTATGTGCTGAGGCTGCTGTAGACCAGATGTAGACTGCGACACAGGAATGTACTGGATTCTCTGGTAGTCCCCTTGCGGCGTTCGGTAATCCGTCGTTAAGGTCTGGGACAGTTCCGTCATAGCCTGGGTTAGCAAGTCTGTTGTCTGCAAAAATCACAAAAAAAGCACATCTGCTGATAACACTGCTGCTTGTAGCTATTTCAGTGCTCTGAAATCCTACAAAAAGTTGGTTTGTCTAACTGGTGGGGATCATGGGACCACGAATAAGCCCTGAGCTCGGATAGAAAAATACCCAGAGTTAAGAAGGTGTTGGAAGATTACCTATATACCTCTAGCTGTCTGTCTGTGTCAGGCCCAGGGAGTTACCCCGGAGGTTCTGACCATCTTGCAGTGAACAAGCAGCACTGAGAATTTCCTGCTCCTCCTTTTACAGAGAGCTTTGGAGAGCACCGACTGGGAGACCCCATCGTTAAGCGTCATGCCTGGTATAGAACCCTGAAGGGTGGTGGGCTACATCTGCAGCCAATTAAATACCAAGACAGACATGGCCTTGGCACTGAAGCTGTGATGGGCAGCGGAGGACAGGAGTCGCTCTTACCGGTCACACACTTACCACCACAGTCTCGCCAGTAGCACTGTCTGTAGTTAAAACAGCTGGAGCCGCACTGATCACAGCTGTCGTCAGAGGTGTGTGTATGGTGTTAGGGAGCTGGGCGTACTCTGGATGCTTCTTCCGAATGTGTTGTACCATCTTGGTCTGAAAAGTTATGGCGAAAACCAAGAAGAATTACTAGAATAGGTTATTTTCGATCTTTCTCAAATGCAAGCCCTCCAATGGTTCCTATAGTCCTTCATGTTATGTTTAAAAAAAAAAAAAGAGCATGGGCTTCCCTGGTAGTGCAGTGGTTGAGAGTCCGCCTGCTGATGCAGGGGACACGGGTTCGTGCTCCGGTCCAGGAAGATCCCACATGCCGCGGAGCAGCTGGGTCCGTGAGCCATGACTGCTGAGCCTGCGCGTCCGGAGCCTGTGCTCCGCAACGGGAGAGGCCACAGCAGTGAGTGGCCCGCGTACTGCAAAAAAAAAAAAAAAAAGAGCAACACTGGCTCTGCCTGCCCTTCCTGAAGCAGGACAATGGTATGAAAGGGAAAAAAGAAGACGCTGGATAGAAAGTCGTGTGAGCCCCACGCTATCAGGCAAGGTCAGAATACCTCACAGCATCCCCTTATACCACCAATACCTGCAGCAATCAATGACAAGCCCCGCGGCAAAAATGACCCCCTTTTCAAGAACCATCATTTAAGTTTTTATGCAGCGCTGCTGCAAGCCTGAGCTCATAAGCCACTAGCAGGGAATATTCAAATCGGACACCCACCTCGGGCCAAGGGAAAAGGAAATCATTCAAGTGCTCAGATGGCACTAATTCCCGGCAAAGTCCACCCTATTCTCTTCCTGTTCTGTGCTATGCTCCCTGTTCTCAGGAAGCAACTCCTTTAGCACCCCCATCAATTCAGAAGATGCCATCACGGCATCTGGATAAGTACCATCTTCTCTTAAGCAATGTTCCCTTAAACCATGACCTTGGTTCCGACGTGGTCCAAAGCCTTCCCCGTACCTTGCTGCTGTACTGTTTGGAGCAGTGAGGGCAGCACACAGGCGGGGTAGCTATAGTGCCTGTGAGCTGGGTGTGGGTGCTCAGCATGGGGTCTGGTTCTCCAGGGCCAGCGGGACGAAGTTTCCGAATGCTTGGTGGGAGCTCAGCCCCAGGATGGTTCTTCAGAATATGGGCTTTTCGCTTGCTGGCACTTTTATAAACCTGCAAATTCAAAAGCTTTGCCATGAAAGAGGTATATACTTCCACTTTCTCGCTTAAGGCAATCTAACAACTTCATTACAAGGAAATGAGAAAAAGTATTCACGTAGTCCAAAATAAAATATATTAACAGATATGTTGAAGGTTAGTGAGGATATAACATAAATCAGAATAACGTAAGAACATAACATAGATACCTGAGGCATCTGCCTTGAATTTATACATCTAAGATAGGAATAGTAAAAACATCTTTACCTTTACCCTGAAGTTTAAGAGGTGAATATACAGTCATAGAAACAATTTCTTTTAAAGCCAGTTCACCCTTTAGTCTTTCGGTGAAAGATCTCATGTGATGTACATAGTTGACTACGAGATGCCAAAGAATCTTCCAAAATGGCAAGTCTAATAGCAACTAGAACCTGTAGTGGTGAATCTGTGCTTAAAAAACGTTTCTTACTTTTAAGTTGACACTACTTATACACAGCTTATAACTGATACAGCTGACATTGTATAAGGAAACAATATTACAACGAAACAATAAATGTATATTCTATTCCTGTGTTTTTTTTGTAACTATGCAAAAATCAAGAATGGAATAGTACAGACAGAGTATTCACATCCTACGCAATCTCCTAGAAATCCAAAATCTACTCTGTATTTTACAATTAGGATGACAAACACCCTCATTTCAGAGCTTAGGAATTTAAAATGAATTCATACACTAAGCTCTTGGTAATAAGCCTCTTCTTTAACAGCAAAAATCACAGAGAGGAGGAACAAGAAAAACACAGTTGACTAATTCTTAAGAAAAAAATTGTGGCTTAAAATGAGGCTGCACTCCTGGCCCTTTCTTGTCTGAATGGAAGACTACTGAAAGACATGGAACCATCTGTTAAGAGAAACTGCAAGATCCTAGTATATATTTATACATGCAGACAAACTGGCCCTGAGTGGGGCTCCCACAGAGGTATCCTCCTATGGACAGTTTCCTTTTACCTTATCACAATACTGACAAAAGTAGTCACGGTTGGGCTTTATGATGGGTAGAGTTAACTCTGGCACCTCTTCTATCTTCATGTCTGGGTGCCTCTTTGATAAGTGATTTACCTAAAAGGAAAAAAAGCAAATGAGAAGAAGAGACCCCGTGACCAGCAGACGCTGAACAAATACCTCCGATACTGAGTGTAAGCAGCTGAAACTCTCTGAAGCGACACCCCAAAAACATGAGGCCTTTGGCCAGAACCAGCACTGCCAGGACCCTCTGACACCGACGCATTAACAGGAGTTAACAGTAACTCAGCAAATCACTGAAGGTGAATTGGGTTGCTGTGGATTCCACCAATAGCCTTTGACTGAAAGAGCTGCTGGTGGGAAAAAGGAAAATCACACTAGCAGGAATTTCTTTCGAGAAGTCTCCTGATGCAAGCCTCTCTTTCATTATTTAGTGCCCTGGCCTTACCGAGGACATTGAATGAGATACAGATATATTCTGCAAAAACTATCATCAGGGCCAAATGAGTTGAGAGCGGAGACCCAGCTCTCCTGGTGCTTCAGCTGACCCAGTTCGCATACCCTGCCTTGGCGGAAAGTTCCCTTCTATTGCTGTGTCATATCTGGAACAACTGGTGTGGGGGGCTGCAAGGCAATGACCCTGCCAGAGAGTACGTTCGGGAACACAGAAGAGAACAGGAAGAGGAAGCACAGAGCAGAGCCGGAGAGGGGCAAAGCAAAGCAAAACAAGCAATGAAAAGTGATCAGCAGACCTCTTCCAAGAGACACCAGAAATGAACCATGGCAAAGGCGGCAAGGGGTGACCAGGGGGGGAGAGAAGCCCCAAGCTGGGAACTGTTCGCCTCTGCTTTGTCCCTGGCCAGGGACGAAACCCAGTGACAGATTTAGTGCAGAACACTGTGCCAGAGCCATCGCCTGAGCAGGGGCGGGCGGTCCGGAGCCTGGCACTGACCAGCATGCCTCGTCTCCGGAAGCCCATCATGCACAGGCGGCACTTGAATGTGAAGCTGTCGTAGTCAGTGGACGTGATGCGCGGCTTGAACGTCTTGGAGCGGCTGATGCGGTCAGCTTTCTTGGCCTCCCTCTCAGGGTTGTGCATCCTCTGCATGTGTTCCCGTAGTTTGTCTTTTCGCTGTTTAGAGAGAATTTTTGAGAAGGCAGAGGGGTGGGGAGTGGGAATAGAAGATTTTTAATTGAAGGGGTAAAAAAAAAATCAATACAAGTTAGCAGTAACACAACCCACCAGGTTACATCCGAGGACACAGCAACCCTGGCTGGGACTTACTCTGTTCGCTAGCAAGTTAAGTGCACTCCAATGAGCCTTGCTTGAAAATGACCATCCAGTTTGAAAACCACACAATGATTTTTGAGAAGAAAGGTTTTGCATTTATGTAGAAGTGATCAAAGGGCACGTGGAATAAGTTTGGTATTAAGAACTACAAGACAGGGACTTCCCTAGCAGTCCAGCAGTTAAGATTCACACTTCCACTGCAGGGGGTGCAGGTTCCATCCCTGGTCGGGGGGGACTAAGATCCCACATGCCTTGCAGTGCAGCCAAAAAGTTAAAAAAAAAAAAAAAAGAACTACAAGACAAATTGATAATGAATGGTAGGTAATACTGGATTTACAAAGCCATGTGTGTTCTCAATTACCACACGTTTTAACACACATAATGACATTCCTCTAAATCCCAAATGAATTTAATTAAGTATCTCTCAGCATATAAATTTAGCAGTTCAAGTAAGCAGTTACACTGCCTGCTATGTATGGGGCACACGGTCTAGGTCACAGCTCTTAATCTGATAATCTAATCTTCTAGTGATACATGTTGATGTGAGTCCACAGACAGAAAATGAAGCAGAGCCCATCCTGAATAAAAACAAATTCCAAAAATGCCAGCTCCCTTATCCAGTGAGGCTCTGCTCTTGGACATACGATTACACTGCTATTGGTCTTATAAAGATTTTGAACCTTTCTACCAGACCAGTTCTTTCCATATTTTGGTACGAGGACGTTTCTGTAACTACTTCATTTTTCAGCACATTTATTTAACAAACATTTCTTGAATGACCACCGTGTATCTGGAACCATGCTAAGTTCAGAGGTGCAATGCCAGGCATCCCCACCAACCTCCACATTCTACACAAATGCCTCCTTTTAAAATTAGTTTTCCCCTCCTGAATCCATTTCGGATTCTTTTCCAGTTTCTATGACAGCATGACCTACTCATATTCTGCAGAGTGTCTCTCAGTGACATCTTTGCAGAATCATCTGGTTTCCCGATGAAGCATATCTTACCACTTTCACATTTATTTGTTTAACTCTTATCTGAGTCTCCCGTGGGTTTTTCCATTGCTTTCTTCTAAATTCCAGGCACGTTTCTGATACTTATTATTTTTTATCTTAATCCTGGAAGTCATTAACATTCCCCAAAATAGTCTAAGCCCTCTCAACATCCCACAGATTTCCCACCTCTGTTGGATGACAGTCCTCATGCCCCAGGGCTCAATGATCAGGCTCTTACACTTAATAAGTGCTCAGTAAAAAATTTGGTGGGTAAATGTATTGTCCTCTTAGGAGTTCCTCGATAGCAATTTAGTTCTATTCATTATACACTTGGATTCTTGTAAAAGATGCATTAGTACTCTGTTTGGGGATTTGAATTAATTATTTTGGGAAATTAAGGTGAGTTTTCCCCTTAATTTGATCTTAACAGCTAAGTCAAACATGAGGCACAAAGCACATCTCAAGTCTGTTCTTTGAGCATAGATGATACACCCATGAAATGAGCAGGCTCATCCTCAGCTCGTCAATTTCAGTGGCCGGAGAACACCCAGGCTGCTTGCTGGTTCCTACCTTAAACTGCTTCCCACACGTAGAACACAGGAAGTCCTTACGGTCTGAGTGCCGGAGCATATGCAGCCGCAGCTTGTCGGGGCGGCAGAAGGCCTTGTCGCACTCCGTACACTGGTAGATCTTTTCCGAGTGGAAGCTTCGCACGTGTTTCTTCACCTGGCAGTGAGGACACAGAAAGTCAGGGGAAACGACCAAAGGCAGCTCAGCGACGCTAGAGGGAGCCAAACGCTGTGCCGTGGATCTTCATCAACCTGGCCTGGGGGCCAATCAGGTGTGACTGATAACGGGCCTCAGTAACACTATCCCCGTCACAGAGGCCAGAAAGCCTTACCAAAAAGCAAGAGTTCCCTTGGATTTAAATGAATCTTGGTAAAAATTACCTATAAGAGGACAAAAAATCATTCCTTCTCACTTTTTCCTGCTTCCAACATGTACAGAAGCAACTTAGCCCCCTGTAGTAATTGGTCCTTTTACATCTTTTTATCAAATCAGGTTCTGAAGAATTAAAGACATGAATTAGACGAGAGAAAACACATTACCCATATATGAGAACAATACAACACCACCATCATTTCCCCTTAATTGGGACGTATTCCCTATACTTTCAGATAATTTAAACAAAGGAATATGGCCTCTGAACTCTCTTTGCCATAAATACCCAGTAAAGAAGAGTTACGGATGGGAGCTAAGTAGTGAGTCATATCAAACCACTCCTGCAAGACATTTTCCTTCATTATTTTTGGAGTCACTTTTGCCATTAAATTCCACCTTAAAGCAACTTCTCTAATTGTTTGTGTAAAGTGAGAAAATTACCAAGACTCCCAACACTAACAGAACTATGATTAAATCCTAGTCTCCTTTTGCTTTGGTAATTTAAAAAAAAAAAGAGAGACACAATATTTTTACTACATATTTAGACTTACTTGTTCATTCAGTAGCATGTAACAATATTATCACTTGAAGTCCAAATGAAATCATGAATACTCTGGAGTTTATCCTCACCCCATTTTGCTCCAGAATATAATACAGGGGAGGAGGTCAGTGCTTAATACAGAAGTACATTATAGCCAAAACATGGAAGCAACCTAAATGTCTATTGACAGAGGAATGGATAAAGGAGGTGTGGTACATATATGCAATGGAATATTACTCAGCCATTAAAAAGAATGAAATAACACCATTTGCAACAACATGGATGGATCTAGAGGTTGTCATACTGAATGAAGTAAGTCAGACAGAGAAAGAGCAATCACTTATATGCAGAATCTTAAAAAAAAAAAAAGATACAAATGAACTTATTTACAAAACAGAAACAGACTCACAGACTTAGAGAACGAACTTATGGTTACCGGGGGGAAGGGTGGGGGGGAGGGATAGACTGGGAGTTTGGGATTGACATGTACACACTGCTATATTTAAAATGGATAACCTGGGCTTCCCTGGTGGCCCAGTGGTTAAGAATCCACCTGCCAATGTGGGGTACATGGGTTCGATCCCTGGTCCAGGAAGATCACACATGCCACGGAGCAACTAAGCCCGTGCGCCACAACTACTGAGCCTGCGCCCGAGAGCCACAATTACTGAGCCTGCGTGCCACAACTACTGAGCCCACGTGCCTAGAGCCTGTGCTCTGCAACAAGAGAAGCCACCACAATGAGAAGCCCACACACTGCAATGAAGAATAGCCCTCGCTTGCTGCAACTAAGAAAGCTTGTGTGCAGCAACGAAGACCCAACGCAGCCAAAAATAAAATAAATAAATAAATAATAAAAAATAAATAAAATAAAATGGATAACCAACAAGGACCTACTGTATAGCACAGGGAACTCTGCTCAATATTATGTAACAACCTAATTGGAAAAAGAATAGATACATATATATATATATATATAACTGAGTCACTTTGCTGTACACCTGAAACTAACACAACATTGTTAATCAACTATACTCCAATATATAATAAAAAGTTTAAAAAAAACAGTATGTTATATACCAGCTTTCTCTTTGTTTCCTTCCAAAATGCATCACCTGAGTAGCACAAGACAGGAAACCAAAGTGATGGGGAGAAAATGTTTCCAGGCCAGGAAATGGGAGTATGTCTTCTACAAGCACCATATATTTTATGAGTAGTGGGTATTGGCAAGGATTAAGAAAGACTTTTTAAAGATTTTAACCAGATCTGGGTGTTTACTACTTGTAATACAACTTAAATGTTTAAATGCCAATGTCTTATTTGGACAATTAAGGGTCATAGTAATCTTTTGCTTATTAAAAGTAGGTTGACTAAAGAAATATCATGCTCAACTAAGAAGATGCTGCAAAGAAGGAATGGAAATGCAGATGACAGGCTGTCTCAATCTTCCAAAACTCGAAGTTTCTTTTACCTAAAAGAGGAAGTGTTCAGGCATCGCGGTAGCAGACACTCACCTGGATAAAATCTGGGAACCGTTTCTTACAAGTTGGGCAGGTGAAGTAGCCATCACTGATATGAATGGCCACGTGATCTTTCAACAAATCAAGGCGGTCAAAGGATTCTGGGCAAAAAATGCAAGAGTAAGTCTTCTGGTCCGAGTGGAGCTTCATGTGGCTCTCCAAGGACGCACTGCTGATGAAGCCCTTGTTACAGAGGTCACAGGTCAATGGGCAGCTCCCCTCCCGCCCATGGAAGCGCAAGTGTTGGTCCAGTTTGTCCTTTTCACGGAAGGCCTTCCCACACTGCAAACATTTAAAAGGCCGGAAGGACTTCCGAATAAACAGATGCTGAAGAGCTGCATTCTGAAAGACACACACAAATGAGATTATTTAGTGAGTTAAGTGTGTAAGCAGCTCGCACATTTATAGGAAAAGAGGACAATCTCTGCAATCACAGACTTTCCACAGAAATTAAACTCTAGGACACACAGTTGAAAGATTTTTCTGGTAAAGACATTAAAAATGAAGCCATCCCCAAAGAAGTTCATCTTGAAAAGACAAACTGTCGTGTGCTGTTTTATGTCTATGTGTGTGTGTTTTCTTTTGAAAGAATCTAAGTAACGTTAAAAAAATAGAGGACTCATATTGGGTTGGCCAAAAAGTTCATTCAGGTTTTTCCATAAGATGTTACAGGAAAAATCCGAATAAACTTTTTGGCCAGGCCAATAGAGTAAAACAAACCCCAGAGTCAAGTAGAATAAAAATTGAAGATTTGGAAGAAATGACTTGGGTTGAGTCACACATGCATGATGAGGTTGGAGTGAGTCAGCCAAATGTTACTTGTTGAAGTCCTTGAGAAAAATAATTTGAAGCTTGATTAAAATGCTTAGCAAAAATAAAGATAATAAAAAGAACTGAAGCGTAGTAAGTACCAAGGGCTGGGGGAAGGAGGCAGTGGATATAGGGTTTCTTTCGGGAGTGATGAAAATGTCCTGAAATTAGTGGTGATGGTTGTGCAACTTTGGAACTATTCTAAAAACCACTACAAAAAAAGTGAATTTTATGGTAAGTGAATTATATATCAATTTATGAAAAAGAACTGAAAGAGAAAGAAGATACAGATTTACATGAACCTGTTTGCATCTGAGACAAGATATGTAAGCACACGTTCTAAATAGAATATGTGCCTTAATCACTTCCTACTCAGGAAATGCAGAGGACAGCTTCTCAGTGTAGCTGGTTAGTTCCACTGGTTAGAATACCTTGCTAATTGGGTTAAGCTTATTGCTTTGTTCCCTGTCTAGACCAGTCAATTTCGCTCTGTTTTGCTTTTCAGTCACAGATTGCACTTCTAATGCTGATTAGCCATCTTGTAAATTCATGCAATTGTTATAGGGAATCCCAGTGAGGGAAGATGGTTACTTAGTGCAAATTCATCACCACCACTGAGAAAACAACTCATGTTCTACTGAGAGCAAACCAACAGGATCATGTTTCACACAGAGAATACAGAATCAATATTTTAGTTCTACAATAATGAAGACTCATTCATAAGTTCCTCAAAACACCAGGGGGAAAGTTCTAGGTAGCTATGAGGTGGGGGGAAAAAATCCCTCAAAAAAATATATCTGTGAATGGGTATGCTTATGTAACTATAAAAGACTAGTAATTAAAGAATTAATGGAGGTCTTAATGCGCTATTTGTGCAATGAAAAAAGTACAATGAACAATGCTTAAACCCTAATTTCAAATTATTCACAAGCAGCAACTTCTGAAGTAACTTTAATGTGAAATAATCATTTAGGGAAAAAGCAAAATAATTATTGTTGACTTAGTGAAAATTCTGAACATAGTTCCTATATAGCAGAGAACATCTTTCTCAGGGCTTCTCTAATAGGGTTGGGAGAGATATTTTACCTACTCATTTATCTTGAGTAAATATTTTGCAATTCCATCATCTTCCCAGGTTGACTGGGGTTGCATCCTATCTTATTCTCCTTTGTATCTAGGTCTCTTAAAAAATAGCTGAGCTCATAGGAAGTGTCAATAAAAGTTTGCAAATTAATGAAATGTATTTCATATGAAAATCAAAAAGAATTATTTCAAGATCTTTTCTGTACCACCTGAAGAGATCATAAACAACAGACCTTTTTCAAATCAGCCACAGAGCTTTCTTTCAATTCATTATATGGTTTAGCGGTCACCTAATCTTTCTACCCTATCTGGACAGATACTTATTTTACATAAAATCTCTCACGATTCTGGCTACTTTCCAAGCTTTACGGATATATTGCAAAAGAACAGATGCTATCCTGAGTTCAGAGATTCAAGATTTAGAGTGCTCGGGTAATGTAAGCATCATTTCCTTTACCCAAGTTCAGTGAAGTTTCCAAGGGCAGACATAACGCACAACAACAGATTTTGGTCCCACGGAGATTCCACTTCCCCTTGGGCACCAAATCTGGATGGAGTTTTTGTTTCGGTCCGTTATGCTAATAAGTCTCCTATCATCTCTGTTAGTGTGAGTGTCCTCAGACCCTTGATCTAAACCCAGCAGCCACCGGGCCCCACTTTCTTAGCTCTATCGACAAACCTTGTTCTTACTGTCTTTTTGATTTCCATGGAGCACTGAACTAAGTACTCAAGAACTAGGTTGTTTCTCTGATTGAATGATCCTAATGTAACCCTCTCATTACAAGGAAGTGGAAGTGCTGAAACTGTCCGCCCCCAACCCACTTGCAGGCCATTTCAACTCTACAGTATCTTCTGCAGTTCAGAGCTGCAATTGGTACACATTTTCTAGAAGCAATCATGAGAAAGGGTGGAAGCAGCACAGATGGGTCTCAGAGTTGCCGTTGGCCAACGACTCTGTACTGGATGGAGCATAAGCTCCTCGAAAGGTGACAAAATGGTATAGTTGCTAAAACCTGTGACAAGGGATTCGACTCACACTGAGATGAATTCTGAGTCAACAGAGTCTTTGCAGACAAAACCATAAAACGTTTCTAAAGTCTGATGTTAATAGCTAAAGGAACCTAAGTTGACTAATTTTCATATTATTTTGATCCTAACATTAAAAGGAAATCAATCATGTTTGTTGGCCTTTTTTTTTTTTTTTAAACAACTTTTCTCTGGCCTGTTTTCTGCCCAGTTTTCAAAACCTCTAATGGGCTAGCCTTGCCCGGTATGTGCTACTCTCCACTACCCTCCAGGTGGTACCCGTGCTCAGGTCCTGCCAGCAACCACACCAAACAATTCCTGGGTGTCGGCCTTTGATGCTATGGCTGCCGTCCTCTGAAACCATCTCCCTTCTTCCTGTCTCTCTTTCAAGGACCAGTTTAACTCTCAATTCATCTACGAATTATTCCCCAACTCCAGCTTTCTTTGGCCTTTCACTCTTCCAACTTCTGATAGCAATTATAGGCTCTACCTTTACGTGTAGCACTTAACTGTGACCCACCTTACATTAGCATTACCTCCCTAATTAGACTGGAAGATCCCAGAGGACAGGACACCAGTGAAAATTCTACTGTGTACCTAGGCAGTGCTGAACATACAGTCAGAACTCGGTGCCACTGCAGAAGTCATTCGGTTGTTTCAGAGCTGGAAGGGACCTTGGAGGTCACTTAGTCCTACCCTTCATTTTGTGTGTGAGCAAACCGCAGCCCACTCACTTACTATTTGAAAATAAATTATCATTATTCATTAACTAATTTGCATTGACTATAGCAACCAAACTGTCATCTCCACCAGGATTTAGTAAGTACAGGTTGCAAAGAACAGCAGGTCAGGCAAACACTTAAACAACATTCTGTTATGTGAGTGAAACACAGGAAACAAACGTACCTGCAGCTCCAACTGAGCAGGCAGCATTAGAGGAGAGAAAAATAGTTACATTACCAATGGGGTTGGAAGGCTTCCCTTCAGTTGGTCATTATCAATCTGGATAGAAAAGATGAAAAAATACATAGCCCCTGCTTTTTAGAATGTGTGAGAGAAAAAAAAAAAATCGCTCACCTAAGACTGACCTCCAAAAGCCACATACACATGGCTTTTGCTTTGACACAAGGAAACTTGTTCCAAAACCAGCAACCCAGTTCATTCCAGAATACAAGTACGATCACGGCTACACTATGCTTACACATCCACACCTCACAAAACATGTGGGCTTTAGTTTTTTCCTTCAAAAAATTAAATCTAGAAAGCATTTCTATGGACCTAGTGAAAAATCAGAATGGCCAAAGCAGAAAAGATAGTAATTGCCCAAGAAAGAGTGAAACGCAGATTGGGAATCATGTGGCATGATGGACGGAAGGTATGCATAGCTTTTTGCCTTTCTGGTCTATATTTATGTAGGTTTACATATCCTTTTGAAATAATATACATGGAGCCGTAAGCTTTATGAGTTTCCATTTCAGGACCCTTATAAAGTCTATTTAGCCTGATTGCTCAGAGTTCTTCCCCGCTGTCATACAGAACAAACATTTAAATGTATTTTTAAATGAAGGCACGGACTAGACTATTGTTCAAGGTCCCTTCTAGCCTATAGGCAAATAAGACCAAAAGAAACATAAGCTAAAATGATCGTCCACCTAGAAACTGTAAAGCCTGGGAAGTCATACAAAAAGTCTCTTTCATCCACATAAAGGATTAAGAAAAGTCTTTAAACGTCCTGCTACCACAAACACGGGTTTAAGTCATTCTTTTCTGGATGTCAATTGTCCGCACAGACACTGATCTCACAAAACCCCGTTGCTCTCCACATGCATCCCCCGCAGGTCCTAGCTCACACTCAATGCTATCTGTGAAACAGGGACAAAACACACCCGGCCAGGCAGCCATGGAGGCCCTGCAGCCGCATGGCCTGAAGTCAAGTCACGGGTCACGCGGGTGAGACACTGCCCTACCCCCGAACCTGGAGCTTAGCTCCGAGCTGTCCCCGTGTGTGGGCTGCACCTGCCAGATCAACTTGAACTCAGGTCCCTGTGCACTGACGCGTCCTGGCATTTGCCAGTCTCCCCTTGGAAACCGTTGATAAACAAATTCAAAACCCCAAACTGACTTGAGAGCTATGATTAGGCACAGATTAGCCTGGCTTCAATGTAAGTAACTATTACAACTCAGTGTACTTATCTCTCCATTTCCAACCTGTGAGTTTAGGCATCCAGAGAGTTATTCTACTCTAACTACACTAGTCCGGATGCTGCCAAGAGCCAGGCTTCTGAGTCGCTGCTAAATTGATGGAATCTCGGACCGGCCATGCCAGCCTGCCACGGGACCCAGAGACCCAGAGACCCAGAGACACAGTTCATACTTTCTTCCAAAACAAAGGGCTTGAGCCTGTGATAGGCTAGACGCAAGCAAGCCTCAGAAGCGGTGGTGAACGGCAGGGCATCTACGCGGCTGGCCGCCTGGACAGAGGTCAGCGGCCACGGGGCGGAGGGCTGGGAGAGGGTGGGGCGGGCATCCGGGCATCCCGCTTACCCGGATGCGCTTGGCCCTGCGCATGTCGTCAGCCGTCAGGGTGCTCTGGGCGGGCAGCACGCTCTCCTCGTGCTGGGGCTGCAGGTGCAGCTCGTGCGTTTCCGTCTCATGCTCCAGAGAAGACTGCGCTTCCGGTGGCAGCTGAGGGACTGCGAGCGCGGGCTGCTCTGTTTGGTCCAGCCCATTCAGAGTTGCGGGTTCAGCCTCATCGAACTGCTCCTTGGTGGGAAAATGCAGCAAGTCCTGAAATTGCAATAACCAGCAATTATTTCCCTACCTAGATAGACATTAGTGCTAGGATTTAGAATTGCTGCTTTATTTTTTAAATGACTAGCGTCGTTATGCTCAGAAAAGAATATTTTCCTTCTGAGAAAATTAGTTAGATAACCATCCACAGGATGTAAAAACCATGAGACATTCCAGATCACTTTGTGAGGAAAAGACTATGACAGGACTCTTCTGGAATAACATTATTTTAATTGTTTAAACTAATTAAAGAGTCCCCTAGTAATGTCTCTGGACAATTTCAAACCTTTGGGGCAGCAGAGTTGGGTTTTTGTTGTAAGTAACGTTTGAAACAACGTTCTTTTTAGCCTTTCTCTAGTCAGACTTTAATTAACAGGCAGCACAGCACTGACAGGCAGGCCTATCGCCCTCTGAGAGGCGTTTGTATTTGAGTCCAGTAATGCTTCTCATAAGTGCTCTAATCAAGCATCCAAGAAGAGCTCTTGCTTTCCCATCCCCCGTACCTGTGTCCCATCATCACACTTTTCCCCATTTTCACTGGTTATTTCCAAGCGGATAAATTTGGGAGGGCGTCCCGGCCGTCGACCTGGGCCAAACCGCCTCTTGCCTCGCCCCCTTGCTCTGCCTCTTGTTCTGGGGACAAGACATGGGGTTATAGACAGTCATGGTTACACAATACTGCACAACAAATATTTCCCTGAATGATCCGGATTCACCCCAAATCTAGATTTCCTCTCACTTTATTTCTTTTCCTGATTCTTTTTTTCTAATGGAAACAATCACTTTGCTCATACACGCTTTCCAAATTTCTCATCTTTGCCATCTATATAGCTCAAAGAGATGTCTTAAATTATTCAGAATAAAAGGAGCTTTAAAAAGTCAAAGCACTGACACCATTTTGCTACCAAAAATTCTGGAAGCTCGCACACATCTCTGCGATTCTGTGAACAACGCAGACAGGACAGAACACGCCTAGCGTGTGTCCTGGATACAAGATTCCAGTCTTCCCCTTGCTCACCTCATGTTCCTTCCGTGGACTGTGGCTATAGAGTCAAAGGAATGCCCTTGTTTTACTATAATCTTCTGGAAGGTCAGAACAAATTTCTAATTCACCGGTTCCATAGCACATCCAGTAAACACCACATTAAAAGATTCTTTATTATGGGAAATTCTGGACCTCGGCAAATGTGGAGAATACAAGGAGGCCAGTGTAACTGCTACCTCATTTCAATACTTATCAACTCATGGCCAGTTTTATCCCATCTATAGCCTCACCACTTCTCCCACACACATACCCATTAGGCTATTTTGAAATAAATCCCAGACATCATTTCATCTGTAAATATTTCAATATGTACCTCTAAAACATAAGGACATATATATGTATATATAATACACATATCTCCACAACTTTATCGCACCTAACAAATAAGTGATAGTTGCTCAACATTTATTAAATCTAGCCAAAGTTCAAATCTGCCTAATTGTCTCAAATTTCTTTTAACAGCTGGCTAACAGACATTTTTATCTACAATGTGTCATGCATGGAGCTTGACACTAAAGACGGTAAGTTATATGCAACAGTTTTTACCCTCAGATGTCCAGTAGAGGCAGCAGGCATATAAGCCAAGCCTCACAATAGAATATAAAAAGTGCTATAACAGAGCCATGGTCGGGGTTTTCGGGATACACAGGAGGGAGCGACGGAACTCCTGCCGTGTCCTCCATGCACCCCAGATGTTTGCTCCCGTGGTCACACCTTCAGCCTTGTCGTCCTTGGGAGGTGCGGAATCCCCACTGTCCTGATACCATGCCTCGCCCGCTCCTACACCATATCCTAACTTCCCAGCTCACGCCCTCAGGCACCTGGACTCAAGGATCCTTCCGCCTCACCACCAGCTCCAGTCCAGTCCTGTTCCCCTGTCTGCAGTCCTGCGTCCTCTTCATGTTTTCTCTCCGTTCTTCCACTCGTAAGCTCCAAGGTCCTTCACTGGAGTCACTCCCTTGTACATGCTCTTCCCTCCCCACTGCTGCTTCATCACTCTTGCTGCGTTGCATGCGCTTGGTGAAACTGACTTCCTGCCGGCTCTGCACCGGCACCCTCGCAGTGAAAGACGTGTGGGGACGACACAGCCGTGACTCACATGAGCCCTCACTCACCTTGCAGGCAATCACACCGGACTTCCCTGGAATATTTACTCTCCCACTTCCCTAAATGCCATTTCACACCACCTCTTCTCTTTTCAAATCCCATAATAGCTGGCAACCTTACATCTGTCCCACTGGGACTACTCTGCCCGGAACCACTCTCATTTTTCATCTGAACTGTTGAAATAGCTTCTAACTAGACTCCCTGTCTTCACTCTTACTGCAATACAAGCTAAGGTGATGTTTTTATTTTTATCCACAGTGATGTTTAGAAATGTAACTGACATCACAATATCCCTTGATCAGCAGACTCTAAAGACTTCTTATCACACATAGAATTAAATTCAAATTTCCTGCCACTACCCATCAGGCCTATGTGATTCAGCTGCTGCTTACGCCATCCTGTGGAATTCTCCTTCACCTACCTTTTTTATATAGTGGGAATTAAACATAGGACTTAGTCTGATGAAGGAATCCTACTACTGAGAAGAGTTTGAAAATCAGAAGAATTCCTATTTCAGAACCCCTAGTTATGGGAGATTTTACTAAGGTGAAAAGATGTCCTATTGCTGGGTATTGGTTATGCTGGAAAAGACACAAGTAGTAATGAGGACCAGGGGAAAAAAGGAAATGACGGATAAGAAATGTCCTTCAGCAGCCTACCTGGTTACCTGTCTACACACAAGCATGCGTGTGCGCACGCACACACACACAGACTCATAAATTCACAGATGATATAGAAATGACCCTGGAACTTTAAAAACTAAGTTTTTGAAATCTTCCCCCCTTATTATTATACCTGCTAAACACATCCAGTTTCTCATCATGCGAATTGAGATGCTGTTGCAGCTGCTCTGAGCTTATAAATCGGCGGTTACATTCGTAGCAGGGCCAGTTCTTCTCTTGCTCTCGAAGAACTGCAGTCGTGGGAGAGAAACCACGGAGGCTGGTGATCAACAGGCACCAATAAAGCTCAGATGCCCAGTACCCACACCATTCCCATCTCAGCGTAGCCCAGTGTTCATAAATACGCAATGTCTGCTGTTCTGTTATAAAACCAAAGGCTAAAGTTTGACAGAGAATAATTTTTAGGATCTTGTTTTCTGATATATTTGCATAAGACATCAAAGGAACAAACACCCTTGTGCTACCCTCTCCCACCCCGCAATACATACACACACACACACACACACACACACACACACGACCTTACCACACTGGAAAGACAAGGAGTGCTACAATGGAAATCTGTATGCAGATAACCCAGTGATTCAGATCCAAGTTTCATAATCAGATGGCATATTGTATCACAAATAACTTGAAAATCAATGCCCAATGTAATCACGTTGGCAAAATGTTCAGAAGTACCCATTAAAGCTGATTATGTGTATACCCTATGACCCAGCAATCCACTCCTAGATGTGCACACAACAGAAATATGCACATATGTTCACTAAAAGACATGCAAGAATGTGCACAGTGGCACCCTCATATTAGCCAGAAACTGGAAACGACCCTGCTGTATAATAAAGAATTTTGCTGGCATTTGTCCCTGGTCCCTGGGAAATAGCCTCTAAATCTTTGGAATCTCCAAGTAAGAAGCACGTCTTTGTTATTCCTGGTGATCTGTGGCCATACCTGAGTTTATGCTAATGAGATGGCTCAGGATGGGGCTGGCTGTGTCAGGAAGACCAACCGTCTGATTACAGGGTTGGGGCTTTGAGCCAGGTGGTACCAGCCAGGGAGGGGAGCAGGGGCTGGAGAGCAAGTTCAATCACAGGCCAAGGAGCCAATCACTCACACCTATGTGATGATGCCTTGAGAAAAACTCTGGACACAGAAGCCCAGGTGAGCCTTCTAGGCTGGTAATCATACATCAGTGCTCCAGGGTCGTGACACGGCCTAAGGACATGGGAGCTTCACATTTGGGATCCTCCCAAACTTTGCCCTGAGTGTCTCTTCATTTGGCTGGTCCCCGCGTGCATGCTTTATAATACAATGGTACTCGTAAGTATAGCACTTTTCTGAGTCCCATGAATCGTGCTAGGGAATTATCAGACATAAAGGGTTTAGCAGGAACTCCCTAAATTGTAGCTAGCTGGTCAGAAGTGCAGGGGGCCTGGGACCCCCAGGGCTTGAGGCTGCTGTCTGAAGTCGGGAGGGCCTTGTGGAGGACTCTGCCCTTGACCTGCAGAATGTGACCTACTCCAGCTAGTCAGGGCCAGGATTGCATTGTGCAGCCCACATTTCTATGGTAGAAATAGATCCGTGAATTGCGGTACATTCACACAATGGAAACCCAAAAGGCAATGAGAATAAACAAATTACAATAACACACAACAGTGTGGAGGAATCTCACAAACAAAAGATTCCCAGACACCAGAAGTGTACATATCACATAATTCCATTTATAAAAAGTTCGGTAACAAGCACATCATCATATCTGTGGTGTTGAAGTCGGGAGATTAGTTACACTTGGGAGTGAGGAGGAATTACAAGGCTCAGGGGAGTCCTGGGGCCATGGCCACGCTCTGCGTCTTGATCTGGGTGCAGGTTGCCCAGGTGTCCTCACGTTGTGAAAATTCATTGGGCCATTACTTAGGATTTGCGCACTTTTCTGTATGTAGGTTGTACTTCAGTGACATTTACTTTGAAAACAAAGTCAATGCCTACCTTGCCGTGTTCAGAGATAATTACATCTCGATAGCGATCATCCTCTGATCTAGGTCCTAATTTAGTATTTGGAGGTTTTCATTATATTAAATACAATTTTCCAGCACCCATGAAAGAAATGTAAATATGTCATTGTCATTTGACCCTAGAATTAGACAGGGATGTGCAGCTCTAAAGAACCTATTAGAATATCTTAAATACAGAGAGGTAGAAAAATTAGACATTGCATAAAGATGTAAGTAATATATACAATTTAGAATCAATATATGAAATACAAAAAAAATGAAAAAGTCCAAGCACCTTTCCTTTCTTCCTCGGAAATGTCATGAATCTTCCGGTTCACAAACTCGGCATAGGAAGCAGCATACCACACCTGCAAGAGCCAAGTACATCATCAAGGACTAAGGCATCACCAGATGTACTTCACGTGCTTCGATTCCTCCTCCTGCTCGCAGGAAACAATTCAGGATTTTCTACAGCCCACGGAAAACAAACAAACAAACAAAAGAAGCCGAACTGTGAGGTGACCCTGTTAGCGCAGATGGTCAGTCAGGAAGTTCGTCTGCCAAGACACACTGTGTGTTTTCTTTTTCCTTTGTAAAAAACTGTGGGACTTCCCTGGCGGTACAGTGGTTAGGACTCCGTGCCTCCACTGCAGGGGACACGGGTTCGATCCCTGGTCGGGGCACTGAGATCCCACGTGCCGCGCGGTGAGGCCAAAAACATCAATCAATAAGATGTAAAAAAAAAAAGATAAAAAACTGGTTTTGTTATTAGAACAACTTCACGAGAGATAACATCAATAGTCTCTTGATGTGCATGAAGCAGAGACTCTTCCAATTCTTTTATCTGTATTTAAACACAGGTTTCTCCACAGCTGTGATCATGGTGGCTCCACCCCGACACTGCTGGGTCATCAGAGCTACCCCACCTTCCTGAGCCTCTTCCTCCGTCCTACCCCGCGGGCTGCTTCTGCTCAGTCTCCCTGTCTGGCTGTCCTTCCCCTCCCACACCCCTGAACAGTGCTGTTCCTCGAAGCGTAGTCCAAGTCCAGGGCCTTCTTATTTCTTCCTGAGGTGATCGCATCCATTGCAGCCAACTCTGTGCTAATGACTCCCAGGTCACTGCCTCTACCCCAGACCCTCCCCTCCTGCCCTCTACCTACATTCTACTACCTGCCTGATGGCGCTTGTCCGGAGCTGACTTCCAGATGCTCCCCTCCTCGCCCCCCACCCCTGCCTACCTTTCCCATCTCAATAAACACCCCACCTTCCACACAGTTGCTCAGACTTGAAATCTAAAAGCTAACCCTTTTTAAAATATATTTATTTATTTGGCTGCACTGGGTCTTAGTTGCGGCAGGCGGGATCTTTGGTTGTGGCATGTGAACTCTTAGTTGTGGCATGTGGGATCTAGTTCCCTGACCAGGGATCAAACCCGGGCCCCCTGCATTGGGAGCGTGGAGGCTTAGCCCCTGGACCACCATATTTCTGTTTTCTTCTGTAATGCCTCAGTAAGAACTCTCGGTGGCTCAGACGTCCTCCGTCTAGACGCACACCAAGATGAGCTCTTGCCTGGTTTTCTAACGAGCCTCTGCTTTTCCACTCTTGCTCCCTGCGTTCCAGTCCCCACACAGGAGCCAGCGCGGTCTTCTGGAAACACAGTCTGATTTCATCACTCACTCCCGTGCTTAATGGCCTGCAACAGCTGCTTGGTTCTCAGTAAACCTCGAGTGCTTGACGCTGGTCTGAAAAGGGCTCCCACCACTCTCCTTTACCCACCTTCAGTTCCTCCAACATGTAGAGCTCTTGCCCTTGCTGTTCCACCACCAGGAATGTTGGGTTCTTCACTGTCACCTCCTCAGCAAGGCCCACCCTCTACCGTCACACCTAAACTGGGGCATTTCCTGTTATCTGCTCCTTTCACACCTTCTGTGTCCTTCACAGCACTTCCCACTATTTGATATTATTTGCTTATTTACACTTTCTGCCCACCTCCCCTCTAGAGGACAAGTTCCTTGAACACAGGGCACCAGTCTGTCTTCTCCTAATGTCTGGAACATAGTACAAGCTCCATGTGTTGGTCACTAAATGAATTCATCATATACAATTGTTGTGGAACATTAGTTTAACCATATGGAAATAATCACACTGAGAAACTTCATTTTCAACTGTGGAATAATATTCTACAGAGTCTGTATTCTATACTTTACTTGACCATGACCCTGTGGTTGGACTTTTAGGTAGTTTATCATTCTGCTGTTATAAATTCTACCTTGTTCATCGATTCCAAAAGGTATGTTTCTCATATTCTCTGATTCAGAAATCAGAGTGTGCCTCCCAGTCCATGGCATTCTGTGGTCACTGCCCTGATGTAGCCGTGACCACCTGCATTTGCTCCTGCACAAACCTGGCCGAGATCTTTCTATTCTCACCTCATTCCAGTTATGTGTCCCACTGGCACTCCGTGAGGTGCTACACTTGCCAAGCAATGCAAATGAAGGCCAAAAAAAATTGCCATCTCCCTCAGAATAAATGAAAGAAATTTCAAAGCAATGCAAGGCTGGTGTGATCATACCGGAGGAACTCTCATTAAGGTATCAAACATTGAGTGATCAGAAACTTCCCACTGACTTGATCAAAAAACTCTCAACTTCCAAGGACATGTGTTTCAATTGAGGAAAAAGACACATATGGGTTCAGTCAACGGGAAAGCACAGCATCAAAACTTATAGAAAAGCTATCAGTGGCTTGGAAAAATATCCCAGAGGTGACAGCGGAGCAGTTATTCTAAAAACACTGCATCATCATCAACACCTTGATGGCACAGAAGATGACAGATATACAAAAGCACAAACATCCATGATAAAGTAAAACAATGATCCAGTTAAAGAAAAAAAAAGGCAGACTGCACAGAAAGCAGTTTATACCTTAACCAATTTATTTTGCTTATAGTGCACCTTTTTAAATATGCATAAGTGTGATGTGATTTCAAAATTATGTCTAAATAAGTCCAAAATAGCTCCTGCAATAAATATAAAATAACTATTTCTGTTGATTAAAATAAGCACTGAGGGGCTTCCCTGGTGGCACAGTGGTTGAGAGTCCCCTGCGGGTTCATGCCCCGGTCTGGGAAGATCCCACATGCCGCCGAGCGGCTGGGCCCATGAGCCATGGCCGCTGAGCCTGCGCATCCAGAGCCTGTGCTCCGCAACGGGGAGAGACCGCGGCAGTGAGAGGCCCGTGTACCGCAAAAAAAAAAAAAAAAAAAAAAAAAAAAGCACTGTAACATAGCTCAGCTGGCAGTGTATTTTTTTCTTAATGGTGTGTAAAATAATGGTGCATCTTAATGTCTGAGTCAGTAAAAAAATTACAAAATTCTAATGTATCTAGCTCTATCTTTGTTTACAATTATTTCCTCAGACTTATTTTCAAGGATTGGGTTTACTCAGCCAAGAACATTTTTGCTGCCTACTGTCAGAAATATTCTATAAAATATTGCAATTCTGAAACAATTCCCTATTTTTTAAACCCTCACACTCCTTGTATTATATCTGTTTATTTTTGCTAGTTTAAATTAACAAAAATATTAACTCATAGTTGCTTTAAGGGTTTTTAAATTATCAACCTTTAAAAAAAATTTTTAACATTTCTTTACTATTTGAGTCCTCCCCCAAATAAAGTCTATTCCCTATACTTATTTATTGTCCATCTGGATGTAGTGAGGTTAGAGGAACACAACCTTCTCTCAGTTTGTATGCTCAAACCTTTTAACATGTATTACAAATATTTCCCCCATTCTGTTGCTTTCTTTTTATCTGTTGTTTTTGTTGTTCGTTATATTGAACTATTATATTCTTATTTAATTGTATCTGTCTGCCTTCTACTGAATTAAAAGAGAAAATAATCTCCCCTCCACAGTTAAAAAGTATTCATTCAGTATCAAGAATTTATTGGAATACAGGTGTGAGATGTGAATCTCCTTCTACACATTTTCTTTGGAGGTTATGGACTATCTACTTGACGGTTTCAAAGATGCAGGGTTTGTACAGCTTTTAAACAAAGTCTAGGTCTTTGTTCCCCCCAAAGAAGTATCTATTTCTCACTTTACCACACTGAGGCACAGTGCTATTCAGTGTTCATGTACCAAAGCAATCATTTCTAACATATTTTTCATTTATAACTTTAATATTTTGACCCCCTCTTTTTACCATGTTCCTAACATAGCTTTAAAAACGGGAGGGGGGGTGGGCGTGGAGGGGACTTTCCCTTAGAATCATAGCGGAATTTTCATTAATCATCAAGAGTTAATATTTAGACAAATTCCTACAGAGCGTTATCCCCCAAAAATATATTCCTAAAATCAGAAGTCAGTGCATAGAATTCTTTGGGTAAAATGAGTCTTCAGATAAAGAAATCTTGCCCATACATCTGAATCCCATTTTACAAGATCTCCTGTTTCCCAACTAACTCTTCCTTAGAATGTGTAAATGATGTGAAGTAAGCCCATCTTTAATCCCACAGACCTGCCTGTGCCCCCAAAGCAACTACTTCCTCACCCCTGGGCCTAATACCTTCATGAATGCCTTTGATAGATCTCAAAAGTCATATACTTTTCATTCTGTTTTATTTGTGGGATTATTAGAAGTGTACAGTACACAGCAAGTGCTCAGTAAGTAAGTGAATTACAAGAAAAGGACCATTTTTTAAAGAATCCCTCTGCAAAGGGAAAGAAAAAGTAGGAAAACCATGAAGCAGTTGCAATTCCTAGCAAAGGCACCACTGACCCAGCACTGTACCTTAAGCTCTTGCTTGGGCTCCACGTTCTTGATTGTTGTGTAGTACACGTGGTGGCCATACTGGTAAGCCACCAGGTTCTGCTCCAGGTGATTCTGGGCCGGGCGCACGAACATCATCCAGTTACAAAGGGTCTCGTCAGACAACTCAAACCACAGGTCTTCATGCAAATCCCTGTCTTTTCGGTCACCTTTATCAAGAGAAACCTGCAACCAGAGTGAAAGTAAAAAGACACACATACACAAAACCTCTAATATGATAGATATTCATGTAATGATATACAAGATATTGTTCCTGAAATTAACCAGATATGCTGATCCTCCCCTTTGTATCTAGAAAGATACTGGAATTGTGTCTTGCCGAATGAAAGGAAAAAGATACTTTCTGAAGACTCACCTACAGGAGGATTACTTAGCAAAATCTAAAAGTTAGCACCCTGAGTGGACAGCTTTGGTTGATATTTCATCATTAACTAACACATCCAAAAATGCTACTAATAAGCCAGAAAATGCAAGCAAAATACTCTCCAGTTTGTTACAAGTTACTTCCTTTGGGGGTTCAACAGCATTTCATTTATAATGTGTAGCCTGGTGATAGGTATGTCTCTTTACGAAGTTATATTCTTTCTAGGACACCTTGAGCACTCACCAAGAAAATCTCCCCATGGCAGCTGCTGATTTCTCAAAAACACACCACCAAAATTCTCCCTCCCCACTGCCTTTCTTGGTTCTACAGAGTGGCTCTCCAAGAAGAAGACAGCAGAGGGGTTGGATAGAAGCAAAAGCATCAAAAGGGAGGAAGAGACATCAGTGTAAATATACCGTAACACACCGTGAACTATTCTTCAACAAAAGATTCAACAGGATAGACCTGTTTCAAAAACTGAAAAGAGGGGCTTCCCTGGTGGCGCAGTGGTTGAGAATCTGCCTGCCAGTGCAGGGGACACGGGTTCGAGCCCTGGTCTGGGAAGATCCCACATGTCGCGGAGCAACTAGGCCCGTGCGCCACAACTACTGAGCCTGCGCATCTGGAGCTTGTGCTCCGCAACAAGAGAAGCCACCGCAATGAGAAGCCCGCGCACCGCGATGAAGAGTGGCCCCCACTCGCCACAACTAGAGAAAGCCCTCGCACAGAAACGAAGACCCAATGCAGCCAAAAATAAATAAATAAATTGATTAATTAATTAAAAAAAAAAAACTGAAAAGAGGTTTTCCTAAAAACATTAGGGGAATTAACAGATAACATGAGTCGACGTAATTCTGTGTTCCAGTCAAAGTTAATTTGAAAAAAAAGCTGTTGAGTCCCTTTTATGGGATGAATTCTGTCCCCCCAAAATTCGTATGTTGAAGCCCTAGCCCCCCAGTAGCCCAGAATGTAACTGCATTCGGAGACAGGGCTTTGAAAGAGTGGGTCCCAATCCCATCTGACTGGTGTCCTCATGGGAAGGGGAGATCAGGACATGCAGAGAAGCTCCAGAGGCATCTTGCAGACAGGGACAGCACTGTGCAAAAGCAGCCGCAGGGCAGCCACCTGCAAGCCAAGGAGAGCAGCCTCACAGGGCGCCAGCCTTGCCTGCACCTTGGCCTTGGACTTCCAGCCTCCAGGACTGTGAGAGAACAAACATCGGTTCTTTAAGCTCCCCCGGTCTGTCGTGTTTGATTCTGGCAGCCCTCCCAGACTAATCCAGCCCCTGAGAACTACACCTCTCAGAATTATTCACAATGAGACTTCGGGGACTGAAACTGTACCCTCTGTGTCATTGGTGAGAGAGAAAAACGTCTCCATTTGAAACAAGTCAAGCATAGAAAGAAAAATACTAGCGAACTGCTATGAGACTGCATTAAGAGGCTTGGTGGGAAAACGCGTGCCCCTTAAAAATCATCAGAACGAGACTGGACTATGTTGAAGCATAAATTACCTTGAGGTGGATGTAACAGTCCTTCAGCTCCGACTCCCTGACCAGTGGCCCCTCCACAGGGCCGAACTGGGTGCGCTTGGGGATCCGCCTTTTGGAGAACACACCGCCCAGGAACCTGTCGATGTACAGCACCAGGGGCAGGCTGGCCCGCGCCCGAGTCAGCACCGGTCGGTTGGGGATTGGATGCAGGGGGCCATGCTTCGGGCACACGGAAGAGTGTGCGTTATTACACTCCTCACACCCTACACGAGAGAGAAATCCTCAATGTGACAGTCTCAGGGAAAAAGTTCCAACCTGAAAAATCCCCAAATCTAAATTTCCAAGCCCAAACTCAATGAACTCCTACAACTGCAATACCCGTTCCATTGTAATACATTACTCCTCAGAGGCCACTAAAATCCTGTACTTTTCTTCTAAAATCAGGCAGAATTAGCTTGCGGCCTGCCAGAAATAATTTGCAGGCTGTGATGTATTCCTCTATTGGATATTCATTCAAATAGTGGCATTAAACTTACAAATCAATTATAACATGTCTGAAAAGAGAAAAGAAAAGCTTATTAGGCTAAATGTTGCAAAATCTGATGAGAATTTTATACTATGTAAATTAGGTGAATCTTATAGTATGTAAATTATAGCACAATAAAGCTGTTTTTTAAAAACCCGACAATACTGTTTAATCAGTTTCCTCAAAGGGAGTTATAGAAGCCTTATTGTCTGGGCATGTCTAAATCAACAGAAAAAGCGCCGTTGAGTTTGAGATTTCCATGTGTACTGTGTGAAGGTAATGCTGACATGAATGAATTTAGCATCCCATCTTTCATTCACCTGGATGATACAATTAGCCCAGCCCTGACATGTATTTCAGCTCATTCTGCGAGTGACCGGTTGGCACTAAGCATCCACGTTCACCCCCCTTCCCAGTGTCACCCATCTGTCCGCTCACCGACAGAATGAGATAGGTACAGCCACAAAACAGAAAAAAGTGACTGGGCCACACGGAGAGCATAACCATGACCCTAAACAAATCTAATTAACCAATTATAGTTTACCCAACTCTGGCTGTGTGATGACCTGACTTAGAAAATGGGTATTTTCAATTTCCACAGTTCTCCAATGATGGAGAGCTATCTTATATTAATATTTATAAGATAAAGTGACCTTGTGTGTATTTGACTAAGGAGTTGCCTTGAAAACTTATGAATTCAAAGAAAAGCAAAATGAGGAAGCCCTTATTGGGCGTGGAGATGAACACGGGCCCCATGCAAACAGGCCTACCACCACTACACGGAAGGTCCAGGGGAAATACGGCGAGACCTCAAAGCTCTGCAGGGTCTCGTAACTCACAAGAGGAGATAAGGACTTTGCCATCTAGGCACGAAGTTGATGGGCAGCGGCAATGGCTTGGTGGGTGGAAGCAGGACCCGCCCCCTAAGCAGGCAGGACGGACAGGCAGTCGTCCTGGGCACCTGCAGCCAGCAGACACCCAAGTTTGAACCCTGACTCTTGAACAACTGAGCACGACCTTGGGAAAGCTGCCGACCTTACAAGACTGTGGGGAGCATTAGTCGATTAGAAAAATGCAGCTCTCTGGTGCCTGGGGTGTCTTTTCATAACAGGCGTCTTTTTATAACAGGCATTTTTTCAGGTTGGTATGAAGAGAGGTGAAGCAGGAAGGGAACTTGTGGAATCGGAAATGGCCAGATATGCCAGGACTGGACAACATCACGGTCTGGCAGCTGGAGTTCTGGGATCAGAGACTGAGGCTCGCTCCTGACCCAGCCCCGGCCCCCTATGGCACTGAGCAGGCTGCCCAGCTTCCCCTGGGCTTCAGTCCGCTCATCGGTATAATCAGAACTCTAGGGACAGCCAAGGCCTCCTTCACAGGCTGCCTGAGGACGGAGTGAGGGGGACACCTAGACCGGGAGCAGCGTCTGCGCCAGGAGCCCCAGCAGGGGCCAGCCCGCCCTGCGCCACACACGCTCCCGAGAGGCGGCTCTACGTACACAGGTCGTGCGGGTCGAAGGGCCGAGGGGGGTCAGGCTCCCAGTCGTCCAGGTCTGTGTCTTCACCGTCCTCCTCCTCCTCCTCCGAGTCCTCCTCCGAGTCCTCCTCCTCCTTGGCCTCCAGTCTGGCCATGGGGTTCTGCAGGGTCGCCAAAGGGTCCGAGCCATCCACACCCTCAATTGAAGGTAGCACCTGGCTGTGCACCGGCAACGAGGCCTGGACGACATTTAATCGTAAGGTTAGTACAGCCTGTTTGGGGTTAGCTGGGACACACACGCAGAATACGAGGTTTTGGCGCAATACTCTTCTCGCCAGCTCCCTTCAAGGCCCTGCAGAAATGACTCTTATTTCCATCTACGGGCTGTAATAAGGAATCTGTTTTCCTTTTTGCTGTTTCTGCCCAACATCTGGGCTCCACCAGTGCCAGCGGGAGTTTCAGATCCCACAAGCCCCTGCCCATGTGCTGGGGACTCTCGTGCTGATCCCAGCCTTCACCTCAAGTCCCACTTCCTTGCTCTCTCAGCCTCTCCAAACCTGCATGAGGGGCCTGCCCTGTCTCCCCGGAGACTTCAAATATGAAGGTAACAAACCCTTCCAAACCCTCCTGGAGCATGTGTGGTATCATCAGCCTCAGTTTGGTTTGGGGTGGGGACCCTCCTGCTTTTGCAGGTGGCCACACCATAATGCAGGTAAAGATCTGACCCACCTTCAACCACGTGGCTTTAAAATGGAACACGTGGTGCAAGACGCAATTGGTAAAATTCAGTGGGTACCAGGTCTCCTTTCACACACTTCAGAGAGGCCGAGGTTTGTAAGTAACAAGGAAAGAGATGCCTATTTTGTTCATCACACTGAAATTAGTCTCTTGCAAGTAAGACACGGTTTGGGTCATGGATTCGATTAATGCAACTTGACCAAATACACCAGAAGAAAATAATGGTACCTTAAAAGTTCTCACCTCCTAAATAAGCGGGCTCGGGATATGTACCACTCAGATCCCTCTGATGCAAGCGCATTTCTCCTGCCCCGTTAGCACCATTACTCATACTCAAGCCACGCCCTCCCCCTGTTCAACAAGTAAGACGCGTGTTTTGAGTGCCTACTCCCTTTTTTTCCTTTGTCTTTCCTCGCCTAGAATGCTCTTCCCTCGGCAACCGTCTAAACCCCGTCCTCGTCGTCCGCTTTCTCTGAGAACAGCGTCCGCTCTCTGCTCTGACCTTCTGCAGCCCCTGGAGTCACAGAATCCCACCCAGCAACACCGTCCAGCCTGGGCTTCACGTTTCCTCACGGCGCCCAGCAGGCAGCCCGGATGACTCTGGAACAGCTCAGGGATGTTCCCGTGGAGTCAAGACCTCCCCAACTTCCCTCTCGAGTTGCACCAAGTAAGTGCCCCCTCTGTGCCACATGAAGACCGTTCCTCCAGTACTTCAAGACCAAAGCCCCTAATGCACTGACCCATTGCTCACAGTCCTGCTGTGTCCATTCACCCCTCAGCGGATCACCATCAGCTTGCACCAGTGTTTGCTGGAGACCGCCACATCCTAGTGCTGCCCCATTTGGAACTGGCAGGTCACTGGGTCCTCTTGTCCGCTCAAAGAGCGCTACTGAACCCTTTTTCTCCTGCTCAGGACTTACATAGCTGATTTTTACTTAAATGGCCATGTATCTCTAGTATATTTCATTTTATTGTCTTTTCTGTTCTTTCAGTCTGCCAAGATCTTTCAGAATCTTGGTTCTGACATGTCACACCTTAGCTGTTCCTCGTAGCTTTGTCTCCATTGCCAATTCGTGTGCATTTTCCTGGTAGCCCAGCTTGCCTCTCTAACTTGTACCTCACGCAAGCAGACCACAGGCTTTGGAGTCAGACAGATTTGGATTAAGATGCTGGCAGGTTAACACACTTCTCTAAACCTGTGTTTCTTTATCTGTAAAATGGGCATGGTAATAATACCTCATAGGTTGTTGTGAGGATTAAGTGGAGCAATGTGTATATGAGGCCAGTAGTAGAGTGTCTGGCATTTCGTAAGTGCCTAATATTAATAATAATAGATTATTATTATTATCGTAAGTTCTTTAAGGACCAAGGTGACAGCATGTATTTCCTTCACAACCTTAAAAGGCTGCTGGTCACATAGCAGGTATCCAGTGAAGATTAATCTGTGGAAATACATTTGGCCCTTTGGGAAATGACATTCTGCAGCTCTTCAGAGAAACATCCTTTCTCAGTTGTGCATCTAAGAACCTCTCAAACTCTGTAAAGAAACAATATTACAGAATCTGACCTGCCAAGGCAGTTAAAGGTCACTGCCCAACATGGGAAACCCTCAGGCTGAAGCAAGCAGATAAAATCAGTTACCTCAGATAGCACACGCGTGTTTTAACGTGCATTCACTTAACCCAGGAGCCAGACCCTTGCATGACATTCCATCGGTAGCTCAGGGCCTTTCAGGAGTGTAGACAGGAGAACAAGATTCTGGGAGATGCTTCTGCTTCAACTTCAATAACAACAATAAAATGCCCACTGACATGAGGAGTCAACAAGCAAAAGAACAGGGACTTCTGGCAACAGCACTGCATCTGCCACCCCCTCTGCACCCTGATCTGATCGGCTCCCACTTGCTGTCTCAGAGCACAGCTTCAATATCACCGTTTACCCTAAGCCACTCAAAGCTTATGCCAGCCTTAGTGATGAATGTTATCACACACTGAACAAACCAAAGCATATATCCACCTCCACTCCTCATAAATTCTTTACCTCTTTGCAGAGCCAACCTGAAAGAATGGATTCAGCAATTGGGAGTTACTCCCATGAAGCTGAGCTGTATTTTTCCCCAACAGATGCTGCTAGAAAGACTGCGTTCAGGCAAGTTACTGCTGGCTTCTCGCCACTGCTGAGAAAGCTGACATCAAAACAGACCGACAACCTCCTCGTCCCTGGGCTGGAACTCTCCTCAAAGGCTGTGGCAAAGAAAAGGCTTGAAGCCTTCAGCATTTCCTAGAGGGACTGATGCTAAAGCACAGGTCGAACATATACCAGAATCATGCAAGTTACCGTCGAAAAGGGATGGAAAGCAGGGAGGATAATCATTTGTAGGTAAGAGCTGTGTATTTCAGATACATTGGACCTTAACACACAGTAGGCACGCATTACAGATTTGTTTCATTAATAATTCAAATTCAACTGACATTTACTGCGTGCCAGGCATGTATCTAAATTCCTCTGAGGCCAGATCACTTTAGCACCCAGCTCCTAAGTGGCAGAGATGAAATCCACATTCTGACTCTGCCTTGCTTTTCTACTACATCACAATGGCCCCTGCGGACTTGAGCCGATTCAAGAAGGTAAACAGCACATACACCGTGAGTACCTGAGCACCAAGCAACGAGGTAACACACCTGCTCCTGAGGCAACAGCCAGGCAGCGGGGCGGGGAGCCACGGTGCCAACTTCACTTAGAGGAAAAGATTAGTAACAAAAATAGTTTACGCCCGTGCATTTTGTCACACACAATAAAGCATGGCGAGAGGAAAAGGAATTTGTTAAACTCGTCGTATACTTTCTCCTTCCCACTTAACATCACTCTCGGTAATTATTTCTGAAACGACATAATGCATTTCAGTATACAACTTATCCGAGAGTGAAACATGAAACTACACTGGACAGCAGCAAACACAACAGAATGCTCCGGGTTCCTACTGAGACCAATTATGAGGGCAGCATATTTTCCTCTCAGTGTGTGGGGAGCCACACATGTTCCTTTTCAGAAACAAAGCGGAGACTGTGCTTCTAGGTCTGGAGAGTCCCTTGCCTTCCTCACGGACAAGGGAATGCGTATATGAAAAAGGCTTCAAATGGATTTTGCCACCACTACAGACAATTGAAAAAACAGGAACCTCTTTGCTAAGGATTAAAAAAAAAAGCACCCATCATCTATGTTAAACCCTCACTCTAACTTTCTATCCAGAATCTATCCAGGTCATGGAATAAACTGATAATCACTGAGGTGTTATAGCCGGAAATAAAAACCGTGCCGGTTGAAAGGAAACTGCAATAAAGACGGATGCTAAGGCAATGGCTGTACTGCCTGTTATGCTGGGTTCACAGAGCTGTCTGAGAACAACTCTTCTTTTGTACAAAACATAAACAAGCAGATTGTTTCTGGAGACTGGAGATGATGAAGGGCCCTCTGAGGTGCAAATGGCAACAAAACCTCTAATTAAAATGATACCTTAAAATTAAAGCAACAAAATACCACTTTCCTTATCAGATTGGCAAAATATTCAAAGAATGCAAATACCCAATGTGGCAAGGGCGTGTGGAAATGGGCGATCTCATACACTGTTGGTGGGAATGTAAACTTTTTCAGCATCTGAAAAGCAATTTAGAAAGTCCTATCAAAATGGCTTTCCCATTTATAATGACAAATTTCAAAACTATATCAAATAGAGAGAATAGTATAATACATGTTATGTACCCACCACTCGGCTTCAACATTTATCAACTCAGAGCTCACCTTCTTTCAACTCTTCTCCCGCCCACTTTCCCCCTCACTCGATTGTTTTGAAGCAAGCTTCAAACTTTATATATATAATTTTCATCTCTAAGTAGTTCAGTAGATATCTCTACAAGAAAAGGACTTTTATATTTTATTTATTATCATACCTAAAAAATAATCATTCCTTAACATCATCAAATATCCAGTTATTGTTAGGATCTCCCCAATTGTCTCATAATTTTTTTTACAGTTGGTTTGTTCAAATTAGGACCCAAACAAGGTCCACGTGCTGCATCTGACTGCTGCTATGTCTCTGAAGTCTCCTTTAATCTGTAAGTTCCATTTCTCTTCTTTTCCTCCGCAATTCGTCTGCTTCCCGCAGTCTAGATGGTGCTAACTGCATCCCTGTGTGTCTTGTAACTTGATCCATTTTGTTTACTGTGCTTCCTATTAGTTGGCAGTGAAATCTAGAGACTCGATCAGATTCAGGTTCAATTTTGGGGGAGGAATACCTCTTATGTGGAAAAATACAGTGCTGTATGTCAAGAGGAGGTACACAACACCAGGAACCCTGTAATGAATGTTCTCTCTTTTTACTGATATTGACAGTGCTCAGAGGGGTAAGTTGATCCATTCATTACAAAGTGCCTCCTCAGCTTCTTTCTGATGATAGGAGATGAAAAATGGTGAGACTCTAAGCCAGTCGTCCCCTCTTTCTTTATTAGTTGGATGCCTCTATAATGAAACTTCCCTCATCAAGTGATTGTTTACCTGAGGACACTCGGGGGGAAAGGCTGGATTCTTTCCGGCCATTTACCACTTTTCCTAATAATGTGGTGGCCCCCTAGCAGCCTCAGAAAGTGACCAAAGAGTTATTTCTTTTCATATCAGTATGAACTTGTGGATTTTAAACATATTTAATGTGTTTCAATCTACTGTAGATATTTTTCCTTTTTTATGAGTCAAATTGTCCCATTTTGGCCCCTTCAAGTTAGATCTTGAGTTCCTTCCCAGGACCCCAGAAGAGAAGTTTTTACTCGCTTCCTTGCATTCTGATAAGACAAGATGTTTCAGGCACATCTTGTACATTTTCTGCCCCAGGGATAGAATCTGTCATTTTTCTAAGTAGCCCTGATTTCTTTTATTGGAAAACTGTATTTAGAGGCTACATCATTGCTACTGGACTGATGACTTCATCTAAACCTTTTCAGTGGCCAGAACTAGAAAACATGTTTTTTAACAGAAAAAAAAGGTCATGAGTTCATACTGATATTCTAATTCAAATTTAGGATTCTAACTTTTTATTTAAAGTGTTTGATTTTTATATTTGTATCTTTTTTCACTTTCACAAAAATCTTGGTTCTTAAATAATTTAAAATGTGAATACCTTTAGTCTCTATCATTTCTCTTTGGGGAATTTACTCTAAGGAAATAATCTGATATGACATCTGTGAGAATGTTCTTTATAGTAGCAAAAAAGAAAGAAAGAACCTACATATAAAACAATAGATGGAAAATATAAATAATAGTACATCCCCATAATAGAATACTATACAGCCAACAAAAATGATGATGTAGCTTTTCAGGATGTTATTAAAAGAAAAAAATATCATCAAGATGAAAGCTACTTTAAAAGAAAAAAAATACCAAATACACTGGCTAAAATACAGTGAACTATTGAATAAACATATAAAACCCCAAACGAAATATTAGCAGACCAAATCCAAATCCAGACATATATAAAAAGGATCAAATAGAGTTTATTACAGAATGCGAGGCTGGATTAACTTTTAAATATCAATTAATATAATCCACCTTATTAACAGTAAAGAGAAAAATCTCAACAGATTCAAAAGGAGCATTTGATAAAAATCAACATCCATGAATAATAATCAACATCAATCAATAATAAACATGCATTAAAAACTATAAATAAAGGGAGCTTTCTTTTTTTTTTTTTTTTTTTTTTTTTTTTTTTTTTTTCTTTTTTTTTTTAAAGGGAGCTTTCTTAATCAATGTGTTCTTTTTATAAAAATCCTGCACTAGGGACTTCCCAGCAGTCCAGTGGTTAAGACTCTGCACTTCCACTGCAGGCAGCACGGGTTTGATCCCTGGTCGGGGAACTAAGATCCGCAAGCCAAGCCATACGGTGCAGCCAAAAAAAAGAAAAGAAAATCCTGCACTAAACATCATCCTTAATAGTAAAGTAGTGAAAGTTTGTCCTCTGCGATCAGGAAGGAAAATGAGAAATCTACAAACCTACTAGCACCACCTCTGTTCAGTAATGTATTGGAGATCCTAGCCAGCAGACCAAGGGGGGACAAAAGTAGAAATAAAAAATAAAAGATGTAAGTGAGAAAACATAACAAAACAGAAACAGAGTTATAGACAAAGAACAAACAGGTGGTTACCAGAGTATCGGAGGGTGGGGGAAGGAAAGAAATAGGTGAGGCAGATTAAGAGGTACAAACTTCTAGTTGCAAAATAAGTGAGTCATGGGTATGAAATGTACCGTGTGGGGAATACAGTCAGTGAGTAATATCCTTGTATGGTGACATATCATAACTAGACATCACGGAGTGTATGAAATGTATAGAAAAAATCATTATGTTGTGTAACAGGAACTAACACAGTATTGTCGGTCAATTATACTTCAAAAACAAACATACAAACTCATAGAAAAAGAGATGCCCCTTGTGGTTACCAGAGGTGGTGGATGGGGGAGGGGGGATTGGATGAAGGTGGTCAAAGGGTAAAACGTCCAGTTACAAGATAAATAAGTCCTAGGGATGTAATGTACAATGCAGTAGATGTAATGAACACTGCTGTGTGCTATATGTGAAACTTGTTAAGAGAGTAAATGCTAAGAGTTCTCATCACCAAAAAAAAATTTTTTCTATTTGTTTAATTTTGAAGATGACAGATGTTCACTAAACTTATTGTGGCAATCACTGCACGATGTAGGTAAGTCAAATCATTATGCTGTACACCTTGAACTTATAATACAGTGCTATATGTCAATTATATCTCAATAAAACTGAAAGGAAAAAATCCAGCTTTGGATTTTTTATGCTTATATCAGAAAGAAGGAGAAAACCCAGTTTTGGATTTTTTTCCTTATATTGGAAAGAAGTAAAAATGTCAGTAATCATAGACAGCCTGACTATTTATCAAGAAAATCAGAAATAGAACTTAGAAAATAAAATTTTAAAAAATCATACCATAATTTACAATACCATCAAAAGACACCAAATATCTAGGAATAAATCTATCGAAAAACCTCTACCCAGAAGACAATTTTCAACTTTTATTGAAAACTCAAGGATACTATGATATATAAAATAGATAACCAACAAGGACCTACTGGGACTTCCCTGGTGGTGCAGTGGTTAAGAATCCACCTGCTAATGCAGGGGACACGGGTTTGAGCCCTGGTCTGGGAAGATCCCACATGCCGCGGAGCAACTAAGCCCGTGCGCCACAACTACTGAGCCTGCGCTCTAGAGCCCACGAGCCACAACTGCTGAAGCCCATGTGCCTAGAGCCCGTGCTCTGCAGCAAAGAGAAGCCACCGCAATGAGAAGCCTGAGCACTGCAACAAAGAGTAGCCCCCGCTTGTCGCAACTAGAGAAAGGCCGCACGCAGCAACGAAGACCTAACGCAGCCAAACATAAATAAATAAAATAAAATAAAATAAAAACAAGGACCTACTGTGTAGCACAGGGAACTATACTCAATATCTTGTAATAACCTATAGTGGAAGAGAATGTAATAAAAGAATACATATATTTATACATGTATGTATAACTGAATCACTGTGCTGTATACCTGAAACTAATACAACATTGTAAATCAACTATATTTCAATAAAAATTTTAAAAATAAACAAACTCATGGATAGATCATATTTACAGATTGGAAGACTCAATATTATAAAGATGTCAATTATTCACAAACTGATCCCTAGATACAACGAAATGCCAGTAAGTTTCCTGCAGGACTTCGGTGGAAACTTCAGGCTGATTCTAAAATGTGTATGGAAAAGCAAAGGGCCAAGAAACTCTTGAAGAAGAACAAAGTGGAGGGAGGATCACACTCCTGGATGTATTGTGGTACTTTCATAAAGCTGAACACGATACAGCAATAAAAATAGAAGGGAAGGAAACCGCAGGGCCACCCAACAACATGAACAATGTGACTCTCCCAAGCAGAATGTTAAGCAAAAGAACAAGACAAAAAGGGGAGTTCCCTGGTGGTCTAGTGGTTAGGATTTGGCGCTTTCACTGCTGTGGCCTGGGTTCAGTCCCTGATCAGGAAACTGAGATCCCACAAGCTGAGTGGCAAGGCCAAAATAAAAATTAAAAAAAAAAAAAAAAAAGAGAGAGACAAAAAGGAAACCATACTAAGGTATTCTGTTCATATAAAGTTCAAAACCATGGAAAACCAGTCTACAGTGTCAGCAGGCAGGAGAGTGTGACCTTTGAGGAGAAGGGAAGGAGAAGTGATTAGGAGACAGTGTGAGGATGGCTTTTAGGAGATGGTAATGTTCTATTATTTAATCTGCGTGTTGGTTACAGAATGTGTTCACTTCGTGATATATCATTGCACTATTGCTTATAAGTTTTTGCACTTTTCCACATGTATGTTATAATTTAATTAAAAAGTTTAAAAAACAGTAAGGAAATACGGGGGACATAAAGGAAATTACACAAATAACGTGGAAAAGAATAGATATAAAAATGATCACAGAGAGAATGTTAGATACAGAAAGCGGAGTCAATATACTCACACTGATATTCCTGGAAAAGTGAACATATCAAATGAAACTGAATAGATCTTCAAAAACCTAATAGATGAAAATGTTCCCGAAACAGAGTCTTAACCTATACATGAAAAGGACACACCCTGTTCTAGGGAATTCTGATTCATATGCTGGTGAAGTCATTAGACTTCAAAGAGAAACTTCAAGGATAAAGAAACACTCAAACAGGCATTAAGATAGAAAATGAATGAGGAAACTAATCAAAATTAGACTTAAGATTTGTATAAATTAAATGCCAGGAGATAATGGAGAAAAATTCTAAGTAGCTGTGGTTACTGAACAGAACATAAATACATTAGTTACAATAATAATGCAACTAACACCAAACAGTGGGGGAGGGGAGGAGGAAGAGGAAGTGTCAGTGTGCTGATATCAGGTCATCACAGCAAGAGCTGAGGACACAGGGGACCGGAGCCCAAGGCCGGTTAGGAAACCGTGAGGACTCCAACCTCTTTCAGGTTCACCTCCATTCGCTTTCCTTCTATTACACTCAAGTAAATTTAAGTTTAAAGTATTTAGATTAATAATAGCATTTAGGGCACAATTTTCCTCTGCTTGTTTAGCTTTGTCTGTTTTATGTCTGGGAGGAAGTCTAGAATAATAGTTACCAATTGTAAATTAATGAGGATGTTCCCGGGCAGAATTCGTTTGTTTGGGTTTTTTAATGTACTTCTCTTTTGTTTTGTATTGCTTCAACTTTTTATGAAAAAAAATCATTACTCCAAATATTAGTGAATGAATTAATCATCTATGAAACACAAAGGCATTTCATTTTATTTTTTTTCCTGCCAAGTTGTAAAAATGAATTAAATCTATCCATTGCTTGCTTGGTGGAATCAATAAATATTCACAGAAATGGACATGATTTGTTTTATCAAGAGTAAACTTAATTAGTACAAAATTACTAAAATAAAATAGTAAGTCTGCTACAGAACATTCGAGTCTCCCCAAAGTTTATATATATGTCGAAACCTAATCCCCATTGTGACAGTGTTAGGAGGTGGGGCCTCTGAGAGGTGATTAGGTCATGAGGGTAGAGCCCCCATGAATGGGATTAGTGCCCTTATACAAGACTCCAGAGAGCAGCTTCACCCTTTCTGCCATGTGAGGGCACAGCCATCTGTGAACAGGAAGAGGGCTTTCACCAGACAACAAATCTATTGGCACCTTGGTCTTGGACTTCCCAGCCTCCAGAACTGTGAGAAATAAGTTTCTGTTGTTTGTAAGCCACCCCATGTATGGCATTCTGTTATAGCGGCCCAGATGGACTAAGACAAGTTCTCATTCAAGATGGCAGACCCACAAAATTGTAGGTCACTACCAATCAGGAATAAATTCAACCATAACTGCTACGATGAAGACTCCTAATTCTCGCTAGATTTCATAAACAATATCAACACAATTACTGTTCATTTTCCAAATTTTAAAATGCAAGTTTCCAAATCACCTACTAAAAAATTTTAAAAGCAGAAAGTGCTTACTAATGAGAATTTACTTGATAATTACTCATGACACTCAGTGGTATAGCTAAATAACAGTCATACTAGCCAACATGAAAATAAAACTATTTGGATTCACACTCCCTTGAGGGTAAGACTGACAATATCTAGTTTCTGCACCTTCCTTATCACTTCTGCAACCCGGTGGAAAATAACGAAGAAGTCCCTCAAAGTCAAGTAGGATATATTAGAAATATAGATAAAAGGAAAGAAATGTTTTAAAAGAAAACCAAGAAAAATCTCAATTCTCTGAAAGTAGAATGAGGAAGGTTGCCACTAAATATATATGTAATTTAAGCAGGAATTTTCCCCTAATATTTAAAAATAGATTGTCATACTAAGTGAGTCAGAAAGAGAAAGACAAATATCATATGATATCACTTGTAAGTGGAATCTAAAATATGATACAAATGAATTTATTTACAAAACAGAAACAGGTACACAAACATAGAGAACAAACTTATGGTTACCAAAGGGGAAAGGAGGGGGAGAGATAAATTAGAAGTTTGGGATTAGCAGATACAAACTACTATATATAAAATAGATAAACAACAAGGTCCTACTGTATAGCACATGGAACTATATTCAATATCCTGTGATAAACCATAATGGAAAAGAATATGAAAAAAGACTATATATATTATATATTATATATATAACTGAATCACTTTGCTGTACACCAGAAACTAACACAACATTGTATATCAACAATAATTCAATAATTTTAAAAAAAGACCAAGTACTAAAATGTCTCCCAATTTCCATAGACACTTTTGAAACTCAGGATTACTCTTTGGAACTTGAACCAATATCCAGTTGATATGCTTACTTTAATTTAATGCTTAAATTTCCCTGACAATTTTTTTTTTATTACCATGCTATTGCAATGTATACTGTTTGGAGTGTGTTAGTGTCATGTCCTGCTTTGTTTTCATTAACAGACATTGAGAATATTCTAAACGCATGAGAAATAGACATCCAGAGAATGCACAGTACAGAGGGTTGAGGGCATTCCAGGGAAGGGTAACTTCAGTATTATCCACAATCAACAAAAAGGCAAAAAAGCAACTCATTACCTGCTGAGCTGTAGCATCCTGTTGGACATAAGCTACCTGGCCTGGGTCTGTAAACAGCGTCTAAACAAACAACAACAAAAACTTATCAATAGATCGTTAGACAGCTCATCTACACAGGAAAAATTATACTACTGTTAAGCACCAATTCCTGAGAGAGTTAACTACCAAATAGCTAGTAATAATCTTTCATTAACAAAGAAGATAAAGATAGTAATCTTACATTTTGCTAAAGCCTTTCATCCAGATGGCTCCAAAGAGATTGTAAAAGCTAACCATCTCTATTGGCTAACATATTTCATACTTCAGGAGTTTACTCTAAAGCAAAGCCTCTCCTGAGACTGAATGTCACAGTTAATTAAAAAGGCATGCCATGAACAAGGGGGCATGCATTCAACACATAACACTCTATCACAGGGGTAGACTTGCAATTAAATGAAAATAGTTGGAGATATACCAGCAAATAGAAGAGTACTGTATACCCAAGGATTACAACTCTTCAAATATAAATGCACACTCATTATCACAAGAGAAGTAGAAAGAAAATAAATTGAATTTAATGTTCCACAGATTCTTTTTTGGATAAAAGCCAGTAAAATCATAATTTTAAAAGTTCTGATTATAAACACATAATTTGGGTCATGGTGCAGCAAAGATAAATAGAGAAGGAAAATCTTCAAAATGATTTTAGCCAGGGTACCACAGAAAATCCCCAGTCCAGAAAAGTATTCTTTCTGAGAGACTTTTAATTTGCCTGAGGCTTTAGCAAACCTATGGGCATAAGAACTAAGGTTAAGTGTTGATTCCACAGAACTGTAAAAGAGAATTTCAGCCAGTGTCAGATTTCTTATACTTGACAATAAAAAAATTATCATAGGGCCTCCCTGGTGGTGCAGTGGTTGAGAGTCCGCCTGCCGATGCAGGGGATACGGGTTCGTGCCCCGGTCTGGGAGGATCCCATATGCCGCGGAGCGGCTGGGCCCGTGAGCCATGGCTGCTGAGCCTGAGCATCCGGAGCCTGTGCTCCGCAACGGGAGAGGCCACAACAGTGAGAGGCCCGCGTACCACAAAAAAAAAAAAAAAAAATTATCATAATTCAGACATTTAGTAACACAGAAATGAACCAAAAGTTGGTCACAGGACATTCTTCACATAATCTACATGCACTTATTTTAATACAGCTAGGGGACTAAAACTAAGAAAGGACATTCCAAAAGTACCATCTGACTATTAGGCAATTTCATCTTCATGTAGATTTGAAAGGTATTTATTAGGTGGGTCCCATGTCTTCTTGGGAGTGATTTGAGTCTCTTGAGTAAATATTGCATGAGGGCAAATTTTTATTACCAGGATCCTACTATAAACCATGGAACTGATTTCTCTTTTCATATGTTTAAAAGTGCTTTGTACACTGTAAAGTGCTAACAATACAAACTAACTTTTTTTTTAAATATTTATTTATTTTGGCTGTGCCAGGTCTTAGTTGTGGCACACAGGATCTTTTTAGTTGCAGCATGAGGACTCTTAGTTGCGACATGCATGCAGGATCTAGTTCCCTGACCAGGGATCGAACCCGGGCCCCCTGCATTGAGCGCGTGGAGTCTTACCCACTGGACCACCAGGGAAGTCCCATACAAACTAAGATTTATATATTGGGGAATATTCGTGTCATGCATTTGGAAACTAAAATTCAGAGTCACTGGCAAAAAAATGAAAGTAGCTGTAATTGTACAGTTTTTACCTGCGCTTCTATTACAGGTCTACACATCAGTAAGTTATTAGTAAATAGCAGTTAATAAGCTAGTAGGATCCCTCATTTAACTGAAATAATCTGCATGTTTTCACTGATCTGTCTTGATTAAGTTACCATGTTTGGCCTGGTTGTTGATACTTTAGGAAAAGTAAAAGCTGATAATCTTGTTAATAAAATCAATCAGGAACTTCCCTGGTGGTGCAATGGTTAAGAATCCACCTGCCAATGCAGGGGACACAGGTTCGAGCCCTGGTCCAGGAAGATCCCACATGCCGCAGAGCAACTAAGCCCATGCGCCACAACTACTGAGCCTGGGCTCTAGAGCCCACAAGCCACAACTACTGAGCCCACGAGCCACAACTACTGAAGCCCAAGCACCTAGAGCCCATGCTCCACAGCAAGAGAAGCCACTGCAATGAGAAGCCCACACACCACAACACAGAGTAGCCCTTTCTGGCTTCAACTAGAGAAAGCCTGGGCGCAGCAATGAAGACCCAACGCAGCCAAAACTAAATAAATTTATAATTTAAAAAAAAATCAATATCGGGTTTCCCTGGTGGCGCAGTGGCTGTGAGTCCGCCTGCCGATGCAGGGGACACGGGTTCGTGTCCCGGTCTGGGAAGATCCCACATGCCATGGAGCGGCTGGGCCCGTGAGCCATGGCCGCTGAGCCTGCGCGTCCAGAGCCTGTGCTCTGCAATGGGAGAGGCCACAACACTGAGAGGCCTGCGTATCGCAAAAAAAAAAAAAAAAAATCAATATCAATAGTCGGTTGGGGAAAGAACTCATTCGAGGTTAGTGCTCTAACTTCTTATTACATTTAATTTAAATAAATAAACCATATCTTCCTCTGCCCAGTTGGTTATAAGCTCCTTGAGAACATAAATCTTATATGAATATTTCCTGTATCACCAGCAAATAGCACAGTGACTGGCAGAGAGTAAACCTAAGTAATTGGTGAATTAACTGATTAACAAACAAACTATAAACCATAGTCCTTCACGTGCCTGCGCAGCTTCCACGGGATGGATGTAGACCAGCGTGTGCTCCGGACCATCCACTGACGCGTAAGAGGCACCATCTGCCGTGTACACCACCTGCTGCGGTGGACGGACCTGGTCATCGGTGTAGACAATCTGGGCCACAGTTCCAGCGTCTGGAACAAAATGCACCTGGGGCAAAAAAAAAAAAAAAAAACCAGCAAGTATGTAGCAACCACCCTTGTGGAACAAAACCTGTTTCACAAAGACACAGCACTGACCGAGAACATTATACACTTGGATTTCTAAAAGATCCCCACTGAAAGGAGAACTCAACTGATATGCCTTCATCTATGCTGAGTTAGTGACTTGGCAACAGGATCCAAGGACCTTGTCACTGATTTATTGCTCAATATTAGGCAACCGATTTAAAGTTCCCTTTGCCTCAAATGTCCAATGCAGGTATCTCTTTCGGGGAGTACTAGGGTTCACTGACCCTAGAAATGTGACAGAAGATGCATGGTTGACAACATTACCAAACTACAAAATACAAATTATTTGTAATGTGAAAAAATATGTCAAGACTCAAAAGCCAGTTGCTTTCAACACATCATAAGAATTCTACTTTATAACTAACAGTGCCTTTTGGCAAACACATTAAAACAAGGTCACTTTCTTTCCTACAAATTCTTTCATACTCCAAGGCTGTTCTGGAGGCGAGTCAGCAAACGTTTACCGACTCGGTGAATGTAACAGAACTCTCCCTTGCCAACTAGGTAAAAATACAAAAAATTCTAAGAAAGTACTTTTAAGGGGTTTTGGACAACTATTTCAGTTGTCACCAGGGGAAATAATTTTCTATCTACCGAGAACTAAAGCAGAAACTGGATTCTGTAAAGTGCTTTCGAGTAGTCAGCTTTGGAGGTTCTTGAAGCCTGGCATACAGCCCAGTATCTGATATGGAAGGTACAAAGCAGATGGTCAAAGAACACATTTGGGAGAGAAATAGTTTATGTGCTGATATTGAAGTTAGACCCTCTTAGGTCAGATTCCTTACTCTTACACTGTCTTGGCTTTAGACCTAACTTTTTAATTTCAGTTTTTTTCCAGTGGAGAATAGTAGATCCCGAAGATGACATAAGCTAATTCAATCCCCAGAAAGAAAACTGGAGACCCAATGAAGTCAAGCACCACATAAGTAAAACAAACGTCCACTTCAATACTAAGCGCTTAGTCCAGCTTCTACATAAATCTGCTTTGTCCATGAAGATACAGTTTGCATCCATACAAGAATTAGGCTTCTAAGATATTTGCGCAGTTTTAAGTGCTGCAAAATAATTTTGTGAGTTTAGATTTGCTCATTGACATCAAAATCTTGAACTAGTTTCAATGCTTAAAAAAGAAAAAAAAAAATTCCTTAAGACTTATCCAAACTCTTCAACTTGGTCTTCAACACCCAGTACTGGGCTAAATCAGAATTCCTGGTTGGGAGAAGGAACAGTGGGAGGAGAGGTGCAAGCAAGGGTGCTGAGTTCTGCCATCTACCATCTGGTTACCCACAAATGTGGACCCTATTTATTAACGAACTACATTTTTGTTTAGAAACAAAATACACCAAAATATATAGCTACATGAAAGTAACCTTCCAAATAGTTTCCATGAGAACCAAAACAGCATTCTCAATTATTCTGCTGGAAGCATCTCTGGAACTTTTTTGCTCAGTATTCAAACTCAGACTTTCAAATCATACCAGATGATCAATTTTGTGTATTGTAAATCTGTTATATTGCTTAAATTAAATAAGAGGTGTATATTTAAATGTTTCAATGCTAATTTTCTGATTTGGGTAATAATACTATGGTTATATAATTTGAAGAAAATTAAATTAAAATTACATATATATTATAATGCTTTAAAATGAAGTGTTATACTTTGGTCGCATGTAAACACGGCTCCCTGTGAGTGCTGACTCTTCTCAAAATTCAAATGCATACCAAAAATGCAGAGGTTCGCCTTTGCTAAGAATAGTCAAAAGAACATGTAGCTGGTTAGGATAGCAATTTGAAAGGCAGAGATCACCCGTTACAGCAGCATCTGAATAAGTGACTAACCTCCAGAGCTGTGGATTCAATGGGACAACTTTCAATTAGAGGTTTACATCCTGAATTTGAGAAGAAAAGGAAAAGCCACTCACTTTATAGGCATACCTTTGTACTTCATTACACATGAAGAAACAAAACCCTTTCCAGGATAACATAAAGAAAACCTCCAGTTTGAAGCTTTCAGCACCAAGACCATGAAATAAAACGGAGCAGTGAAGTGGATTATGACAATAAGATAGGGGAAAGGCAGAGAAGCCATGAGTGGTATGCAGCTCCGCAAAATCACAGCACCCCATGCTGCTGGAGCATCCAAGGTGCTGAAACGCTGCCCATTCTTTCTGCACCAGTTCTGCAAGTCCGCTTCCTCCCAACCACTCATCACTGTATAGGAGCTGCTACTTCTCTAGCTGTCAGCAAACTGTAACAACTAAAAAACTGCTGTCAATGCCCAGCTGGAAGACCACTCTTCACCTGTGTGGCGTTCTCCTCATGCTCTGCAGCTGGAGGCCACACGTGTGAGCTTTCATCTTTGGAATCCATCCTTTCCTTGCTGGACAGCGTCCTGGGCACCTAGAGCAGCTCGGGGTGAAGGACAGTCATCTGCCTACCACGTGAGTGTTCATCAAGGGCAAAAAGGCCTCTCCGCAACGTGCCTGAAAAAAGAGAGAAAAGGACCCAAGGCTTTAACTAAATGAATGCATTTTAATAAATTACAGTTTCAACCACAAAAAGGGGGAAAAAAAAGCTTTGTGAAAGATTACACACCTGGGCAGAAAGGTAAAAATGAAGAAACTATTTGGAATAATGATGCAATGTATTGCATACTTGCTCTGCTCTGGGCACAAGTTAGGTGGATGGAACCTTCATCACAAATGCTGATGGCAGTCCTCTTAGTTCTCCTGAGGAGGACGAGGCCCCCAGATGCTAAATGCAGGGAAGTGCTGGGTTCACACCAAGACTCACTGCTGCTCGGCCAGCTCGTCCCTCCCTTGCACACTTGTTTAAAATATTTTATTTATTTATTTGTTTGTTTGTTTATTTATTTATTTAGGTTGTGTCAGATCTTAGTTACAGGCACATGGGATCTTCACTGAGGCATGCAGGATCTTTTCGTTGTGGCTCACAGGTTCTTTGTTGCGGCACTCAGGCTTCTCTCTAGCTGTGGAGTGCAGGTTTTCTCTTCTCTAGTTGTGGTGCGTGGGCTCTGTAGTTTGCGGCACTCGGGCTCTCTTGTTGAGGCGCGAGAGCTCAGTAGTTGTGGCGTGCGGGCCTAGTTGCCCCAAGGCATGTGGGATCTTAGTTCCCCAACCAGGGATCGAACCCAAGTCCCCTGCATTGGAAGCCGATTCTTTCCCACTGGACCACCAGGGAAGTCCCTGCACACTTGTTTAGACACTGACTTCCTATACCACCAATTCAAAATGAACAGCAGAATAATAAAAGTCACAAAACGCGATAACAATGGCAGGCAGAGGGAGCTGAATTTTCTGGGCCACAATTTGGTGAATACAAATATAAACTTTGTTTCCCATTGGGTCCATACAGGGGTGATGGGTGAGCAAATCAAACATCAACTAAACATCAATGTGCACAAAATCTACATCTTGAAACATTATTATTTTCCAAAATAGATGTTTTAATCAATCTTCCCTTCTGATGATGATAAAACACTGACATTTTAAAGGTCACATGAGATCTGCTGTTTAACAGGGCAGCCAGGCCTGACACACCTCCTCCCACCAGCCCATTAAATAGCAGAATAGACAGGAAAGGCCAAACTGCTCAGAACACCATTCAACTAAAGGTAAGAAAGACCACTGCCCAGGGATTGCGCTGGTGGTCCTGTGGTTAAGTCTCTGCCTTTCAATGCAGGGGGTGTGGGTTCGATCCCTGGTCAGGGAACTAAGATCCCCGGTGCCTCGGGGTGTGGCCAAAAAATTTCAAAAATAAACAAATTGCACATCTCTTTAAAAAAAAAAAAAAAAAGACCAGAATCCAGCCAGAATTTTCTCCATTGTTAATGGAAATAAGCTGAGAAACATTCTTAGGCTACACACGCTCCAACCTCTGAACCAGAATAAGGCCCATAGAAGAAAGAAAAGAAACTGGAACACCCAATGTCAGGGCCTAAGTCTGGGATACAGAAAAGCCACGTCCAAACAGCCTGGGAGCCTCTTTGGAGCCACTGAGGAACCTGCTCCTGCTCGGCTGCAATGCTACCATCCTCACCCCCGCCCGACGGCACCCCACCACACACACACTCGCCCTGCACACACCGGAGGGTCCTGGAAAAGATGCCCATGTCGCCAACAGGTGACTATATAAGCAAAGGGGCTGGGGGCACACTCTCTGGAGAAATGGAAATGTTCTCTATCCTGCATCTAGACTGGGGGGTGGTTACATGGGGAATTCACGTGTCAAAAGTCATCAACCTATTCAATTAAAATATGTGCATTTCATCATGTGTAAATTATATCCTATAAAGTTGTCTTAAAAAAAAAAGCATACCTTCCTATATAATGGTACTATCTAAGCATTCATAAAAAGATGGTCGGGGTGAGTTGCACAGTATGTGAATTATACCTCAACAAAACTTATATTTTTTTAAAAAGGAACAAAAATATTAAGAAACCTAGGAATAAATGTCACCAACAATATAAAGATCTATAGGAAGAAAATCAAAAAATTATATAAAAGGACATAAAAGGATCAGTATTACAAAATCATAAAATGTTCCACATCAGAAGTGCTTTTAAAAATTTTTTTATTTTTTAATAATTTCAGACAGAAAAGCAGCATAAATAGTACAAAGAATTCCTGTACTTCTTCACTCAGGTTCCCCAAACGGTAACATTTTACCATGCTTACTTTATTATTCTCTCTCCTTCTCTCTCCCTCTCTCTCTTTTGTTTTTTTAACTTGAACTATTTGAGAGTAAGTTGCAGACACAAAGCCCCTTTACTACTAAATTCTTAAGTGCCTGTTTCTTAAAAACAGGACATTTTCTCACATAACCACAGTACTATCACAATCAGGACGTTAACATGAAAACAGTACTATTACCTAATTTACAGACCACATTCAACTTCTGCCAATTGTCTGATTACCGTCCTTTGCAGAGAAGGAAACCCCTCTTTTTCTGGCCCAGGATCCAATCTGGCATCGCACACGGTGCGTCCCGCGGACACATCCCGTCTGTCCCCTCTGATTGGGAACAGTCCCCAGTCTTTCCTAGTTCTCCACGACCTTGACATTTTGGAAATGCACAGGCCATTTGTTTTTCAGAAGGTCCCTCAATTTGAGTTTGTCTGATGTCTCTTCATGGTTAGATTCAGGACATGTATTTTCAACAGGAATTAATACCACAGAAGAGATGTTGTGCTTTTCCCATACAGGAATCTGAGATTTTTTTTTTTTTCAATTTAGTTTGTCAATTGCACAATCACTCAAGTGCACAAGGGGACACAGCGAGGATCCAGGCAGGCTCACCCCTCTCGCTCTGGAAACACACCAGCCCAGAGTGCCTTTCTTATTTGTTTTCATTCTAGAAAGGTGCTTATTATTTCTCTCTACCTGGAATCCCTTATCCATTCTTCAGAATCAACCCATACCATCAATTTGTTATCTATTCTTCCAAAGATATTTTATGCATATACAAGCAAAATTTAAACACTCCATGCCTCTGCAACCACACACAGCAGCATGCTATTGATTCTATACAAAGCAGCATCTCTTTTAAACCTTATTTATTCCATATAATATCATACCCTTTACATTGTTCCACATCCATATAGCATTTCCTCATTCTTTATTACAGCTGCATCATTTCATTATATGAATATATCATAATGTATTTAATCTTGTGTTGATAAACAGGTTATTTTTAATCTTTTGTGATGAATGTGTTTGGACATACAATGTGCTATATCTTGAATTCTTTTGAAGTCTCTGAGGGATAATTTGGAGTCATTTACAGTGGCTGTATGGCTGTAGAGTAACTATTAGTTTCTGAACTCCAGCACTGGAGCTGTCCTCTCCCTGTGCCTAGCGTGCAAGGGCCCAGGGGACACATCTGTGCAGAGGCAGAAGTCAGTACAAGAGGCAGGGTGGCTACGAGCTTGGGCTCTGGACCCGGATTTCGGGAGCAATTCTGTGACTTAACTGACCTCAGGCAAAGCAAGGACAGTCTCTAAATCCCTCTCCTTCTCTGTAAAATCGGGTTATTGACAGAACATGAAATAATGCACATAAAATGCTTAGCACAATGCCTGCTCCATGATAAACACTCACATATTAGATTTTTTAAAAAGGTTCAATCATATTGCATTTTTCTGTCTAAATGCCTGCCTCCCCATCTCAACTCGAAGTTCCTTCAGGTCAAGGAATATGAGTAACTCTAGATCTGTCGTGTGGCATGTCCTTGACCATTTGTACAGATCGGTTGCAGGGGGAAGAGAGAAGAAGACACGTGATCCCAATGGGGGTGTCCACGGATGACTTCTCAGAGAAGGTGAATCTTCAAGGATGAACAGGAACAAGAAAGAAGAGATGGGAAGGGACAGGATATTTACTCTAGACTGAAATACCTTTTTTCTAATCTTACCAAAATAAGGAAGTATACATTACATGACATAAAATACCAGAGACTGCAGAAGGCAAGGATAAAGGGGGAGAAAAAAAGAAAATAACCACTTGGCAGATGGGAGCAAAATAACAGAACAGTTCATCGACACATAGGAAAGCCTGCTAGTAAAATTTAGCAATAGGGGTGTGAAATACTGCCCACAGTGTCAGCTCCCAATAATTTTAGAATACTGTTAGCACATAAAGAAGCCCAAGATGGTGAAAACTCTTGGACTTCCCTGGTGGTCCAGTGGTTAAGAATCCACCTCCAATGCAGGGGACATGGGTTTGAGCCCTGGTCCAGGAAGATCCCACATGCTGCAGGGCAACTAGGCCCATGTGCCACAACTACTGAGCCTGCGCTCTAGAGCACGTGAGCCACAACTACTGAGTCCGCGTGCCACAACTACTGAAGCCCGCGTGCCTAGAGCCCGTGCTACACAACAAGAGAAGCCACTGCAATGAGAAGTCCGCACACCGCAACGAAGAGCAGCCCCCACTAGCCACAACTAGAGAAAGCCCGCGGGCAGCAACAAAGACCCAGCACAGCCAAAACAAAATTAAATTAAATTAAAAGGGCTTCCCTGGTGGCGCAGTGGTTAAGAGTCCGTCTGCCAATGCAGGGGACACGGGTTCAAGCCCTGGTCCGGGAAGATCCCACATGCCGCAGAGCAACTAAGCCCGTGCACCACAACTGCTAAGCCCGCACTCTGGAGGCCATGTGCCGCAACTACTGAAGCCCGCACGCCGCAACTAGAGAAAGCTCACACACAGCAACAAAGACCCAACACAGCCAAAAACAAAATAAATAAATAAATTTATTTTAAAAATACATTATAAAAAAATTAAACTAAAAAAAGATGGTGAAAATTCTTTAATTCAAAAAGTGTCTGGAATCTAAAGCAGTGATACAGAATACCCAGTTCTTGTTCTTTAAGATATATTGATACTTATAAGACCTATTGAACTTCTGTAACTACTAAACTATTCAAAACAGTGTGACATTCTGCAATTATTTATTGTTTAATAAATTGTTCAAGAAAACTGAATTTTAGGTATGACTCCGCTACTAAGTAAGTCACTTTAAAATCCTCTAGCATCAGCTTCCTTATCTGTAAAACGAGAGTATAAAGTGGTTTCTAGCCTTAAGCTTAGATGGGAAGCAGCAGAGTATAGTAGAAAATCCACAGACTCTGAGTTGAACATCCGGGCTTCCCCAATGACTCAGCTACTCAGTAGTTACATCCTTCGGCCAAATCACTTAAACACCTTGAGCCTCGATATTATCCTATGTAAAATGGATATGATAATTACCTACTGGTGTTACAGTGAGGGTTACATGATATATGTAAAAATCCCAGGCACAGATTTAGCACATGGTAGTGCTCAAATGTGTCAACTTTCATATTTTACTGATGAGCTATAAGACCTTCAGAATTTTCAAAACATTTCATATTTTTGTATTTTATTTATAAATTTATTTATTTATTTTTGGCTGTGTTGGGTCTTCATTGCTGGGCCCGGGCTTTCTCTAGTTGTGGCATGCGGGGGCTACTCTTTGTTGCGGTGTGCGGGCTTCTCATTGCGGTGGCTTCTCTTGTCGCGGAGCGCGAGTTCTAGGCGCACGGGCTTCAGTAGTTGTGGCATGCAGGCTCAGTAGTTGCGGCTCACGGGCTCTAGAGCGCAGGCTCAGTAGTTGTGGTGCACGGGCTTAGTTGCTCCGCGGCATGTGGGATCTTCCTGGACCAGGGCTTGAACCCGTATCCCCTGCATTGGCAGGCGGATTCTTAACCACTGTGCCACCAGGGAAGTCCTCATAGTTTTATAAACCTAGCAATTTATCAAATAACCAATGCCCTGTACCTGAACTTTCTTCAGAGTAAGGCTTGTCATATTTGATTTCCTTTTTTATTACTACTTTTTTAACTGCACAATTTATAGAACCCTGTTGATCTTGATTTATAGGAGAGGCGGAAGGATGATTCCAGGAACTACCTTAGCGCTGTCCAACAGGCAAGTGCTGACTGGCTCTGTGAGCTAGGGACAGACTTCCTCCACTCCTCTTCTTGACCTGAAAGAACCCGAGATCCACAAGCTGTACCTTGTCTAGAAAATGGCCACCTACCTTCCTTCTTTCACCCACTGTCTAAAATGTTAGAGACTTCATTTCCAGGAAGAGAAGCATTTCTATCCTCTCTAATGATTTTATTCAACAAATATTTATTAAATACTTATTAACAACAAATGTTTATTAAACGTGCCAGATGCTGTTCTAGGTCCTATATATATATATATATATTATATATATGTTACATATATAATATATATATATGAATGAATGAATAGTGTTATATAATTGAAAGTAGGAGCTTTAGCATCAGACAAATCCGGGTTCTATGCCCCCAGATCTACCATGTGCTTACTAGGTGTGATGTTAGTAAGCCACAGACTAATCCTCAGTCTCCTCGTTGGAAAATCCAAATTATCTGCCCAGCCTGGCTATTGTTAAGACTTAACAGTCTGCATTTCACCCAGTCTCTAATGCACTTTTTTTCACCTGTTAAAGTGTCTGAACGAGGGGTCCATTTTACAACACTGGGGTCCCACAGTTGCTCTCACCCAGGTGGCTGTGAGGCTGTGGATGCACTGCCTGCTCGTGTGTGACCTTTGCTCGCAGCCCTTCATTAGTTCTGTCCTCGCTTCACTGAGTCATGTGTGTTGTCACACTAGACACCCTGAATGTAACTGCCATTTTAAATGCAAAAAGATGACACTGTGATTTGGCATTAAAACTGAAAGGCATGGGAACAGCAGCTGGGCACAAATTTGATTAGGGAAGCAAATATCCATCACTGGAAAAATGACCTTGCCCCACAAACCTATGGGACTTGGGTATAAGAGACGGCGTCGTGAATGATGCTGCTTTGTGCAATGTTATTACTGAGATATGTGGAAAGACAGGCCTGCCACAGGCTGAATAAAAAAACACCGGGGGCTTCTCTGGTGGCGCAGTGGTTGAGAGTCCACCTGCCGATGCAGGGGACGCAGGTTCGTGTCCCGATCCTCCCCCGGGAAGATCCCACATGCCGTGGAGCGGCTGGGCCCGTGAGCCATGGCTGCTGAGCCTGCGCGTCCGGAGCCTGTGCTCCGCAACGGGAGAGGCCACAACACTGAGAGGCCCGCGTACCGCAAAAAAAAAAAACAAAAAAACACCAGGATCAGAACTCCCAGAATGGGTACAAGCTGTTTGGAGGAGATTCCTGGTGACAGCGGTGTGCCCTCTTTTCAGAAATGCTGTGTCACCAGCGCTCTTGATGGCACAGAGACATCGATGACCCTGAGCCAAAAGTGATCTGAAGAGTCAGCCTCTGAAAGCGACAACATTTTAGGAATAGCTTAAACAATTCATTTCACTTATATTTTCCCTTTTATGTATGCACGAGTGATGTGATAAAAAATCTATGCCTAGGGCTTCCCTGGTGGCGCAGTGGTTGAGAGTCTGCCTGCCGATGCAGGGGACACGGGTTCGTGCCCCGGTCTGGGAGGATCCCACATGCCGCGGAGCGGCTGGGCCCGTGAGCCATGGCCGCTGAGCCTGCGCGTCCGGAGCCTGTGCTCCGCAACGGGAGAGGCCACGACAGCGAGAGGCCCGCATACCGCAAAAAAAAAAAAAAAAAAAAAAAAAAAAAATCTATGCCTAAATAAATCTAAAAGAGCTCTTTCAACAAGTATCTAATAAAAATTCTAAGTACCAAAAAGCCCTTGAATCAGGGTTTAATTGGCAAGGCTTTTTCCTTTTGTAATGATGCATAAAATAATTGTTGTTTCTTACCACCAACATCTTAGATTCAAGACAACATGATAGCATTTGGGATCACGTAGCATAATGACGAACATTCAAGAACCGGTAGCAATTCTTTTCATGCTTTGTGAACATCGAGCATAAAAGGTTGAGCAGGAGCTCTGCTCCCACGGAGCTCACAGTCTAGTGGGAGGGATGGGCAGCTGGCTTCCCAGCTCACTGGGGATGCCTGCGTGGTAAAAAGGACAGTGAGGAAACGTGAGCGGGAGAAAGAAGGAAAGAGAAACGCCTGCCTTTCCAGCCGCTGCACTAATAAGGCTGGCCCGGAGCCAGACGATGGAGTGGCCCAGTGACCCAGCCTCCACATCGCCTGCCCTCCTCCTGGTTCCCACCCGACAGCCGTATCCCCTCACCATCCGCCAGCCTGGTTCCCACCATCACCGGCCCTTTTGGGCTGAAAGAAGGCAATTCTCCAGAACCACTCAGGACTTGGAGTCGAGAAGCTCCCGTTTCATCACCTGCACGTAGAGGTGGAAGAAGAGGCCCAGATCCACCTTCAAAGGTAGATGTGCACCCGGGATGACAGGATGAACTATAAATACAATCTCACTTTAAAACGTTGTCATAGATAGTTGTTAAATTCCCCGGGATTATGGCACATTGTTGAACCTCAGAGGTTCAACAGAGGTTTCTGCACTGGTGAGGCGCCTTCCAGATGCATCATTCTTTACATGGAAGGAAGTGTGCCCCCATCTAGACAGTGCACTTGCAAATCAACTTTTCTGGCTCATGGCAAACTAACCAGCAGAGACTGCTAACTCCTTCCCTGAAATCCTACACGACACACGCCATAGAAAGAAGTTAGAGGGAGGCTGATAGACTTGCAAAATGAATATAAAAACTGTGAGAAAGAAAGTGGAGGAGGTGGCTTTGCAATCCAGGGAGGGAGCTGTGGGGGAGCTCAGAACAGAAGGGGACCAGCCAGCAGAGCGGGGCTGAGGAGGCAGATTTCCTTGTCGTTCTCTCCCTGAGCTCCTGCTGCCCAACCTGCAACAACTGTCCCCGCAGTGCACAAACTCAGCAGTTAGCCCAGCGCGGCCAGCGGTGGGGAGACCTCAGGGCACGTGAGAAGGCTGGGCGGGGAAGAGACACCAAGGCCAGGAGGCCAGCCAGAGCCTCCCCCTTAGGCCTAGGGCAGCAGTGTGCACGGACAGGAAGGTTCTCCTGAGGCAAACAGGCAATGGCTGGGCCCAGAGGCTCTCTGGCCTGATGTACAAGCAATTGCTTGTTTTTGTTTGCTTCACCTTTCGCCTTTCTTGGAATGAACAGGTACAGCTATCTGGTGACTTTTACTGACCCAAGTATAAAAAGAGCATCCTTCAGGAATACTCACATAGAAATCCGTCTCCATTTAAAGGAATGCTGCTTGAGCTTGCTTTAGGTTAGTTACACTGGAATACGAACGCAGCCACTGGAACCGCAACTTGCATTTGCCGTACTTAAATGAGAGCAGGCTTGGGATTCAGACAGCCTGGCTTAAAATCACGGATCTGCCACTCTTAGCTTTTGCCAATTGGTTTACTCTCTCTGAGCTTCAGTGTTCTCAACCGTAGGATAAAGAACTGAAGGATATTAGCTGTGTAATAGTAGAAAACAACTGTAACTAATGTACACAATACAAAAACACCTTTATGTCAAGAAACAGAAAGGACACCTTCTGAAGTCATATTTAAGATTAGATTCCACTTGGTAAGAATGATTTCACTCTATGTAGAGAGGGGAAAAAAAAAGAAGAACACGTTCATTAAAGCACTAACTTATAAAAAGGGAAAAGACAGATTATGGGGAATGCAATTCTATGACACAGAATAATAGACTTGCAGAACTAGAAGAGAGATTCCAAGCCCACGGTTCTCAAATATGTTCACAAGACAGGACCGCAGTGTTCTTTGCCAAGCACCATGAAACATTAACATACATATTTTTTATGTCACAAAACAATATTAGCTAACATTTGTATAGCACTTACTACGTGCCAGGCATGTTCTAAGTACTTTACATGTATTGATTCATTTAATTCACAATAACCCATGAAGCTGGTACATTACTGTCTCTACTTTATAGGTGAGGGACAGAGAAAGAGAGAGATTAAGTGATTTGCCCAGAGTAACAGAGCTGGTAAGAGCTATTATGTGGCAGAGCTGTGATGCCCAGAAGCCCAGGCATGTGGCTACTGAGCCCATGTGGTGGCCACCATTCCACCCTGCTTCTCGTTCCATAAACTAAGATTACTTGACCTGTGTTAAGATTCCGGCATAAATGGCTCCATTATATGAGCTATATAAAAATCACATCCAAGCTCATTTTATAATTTTTTTAAACTATCAGATTAAGCAAGACTAGGTATTCCCAAGTTTTCCACTAACTTTTTTTGCTACTTGTTCATTTGTCACCTCCTAGTGCTAAGGTGATTGGCAGTAATAGCAACAAAGAGTTAATGAAATTTCATGGGACAGAAGCTCAAATTAAGAAAATTCTATCCTTTATTTATTTATTTTTTTGCGGTACGCGGGCCTCTCACTGCTGTGGCCTCTCCTGCCGCGGAGCACAGGCTCTGGACCCGCAGGCTCAGCGGCCATGGCTCACGGGCCCAGCCGCTCCGTGGCATGTGGGATCTTCCCGGACCGAGGCACGAACCCGTGTCCCCTGCATCAGCAGGCGAACTCCCAACCACTGCGCCACCAGGGAAGCCCTATCCTTTATTTTTATTTAAATGAAAAAACACCTTGGTCTAGCTCTAGAACACTATCGTTTCGGGGGAGGGTACTTTGGGAACCACTCGTCTCGGGCAGCTTCCATTTTACAGAAGCTATCATCCAGCTCAGCACTCTGGCTCTGGCACTGTGGCCATGGCATGCCCGAGGAAAGACAGTACTCAAAGGCCAAGCTCAGGACAGGATGTGCCACCATGTGCCAGCACCAGTCTGAGAAGTATCACTCATCGACTCCTTCAGCTGATTTAATGTCACGACAGCCGACAAAGTTGTTTAAACCCATATCCTCGTGATTCAGAAGACATAACAGGACAGAATCACAACGAGAGCTCTGCTCTGCACAGCTGATCACCACCGCACAACTGAGGTGCTACAGTAAACATGAGAGCTATAAAATCAGACCAAGCCAACTGGAAATAAAGGGCTTCTACTATATCTAAGTGCCCATCGACAGATGAATGGATAAAGAAGATGTGGTACATATAGACGATGGAATATTACTCAGCCATAAAAAAGAATTGAAATAATGCCATTTGCAGCAACATGGATGGACCTAGAGATTATCATACTAAGTGAAGTAAGTCAGACAGAGAAAGACAAATACCATATGATATCAGTTATATGGGGAATCTAAAATAGGACACAAATGAACTTATCTACGAAACAGAAACAGACTCATGGACTAGAGAACAGACTTGTGGTTACCAAGGGGGATGGGGATGGGAAAGGGATGGAGTGGGAGTTTGGGATTAACAGATGCAAACTATTATATAGAGAATGGCTAAACAACGTCCTACTGTATAGCACAGGGAACTATATTCAATATCTTATAATAACCTATAATGGAAAAAATATGAAAAAGTCTACATACATATATGCGTGATTGAATCACTTTGCTGTACACCAGAAACTAATACAACATTGTAAATCAACCATACTTCAGTTAATTAATTAATTAATTAAATGTGGAAAAAAAAGGCTTCCACAATGTTCACTCATGTAGAATGGCTAGCTGAGATTTTACATTTCATTGATTTCTGGAAGAAATAGTTTTGGAACTCAGAAGGGAAAAAAAACTGAACTTGGTTCTAAATGGTGAACAGGAACTGGTAGAGGAAGTAACAATGGACAAACAACAAACGTATACAGATTTCAACACAAATTCCCCATTCTTGCTGAAAAGGGGAAGCCCAAATAATCCATCCCATAGTTTCTCAATTTTAAAAATTCACAACAAATTAGTATTTCCATTGAGAAAAAATGAAAATGAGAAGTGAAAACTATCAGCAACACCCTCTCCTTGCCCAGCAAGGTGACCCACGCCCCAGCAGACACTGTTTATTCGAGCTTCACCCCAGCCGGGGGCCAGGGGGAGGGCTAGCGCAGGACCAGCCTACAGTTCACAAAGGACCAGGTGACCACAGACAGGGTGATGACTCACCCACAGTCCTGGGTCTGGTCGGCCTGAGGTCCCTCCGTTTGTCGGAGCCCAGTTCCATCTTAAGGGGCTACTATGGCCCCAGCTAAAGAGCTCCTGGAAACCTACAAGTGAGGGCAGAGTAGTAGAACTAAAATATCATTTTTTAATTCCACGAGGAAATAAAATAAGCACAATTCCAGTGAAGGGAAGTACACCAAAGGAACTAAAAGCTTCTGAGAAAATAATCAGGGAACAAGGCTTTCAGAAAGGCTTTCAACAAATTGTTAAAATTATAATAATAAACTTTTGACTAGGTTCCGAATAAAAAAGGGGTGCTTAATTAAGCAGTTATGGATTTGGAATATTTCCGTATAAGCAGAGAGGTCTAAGGGTAGAGATAAAGGATGAAGAAGTGATCATAATGGGGTCCTCCAGGTATTTCTACCGATGCCATTCACATTTCACATTTGTTATAAATGTTGGCAATGAAGCAAATAGTGAAATGCACACGACTGCAAAAAAACTCCAGAGAAAATTTTATGCCACTGGGGAAAAAACTCCAGAAAAAACCTTCAGAAACTGGGTCGTGAGCAGGGGAGAATGGTAGATAAGTGTCGGCGTAAGCTACGCTTTTAATATTATGAGACTGAACTATCTGTTACAGTCTAAAAACTATTGTAGAGGGACCTCCCTGGCGGTCCAGGGGTTAGGACTCGGTGCTGTCACTGCCGGGGCCCGGGTCCAATCCCTGGTCAGGAAACGAAGATCCGCAAGCCGCACAGTGCAGCCAAAAAATAAAAATAGATAAATTAAATTAAATTAAATTAAATTAAATTAAATTAAAAACTATTGTAGAATATATCCTAAGTAACTTTTCCTAATTTGTTTCTGGCCATAAACAAGGACAACACTGTGTAACCAGAAGAGAGCTGAACTAAGGTTTTTTAAAAAACACAGAGTAGAAAACACAGGATGACAACAGCAAGCAAGGAATGAGGTCAAACAGGCCTGCAACGGTCACCTTGGCCATCTCTGCCTCTCCATTTGTGTCCCTTTGCCTTCCACTTCACCCACAGAAATCTCCACATTAGGCAATGATTCCTCCTACTTTTCTTGTGCACACAAAGGGCTTCAGAGACTATCAACTAAGGGTTCTCGTCTTTGAAAGAAGGTTATTTTTTCCAGTCAGGGCTGTGGCACTCCTTTCTTCATGCCTCAAAAGAGGCATGCAAGCAAATCTTTCTTTGTGTCAACCCAAGAAACACAGGCTTTATTTTCCTAGTTCAGATAAGAACTTTTTATGCACCAAAAAAACCCAAAGATTGATCCTCCCATCCCATTTGAGAGTTTGTCAGCAATGCATTCGAACCCCATCAAGTCACTCAAAAGAACTCTTACCATTCACTCAAAGAAAAGAAAAACCTAGGCTAAGGACATGCTGGGGGTCTTAGCCTAACAATTCTACATTAATATCGTTGAGAATTCAAAAGGAGCCAGCACTCAGTGGGAGTTCTAAAGAATGATAGACCTTGATGTTTGCCTTTTCCTTTTTACAGAGAATAGCTGGTTGGCTGGTAAAATGCGAAGGCAATTCCAAACAGGACCCTATCAGGAGTCTTCCATTCTGCTCTTACAAGATTTCAGGTGGAAACCTTAAACCGCGGTGTATCACCGGCCTACAGAGAAGCACACAGATCGTTAGTGTCTGACCTGAGGGGTGTTCACAAAGTAAATGCATGTGGATCAAGGAACAGAAAGCCACCAGCGTCTGCAAGCCTTGTGGCACCTTTCGGAGAGGCCATCTGCCTCCACCGGCCTCCACCCTCTGCCCATCCTCCGGCAGGAGGCAGAAGGGCCCCCCACCCCACCAAGCTGACTCCAGGCTGGTCGGCAGTTTCTGCAGGCCTACAAGACACAGTCTGCTCCTAGGTTTGACCTTCCGGGAGTGGCAACGGAAATTTCTAGGTAGGTGTTTCCTAGGGAGCCTCTTCCTTGGTGGGCCCGGAATTCCAATTTTTTTCTTCTCAGCAAAGTGAAACTACCAAAATCCCACTCTGCTATTCAGCTGCTTTTGGCATGACTTGTTGGCCTACTGGCCAGCACAGCCTAGTCAACAAATAGCTTGAGGGGAAAACCAGAGCTGGGCTTCAGTTTGCCTCCTGGCCTCTGGGACCCTGGCCCCTCTGTTCTGATAGCCTTCGCAGCCCTTCACCTGGAATGTCTTATCTCTCCAGCCCCACAAAGTAGCCTAAAGCACTACCTGCTTCTCTTGTCTCTTAGCCCTTTCCAACCAGCTTCCCAGCCTCCTGGGAATCAGAAAATGCTCCAAGAGCAAAAGCAGGTGCAGAAATCCAGGCACGGTTCAATAAGCATTCCCTCTCTCCTGGGTCTGACCATTCAGAACTGGCTACCTTGGTAGGAAACTGAGGGCAATCCCAGGGGTATGAGACTGTGAAAACATTTCCCCTTTGACCTTGTGACTGTGTTTATCAAAATCTGAGAACTTGTGGACACCAGTAATGGTAGCCCCTGGTAAGAAAAAACTGTCATATGACACATTTGATATGACAAAGTATAATCAAGATACACCCAGAATCACTAAATAGGTCATTGCTTTATCAAGGAGCAGAAAAGCAGTGAGAAAGCTTCGGAATATAGGCAGTATCTCAAAATATTGTGTTGTTATTAAAATGTGATTCTTCCAACTCTGAAATTGAATATTCCTTCTTCATACACTGCAATGGAGGAAACGTCCCCAGTCTGACCCAAGCCCAGGGCTCTCCACCTGGGCTGCTGGGCAGCCTGTCCATCTGGTCCCCTCAGGGGCTGCACCGCTCGGCCCGCTTCCCCACACCCACTCCTCTGCAGCATCACTGCTCCCTCCCTACTGGAACACTCACATCAGCAAATGTGCACAGTATCTCCTATCTTTACTGTGCACTTTTCTAAATGTGTTATATTTCAATAAAATGTTTACAGTAAAAAGAAAAACTTTCCCTTGGGCCCACCTTCCTGCTCACCTACTTCTCTCTGCTGTTCTCACACACAATAAACAGCTGTCGAGCCCACCTCCACTTCCTCGCCCCACATTCCCTCCCCAGTTGGGCTTCCACCCTTGCCAACACACCACCCTGCCCCCCTGCGAGGCTGCACCTTTTAAAAGTGTACAGCCAAACCCCAGGCTCCCTCCAGGTTCCCAGCTCACTTGACCTCCAGAACACTCACACCCTCCTTAGGCTCTTCTCTCCACCTCCTAACACTAAACTGTCCTGGTTCCCTCCCACCTCTATGGCACCTCCTTCACAAGCTCACTTGCTGGCCGACCTCTAAAGGCTGCGCTGGCAGACCTCTCCTCCTTCTAGCTTTACATGCTCCCAGGGCTCAGGCCAGTCTTCAGGGCTTTTGCAGTGGCTCCATCTGGATGCCCTGGCCAGCACTTCAGATGGCCACCTCCTCCTCCCTATTCAGATTTCAGGGTCCATGTTACCTCCTCAGCAGGCCTTTCCTGCTCCCTGTCCCCACGTTGTTCTCCTTTCACACTCTGCAAAGCATGTACCATCAATTAAGTGATGCACGCATTTTGTGCAGAGTCTGTGTCCCCTGCCACCCGCCACGGGGGAACGCAGCTGCACGAGAGTGCCCTCATCCAATGGGACAACGCAGGGCCCTCAGCACCTGGAACCCGGCCGACAGCAGAGGGTCATCAAATGCTTCTGGAATGAACGCATGGTCCAGTCTCCTGCCTTAGGAGGGAACAACTTTCTTAACAAAAACACTCTTAGGATGAATTTCCATAAACAAAAAAATGTGTCAGCATTAAAATGATGGTGCACAACTACTTCCACAGTTAAGAAATTAAGTATATGTAGGATATCAATGTTTATAACTGAACTTTAATGAGCTGGAAAGAAAAAACCATGGAGGGGGAAAAAGCAACTTCCTCAAGACATTATCTAGTACCATAAACTAGCAAATCCGAATATTCTGAGGGAACTTGAACTCACGCCAGCTATAAGACTGCAAAGGTACATGGAACTCAGCTGCTCCCCAAATCAAAATCAGTCCTTATAAACACAGAGTACGCTGGGCCAAATATGGTATTAAAAGAAATTCTCTGAGAAGTCCACTTATTACAACCCAAGGAATAGATCTTGACGTCTGACTGTAGAATTTCTGAAGTTTCTGTATGCATGACCTGTGTCATGCCCATGACAGCACTGTCACAGTAGGTCAGATATTAAGAGGAGCCAACTTCACAGTGGATAAACCCAGGCTCAAGGTGGCACAGCCAAGGCTGGTGGTAGGGCAGTTTGGGAACTAGAATGTACATCTCTCCCCTCCCCTGGGCCTCCAACCTGCTTTAGTTAACAGGATGGACAGAGGTTCAGGGGTGACCATCAGAGCTGTCGGAAATCACACCTGGACAGTCCTCCCTCATGGAGAGCCATGGTCAGTCCTTACACAATTCCTGGTGCCTTACCAGGACCTTCCACTAGCCTACTCCCACCCCACGTCCCCTTCCCCCATCTCTAGCATGGCGGCATGAACAGAGCTCCAGAGTCAGATGGTCTGGGTTCACGCTCTTCAGCCACCATCCACTCACTACGTGACCAGAGACAAGTCACCTCACTACCCAAGCTTTAACTCCCTCATCTATAGAACAGGAACAACAACGAGAGATCCACTTGCTAAGGTCGAACTATGAAATAATAATGTGAAACCATGAAATCCATGAAACAAAACACCATACCTGGCACTTGGGAAACACTAGCAGATGTTCATGGCTGTGGTTGTCCCAGTTACTGATATTAATTTTTAATACACCTTAACAATGCACGTTCACTCCTAGGGTTAAGCACCTCTGGCTCTTCACCTGCTGTTGTGTAAGTGGAACATTCTTGAAATTCAAATCATACAGACTGTAAACTCTCCACTAACAGGAAAGGTTTTCCGACTAAGAAAATCTATAGTATATGGAGCTTCAGAATTATAGTTGAACATAGCTTATGTACCCTCAACTTCAGCAAAATATTAATCTATATCTTTAACACTGGCAAGATCTTTTATGCCCACTAACTACACAAAGTTGCCTTTTTTAATGATATCCTAGTTTCTATTATGCTCATTTTTGTAGTATACTTTAATCTCAATTTCATTCAAAATTCTCAGATAGCAACAGATAATAGCAAGTGTTGGTGAGTAAGCAGAAAAACTGGAACCCTCATATACTGCTGGGTAAGAATGTAAAATGCTGCAGCCACTATGGAAAACAGTCTGGCAATTTCTAAAGGCTAAACGTAGAGTTACCAAATGACCCAGAGATTTGTCACCAAGATATAATAAACCCAAGGGAAATAAAAACTTATGTCCACATAAAAACTTGGACATGAACATTCATAACAGCATTATTCATAATAGCCATAAAGTGGAAACAACCTAAACATTCATCACCTGATGAACAGAGAGATAAAATATGGTACATTCATATAATGGAATATTACTCAGCAAAAAAAAAAAAAAGAAAAAAAATGAAATACGGATACATGCTACAATAAGAATGAACCTTTAAAACTTTGTTAAGTGAAAGAAGCTGGTCACAAAGGACCATACATTGAATGATTCCATTTATATGAAATATGCAGAAAAGACAAATTAACAGAGATAGAAAGTGGATAAGTGGCTGCCCAGGGATTGGGATGAAATGAAGAATTAAGGAGTGATGGCTAAGAGGTGGAGTTCCTTTTGGAGTTATGAAAATATTTTAAAATTGATTGTGCTGATAGTTGTATAACCGTGAATAGGCTAAAGCCACTGAATTGTATGCTTTACGTGAGTGAATTGTATGGTACGTGAATTATATCTCAATTAAGCTGTTGGGTTTTTTTTAAGAAAAAAAGATGGGCATTTAAATCAATGCAAACCTTCTAGGAAGCAATTTGGCAATAAACATCAAGAACCTTTCTATATTGGGAGATAGATACAGAGAGAAAGAGAGAGAATACTACTTGCTACTGGAGCAAACATAAGGGCATTTCTGATGAGAACAGCTTGAGAAAGTTCCAGAGCAAGAGAAGTTGAGGATATACTCAGGGACTATAAGAGAGAAAAGCCTCAAACCATAGTTAGGATGGACCTACAAAAGACTTCAAGTTGAAGAATTACAATTCCCTAAGTTTATAAACTGGTTTTATCAGATTCACCTAAGGACCTAGGCAAAAAGACAAATTCCAGAGTCTCACCCCTGAAATTCTGGATTCTCTCAATTGCAAAGGTAGAGCGGAAGAGCAGGAAGCTTTGTTCATAAACCTCTCCAGATGATTCTGAAGTCAACCAGATCTGGCTAAATCTTGCACAGCAAGGGAAGAAAAATATTTTATCATGGCAATAACACCTTTTGGAAAATCATTCTAGAAGTAACATGAAGGACGGATTATACTGAGGCCAAGAACTGCCTTCAGGAAGCACTGGGCAAAGATTAGAGCTCTGAATTCTTATTCCAACTTCATGATATTAATAGTTATTCATAGACCTTTAGTGTTCAAAGTCACCTTCTAAAAAAGAGATTTTTTTGGTTACTAAGCAAAAATTTAGCATGAATCCTTACACTTTTCTTCAAAATATGCAACTTACCAGCTTCTCTCATATGTTTGTGGTGTGAATGTCTTAGAATTTGGAAAAGGCTGTGTGGTTGTTAGGTCAGGTGGTCTTCCTTGCCAACCAGATACTCTCACGCACATTTGATTTTCCAGCTTCCCTTCACCACATGATAACAAGCAAATCCATTCCGTGCACTTACCAGGAATATTGGAAATAAGCTTTGTATGCAAATATGGATTAATGGGGAACATCCGAAGACTGAAAGATTAATACAAATGACTCATCGAATAATATTGAGCATCCGTGTTTTCTGACTAAGGATAATGGATGACATAGCTCTGAGCACAATCCATCCAGCTCCCTTTCTCAACAGTAGCATTTATTCGCAAGAGAACTGGCAAGGATACAAATACAATCTCTGGCCCAGGCGCACCTGTACACAGAAAGCTATCTGGTCCACATATCGCAAGCTCTTTGTTGAATGAGCAATTGCAGTAACTAAATAGGAGACTTGCAGGTGGGTCTTCTGGGGCCCTGAAAACCTTTCTTACAGAGGGTTCTGGGTGGTAACCTTGACTCGACAATCACAAATCCAGGTTCAGATAAAATACTAGATAATGTTAAGAGGTATAATCTCAAATCCTAAGCTGTTTCCTCAATAAATTCAAGCGCTTTAAAATGTTTTAACTGGAAAAAAAAGAATATTAAAATTGCTTAGAAGAAATTATTCTAGGGCACAATTTTCATAATTTAACATTTTGGATATAATACAAGATAAGACAGTGTAACTACTCGTTCACTCTACCTCAACTCCTGAAATAGGCACAGGCTTTTGTTCAAACAGACTGGACCATGGCTCTGCCCCAGGACTAAGAAGCAAAGTGACACTGGTTTGAAGTAATTCCCTTTGTATCCAATTCAGTCCCCCTGTGAACAGGTAATATGGGCCTCATCTTCTGTTCATTTTCAAATTCTCATTCCTCAACCTCAACTTGTTTGCAAAGTTTAATATGAAACACAGAATGGTCAAAAATAAGCATTTAATTAACAAGATGGTGAGCCCACACAGATGACATAGTGAGGCAGTTACTGCCTTCATAAAAACTCTATATTAATGGCATATAATTAACATTATAATCTAATTTCAACCTCCTCCATCTTAATAAAACTACTATAAAAGGCCAGCATCCACCACTGGCCTGGTATTCAGAGGGGTCTTCTACAAGCCAGGACGTTTCTTACAGTGTTTTCTCAGTACAGAGTAGTGGGAAAATACTGGATGTGAGACAAGTAAAAGTTCTTTATCTTGACAACTGGAATAATAACACCTGATTTACCTAACTCAGGCTCACTGTTAAGATAGAGTGGGATGTTTGTTACAGTATACTACGGTGGTATAGAGTGTATTCCAAATGTTAGTAACTATTTAACTCATGATGCTAAGTATTAGATCATGAAGGTATCTTATCCAGAAAAGTCTTCTTTCCAAGTAAAAGACAATTTAATATGTTTTCATTGTTAAACAAGTCACTGGGGAATAAATATGTCTTAACTGTAGGCAAGGGTTCTCACAACTAATGTATTTCACTAGATAACATGTGTATTTCAACTTTAAATGGATAGAATTTTAAAACTATGTGATTAGCACTTTCTCCCATAAAGAGAGACATCCCATTCCTGTTTAGAAAGCTCAGCCGTATCTACGCTTTGCAAAGACTTACCAGACCACTTCCTTCAGATATAGGTTACACATCAAATGAGTTAAGACCACAAAATCAGGGGGTTTTGTTTATTTATTTATTTATTTTGGGCTGTGTTGGGTCTTTGTTGCTGCGCGCGGGCTTTCTCTAGTTGCGGCGAGCGGGGGCTGCTCTTCTTTGCGGTGCGCGGGCTTCTCAATGCAGTGGCTTCTCTTGTTGCGGAGCACAGGCTCTAGGCGTGTGGGCTTCAACAGTTGTGGCACACAGGCTCAGTACTTGTGCCTCGCGGGTTCTAGAGCGCAGGCTCAGTAGTTGTGGCACATGGGCTTAGCTGCTCCGCGGCATGTGGGATCTTCCCGGACCAGGGATCAAACCCATGTCCCCTGCATTGGCAGGCGGATTCTTAACCACTGCACCACCACGGAAGTCCAAAACCACAAAATTAGAATCCCCTAACAGATGCAGCTCTTTATTTTAAAAATCAGCATATTCATAGTTCAACTGATTGAAAACACATACTGTGGAAATTCAATGTTACTTAAGCAAACAACTACTGGCATAGTAATAATTATGGTTATTGCCGTTTACTGAGTTCCCATCATAAGCCAGGCATTGTGGCTTATTAAATACTCAATTTCACTTAATCCTCACAGCAACCAAAAATTATTACTTGTCCAAGGCCATAGCGCTGATAAGTGGGATTTGAACCCAGATCCCTTTCACTACAGAGCTTAGACATCTTTTCCCTTCTCTGCTGCACAGCTTTCCTCCCAGCAAAGCTGCCAGAACCCAAGCATGGCTCCACTGTGTTGTCTCCTCGGATTCCCACCAGATGATGCAATCAGTAGGCTAAGCTGGACCTCAAAGGAACCAGGGGAGGTTGTAATTTACCAAACCCGCAAACAGATTTAATTGAGCAAATTAGTCAATAGCCAAAGTTAAGGTAACTACAAAGCTATAGTGAAGGGTACCCACTATAAAAATTGAAATGATAATCTTTTAAAACACAACAGTATTTATTATATGCCTATTCTGTGCCCAGCATTGTTTTAGGAAATGAAGAACACACTAGATATTATTAAAAATACCCAGCAGAGAGGGAAAAAAATATAATTTATTTACCCTTGTGCCAAAATAAAGCTACCTGTGTATAGAACATAACAGCCCTCAAATATGAACTGAATCAACTCATATCAGGAAAATTAATTACCCCAAATATTCCTCCTGGTTCTCTCATGTGTATCAACTTCTCTAACAGTGGAGTCGCTGGGCTTTGGTGTCTGCTTGTCTTTGACTTTCTAGGTAATGCCAAATGGTTTTCCTAAGTAGTCATACCAGTTTCTATTCCTACCAGCCACGTATGACTGTTCTATTGCTCAAAAACTTTGGGACTTGGTATTGCCGACTTTTAAGTCAGGTATACGTTTGCCAACTTGAATTTAGGCTCAAAGTAACATGGCACTGTGGTTGTAATTTGCACTTGCTTGATTATTAACAAGGTTGAACACCTTCTCATATGTTTATTAGACATCTGGATTTCTCCTTTTCTGAAGTGCCTGTTCTAGACTTTTGCCCATTTTTCTGTTAGTGCAGGTAACATCTTAAATAAAAAAATCTTTAAAAAAAAACCCTTTTCGAGACTGAGGTCATGAACATATTCCCCTATGTCAACTTCTAAAATTTGTACTGTTTGGACTTTTTTTTTTTCTTTTTTTTTTTTTTTAAGATGTTGGGGGTAGGAGTTTATTTATTTATTTATTTATTTTTGCTGTGTTGGGTCTTCGTTTCTGTGCGAGGGCTTTCTCTAGTTGTGACAAGCGGGGGCCACTCTTCATCGCAGTGCGCAGGCTTCTCACTATTGCGGCCCCTCTTGTTGTGGAGCACAGGCTCCAGACGCGCAGGCTCAGCAGTTGTGGCTCACGGGCCTAGTTGCTCCGCGGCACGTGGGATCCTCCCAGACAGGGCTCGAACCCGTGTCCCCTGCATTAGCAGGCAGATTCTCAACCACTGCACCACCAGGGAAGCCCTGTTTGGCCTTTTATTTGCCATGCTTCCTGGGTCATAAATCAAGTGTCTGAATGTGTGTGAGACTGTTTCCGGACTCCTTGGGGTGTTCAGTTGGTCTACTGCTCTAACCCGGTGCCAGGATCACACTGTCTTAATTATTTAGCTCTTGATCTCTGGAACAGAAGTGTTTCCAACTTCTTTTTCTTTTTCAAGAGTGTCTTGCCTTTTCTTGGGCTTTGGCAAAATTTCATCAGCTTGTCTAGTTTTTTTCAATTTGCTGGGATTACATTAAATCCATAAGTCAGTTTCCAAAGAATCAATGCCTTACAATATTAAATCTTCCAATCCTCAAACCAGTGTCACTCCATTCATTTAGAGTTTATTTGGAGTCACTCAATAAACTTTCAGAATTTTTTCTGTAAAGGTCTTATACATATTTTGTTAGAATTAAAATATTTCTCCTACAGTTTATAACTGTTGAAAAACCACAAATCAGAAAAAAAGATATGATGTATAAAAAGATATAATTTTTTGATGAGATTCCTAAGGTTTGGGAAAAGTATATATAAATATGAATATCAACTTTCTTAAAATTTTTAAATGAAACAAAGTTCATCAAAGCACAATTACTGGGCTTCCCTGGTGGCGCAGTGGTTAAGAATCCGCCTGCCAATGTGGGAGACACGGGTTTGAGCCCTGGTCCGGGAAGATCCCACATGCCACGGAGCAACTAAGCCCGTGCACCACAACTACTGAGCGTGTGCCCTAGAGCCTTCGAGCCACAGCTACTGAAGCCCGCGCGCCTAGAGCCCATGCTCCGCAACAACAGAAGCCACCGCAATGAGAAGCCTGTGCACAGCAACGAAGGCCCAACACAGCCATAAATAAATTAATTTTTTAAAAAAAGCACAATTCCTGCTCCATAATTTAGTTTTAATTCTAGAATTATTGTTTTATGGTTACATCATATCTCACTTCAGAGGGTTTAACATACTTGAGAAAATTTGTGTGTCACATAAACAAGTCCTAAACATCTATTAGTCCTTATATTTATCAAATTATGAAGTACTGGAAATCCAGAATACTTTTTTTTTTTTTGGCCGTGCTGCACGGCTTGTGGGATCTTAGCTCCCCGATCAAGGATCGAACCCAGGCCCTCGGCAGTGAGAGCACCGAGTCCTAACCACTGGACTGCCAGGGAATTCTCCAGAATACTTTCAATTCATCAACTTCAAGAGAAAAAGAATAAAAGAGAAGATGAATAAACGATGAGTAAGAGGCTGAAATCTCATAAATATACATACCACTGCCTGGGACCGAGGAACCAGACACCCTGCTCCCGCCACCCACATCTTTCACTAAACTGCCTCCTTCTTCTCATTTGTAAAGTAGTTACAACACCGTTCTGTCACTGTCGCACAGTAAGAATTAAATATAAACAGGTGTCTTAGAAAGGACACTTAAAAGTCAGTCAAACACAAAGCAATAATTAGTCAAAGGATTATAGTTTTCCTCTATCAGAAGAACATGATAATAAGGGTGCCTATAATCATGGTTTGTGGCAAGACTGAAAATAACCCCTAACGGATTGGCCTCAAAATCTTCAAGCAATGCCAACAAAATGGTGAGATTTGCATCCAAAAATAAGAATTTTGAAGAAAAGGGAGGAAAATTCCAGAGCTCACTTTAATGTCTTATGTTAATTGTATTCACTCCTTTATTCCTCCAAACATTTTAGAGCCCAGTAAGTAAAAGGCACTTTTGTACTGCATTCTGTATGAGGGGACTAAAAAATATCCAAAGCTTCTAGGAATGTACAATATGTTTAGGAAGCAAGAAATAAGCACAAATAGTTGCTATGCGATACTAATTAAGCACTCGATAAATGTTACAATTATTACAAAGCCGTACAAAAATCCTGTAGGGCATTCAGAGACAAGAGGGATCCCTTTCAGGAAAGATGTTCCACCTCCCTCCCCCACTCAGCTTTCACCTGGCTCCAGAGCAGGGCAGACGGACACCTGTTTGTCTGTATGGCCTGTGAACTAAGAATGGTTTTACATTTTTAAATGGTTGAAAAGACAAAAGAAGAATATTTTGTGACACATGGAAATTATATTACTTCAAATTTCAGGGTCCATAAATAAAGTTTAATTGGAACATGGCCATGCTTTCACACCAGGGGCGGAGAGTAGTTGCTTCAGGGACCATCTGGCCCACAAAGCTGAAAATGTTTACTGTCTGGTTTTTTGGTTTGTTTGTTTTTTGTTTCTTGGGGTTTTTATTGGGGGGGGCTTGAAGTGCAGCATGCGGGACCTTAGTTCCCTGACCAGGGATCAAACCCGTGCCCCCTGCATTGGGAGTGCTGAGTCTTAACCACTGGACCACCAGGAAGTCCCTATTATCTGGTTCTTTACCAAAAAAAGTTTACTGACCACCGCTCTAGAAGGATGGGTGGGGTTTTGGTGGGCAGAACTGGGCAAGGAGGGAGAAGTGGGCAGAAAGGAACAAACCTTCCATTTGAGAAATGAAGGTGTGAAAACATGAAGGAAAACCCCAGAATTGCAGGGACAGTGAGAAGACTAGTTTGGCTGAAGCAGAATATCCAAAATCAGTAAACAGTTATTGAGCCATTTATACCACTGTGGACAGTGATAACAGGCATTCTCACGTGGGGTCTTTGAGGCTGGTACTATTATTATCCCCATTAATAATTAAGAAACTAGATTAATAATTTGATAAAGAAACTAAGGCTTACAGAAGTTAACTAATGGGCCCAAGATCACAGCCAGCCAATAAAGCTGAGCTCTAAATCTAGGTTCCTTTGCCCCCAGAGCCCATGCTGTTAAATTTGACACCGTATCAAACCCCCATATAGGGTAGTAAAAAGAAACACATCCACAAAGGTACGTAAGGGCAAAACGGTCAGTTTTCAAATATAGGTATAAAAAGAATATGATTTTATCTGTACGTTATGATTCTTTGTGCTTAAAAGAATAGTTGTCCCATGAGCTGGTCCAAAGTGTTCCACACTTAGAAGCAAACTATTGTGGCCTTTTTTTTAATCACAGGAGAAAAAAAAATTATGAGCTTGATTTTTTCAATTTCAAGTTTCTCCCAGAAATATTTCTTAAATCTCTGAAAAAACAGTACATTGTAAAAATCAGTAAGTGGCAGACCAAGCTGGGGAAAATTCAGCTGATTATGCTTAGCTCAACTTTTTTTTTAATGGATTATGTGCTTAACAGATGTCATTTCATTATTTTAAGTTCAAATGATTAATTGAATATATTTATTCAGTAACAGTTAACTCAATTACCTGGAAATGGTTTTGAGATTAAGGTATTCTTCAAAAGAATAATAATGCTTCTGTGAGAGCCATCATAAGCACTAAAAGAAATCAGACACATCTACGTATAAGCAGTATCTATTGGCTGAAACTATAGAAACAAAGAGATAATACACTGTATGATGACTTACTGCCACTTGGGAGCACTCCCGCCCATGAGACTAAGCCTAAGGCGGCTGTTCAGTGAACAAATCAGGCAAGCCACGCATGCAACCCATATACATAATTTTAAATCTTCTAGCAGCCACATTTGTTAAAAGTAGAAACAGGCAAAATTAATTGCAGTAATGGATTTTATTTAACATGGGATATGCGACATATCATTTCAACGTGTAATCAATATTTTAGATATTGAAATATTTCATTTTTTTCATACCAAATCTCAAAATCTGGCATGCATTTCACACTCACAGCACTAGCCATATTTCAAGTGCTTCACTGCCATATGTGGCTACTGGTAACCATACCGGACAGCAAGATCTGAGGGACAGCAGGAAACAGGCCAGACCATGAGAGCCAGACCGTGAGAGTGAAGGATGTGGGTAAAAAAAAGCGAGCATTTAGCTCCAATGTTCTGATGCTGAAATAAATGAGTTCAACTAAGAAGTGGATAACAAACAATAATAGACTATTTTCCCAATAGCAATCTGTATGTTTGGAGTTCTTAAAGCGTTGCACATTACTGATTTTATATATATATATATATATATATATATATATATATATATTTTTTTTTTTTTTTTTTTTTTTTTTGCAGTACGCGGGCCTCTCACCGCTGTGGCCTCTCCCGTTGCGGAGCACAGGCTCCGGACGCGCAGGCTCAGCGGCCATGGTTCATGGGCCTAGCCGCTCTGCAGCATGTGGGATCTTCCCGGACCGGGGCCCGAACCCGTGTCCCCTGAATCTGCAGGTGGACTCTCAGCCACTGCGCCACCAGGGAAGCCCCCTGATTTTATAATTTTATAATGAGTGTCTTCACCACATTTTTAACTAGTCTTGCTATAATTGTGACTTGGTATAATCTATAGCCTCCCACCTCCCTCTCCGTTTCCTCAACCCCAATTCTTTAAAATATTTCAAAGTTATCCAAAAAGAACCTACTTTCAGCTGCTTTCCACAACCTGAACATTTAAAATCTACACAGGTCTAGGCAACGGGAAGCCCAAAGCTACTGACGGACTTTGGAAAGGGAGTGGAAATAATGTTTCAGTACTAATAGTAAAATATCAGTGTCACAATAGGGCTGCAAGGAAATAAACTGGAAAGGCACCACGTCCACATAAGTCCTGAACTAGGCTTATAACTTTGAGAATAAAAAAAGGAAGGAGGCCAGACACCCTTTAGCAGTAATTCATGTAAACAGTATAAGGCCAGAGAGGGAGAGGAAGGCTTCAACAGAGAATGACCAATATAATAGAGTCAGAAAAAGCTCCCGCCTCACCTTCCTGCCCCTACCCAGTACCCCTGGAGAATCCAGTGGGACCATTCTGCAAAGATTTGGTTATAGCAGAACACTTCCTTTTTCTTAACTCGCCGGCCCCTTCTAGACACGAGACCAAATGCTCATTTGCTAATCTATTAAAGCACCTATGATAAATGTAAACAATAAATTTATTGTTTAACCAATAAATTCTGCTTGTGAAAACCACACAAAAGGCTGGGCAGGGTGTGTCTACACTCTCTGGGACAGAGGTGGGTGGGGGAAGACTGTGTGTTTTAGTGGCAATAGGTCAAAGTACATCAGCATGCTTTTTTTTTTTTTTTTGCGTTACGCGGGCCTCTCACTGTTGTGGCCTCTCCCGTTGTGGAGCACAGGCTCCGGACGCGCAGGCTCAGCGGCCATGGCTCACGGGCCCAGCCGCTCCACGGCATGTGGTATCCTCCCAGACCGGGGCACGAACCCGTGTCCCCTGCATCGGCAGGTGGACTCTCAACCACTGCGCCACCAGGGAAGCCCAGCATTCTATTTTAAAACAAACTCTGGCTAAACAATTCCAACATTGCAATGACAGGGTGTTTAACAGTTTATCATTTGCACCAAATGAAATTATGCAGTTACCATGTGTTCACCAGTGCTTAAAATGTAAAATTATTAAGGAAACCAAAATTACAGTTCAGTATTTCTCAACTCTTGGAACAGTTCTGCTTGTTACTCAGAAACCTATCCCATTAGGTTACCTATGATAAATTTAAACAGTAATCAATAAATTCTGCTTGTGAAAAACAGTGAATCAAATTTCATAATTCCTTTAGTTCAGAGGATTTCATGATGCCCCCTTCAAGTAATGGGGAAAACTACTGAAAATGGAAAATCATCAGTGACGTCATTGGGTACCTATTTACATTAAAAAAAACAAAAAAGCAAAAAACCTAGATGTGGGCTTCCCTGGTGGCGCAGTGGTTGAGAGTCCGCCTGCCGATGCAGGGGACACGGGTTCGTGCCCCGGTCCGGGAAGATCCCACATGCCGCGGAGCGGCTGGGCCGTGAGCCATGGCCGCTGGGCCTGCACATCCGGAGCCTGTGCTCCACGACGGGAGAGGCTGCGGCAGTGAGAAGCCCGCGTACCGCAAAAAAAGAAAAAAAAAAGAAAAAAAAAACAAACAAAAAAAAAACCTAGATGTGAAAACCACATATCATGTGCCAAGTTTGTAAAAATGTTTATATGCACACACAAAAAAGATTTGAAGCATACCAAAATATCAGTAGAAATTATCTCTGGTAATTGTACTTCAGCTAATTTTTACTTTTTATATTGTTCTATATTTTCTATGTCTTCTACAGTGATCATGTACTACTGTTAAAACTAGAAGAAAAAAATAAATTCAGACAAGTGGCAATTGAGGCAGTGCCAACCAATTTAGGATTACACTGGATTGATACACTATCCCTTATACCATCATAATCTCTTATTAAAAAGCACTGAGGGCCCTTGAAGACGTGGGCTTTGCCTTATCTGTAATACATGGACGATTATATTCACATATACAGTACACTATACAGTATTATATTCACATATACAGTACACTAACGTGTGGTGGAGCATGCCGCAAAACACTAGAAAACTAAAAATGGCTTATTTAGAAAAAGACAGCGGTTTAGCGCCCTTGCAAAACGGAAGAGCGGAGCCAAGAGTGGGTGCTCAAGGAATAAAATGAGGAAGAGCCACAGGTGGGAAAAAAGTCTCGCTCCAAAATTTTTAAATACGCATCTATTACTAAATTGTTCTCTTTAAAACGGCTCACGTTGTCAATTTCACTTCATTTAAAAATAAACCCAGAAGTTACTTTGTAAACATATCAGATTGCATCAGCACTGCTTGAAGCATGGCTTTGCCCCAACCAATTTTTCTTTTTTTTTAATTTTGCTTTTTCAATTCTAGAGCATCATATAAGTACGGTTCCTCAAGCTGCTGCGGTGCTGGGGATGGAGTGGATGGAAGGATACCAAAAACACGCAATGTGCCTTCCTGCCCTCAAAGAGCTTCCAGCAAAAGGTGGAGGGAGAAACAAAGGAGCGGGTCTGAAGCAGAGGCCGCAGAGCGTCACGAGTGATTTTGTTTTTAATGAACGTTAAGTGCTTTTGGGTTTAAAGAACTTTTGGGGACGATTAGCCGGGCAAGATATGAACGGGCTTCGACGCAGATGGCACAGGGCCGCGCTGGGTGGGACTCCTCACACACCGAACCCTCGACTGCAGACCCCAAACCAGCCCGCTTTGTGCTTAGACCTACACAAACATAGATTGAAAATGGATCGAAACCCAACCAATCCGCCAAGCAAGGCTAAGCACGTACGCACGCACTATTCCAAAGCGCTGCGTACACTTTACTTAGTGGAGGACCTAATACGTGGTCACGGGCTAAAGTGCTTAAGGAAAGCTGACCCTCGGCTAGCAACCGCGCACCATCAACCCGCTCCCCAAAGGCCTCGGGCTCGCGCCTCTGCACTCGACCCAGAACGCAAGTGGACCTCGGCCTGCGCCCTGCCCACGGCGGACACCATGCACCACGACTGACCCAAACAGGCCACCCCCACGCCCCCCGAGCGGGGCCTCGCGGGGTCCCGGGACGCCAACTTGTGCGTAAGGGACGGAGAACCAGCAATCAATGGCAGGACGGTGGCGCGGCCTCCCAAGACAAAGCAGGGCGCCTAGTCCACGGAGCCCGCCGTCCCCGAGCTCCGGGCCAGCCGCCGCCCCCGCGCCCGCCGGCCAAGACGGCCCGCCGCACCCCGAGCGGCCGCCCAACCGCCGCCGCAGGAGCGCGCAGGGCGCCCAACTGCCGTCCCGGCCCAACCAACGCGGGCAGGGGAGGAGAGGTGCGCGCGGCCGGCGGAGCGTGCGAGCCGCTCGGGGGTCGCAGGGGGGAGGCTGCGCGCAGGGAAGGCAGGGCGAAGAGGCGCCGGAGCCATGGCTGAACGCAGCGCCAGGAGGGGCTCCTTTAGGGTTTTTGCCCCTTTCCCCTTGGAAGGTGCAGATGGTTTGACCCCCCACCCCGAGTGAGGTGCCTCGTCCCAGCCCCGACTGGACTGTACCATCGGGCGGTGCCGCCGGGATTTCTCCCCCACCACCACCATCAAGTCCCCCCCCAACCCGGGTCCGCGGTCGGTTGGCCCCGGCCGGGCTCTGAGACGCAGAAAGAGCTTGGCGCCATTTTGGGTGGGACTAAGCAAAGACGAAACACCCTCCCAGTCGATGGGGTACTCTGGACGCTGGCTTATCCGGTTCCCTTAATCCTTTAGGTACTTACACGATGTTGGGTGAGGGGAGCTGGAAGATCAGCGGGTCCCCGATCCTCTCTCCCTAGGGGTGATGGAAATCAAACCCCCCCGCCACCTCCAGGTGGTTCTTCCCGCCGCAGAGTGGGAGCTGCATAAAAGGCGGGGCCTCATTAGCATAACCTGCCTGGCAACCTGATCTCGGCGTTATGTGATTGGTTGAACTCTGTAAACTCCATGCCTCGCCTAGAGAGGAGTAACGCTGGGGCGAACTGACAGGCCCAGATTTAAGACTCATGACGAAGATCCTGAGACGCTTATTCAGTCAGCGGAGAAGCTAGAAGGAGATTCACACAGTGGCCCAATGACGGAAGGCCTCTTTATTTCGTGCTCTGCTGTTCGTTTAAAGTCCAATCAAAGAGCGGGTCTCAGGCACCGCTCGCCTGCGTTTGTGCTCTAAGCCAATCAGAGAAGCCGACTCGTCGGTTTCAGGGTCAAGACCGCTCGGAGGGACCGGCGGCGGCGGTCCAGGTGGGGAGCCTTCCAGCCTTGCTGCCCAAGGTTGGGAGGAGGAGCTGCTCGTCGGGTGCTGCACGCCCCCAGACGGCCCGCGTCCAGAGAGCTGCGCCCCGGGACGCGGCGGGCAGAGGGCGCGCGGGCTTGGAGGCGGCTCGGGCCCCGGCAGCGGGCCGGCTTGCGGAGCGCCCAGCCGAGCCCACGCCACGCGCGGAAGCCCTGCGCCTCGGAGCCGGCCCCGGCGTCTGACCTCAGCCCGGAGTGCGGCGCTGCGTCTCTCCTCTCCCCTTTACCATGCTGAAAGGAAGTGATTTTCACAGACATGAAGATGTTATTCAACCCTGGTTAACCAAGGGCTTAACTCACTCTTTTCTTAACCTCAGGCTTCCACATCGTACCATCCCTTAAAATTGCCTTCGCAAAGCAGCCCAGTTGCAGAGAAATGAGCTCGGGCTTTGCAGCAAGATGCCAGCTGTAGTTCCCCGCCCCTAATACGAATGGCAACTAGAGCTTGAAGAGACCTTGAGCCTTTGGACCTTCAGGAAGCCGTAATCCTGTCCATGACATCGAACTTGCTACGGTATTTTGAAGATTAAGTGGGATTTACGTGTAAAATACTTAGCACACTAGATCTTAAACGGGTAGAAGTATCAATGATGATAAAATATACAAAATTGCTGAACTATTGGCTAACCAAGAAAGTACCACTAAGCAAAAGACCTAAGAATAGAAAACACGGGGCGGTGGGCGAGCGGAGGATGTAAAATGCGTTCAACAATATCCTATTTACTGTTTATTTGTAAAACTGGAAACAATCTGGGAAATTTTGGGAAAACATTGTTTTTAGAATTTCAGGACTGTTGACTACCTTATAAGCAACTTGATGACTAACCCATGTCTTGTTCCTCCATAGACTCCTGTGCAGGCTGTCAGTAAACACTTGCTGAATTTAATTGAAAAGAAAGCACATTTGGGGTCTGATGAGGCAGACCTTAACATAGTGAGAGATGCTATTAACTCTTACCTGGATATAAAGACACATGAAAGTCAGTTGCCTTAGGAAAGATGATATTGATTAAGAGAGTCACTGGAATGTTCTCTTTCGGTGCTGTGAGTAGACAAACAATGCCAGAAGTGGACAGGTCCACGGCCCCTAGAGAGAATTTCCCCCGTTTTGAGATTTAACATTATTACATCCTCTCTGAAGGATTGGGATCATCACAACTGAAGTTTGACCAGAAATGACCGCAAGGAACACAAAAGGGGGAATTGCCATGAGGAATGGGGCTGTCTGGACTGGAGGGCCCAAGTTGGCCTCATGGACTTGGAGAAATTGTCTGAAACTTTATTGGCCATGGAGCTATGCAGGATCTTAGTTCCCCCACCAGGATTGAACCCGTGTGTCCCCTGCAGTGGAAGTGCTGAAAGCGCAGAGTCCTAACCACTGGACCGCCAGGGAATTCCCTAGACCTAAAACTTTAGAGTGCACAAATGTTACAGGTAGACACCACCCCAGAGATTTTGTTATTCAGAAGGTTTGGAATGAGCCTCAGTAATCTGCCTTTTATATAAATGTTTCAATTAATTATTAAATTTGCATACAGTAGAATTCTCTCCCTTCAGTATACAAGTACTGAATATGTACTGTCTACCAGTCACTGTTCTAAACAATGAGGATGGAATGGGGAACCAAAACAAAAAAAGCCCCTGCTCTCGTGGAGCTTAAGTTCTAGTGGAGGCAACAGAAGGAAACTGATAAATAAATGAGATGATTTCAGGTAATGATAAGTGCTATGAAGAAAATAAAGCAGAAAAATGCAAAGGGCAGGAGAATGCTGGCAATTTAAATGTGTCAAAGAAATCCTTTCTAAGATGCTAACATTTGAGCTGAGACTTGATTGATGAAAAAAGCCCACGGTGCTAAGATCTTGGAGAACATTCCAGTATGAGACCAGCAGATGTAAAGACATGAGGGGGAAAAAAAAAAAACAAACATGCACCTATTCATTCATTCTTCCATAGAATAAATATTCATTGAATGCTTATGATATGCCAGGCACTGTCCTAGGTGCTTTGAGATTTGTCAATTAACATTATAGACAAAAGGAAAAACACAACACATAAAAATCCCTGCGTTTATGGAGAGCTTTCACTCTAACACACTGAAAAACCTAAGAAAGCCTGAGTTGCTAGGACACAGGGCAAGAAATACAGTGGTTCAAGAAAACTTGGGGAAACAGGCAAGGGTCAGATCATTTATTGCTTTGAAGGCTAGAGTATGGGAGTTGTTACTGTATTTTAAGTACAACTTAGAGGTTTTAAGCAAAGGTATGATACAGTGTTTTGTTTTGTTTTTAAAGATAACTCAGGCTGCTCTAGGAAGCTTATGTTGGCTGAGGGGATGAGAAATGGGAGACAAGGAGGATAGTAAGGGTCTGCTGCAATATGGTCTAAGCAAGAAATGATGGTGATCTTGACTAAAACAGGAGAAGTGTAAATGGGGGAAATGTATGGATACCAAATATATTTTTGAGGTAAAGCCAAAGAACTTGCAAATGAATAAGAGAATGGGTGAGAGTTGGCATTTCTAGTGATGACAAGAGAGTGATCAAGACTGATGCATAGGGCTTCCCTGGTGGCGCAGTGGTTGAGAGTCCGCCTGCCGATGCAGGAGACACAGGTTCGTGCCCCGGTCCGGGAAGATCCCACATGCCGTGGAGCGGCTGGGCCCGTGAGCCATGGCCGCTGAGCCTGCGTGTCCAGAGCCTGTGCTCCGCAACGGGAGAGGCCACAACAGTGAGAGGCCCGCATACCGCAAAAAAAAAAAAAAGACCGATGCATAAAGTTGAGACTCGAGTGACCTAGTAAATGTGGATGGCTTAACTGAGGAGAGATCTGGTTAGAAAATTAAGAGTTCTATTATAGTCATGTCAATTTTGAAATATCTTTTAGAAATACAGTTGGACATACTGCAGAAGCAGTTGGAATTCAAGGAGAGATCTGGGCTGCAATACAATTTTAGAATTCATCAGATTATACATTGTATTTCTTTTTTTTTTCTTTTTATTGGAGCATAGTTGATTTACAATGTTGTGTTAGTTTCAGGTGTACAGCAAAGTGACTCAGTTATACATATACACATATCCACTCTTTTAGATTCGATTCCCATATACGTCATTACAGAATAGAGTTCCCTGTGCTATAACGCTAGGTTCCTATTAGTTATCTATTTTATATATAGTAGTGTATATATAAATCTCCCAATCTCCCAATGTATCCCTCCCCCCTATAAACTGTATTTCTTTTTTTTAAATAAATTTATTTGTTTATTTATTTTTTGACTGTGTTGGGTCTTTGTTGCTGTGCATGGGCTTACTCTATTTGCAGCAAGCAGGGGTTACTCTTTGTTGCGGTGCACGGGCTTCTTATTGCAGTGGCTTCTCTTTGTTGCAGAGCACAGGCTCTAGGCACACGGCTGCAGTAGTTGGGGCACGTGCGTTCAGTAGTTGTGGCTCGTGGGCTCTAGAGTGCAGCCTCAGTAGTTGTGACTCATGGGCTTAGTTGCTCCGTGGCATGTGGGATCTTCCCGGACCAGGGCTTGAACCTGTGTCCCCTGCATTGGCAGGCAGATTCTTAACCGCTGCACCACCAGGGAAGTCCCTGAATTGTATTTCAATACATAGTATTACATGAAGTCTAATTAGATGAGATCATCTAATGAGGATGAGATGAAGGAGAGAGTGTTTATAGAGAAGACAAGAGGGTCCAGGATTAAGCTCTTGGGAGCTGCTGAGTTTAGAGCTGAGAGACAGGAGAGGAACCAATCAAAGAGACCATGAAGGCCAGTAAAACAGGAGAACAGAGGAGGGTGGTGTCTGAGAGGCCAAGGGAAGAGAGTGCTTGAAGAAGGCTGCAGTCATCAGCTGCAGCTAAGGATGCTGAGAGGTAAAGAAAGATAAAGGCAGATAACCTGTGGGCCTGGAAAGATGGAGGGGGAATTACCTGGTTATTTGTCAATAGCAGCTTCAGGGGAGGGTTAGGAAACTTAAGAATTGCCTGAAGAAAGAGTGGGAGGTGAAGAGTGATATCTGTTGCCAATAGTATAGCAGATAAGATAGGCCAATAAAAACAACTAAAATGCTGTACATGCTTTCCATAAAACACTTTTTTTTAATGCACCACAGAGCTGGCAACAGAGTGAGGACTCTACAAAGGTTAAAACCAAAGTCCGTGAGTAAAAAGGGAAAGCTCATCATTACAGAAGAAAACAAACGAATAAGAGAAAAAGGAATGCTGGAAAAAGAAGAGAGATCATTTGGCAGGAACCATAACAACTATTAAATTTTTTCAAGCAAGAATCATCAATGGGTGATAAACCTTAATGGATGAAAACCTGATGGTTTGATGTCAACGTGGTCTTGAAATAGCTCTACAAAAGATACATATTAACTACAATGGAAAAAATAATAACTTTACAGTGGAGAAAGTTGGCAGATACCATCATTGTGATCAAAGTTACTATACTCAGGGATAGGACCCCTGAGACCGAGTGCCTCTGTGTGTGATGCCCTGGGAAGGACACGACTTCTGCAATATGGCTACCAGAAGTTCTTAACTCAACTCTATGGGCAAACCCAAACTGAGGGATATTCTACAAAATAACTGGCCTATACTCACCTTTAAAATGTTAATGCCATGGGCTTTCCTGGTGCCATATCTGGCAGCTGTGACTGTGACCTTATTTAGAAATAGGGCCTTTGCAGATATGATGAGTTAAGATGAGGTCACACTAGATGGATATGTTGGGCCCCAACCCAATGACTGGTATCCTTAGAAGAAGAGAAAATAGGGAATTCCCTGGTGGTCCCGTGGTTAGGACTCTGTGCTTTCACTGCTGAGGGCGTGGGTTCAATCCCTGGTCGGGGAACTACGATCCCGAAAGCCGTGTGGTGTGTGGCCAGAAAAAAAAAAAAAGAAGAGAAAATAGAGATACAGACACACAGGGGAAGATATATGAAGACGGGGCAGAGAGGGTGCATCTACAAGCCAAGGAAAACCAAAGATTGCCAGAAACCACCAAGGGCTTGAAGAGAAGGATTCTTCCCTAGAACCTTCAGAGGGACCATTGCCCCACCAACACCTTCATCTCAGACGTCTAGCCTCCAGAACTGTGAGAGAATGAATTTCTATTATTTTAAGCTAGCTAGTTTGTTGTACTTTGTTATGACAGCCACAGGAATCTAAGACAACATTATAAAGTAAGGAAGAAACTCTACGGGTGCAAGATCGTGTATGTGTAGGGCATCTCCATGTGGATGGCTGAGAGTATGAGCATTTATGAGATAGGAACAGTTTGAGGGGTTTTTTGTTTGTTTTTGCTGAGAAGGTTGGCTTTTTAAAATTTATCTTACTGAACTGTAGTTGATTTATAATGTCGTGTTGTACAGCAAAGTGATTCAGTTAGACGTATATATACATTCTTTAAAAATTTTTTTTAATCTTCTTAATTGAAGTATAGTTGACTTATAATATTGTGTTAGTTTCAGGTGTACAGCACAGTGATTCAGTTATATATATATATATATATATATATATATGTATAGTCCTTTTCAGATTCTTTTCCCTTATAGGTTATTACAAAATATTGAGGGACTTCCCTGGTGGCGCAGTGGTTGAGTCCGCCTGCCAGTGCAGGGGACACAGGTTCGTGCCCCGGTCTGGGAAGATCCCACATGCCGCGGAGCCACTAAGCCCACGCGCCACAACTATTGAGCCTGTGCTCTAGAGCCCGCGAGCCACAACCACTGAGCCCACATGCCACAACTACTGAAGCCTGTGCGCCTAGAGCCTCTGCTCTGCAACAAGAGAAGCCACCGCAATGAGAAGCCCGCGCACCACAACAAAGAGCAGCGCCCCCCTTACCGCTACTAGAGAAAGCCCGTGGGCAGCAAAGAAGACCCAATGCAGCCAAATATATATAGTATAGTTCCCTGTGCTATACAGTAGTTCCTTGTTGGTTGCATGTTTTTTAAGATGTAAAAGGAAAAAGCCAAGGAATTGAGCAGATAATTATATTAAAATATGATTTTATATAAAATCGGACACACTTAATTATGGAGTGGAAAATACAAGCAGGTTTTTATCCCTGGCGGTCCAGTGGTTAGGACTCCACGTTTCTACTGCACGGGGCCCAGGTTCGATCCCTGGTCGGAGAATTAAGATCTCCCAAGCCACGCAGTGCAGTCAAAAAAAAAAAATCAGCTTTTTAAGAAAAATAGAAAAGATGGCTGCAGAAGGACTAGCTGTTATGGGATATCTGCTTTTGTTTGTGTCCCAGACTCCCAGAGATCTTAAGTCACAAGAGTGGATATACCATCTTCAGTTCAAACAGCTAGAGCCACAGATGTTGGAGAAAGAACTGCAAAGGAGGTGATGTCCAGCGGAAGTTAATAAGCAGCGAGAAAAGCAGCAGGAAGGCCCTGAGTCAAACTGCATCTTTCTCCCTGAAATACAGTCAAGGAAAAAGAAAATGTATGAAATTGAAAAGTACTGCCTTAAAGAAAAAAAAAAGGAAAAGAAAAGCACTTCCCATCAAACATTTTTCCTTCAAGAAAACATTTTTCTGAATATGGCTCAGTTTGAAAAATTTGGACCATAACTTAGATTTCAGTATGAGGGAATGTGTGTAACCAAGAACGATTATGAATATAATGAGTTTGCTATGGTTCCTCCTATGTGTAGCGATCTCATCTAGGGGTAATCATTGTGAGAAGAGTCTTCTCTCAGAAATATAACGTCAGCAGATACCTGAGAATTAATACTAAAGAGGAACTGTAGCATTTAAGGAATGTTGGAAAGCCTCTAGCCAAAGCAAATCTCCTTAAGCGTAAAAAAATTCATACTGGAGGAAAAACTCATGAATATAATGAGTGTGGAAAAGCCTTTAGCCTGAAGCAATACCTCAGAGATCATGAGAAAATGCGTCCTGGAGACTGTGCATTCAAGCATGTGCTGACTGGACTCAAGTGTTCTTTCTCTCTCTTTCAAGTGTTCTCTCTTTTTTTTAAATAGATTTATTTTATTTATTTATTTATTGGCTGTGTAGCATCTTCCGTGGCTGTGCGCAGGCTTTCTCTAGTTGCTGAGGGCTTCTCATTGCAGTGGCTTCTCTTGTTGCGGAGCACAGGCTCCAGGCATGCAGGCTTCAGTAGTTGTGGCACGCGGGCTTCAGTAGTTGTGGCGCACGGGCTTAGTTGCTCCGTAGCATGTGGGATCTTCCCAGACCAGGGCTGGAACCCGTATCCCCTGAATTGGCAGGGGGATGCTTAACCAGTGCGCCACCAGGAGAGTCCCTTAAGTGTTCTCTTGAATCTCATCCCTCACTCTACATTTCAGAATCCATACAAGGAGGAAATCATATAAAAGTTATAAAGGTGGAAAAGACTTCAGCTGTCATAGAAAAAGCCCACACGCATCATTATAAGGAGAAGGAAAGCTTGTACTCACATGTCATTTCTCATTAAAAATCAAAGAAGGCATGCTGGAGGGACGCTGTGCATCTAAAGAAAGAGGGCAACCCCCACTCCAATAGCAAATCACATCTCACAGAGCATGAGAATATCCATACTGGAAACAGCCTCCTGAGTGTAATCAATGTGGAAATGTCTTTACCTAGATGCAATGCCTCATTACGGATCAAAACATTCATACTGGAAAGAAACTCCCTGAATGTAATGAATGTGGAAAATCTGCAGACAAAAGGGAAAACCTCAGTATTCATTAAATCCATGCAAGAGAGAAATCAATGTAGTAGGTATGAGAAAAGTCATATTCAGAAGTCAAGCCTTATTAGATGCTAGTGAGGTCTTACTGGAGATAAACCCTATGCATGGGAGGAAGGTGAGAAAGTATTCAATGACAAGTGAAAATTCTCATTTGAGAGATGCCCTATAAATATAGTAAACGTGCAAAAACCTTCACGCAGAAACCATGCTTCATTAAATATTACAACATTCGTATAGATGAGACACCCTATGAATGTAATAAGGGTGGGAAAGCCTGTGGAATCCCCCTGCTTATTGTATGTGAAGAACCCATCCAGGTAATAAACATGAATGTAAAATGTGTGGAGAAGCCTACTCTCTACGCATGAGAACCAATGTTGAATGGAATATCCATTAACAGGTGAATGGGTAAATGTATTGTGGTATATCTGCACGATGGAGTGCTACTCGGCATTAAAAAGAAATAAACTATTGGGCTTCCCTGGTGGCGCAGTGGTTAAGAATCCATCTGCCAATGCAGGGGACACGGGTTTGAGCCCTGGTCCGGGAAGATCCCACATACCATGGAGCAACTAAACCCGTGCGCCACAACTACTGAGCCTGTGCTCTAGAGCCCATGAGCCACAACTACTGAGCCCACGTGCCACAACTACTGAAACCCGTGCGCCTAGAGCCCGTGCTCCGCAACAAGAGAAGCCACCGCAATGAGAAGCCCACGCACGGCAACGAAGAATAGCCCCCGCTCGCCTCAACTAGAGAAAGCCCGCGCACAGCGACTAAGACCCAACGCAACCAAAAATAAATAAATTTATATAAAAAATAAATAAACTATTGATACATATCATCATGTAAATTCATCTCAAAATAATTATGCTGAGTAAAATAAGCCAGACCAAAAAAAAAAAAAAAGAGAGAGAGAGAGAGTACGTACTTCGTGATTCCATTTATATAAAATTCTAGACAAAGTCAAACGTGTAGTGATAGGAAGCAGATCTGATTTCCTGTGGGATTGGGAGGAGGGAGAGGGATCACAAAGGTTCAGAAGGAAACTTTTGAAGATGAGTGTGTTCACTTTCTTGACTATGGTGATGGATTCATGGATGTGTACATTTTTCAAAGCTGATTAAGGTGCTCACTTTAGACATGTGCAGTTTAATGTCACTTATACCTCAGTAAGGCTGTTGGGATTGTTTTGGGGATTTCTGACAGTTATAGTAAGTCAAGAAATTTTTTTTAACTACTTATGAATTTGAAAAGGAGAATTTAATCTCCATTTGTTTATAATATGATTAGGATTTACCAAAGTCTCTTGGGTTTCTTGGGTAAACATAATATAAACAAAAAATACTAAAAGGGGCTTCCCTAGTGGTGCAGTGGTTGAGAGTCTGACTGTCAATGCAGGGGACACGGGTTCGTGCCCCGGTCCGAGAAGATCCCACATGCCACGGAGCGGCTGGGCCCGTGAGCCACGGCTGCTGAGCCTGTGCGTCCGGAGCCTGTGCTCCGCAACGGGAGAAGACACAACAGTGAGAGGCCCACATACTGTTAAAAAAAAAAACCTAAAACTAAAAGACTTAAATATAACAATGAAACAATAAAAATCTTCTAAGACAATCTAATTCATTATATGTGCCATCTCTTCTAGAAACATTGGCAACCTTCTTCACCAAGACTGGAAACCAAGGAGCTGTAATGGGGGAAAACATCTATAATAGAGACAATAGGCATATTTTAGTTGCATGTAAGTAAAAACTTTGGCTATATATACCACAAACAAAGTCAATAAACAATATATTAAAATTTTTGCTATACAGAGCACAAAAAGTAATATCTTATAAATTTGTAAGAAAGGGCAAAAAACCCAAAAGTAAAATAGACAAGGTGTATTAAAATTTCAAGACAGACAAGCAAATCCAAATGTCCAAAACTATATAAAACATACTCAAACTTTAAGCACCAGGCAAATGGAAATTAATTATTAGATATGACTTTATTTTCTAAAATATTTATTTATTTGGCTGCGCTGGGTCTTAGTTGTGATGTGCGGGACCTTCGTTGCGGCATGCATGCGGGATCTAGTTCCCTGGGTTAGGATAATGTGGGGAGGGCGTGGGGAGGAGAAGGGGAGAAGAATGCCAAGCAAAAAAAGCAAAAATACCAAAAAAACCCCCAAAAAACCCCTACAACATTAGAAACATAAAATCCAGGATATCATAGCATGATATTTGTGGATTTATAGAAAATAATCTATGTGTATAAAAATATATAAAGACATTAAAAACTAAAATACAAATTTAGCAAGTATTCAGTAGATAAAAGAGTACTCATTGTTAGTTTTCTAAAATATAATCAGAGAGAACTGCTCTTCTTAAATATCTGTTTTAAAACACAATATCTATATTAGTTTTCTAGGAGCAAATTACCATAAACTGGTTGCCTTGAAACAATAGACATCTATTCTCTCACAGTTCTGGAGGCTAGAAGTTCAAAGACAAGGTACTGGCCAGGTCATGTTCATTCTGAAGGCTCTGCGGAAGAATCCTTCCTTGCCCTATCCCAGCTTCTGCTGGTGGCTGGCAATCCTTGGCATTCCTTGGCCTGTAGTGTCATCACTCCAATTTCTGCCTCTGCCATCACATGACTATCTTCCCTCTGCCTGTATGTGTGTGTCTCCAAATCTCCTTCGCCTGAGAGGACAACTATCACTGGATTTAGGGCTCACCTTAACTTGATTACATCAACAAATAAGGTCAATATTCACAGGTACCAAAAGTTAGGACTTTAACATATCTTTTCAGGGGACACAATTCAACCCACTATAGTATACTACTTATGATAATCAACTAAAACATTTCTATTAAAAGGAGAGAAAAACAATGCCACATTTATTGCAAGTATTTAACACTGCCCTGCAAGCTCAAACCACTGCAATAACACAGAAAACAAAAACGAGATAATTATTCGAAAGGAGGAAAAAAAGTCAGCATTATGTGCAGAAATCCAGAGCATATGTGTTGATATACAATTGGGTCTATAAGAGAGTTTGAAATGGTGACACCACACACAATCATTAAATACAAATTAATAGTTTTCCTTAACAGTAACAAGAATCATAGGAAGCACCATAGAAAAATATGTAAGTATGGAAAGCCTGCTACGTGCTTAGCTTTGTCCTTTAAGAAGTGAGAAGTGCGAGATGGCTCAGTTATTCAGTAAGATTTTCTGGATCCCAGGGCGAGGTTTCTGCTCCAGGCACGCCTGACCTGCTTTACCATGTTGCCTGTGCTGTGCTCCCTTTTGCCAAGGGTAATTTTGATCCTCTCTGCAGTCCTCCCTCACAACAGGAAATACAGCTGGGCAATCTACAATTCTCCTTTCTCTGACCCCTCCTGTTTGGTTCCCAAGTAGCTTGTAGGTAGCAGCCCTGAAGCCCCCTCTGTGCTTTCACTTCTGGCTAAACCACTGGAGTTGCTGCCTTGCTGGTTGCTTATGAGAGAAGGTTACTTTCTAGGCAGAAGCCAAAGAGCTGTATTAAATGTAGACTGTTTTAAACAAAGCTTTTTTTACCCAGAAAACATTGAAGAAAATACTTTCTAAGAATTTTCACAATGAAACATTCAGAGCAAGCTTTTTGGTTTACTTAAAGCTTAATTTAAAAAAATAAATGCTGGGCAATTTCTATTTTGAGTTAAGCCCTTCTTTCTGTACCGCTTCAGCTGCTGTGCCTTTCATGTGGATGGCACCTTTTGATCTAAGTGAGATTGCAAATATATTGGCCAACCAAACAGTTAACTGGGGTTAGTCTTCTGCTGATTGGGAGAAAGGAAATGGAAAATTTTTTAGAAAACAAAATCCTAAGCCAAATATAGCAAAGATTAAGATCCACAGAAACATTGTTCTGAATATTGATGGGTAATCCATGAATAATCCTCAGAAATAGATATTGCTGATGCAAATCAGATAAAAGACATTGGGGTGGATTTTTTCCAGCACATATGGCGACAAAGAAGAGTACAGCAGCATTACTGTTACCAGGGCCATGAATGCATAATTTTAAAGACTGAGAGGAAGCAAAGTGAGTCCCATTGGTTAGAGAAATAATCCTCTGTAAGTGAGGGCAATGTTTCACTATTAAAAATAGGAGGCTGTAAGAAATGAGGGGGAAACTCCATTGTTTTTAATGCCAACCATGATGTGTGGATTTTAAGTTGTTTAAGCTTTTTGCTCCTTCTCAGTAAATATTAACGAGAGACGGGTCCTGCATAGATTTAAATTTAAGGAAGACCTTTCCTGCTCCTTCCCAGTGTCTTTTATTTACTCTACTCCTGTGGTCATGGAATGTAAATATTCTCTTAACTTCTCTTTCTTATCGTATTAAAATAACCACCTGAGAGCTCAAGAATTAAGCAGGATTCTTTCCCCTCAAGGCTGCTTTCAAATTCTACGCTGGCATCAAATTTCTTTTCATTTCGGTCCAGACAAAATCAAATTTTTTTTACGTTTAAAATTTTTTATTTCCTCACCAAGAAGAAACATGAATCACTAATACCTGCAAATGCAGTCACTGCCGGTGACTAGGTTTCTAGAAAAAATACTTTTTCATTTTGTTTGTTTGTTCACACAAAAGTCACACACATGGAAGCATCTCAGCTATTCAGATTGTGTTCATGCCCTAGTTAATCAGCCCAATCACAGGTCAGTTGTTGGAGAGTGTTCCTCCAGGTTAGAAAAGGAAAATAAGACCCTGGCTTTTAGCCTTGAGACTATGAATCCCTCTAAAAACTTTTAGGCAAAGTACCATGTTCAACTTCTTATGTGCATTTCTTCTGAGGGGAGATTCATGGAAAATGGGCTGCACAGAGGAGATATGGATGGAGGATGACCATTGGGAGACAGATTGCAGTAGTCCAGGTGAGATAAGATGAAAGTCTGATGTTACAAGACATCCTGCTAAGCACTGCAGGGAACAGAAGCTGAGCAAGACACGGCCCCTGCCTCGAAGGATGGATGAAGAAAAATGCCGAACTCCATGCTCATTTACCCCAACATGAGGCTCCTGGGAGCCAGTGATGTAGAAAGCTATGAATAAGAGAAGATGGACTTTTATTAAAATCCTGCTGAAGGTAGAGATTATAGAAAGCAATAATTCTTGCTTGATCTGTTCAGTTGGACTATGTTGTCTCCCTTGGCTTTAGGTCATCAATTTCTACACCCTGCTGTTTGTGTTTTGACCGACCATACAAAACAAGGTAACGGGAACAATGCAGTCATCTGGTTGCCTGGACGTGTTATCGGATGTGATTTCAGTAACTAACTACTTGCTGACTCAGAGACAAGAGGAAAGCAAAAATCTCTCCCGGTTCTGTGGACAGCCAAGTGATTACAAGACTGTCAAAGTTCACAGGGATGGGCACCCAGCTTGCTCATTTGCTGTGTCATCCGTTAAGCAGGACCGAAGTTCCATTCTAAATGGAAAGAAATACGTGAGTCATGTAAATCATTTTCAGGGCTAGGTGTCCAGGACCAGGTGGCAGAAAAACCAGACACCTTTCCTGCCCCGAGGCCCCATTACTCACCTGATGTCTCCAGTGGCTCCATAGAGGGAGCCAAGAGCAAAGCTACTGCAGCACCTCCCCCATCTCTACTGCAGAAAACAGACACCCAGCACAGAGCCTAGTCCCACAGTAGAAAAAGGATGGGATGTGGAATCAGATATGGCTGAATGCTGGCTTTGTCAAGGCTGTGTGACTTCCTGCAAGTCAGTTAAGCTCTTTCAGCCTCAGATTTCCCACCTATAAAATAGTGCTTACGATATGACCACACATATCTCTGCAAAATAATATATTTACAACACCTGGCACTCTCATACTTTGTTGGGAGGAATGTAAAATGGTGCCGCCTCTTTGGAAAACAGTTTGGCAGTTTCTTAAAAAGTTAAACATCAATTTACCATACAGCCCAGCGATTCTACTCCTAGGCATCTACCCAAGAGAAATGAAAACATATGTCCACACAAAGACTGATGTGTGAATGCTCATAGCAGCATTATTCATGAGTGAACCACAAAAACTAAGTGAAAGAAGCCAGATGAAAAAGATCACATATATTATGAATCCGTTTACATGAGGAAAGGCAAACCCAGAAAAGACAAATCTACAGAGACTTCCAGCAGGTTAGAGTTGCCTAGAGCTGAGGGAGCGGGGAGGGGAAGAGACTGCAAATGGGAAGGAGGGATCTTTCTGGGGTGATGGAAATGCTCTGAAATTGGATTGTGGTGATGGATGCACAACTCTGTAAATTTACTAAAAGTCACTGAACACACACTAAAAAATGGTGGAATTTTATGATATCTAACTATCTGATATCTAAATCAGACCTCAATAAAGCTGTTTTTAGAAACCCACCAGACATGTAGTAGATACTCAATACTATAGCAAATCACTAACATTTAATAAGCATTTACTGGTAAGCAACTTTAAACACATTACGTGCCGTAGCTCAATTTAACTCATTTGTTTCTAAGGCGTATTTCTTAGCTTCAGTCTTTCAAATACCACTTTCATTATTTTTTCCATATTCACTTACCATCAACACCAATTATCAACCAAATATTGTTCTTTAAACAGAATTACTTACATAAAATTTAGATAAATTCATTTAAAAATAAAACACTATATCCCTAGGTAAATGCAAAATCAGTATCATGTGTCATAAATCAAAGGTACTGTGAAAATAAACACAAGGAAAGCCAAATGATCTTAGTTTGTAGACACATGTTGTTACCTAAGGAAGGCTTGCTCTCTCTGCTTGAAAAAGGAGACTGAAAAGGTTAGCCCGGTGATTTATACCAGCACAAACGGAGAATTTCGCTCTGATGTAATCAGAACCCGAGACTGGGATCCCAGGCTGAGAACAAAGAAGGTTTTCTTGTGTCCCCACCGTCAATAGAGTTGAAAACAATCGAGGCCAGATACCTTCTTAGGTTATCAGAGGCGGAGGCGGCTGAGCCTCAAAAAGAGCAGATGCCTGGATAGAGGGGCAGGGAGGGGTTGAGGACCTTCAGTCCTGACTCCTGACTTGGTCAGGAATTCTGCCTCCCCTGAGGCAGGAAGGGGCCTGAGAGAATCACTCTCAGGGACCACAGAATAGTAAGGAAGGAGGCGGCGTCCATCCCCTGGAGGTCGGAACCCGTCTTGACCTGGAGCTGCGACCCCAGCAAGGAGTGTGGAGACAGAGGCTTTGGAGGAGCCTTGGTGCTCCCCTCCCGAGCCCCATGCCCACAGAGTGGAAAGGACAGGAATGGGAGCTGAGGGACAGTTGAGGTGGTCAAGCCAGAGTGACCCTCCGATGCCGGGGAACTACGCAGGGCCTACTGAAGAATGCGTCCTCACGCTAATGGGAGAATCAGAATTGAAGACGCCCAGAACAAGGGGACCTCAACAGCCAAGAGTGTCAGCCAGAGAGGCAAGTGAGCCAAAGAGGATCCGACCTCGTTCAGGGAGGAGATATTTCTCCCTCTTCCATCTTTCCCAAAATCATGGGAGAAAGCGATTCCACTGAGCATGGCAGAAGGGAAAAAGGAAAACATTTCAGGTTTGTACCTCACTTGATTCGGATTGTTCAATAAACAGGGTAGAGAAGGATTAAAACAACTTAAAAAGATCCCACTTTCACACTCTGCCATCCAACTGCTGCCTAGACTGTGACATCTAAAATCATCTCTGGTTCCTCCTACAGTTTAGAAAACTCTGCTCAAGGGAAGGTGAAGAGATGCCTTCAGCCCCACCTGCAATCCAACTGGGATGCTGAAAACGTGATAGAATGATACCTGAACAGCTTCTCCACCCAATCTTTATCAACCTTGGTCTGTCTTTTCCAAGCTATGGAGTCCATAAAATTTAGTAACATTACATCCTTGACCAAAGTGACTGTTTTTCTCTCAATTTCCCCCTCTCTTTCTATTTCTCTCACTTGTTCTATTTTCCTTCCCTCTTACTGACTTCCAGTTCTTGAGTTTCCTCGGTCAGCAAGGGAGAATTACTCTCCACTGGCGGGTCTTATGGTCAAATCAGAACCAGGACACCATGGGAGGCAAAATGTTGGGGAACAAAAACTCCTGCCTGCAATGGCCAGGGTTTGAGTTCAGGTTCTGCTGTATTGTCTATACTAGTTCACATTCTGAGCATCAGTGCACAAGGGTTTTCTTTTCCCCACGTCCTTACTAACAGTTGTTATTTCTTGTGTTTTTGATGACTGCCATTCTGACAGGTGTGAGGCTGTATCTCATTGTGTTTTTTGTTTGCATTTCCCTGTTAAGTGGTATTGAGCATCTTTTCATGTACCTGTTGGCCATTTGTATGTCTTCTTTGGAAAACAATGTGAGTTTTTTAAAAAGTAGGGGAACAGGGTATATATTCATGAATATATACATATGAAGAGAAAGAACTTCAAATGTGTGGGAAAACACATTAAACTCATGCTAATGGGGAGAAAGGGGCCATGAGACTGGGGAAGGGTACCCAAGGGCTGAAAGAAATAGTCAAGGCAAAAATAACAAATTAGGGGGGCTTCCCTGGTGGCGCAGTGGTTGGGAGTCTGCCTGCCGATGCAGGGGACACGGGTTCGTGCCCCAGTCTGGGAGGATCCCACATGCCCCAGAGCGGCTGGGCCCGTGAGCCATGGTCGCTGAGCCTGCGTGTCCGGAGCCTGTGCTCCGCAACGGGAGAGGCCACAACAGTGAGAGGCTCGCGTACCACAAAAAAAAAAAAAAAAAAAAAAAAAAAAAAAACAAATTAGGAACAACTGTTCAATCTGGGTGGTAGGCACATGAATGTTTACTATACTGTATTACTCTCTGTGTTTTTGTCTTTTGAAAAAAATTTTTCCTTAAAAAATGTTTCTGCTCAGGGTTGAAAATCTGGAGAAAACAGAAAAGGGTAAACCCAATAACAATAATAAAAACCCAACATTCATGGGTATATGTACCTCCCATCTTTTTTATTCATTTATGCATACAAATGCACTTAAACACAATTGGATCGTTCTGTTTTGTGGTACCTAAGTTGCCTGCTGGCAGCTGGGTTGGGTGGCCTAGGTGTCAAAGAGCAGGCCTTACGAAAATGAAACATTCCCTCCACCCTTTAATTACTGAAGCTTCAAACACCCGCCTGGTGTTTGTTTTTCATTTATATTTTACTGTGTTACATAATGCCAAATTCATCTGCCAATTCACTCCATTCAGTTTTTTTTAAAAAGTAAAATAGTTTTTTGGTGTTGTATACATACCAAATGTTCAGGTGATCAGCTGAAGTTCTTTTTTATCTACTTGGTTTAGAATTGTTTATGTGTCTTCCTCCTACCCCAGTAATATCAGTAGATGAGGGTATGTTTTTTTCTCTTCACCCTTTCACTTTTCAACCACCTACTTCTTTGAGTTTGAACCAAACTCAGGAGTTGGTTAAGGTTTGAATACTCAACCAGTCAGGAAATCTGGATTTGGTCTCTAACAGCTAAAAAAGTCACCTGAAAGTCAAAAACTGCACTGTCCAGTATAAGTAGCTACTAGGGATATGTGGCTCTTTAAGTTTAAGTTTATTAAAACTGAATAAAATTTAAAATTCAGTTCCTCCATTACAGGAGGCACATGCTCAGTAGTCACATGTGGCTGGTGGCTTCCATGCTGGACAGCCCAGGTCTAGAACATGTCCGTACCTGAGAAAGAACTGTTGGACGGTGCGGATCTAGATCATGTGCCAGCAATTATGTCATTTCCTGCACTTTCCAAATTCCCCATCTTCATCTTCCTAACTTTGAAAAGCTTCTGCAGGTGTAACTCTGGATGAGGAAACTGTGGGTAAGACATGAATGATGAAGTCAAAACCAGCTAATTAGAGTCCTCTTCACTCTGCCCTAGGGACCACTATTTCTCATAAGCTACTCGGCCTTCTGTCTTGGCCTCCATCTTTGAGTTGTAAGATTTTCAGATAAAGATCTTACCAAGAGACAGAGGTAGATCCACACACCCAAGGCTCCTTATTATGTTTATTTATGAAAGAAAGTTTGAGGATTTGGGCTTCCCTGGTGGCGCAGTGGTTGAGAGTCCGCCTGCCGATGCAGGGGACACGGGTTCGTGCCCCGGTCTGGGAAGATCCCACATGCCGTGGAGCGGCTGGGCCCGTGAGCCATGGCCGCTGAGCCTGTGCGTCCGGAGCCTGTGCTCCGCAACGGGAGAGGCCACAGCAGTGAGAGGCCCGCGAACCCACAAAAAAAAGGTGCTCTCAGAAAGTTTGAGGTTTTGAGGCAAATGTAATCGGTAATCCAGTTTTGTCCTTAGACAAACTTCTAGTCACTGCTTCCTTCTTGGAAGGTAGACTAACAATCAATTAATAAAGTGTGGAGAGCAGGAAACTGGCTAATTTTCATCCAGTGACTCCATAGGTCAATAAGTGGTCACAGCTCAGAATGGCTCTTATTTCTGTAGAGGACGTGCTCTATGGACAAATAGGTGACAAGATAAAGTAGCACCTGTAAATATCTGAACCGAGGAAAAATAGTTAGCAAATGAAATTTCTCGTGAATACACCTTTCCTAAACTTATGAGGCGATTTTTTCTTCAAATTCTCTCCATTGTTACTGTGTACCTAAGTGCACCGTGACTTAACTTATCTTTGATTTTCTTCCTCCCTCTGTACTTTTCCATTTGGCTTTTACAGAAGTGTGCTCTACTGCTATTCTAGAATGAGTCTATATACCACTTAACCCTTAAATCACCACATTTTATTAGAACACCTACAGAGTATTTATTATTTCAATTAATAAATGTATGTCTTTTTCGATAATTGCCTTGGGGCATGAGTACCAAGTGAAAAACACTCAGAAAATTATGCAGAACTATAAAAGCCTTCAGCCAATGACAAATGTACTCTTTAGGCATTACGCCATTTAAAATAATTCCAAAGCAGCTTTCACAAAATACTCACTTACGGAGAAGCCAGCTGAAAAAAGGTAAATGTTGGTACAGAAACTCTGAAGGAAGCCAAATTAGGGGCTTCACCAGGGCTGGAGTGGGGAAGAACTTAGGTAAACAAGTGTCCTCCACCATGAGGCCTCTGTGGTTTCCAGATCCCTCTTCTCTAGATGGAATTTGGGACCTGTGAGTGGGTGTACCCCACCAGATCACAAATTGCTCCAGCACTGCAGAGGGAAAGAGGCAGTCACTAGGAAACCAAATCTCAAACCACTTAGGTCTTTACAGACATGGTCAACACTTACAATTCTCCTTAGAAGCAAATAGGCAGCTTGTTCAGACTCTCCAAGGTGAGTTCAGTCTCATACTTGGAGAGTTTCAGAGGGAAAGGAATACATCTGATGAGTTTTAAGTCTGTGAATCTTTTCCTGAATTGCTAGGCAAATATTAGCCCTGTGTGCTGTCGCCACTGTCTTCTCTTCAGCTCACTAGAGGATAGTCATCACTCCCAGCTCCCTGCCTTTGCCTCGTCTGTAGCAATAATGAGCTTGGAAAGAGACTCTGAGAGGCCTCCTTGATTTTATTTATTTATTTCATTTTTATTTTTTTAACATCTTTATTGGAGTATAATTGCTTACAATGGTGTGTTAGTTTTCTGCTTTATAACGAAGTGAATCAGCTATACATATATATATCCCCATATCTCTTCCCTCTTGCATCTCTCTCCCTCCCACCTTCCCTATCCTACCCGGCCTCCTTGATTTTAATCAGCCACACAGAGTAACTCATTACAAACAATCTCACTTCATGTTGTGCATATTTTTCAGGGCAATGCTCAGACCCCCTATCTAAGTATAGTCACATGCTTACGGAAAACACATATTCCCAGGCTCCACCTAAGACCCAATTACTCAGAATCTTGGGAGAGGTGTCAGGAATGCGCATTCTAATCAGCTCTCTTCCATGATTCTTTCACTAAAAGGAAAGATTGAATGGATGGAAGATAAGAAGGGTTTCTATGCCTTTTTCTATAAAGAAACAAGATGAGTCAGAAATTCAGCTAAATCTCTGAACCAGAACAAAGAAAAACTAATAATTGAGAAATAACTCTGGGCAAAAAGCAGAAGAATTTTAAAGCTGTAAGTACTTCCAAGGAGTCCAGGGACTTGGCAAGCCCTTGGCCATCGTCTATCCCTCATTTCTCAAGCCAGTTCCAGTTTCAGATATCCTGTCATGTTGGTTGAGACCACCAGCAAGTGGTCACTTCTCTTTATTTCCATTTCTCATTTGTAAAATGAGAAATAGAAATTTCTGTCTTGTACACCACGTAATGTTTTTGTAACGATGGATCCAATGAGATAACATATGTGAAAGCAGTTTGCAAACTACAAAGTGCTTTACAAACATTATGAGGTCCAGGGAATAGAGAACTGTATTATTCTTTCATTGGCTAATTGTTCGTCATTTTGGAAAAAAATCAGTTACTAATTCAATCTTCTCTTCTGTGAATTAGGGCCATGTCTTTGCATCATGAGTGAACTGTATTATGGCACAATCAATTCATTCATTGTTTGTCTTTGCAATTAAGTTAACATGTGGTCATTTACACTGATTATGGAGATACTCAGATAAGGTGCTACTTAGGGCTCTTCGTAAATGTAGACAAAATTTAAATCCTCATCTCTCTCACCATTCTTCATTTTGTATCTTTTCTTCTTTGCCGTTCAGTTAAAGTTACCTATTTAGTTTTAAAGTAAGTAATACATATGTAAGAATCAAAATTCAAAAGGTATAAAAGATCTCTTTACACGTACATCTCACATTCATCTAATTTTTGCTTACCCTTGGAAAGCAATTACTGTCAGTGTTTTTTTTTCTTTTTAATTTTATTGAAGTATAGTTGATTTATAATGTGTTAATTTCTGCTGTACAGCAAAGCAACTCAGTTATACATATATATTTATTCTTTTCCATATTCTTTTCCGTTATGGTTTACCACAGCATATTGAATATAGTTCCCTGTGCTATACAGTAGGACCTTGTTGTTTATCCATCCTGTATATAATACATTTGCATCTGCTAATCCCAAACTCCCTGTCACTGATTTCTTGTATACACTTCCAGAGATTATTTTTATGCATACACAAATAGATATAAATATATATCATCTCTCCTTTTACTTTTCAACATGATGACAGCATACTCTACACACTGTTCTGTGTTTTGCTTGCTTCACTTAACAATACATCTTGGAGATCTTTCCCTAACACAAAATAGTTTCCTCAATCTTTTTTTTTTTTATAAATTTATTTATTTGTTTTTGGCTGTGTTGCATCTTCGTTGCTGCACACAGGCTTTCTCTAGTTGTGGCGAGCGGGGGTTACTCTTTGTTGCGGTGCGTGGGCTTCTCATTGCGGTGGCTTCTCTCGTGGAGCACGGGCTCTAGGCGCGTGGGCTTCAGTAGTTGCGGCTCACGGACTCAGCAGTTGTGGCTTACGGGCTCTAGAGCACAGGCTCAGTAGCTGCGGTGCACGGGCTCAGTTGCTCCACGGTATGTGGGATCCTCCCGGACCAGTGATCGAACCCGTGTCCCCTGCATTGGCAAGCGGACTCTCAACCACTGCGCCACAAGGGAAGCCCTCCTCAATCTTTTTTACATCTACAGTAAATTTCATTGTATAGCTGAACTATAATTCATCTACCCAGTCTCATAATGATGAACTTTTAGGTAGATTCCAATCTTTTGTCATAAATAATGCTATAGTGAATACACTTGAACATTCATTATTTTCCATTTGTGTATTTCTGGAAGCTGAATTCCATATGCCTTCTTTTCTAGCCTCTGAATGTTTTGATTGACTTTTTGGGACTCTTCCCAAGTTGTGCACAACCTTCCTCAATTAGGAAAACCAAAACCGAACACAGCACTCTAAGAATAATCTTCCTAGCGCTGAATATAGCAAGACTGCTTTTCTCTCTTTTGTTCTTGCAAATCAGATCTGCCACAATTGCAAGCCAGTTTTAAAAAATGGCCTAACAACTGTTCGAAAAACTCAAGTTTATTAAAAGTAATGACTAACATTCCTGAAGAATATTAAATATTTAAGCACCGTGATTTCCAGTTATTTGGCTATTTGTCTTTACACGTTTTCTTCCTCTTTTAACACATGTTCTTTGTTTTGGTTTCTATCTTAATGGAAGTGTTTGTTGAGGTCAAGGCTGCTCAATACACAACTATGAAAGCAATTAAGAACAAGGTGTAGAATGGGAAAATAATATTTTAACTGTCAAGTATGTATCGTGGTTAACTGCTCTGATTTCAAATATTTCATCTCATCTGATCATATGCCTTAGCTTTAGAATATATAATCACCACACAAATATAGAACATCTTTGGATGAGGAATTTGTTAACTATAGCCTGTTAATGTTTCAGCTGTCAGCAATGGCTTAAGAATTTCCAGTTTTCTTTATTGTTGCTTAATGCTCAATGGTTCAAAGTGGCTTAGTAGCAGGCAGAAATAGCCACTAACTCTAAGGAAGTTTTGAGGTATTTACTAAGCATACAGAAGCCAAATGGCACTGTATTCATTTTTTTTTTTTTTTTTTTTTTTTTCGGTACGGGGCCTCTCACTGTTGTGGCCTCTCCCATTGCGGAGCACAGGCTCCGGACGTGCAGGCTCAGCGGCCATGGCTCACGGGCCCAGCTGCTCCGCGGTATGTGGGATCTTCCCGGACCGGGGCACGAACCCATGTCCCCTGCATCGGCAGGCGGACTCTCAACCACTGCGCCACCAGGGAAGCCCCTGTATTCATTTTTGATAAGAAGTGGAACTTAAATAATGGAAAGCCACAAACAATCCCCAAAGTTCACTTTAATTAATTGCCTCACCACGATTTTCTGTATCCCTTTTTTTTTTCTTTTCTTTCCTCACTCCCTAATCTCCTTTGGCCAGAATTTCTCAAGAGCGGTAAAACTGACTTTAAAAAAATGTCCTTGCATTTCCTCAAAGGAATGGCACGAAAGGGGGTTAGCAGGTTGAGGAACTTAGAGGTCACAGATAACACAAAACGTAGATGATGGTTGAGAGTTGACTCCGATTTTCGTCAGTCACCTCTGAACTCAAATTAGAGTTGACTTACAGCTGAGTGATAGAAAACAGCCGAACGCAGGATTGAACACCCCAAATTTCTTTTCAAAGAACTAAGCAAAATGGCATGATGAAGAATGAGAAAGCCATTCTTTACCTTTTCTCAAAGGTAAGAATCCTGAGTCTGATTTGCACCCTTTGTCACTGTAAATTCAACCTCATAGATACTGAAAGCTTCAACATTAATCTATCTAGGGCAGCAACCAAGAGTAAAGATAAAATAAACCACCATTACAAGGATAACTTCTCTTGCAAGGATAGGTTATTGCCTCATACATCAGTCTTTACAACTTGAAACTTACAAACTTTCTCTTTGATGATGTTAACTCAATCCTGTGATGTTCAAGTATCACTTATCCTCACCAAATGTGTCAGTTGATACGTTTGCCTTATCGTTTATCTTGACTGTTCTCTGAGCACTTCAGTGTAAATAATTTCTATCAGACCTGAAAGGTTGCATCCATAGTCAAATCTCAAGGATTTGAATATCAGTTATGCATTTTAAATTATTTATATCAAGTATTCAATTCCGTCTGCCTCTCACAGGCTCTTCATTTAGGGGCAACCTCTTATTCTTCAGTTTCACCCTTAGATATATTTTTTTCGTATGCATCTCAAAGGAAAATCTTTTATTTCTCACCTAACCACGATACCACTGTCACATCTAACAAATTTAACAAAACTTCTCAAAGTGAGTCTTGATTTCATAATACTTTACCATGGCTATGTAATTTAGTGCGTGAATACCAGCCAAGTACAGGTGATACAACCCTGGTGTTCTCAAAAGATCTGTAAAGCTGGTTGTTCCAAGATGAGCAAGAGCTGAGGCCATGATGGTGGGTTAGTCACCACACGGCGCCTTGTCTGGTCTGCAACCCATTCCCAAAAAAGGAGCGAGACCTAGAGAGACCTACTGGAGTATATCTGGAAACAACTCAAGTCTTCAGCAGCCTCCATCTTGTAAAATGTAACGAGGGATTTAAAAGCTGATTTAGACTATGCTTTTGGACTGCTGGATGCTGAACCCTTTTTATCTCAAAATAGTACAGAGATCATCAAAAGTCCCTGTGGTGCAGGCATCCAGGAGCTGTTTTGAATGCTGCTGACTGAGCTTTTAAGGAGGTGTGCCAGCAAATGTGATCAGGAACAACTTCTCATAAAAAGTCAGTAGAGGCAGAGCCACATAAACACATGTCCAGAATTTGGATACCAGGTCACCTTTTGAGAATAAAACTGCTGAGAGCACATACTTATTTCAAGTAGCCATTTGCAGAGGGACTAGTGCTGTGGGTGAAAACATTGGAAACAACTCCTTTCCAACAAGTGGACAGTTAAATATTTGGTGGCATTTGAACGGTATGAGTCTAGTCTAGTATTTAAGACAGACGGTTCTGGAAAGAGGCAGACATGAGTTGCCATCCTGTTGTTTCCATCTGTTTTCTATGTAACCCGGGACAGATTATCTAGTCTCTCTAGGCCTCAGAAAGTTGTTGTGAGTACTAAACTAAAAATTAAATGTAGTAATTTTCAGTTTCTCATATACCTTGATATTGGAAAGGAGGTTCTCCAAGCAGTTAGCATGAGTGATCTGGTCCCCTGAAAGCAGTAATGCCATTGTCAATTGATGTATTATCTTCTAGTTCTACGTGGCAGTCTCTCTCTCTCTCTCTCTTTTTTTAAATTTTGGCCACACCGCAAGGCATGTGGGATCCTAGTTCCCTCCCACCCAAGGATCCAATCCATGCCCCCCACAGTGAAAGTGTGAGTCTTAACCACTGGACCACCAGGGAAGTCCCTGGCAATCTCTTTTGAGTCTGGTTACCTAAAGATAGTACTTGAAGGGTTCTGATAAAATTTCTGACCTGCAAAACAGTGGACTACCATATGGGCCAGAAATTCTACTTTTTTTTTTTTTAATAAACAAGGTTTTTTTTAAAAAATTATTTATTTATTTTTGGCTGCATTAGGTCTTCATTGCTGCACGTGGGGGCTTTCTCTAGTTGCCGCAAGCGGGTGCTACTCTTTGTTGCGGTGCGTGGGCTTCTCATTGCAGTGGCTTCTCTTGATGCGGAGCACAGGCTCTAGGTGCACAGGCTTCAGTAGTTGTGGCACGTGGGCTCAGTAGTTGTGGCTCGTGGGCTCTAGAGCGCAGACTCAGTAGTTGAGGCGCACGGGCTTAGTTGCTCTGTGGCATGTGGGATCTTCCCGGACCAGGGCATGAACCTGTTTCCCCTGCATTGGCAGGCAGATTCTTAACCACTACACCTTTAGGGAAGCCCAGAAATTCTACTTTTAAGTATATACCCAAGAGAAATAAAAACATAGGTCCAAAAAAAAAAAAAAAAACATAGCTCCACACAAAAACTTGTGCACAAATATCCATAAAAGTATTATTCATAATAGTCTAAAAGTGGAAACAACTTAACTATCAACTGATGAGTGAATAATTGAAATGTGGTCTATCCATATAATGGAATATTATCTGGCACTAGGAAGAAATGAAGCACTGATACATGCTGCAACATGGTTAGCTTAAGCTTGAAAACATGATGCTTAGAGAAAGAAGCCGGTCACAAAAGACCACATATTTTATTTTATTTTTAAAAAATTTTGTTGAAATATAGTTGATTTACAATGTTGTGTTAATTTCTGCTGTACAGCAAAGTGATTCAGATATATACATATATATATATATATACACACACACATTCTTTTCCATATTCTTTTCCATTATAGTTTATCACAGGATATTGAATATAGTTCCCTGTGCTATACGGTAGGACCTTGTTGTTTATCCATCCTATAAATAATAGTTTGCATCTGCTAATCCCAAACTCCCAGTCCATCCCTCCCCTCCCCCCTCCCGCTTGGCAACCACAAGTCTGATCTCTACGTCTGTGAGTCTGTTTCTGTTTCGTAGATATGTTCATTTGTGTCGTAATTTGGATTCCATATATAAGTGATATCACATGGTATATGTAAAAGACCACATATTTTATGATTCCATTTACACGAAATGTCTAGAAAAGGCAAATCTATAGATACAGAAAGTAGACCAGTGGTTGCCTAAGGCTGGGAGGAGGAAGGGGGTGCAGGAAACAGGGAGTGACTACTAATAGGTACAGTGATCCTTTTGGGTATAATGAAAATGCTCTAAAGTTGATTATGGTGATAAGTGCATAATTCTGTGAATTTTCTAAAAACTATTTAATTCTACACTTTAAATGGGCATATTGAATGGTATGTGAACTACAACTCAAAGCTTTTATATAAAAAACAGAACAGGGCTTCCCTGGTGGCGCAGTGGTTGAGAGTCTGCCTGCCGTTGCAGGGGACATGGGTTCGTGCCCCGGTCCGGGAAGATCCCACATGCCGTGGAGCGGCTGGGCCCGTGAGCCATGGCCACTGAGCCTGCACGTCCGGAGCCTGTGCTCCGCAGCGGGAGAGGCCACAGCAGTGAGAGGCCCGCGTACCGCAAAAAAAAAAAAAAAAAAGAACAAAACAACAACAAACAAAAAAACAGAAATAGACCTTGGGGTTCCACCAAGCCCCTCTTACCCTGTGAGACTCCGCCGAAGAAGCTGACTGGGCTCACTCTCTGACATTTCTTAATTGAAACAACAAGCAATTATTGTCAATATAAGACAAAGAAAAAAACATGGCATATAGCTTGTTCTACATCTTACCTTCAATTCAGAGGGTTTTCAGGTGATTTAAGGCGAAGGGGTTGGGTTTCCCTGGTGGCGCAGTGGTTGAGGGTCCGCCTGCCGATGCAGGGGACGCAGGTTCGTGACCCGGTCTGGGAAGATCCCACATGCCGCGGAGCAGCTACACCCATGAGCCATGGCCGCTGAGCCTGCGCGTCCGGAGCCTGTGTTCCGCAACGGGAGAAGTCACAACAGTAAGAGGCCCGCGTACCGCAAAAAAAAAAAAAAGCTGAGGGGTTTCATAGACTCTTTTATCAACATCTATTCAGTGACGCACAGAATAACAAATAGAGAACCAAAATAAGGATCCCAGGAAGGACAGCTGGGAAGGAGAAAAGACGAAATTTGTAGCTAACTTGGCAGTAAGATCCAACCTAAACTGAATGTTGAGAAATAAAGTAATCAATACTGTCTATTTCCTACTCAGTATCCTTTCCCCTATTTTCCCTTCCTATTTGATTTTTATCCTGTTAACACCCCTCCCCCATCTCCCCCCACTTCCAATTCCTTGGCCGTCCTGGTTGACTTAAGGCACTCAACACATTTTATTTTTGCCCCTCTTCCCACCCCACCCCCCAGTTATTGAGTCAGGAGTGGGTATGTGACCTAAGTTGTCCAACCAGAGAATCTCAGGACTCTCGTTTGGAAGCCTGAGGCAGAAGCTGTCTTTTCTCCTAGACAATATCCTGAGCAGATGTAGGACAGGATCAAAAACTATCACAGACGCCTCACTGTTAGCCTGTGGATGAAGCTGACAGACGAGGAGGACCATGAGAATCACAGAGACGTGAGCTGCAGTCCTGATTGGAACCATGCCCCATCTCTACATTTTCACCTCTAGATTTTTCCAGTTACATAAGCCAATAAATACTATTTTTGTTTAAGCTGTATTAAGTAGACATTTCTATTATTTACAGCCAAAAACATAAAAATGGGATAATTCTAATAAATTCTAAACTCATGCCTAAACTTAATATTTATTAAGATGCTTGGAACAATGCCTGGCATGTAGTAAGTGCTCTGTGTTAGTTATAGTTATTATTATTATTATTATTATTTTTTTTGCGGTATGCGGGCCTCTCACTGTTGTTTCCCGTTGCGGAGCACAGGCTCCGGTGGCGCAGGCTCAGCCGCCACGGCTCACGGGCCCAGCCGCTCCGCGGCATGTGGGATCTTCCCGGACCGGGGCACGAACCCGTGTCCCCTGCATCAGCAGGCAGACTCTCAACCACTGCGCCACCAGGGAAGCCCATATAGTTATTATTATTATTATTATTTTATTTTATTTTATTTATTTATTTATTTTTTTGCGGTACACAGACCTCTCACTGTTGTGGCCTCTCCCGTCGCGGAGCACAGGCTCCGGACGGGCAGGCTCAGCGGCCATGGCTCACGGGCCCAGCCACTCCACGGCATGTGGGATCCTCCCCGACCGGGGCATGAACCCGTGTCCCCTGCATCGGCAGGCGGACTCCCAACCACTGCGCCACCAGGGAAGCCCATAGTTATTATTATTGACAGAAGTCTTAGTATTATAAAACAAAGAAAATAATAATGACTAACCTATCTACTTAACAAAACATTGTTAATAAGACAATGGAAAACAAAAGAAAAGGGCATCATTCCTCCCTCCATTGTAAAAGTAATACATATCCATTATAGAACATTTGAAAAACACAGAAATATATTAAGAAGAATTTTAAAATCATTTATAATCCCACTCTCTAGAAAAAAGTAATATTTTGGTTCATTTTCTTCCAGTCTATTTTAAACATGTAATTGAAATTATTCTACATATACAACTTTGCATTCTCTTCTTTAAAAAATTTACCATATCTCATAAGCGTTTTCCTGTCATTTATTCTCATTTTGGATTATTTTCCTAGGATGGAGTCCTAGAAATGAATTGTCCTAGAAATGAAAGTGAGACTTGCAGGGTTCTTTTGAACATGAAATGAGATAATGGTTACAAGAGACATTTGAAAATTGAAAAGCACTGTACAAATATGAGCTGCTATTGTAATATCATTAGCTCTTCCCCTAAACTTGCTCCTCCCCCTGAATTCTCTATCTTGCTGAATTGCAGTAGCATGAGCACCACCACCATAAACAGCTAGCCACAATTACCTGCTGCCTTGTATCAAGAACTTATCGTGTGCTGTGCATTGAGCTAAACAGGTAAGCCCTTTATCCATTATTCCATTTAGTCTTTGTCGGATCCCTGCTAAAAAGGTGATAGTATCCTATTTTGCAAAGAGAATTCCGAGCTTTGATGGAATTAAATAATTTAAGGTCACACAACCAGAAATTGTAGAGCAGGGATTCGAACCCTAAAATTCATCTGCCTAAAGTCCCTGCTTTAACCACTTGCTAACTGCTATTAGGCCCTTTTCCCCAGTGTGCATTTCTTCTGTATCCCACAAGTCATTGAGTGGGGCACTTTCTGATCCCTGTGTCACTCTCATCTGCATTTCTACTTCTTCTGCCCTAGTTTGGGCTCTCATCGTGTCCTCCCTATGATTTCAATAGTCTCCTGATCTGATGAATCTGACAAAGTGATCTTCCTAAAATGCAAATCTGACCATCAGTGAGTGGTTTCCCAGATCTGTCAAGAGAGAGTTCAAAATCCTTAGTGAGTATCCTTATTTCTTGTGATCCCTCTTCTCTTGTTGCTCCCCTGTGGTGTCATGCCTCTTTATGCTTCCCTGTCCATACCCAGACCAATGTCTTGGCTAGCCATAGCTGCCTTCTTTGTCCAGATGACTCCTATCTTTTCAAACTCAGTTAAAGCATCTTCTTTGGGAAGTTTTCCCTGTTATCATCACACTCTTTGACATTGAACAGACAGCCTTTATTTATTAAGCAACTTGAGAACAAGAAGCCTATCTTGTTTCACCTTGTATCCCAAGTAGAGTATTGATTGACACATGGTATGCTGTAGGTGCTGAATAAATATCCACCACATGAATTTTTATGTGACTTTGGTATTGATATCTCATCAGGAAATGTTAGGGTGTATTAATGAAATGCATGCTGTCCAGAAAAACAACATTATGCTCTATATAGGATGTGACATATGTTGCTCAGTTTTGGAGTCTACATGTTTAGAGGCTGATTAGTAAATTGGAATTTATAGAGAGGTGTAAAGAAGGTAAGAAGGTCTGGTAACAATGTTGCATGTAAAATGGTTACAGAAATGAGTCTGTTTACATTAAAGAAAGACTTGGGAGTGGGGGACAGAATGGGAGATGAGAGCCATCTTCACATACATGATGTAGATTAGCCAAATAAAGACAAAATTTCTTTTTTTACTTTTCCTTTTTTTAAATTAATTTTTATTGGAGTATAGTTTGCTTTACAATGTTGTGTTAGTTTCTGCGGTACAGCAAAGTGAATCAGTTATACATATACATATATCCCCTCTTTTTTGGATTTCCTTCCCATTTAGGTCATCACACAGCACTGAGTAGAGTTCCCTGTGCTATACAGAAGGTTCTCATTAGTTATCTATTTTATACATAGTGGTGTATATATGTCAGTCCCAATCTACCAATTTATCCCACCCTCCCTTCCCCCTTTGGTATCCATACGTTTGTTCTCTACATGTGTCTCTATTTCTGCTTTGCAAATAAGTTCATCTGTACCATTTTTCTAGATTCCACATGTAAGCAATATTATATATTTATTTTTCTCTTTCTGACTTACTCTGTATGACAGTCTCTAGGTCCATCCACAAGACAAAATTTCTAATCATAGAACTGTGAGTTTCTCCATCCTTCTGTTACAGCCATTATGAAAGGACTTCTGTACAGGGTAGAAAAATGCCCCAAATATGTTCAAACTCTTTGATTTGGGGCTTCTCAAGCTAAGTAATTTCACATCAGCTTGTCTGAAAAGCAAGTACCACGTAGAAATCACCAACAGTAAGAACTTTTAGTGCAAGCAGTTTCCAGCGCTGAGGTTTTTATCATCGTTTTATATTTTCCACACTGAAGGCAGAGGAAATCTTTCGAAGAAGCACCAAACAAGAACAGTAAAAAATGTGGCATCGTTATGGGCAGCTGAGAAAATAGACATAGCATATGGGCAGAACAGCCCAAATACAAGGAATGGGATGGCTCCTTTCAAATGAAGACTCAGGGACAACAAGAAATAAAGGAAGGTAAATAGGCAGGGCCACATGCAATAACAACTCCTCCAAAAGTGATTTGCAGCCAGAGGCAGCTTTTCTGCAGAGTTAATTAAGCTCTGCGACCACTCTTTTGCCCTGGGCTCCCCTGAGGCCTCCGCAGGGACTCTGAAAATCTTAACGTTTGTCTTTACGAGGACACCCAAGACTGTATAAGTTTTAGACCTTACAGAACTTGTTAGCTTCAAGCCTGTCAACCAGTAGACCAGCAAAACAAAGTGTAGCATATGTGTAGTGTGTGTTTAAAGTTATTTTTCAAGCATTGTATTTCAGCCACACCTACATACCCAGATTGTAATCAGTTAAACCAATATTATCTTTGAAAACAAAAGATATTTACATGAAGACTCCAGTGCCAGATTCTTTCTTCTGTCTAGACCCTGCTCTGGCATTATCAAATTTGGGTGCCCTGTACTGATTTTAAGTACTTGATATTTTTGTCTATTTGACTTGTTTGAAAACCAGATCCTGTTTTAATTTAAACCAGTAGGAGGTATAAGAAAGTCTTTATAAGTTAAAATATTTAAATCTTAATTACCTACTCACGTGGTGAAGGTGAAAATCATGCAAGGTTAAACCTGCTCTGCTTCTTATAGAGCGTCCCTCTGAGAAGTGATGCCACCTGTCCAACATCAGTGGCAGAGGGAACATGGAAGCCTTCTAAGCTGGAGAGAAATAGGAGACAGCTAGGGAACTTTCTAGTTCCTCTTGAGTTACATTTTGTAGAGTGGCTTCTCTGTTTATGAATAGAAGTGTGATTTTACAGAATATCACAAAGCTACCTTAAAATGCAAGCAGAAAGAATGGCCAGCCATTGATACATTTTCCATGTATCCATGGAGGGACTTATTAGACGAATGTTTTCTGATACCTGCTAGGGAGTTGGTTAGCATGATGTGAGCAGACGACCTTAAGTTTCTGAGTCACACGAACCAAGATTCAATTTCCTTCTCTGCTGGTTACTGGTTTTGGTTGTGGGCAAGTTATTTAACCTCTCTGAGCCTTGGTTTCCTCATCTGCAAAATGAGGATGATACTCATCTTACAAATCTGCATGGTCTGTCTTGCACTGTCAATTTCTCCCCTTCCCCAGTGGTTTCTTGGGTTTTTTTGTTTGTTTGTTTTTTATTTTGACTGCACTGCCTGGCTTGTGAGATCCCAGTTCCCCATCCAGGGATTGAACCTGGGCCACGGCAGTGAAAGTGCGGAATCTTAACTACTAGACCACCAGGCAACTCCTCTTCCCCTGCACAGTGGCTTCTTAACAATGGCAAACAGCAACAAAACTCTACCCGTACCCCATAAGAGCTGCTCCACTAGCTTGCTCTTTCAGCAGGAAACATCTTGGAGGATATGACTGTGCTTGTTAGCTCTGCCTCACCAGCTACTTAAACCTTTACTTCCTACATGTAGCTTTACAACTTACAAAGAAATGACCAGTGACCAGGTTCTATGATCTCCAAGTTCAGTGATGCTTTCTTAGTCCTCATCCTACTTGGCCTTTTCTAGCTTTTGACTCTATGCTGTGATGATAAACATAGGTTAAACAGAAAAATAATATATCATTCTGGGTTTCTTTCAACCTCTCTTGTTGCTGTCCGCATTGGCTGTATTATGGTCTTAACCACTTTGGGGTAGGTAAATCCCCAAATTCTAATTCTAGTTCCAAACTCTCTCTGAGCTCTTTCCCAAGTAATGACTGTGTATCTCATGCTGGAGATGTTGTTGGCATTTCACCAACTCCACTCCCCTATCCCCATTATCATTTCCCTATTTCTGCCAGTGACATTGTCCTTACCATATTCTCCCAGGCACCATGTTTGGACACATGAAGTTCCTTTTATTCCTCCTCCTCTTCTCCTCCTTTCCAGTCCCACTGCATCTCTCTTCGTTCCGCCCACAGTCACTCTTCCCCTGATATCACAATAGGCTGCTAGTTGGCCTCCTTGCTTCTAGACTCTGGTTCATACCTCGTATGGCTGTCACACTCAATCTGTCTAAAGCCAACTCTAATTATATCTTTTTTCCAAAGATTTCTGTGGCTCCCCAGTATCTTTTAGGTAAACTGACCAACCATCTTACCTTTGCTATTTATTACAAACTCTGTCCTCCAAAGAAATGAAATACTCACATGTTCTCTTACATGCCTTGTGTTTTTCCAACGCCATGCCTTTGCTCGCATTGTTCCTTCCATGCTTTTTGTCCTCTCCTGGACATCCTTTGTATATTCACAGGAACTCTCAGATATAATCGCTTCTATGATGCTTGCCTGCTGTCCTCAGCCAGATGTAACCAACTTCTTCCCCCAATTTATTCCTTAAAAAGCACAGACAGTTCTCTTGGGCCATTTAGGACTTTCCACTTAGTAGTATACTTACGCATGCACAAGCTTTATCCTCTCTGCCAGAGTGTAAAGCTCATTTAGTTATGTGTTCCTGCAGCAAATATTTTTTTGAATGTCTATTAAGTGCAACCACTCTGTAAAGGTACAGAAGTGAACCAAACACGACTCCTCCCCTCAAGGGACTCAGGATGTAATTAAGGAAACAATAAAGAAAATAAATCACTGGGCTTCCCTGGTGGCACAGTGGTTGAGAGTCCGCTTGCCGATGCGGGAGACACGGGTTCGTGCCCCGGTCCGGGAAGATCCCACATACCACACACACACAAAAAAAAAAGAAAAGAAAAGAAAAGAAAAGAAATCACTAATGTTTAGTTTACAAACAGTGTGTCAGAGGTATGTACAGAATGTTCTGGGGAACTCAAAGGAGGTGTATCAGCTCAGCCTTGGAGGAGAAGGGGGAGAGCAGAAAACTTCCATGAGTAGGTGATACTGGAACCAAGTCTTAAGTACTGAGTCAGTCATGGATGATGTGGTGAATTTGGGGGTGGGAGGATACATTCTGGGTATGGTATATTTATTTGTTTGTTTGTTTTTGCGTTACGCGGGCTTCTCACTGCTGTGGCCTCTCCCGTTGCGGAGCACAGGCTCTGGATGCGCAGGCTCAGCGGCCATGGCTCACGGGCCCAGCCGCTCCGCGGCATGTGGGATCTTCCCGGACCGGGGCACGAACCCGTGTCCCCTGCATCGGCAGGCGGACTCTCAACCACTGCGTCACCAGGGAAGCCCTGGGTATGGTATATTTCAAGGCTACCAGTTATAAGCCAAGGCCAAGCTTATAACCAGTTCATATTCATGTCCCATACTACATTGTTCCAACACCTGCATTAGAGCAGGACCATTCTATTATAAAGTATTCACCATTCTGATTTGTGATGAGAAAAAGGCAATGTAGTGAGTTGTCAAAAATTTACATTGTATCTGTCTTTTAAATTGTAAAATGATGACCATTCTTACTTTTTGTTGTTGTTAAATGTTCTTTCTTTAATGAAACAGTGGTGATAACACACAGTTGTGTCAATGTTTTATTTAGAAAACTAAAACACTGGTAATATTTTAATTTTTTTATTGACGTATAGTTGATTTACAATGTTGTGTTAGTTTCTGCTGTACAGCAAAGTGATTCAGTTATACATATGTATACATTCTTTTTTATGGTTTGTCATAGGCTACTGAATATAGTTCCCTGTGCTGTACAGTAGGACCTTGTTGTTTATCCATTCTACATATAATAGTTTGCATCTGCTAATCCTAAACTCCTAATCCATCCTTCCCCCACCCTCCCTCCCCCTTGGCAACCACAAGTCTGTTGTCTATGTCTGGAAACACTGGTAACTTTAAATGCTACTCCAATTTTAAAAATTTTGTTTTACTGACCCATGATGTTCAAGAATCAAGCTCTCAGAAGTATTAGTGGATTAGAATTCCCTGGACAGCTTTAAAAAAAATGAATATTGAATCCCTTATGTCACCTTAGTCTTAGTGATTCAAAATTTCCAAGATAGGAGCTTAGGAATTTGCCTTTTTATAAAACTTCTTAGTTGATTTTGAAAAGCATCCTGATTTGGGAGCAGCTGCTCTACCTGGATTTAACTCACCTGAATAAGTGTCAAATGGATGAGTGGGTGCTGCTCATATAAGGATACATTTAGGGACATAAACTACTTTTTTCCCCAACAATGAAATGCACACATCTTAAGTGTACATGAAAGATAACTCTTTTACGAGAAAGTCTGATTCTTAAGAAGAGAGGAGAAACAGGAGGTTATTTTAGGCCTTTTCCTTTTGTGAACAAAGGGTAATGAAGTGAAAACGAAGTACTCTTCAAATGACTTGGTCACTGACGTGAACATGTTTAGGATGAAAAATCATTGTTTGAGAACCGCAAGACTAAGTATGCTCCTGTGAGTGTCACTTAATAAAAAGAGAGTAACATTTTAAAGTCAAGAACGTTGATGAATAGGGCAACAAACTTTTATTAATGATCCTTCAGTGACCTGAAAATGCAAATAAACATCTTTCAGGACCTATTTTAATTAATTAATTAAAACATATTAAGGGGGCTTCCCTGGTGGCGCAGTGGTTGAGAGTCCGCCTGCCGATGCAGGGGACGCGGGTTCGTGCCCCGGTCTGGGAAGATCCCACATGCCGCGGAGCGGCTGGGTCCGTGCGCCACGGCCGCTGAGCCTGTGCATCCGGAGCCTGTGCTCCGCAACGGGAGAGGCCACAGCAGTGAGAAGCCCGCGTAACGCAAAAAAAAAAAAAAAAAAAAAAAAAAAAAAAAAAAAAAAAAAAAATTAAGGTTTTAATTTAATTAAATTAATTTATTTATTTCATGTGGGATCTTAGTTTCCTGACCAGGGATCAAACCCATGCTCCCTGCATTGAAAGCATGGCGTCTTAACCACTGAGCCACCAGAGAGGTCCCCAGGACGTAAATAATTTTAGATGGAAAACCCCCAGGTCATTTTTCTACATTTCCTTACCCTATTCCATGATATTAGAGTTCAGCCTTGCATGCACAGTCCCAAAAGCATGAATATTGGGGCCACTGCTCTGAATCTAGGGAATTTCACTTGCTTTTCTCTTAGCATTTAGATTCATAGAAATTTAGATGTTCCCTGAGTTGAGTCCCTGATTTTGTGGGCAAGGAAACAGGTCCCAGAGGGTCTGTAGGACACATCCAAGGCTCTACAACAGAATTAGGACTTTCACAGTCACTTGGTACTGTTTCATGCATATTTTCACAGAAAATTGCACTTCATGCTTTTCTCTATTGTACATTCATTTTTCATTGAATCACACAAATTGGTAAAGTAAGACAGGTTTTTAATATTTACACTTGTCAGGGGAGGAAAGATAGTCCACATGATGAAGGGCTTGTCCATAGTTATACAGCTACGCCGGTCAGCTCTGGCTGCCATAACGAAATACCACAGACTGGGTGGTTTAAACAACAGGACTTTCTTCCTGACAATTCTGGAGGCTGAGAAGTCCAAGAGCATGGTGCTGGCCGGCTTGGTTTCCCGATGATGAGGGCTCTCTTCCTGGCCTTCTCTCTGCGTCCTCGTGTGGATGGGGGTGGGTGGATGGTGGAAACAAGCTCTCTGGTCTCTTCTTATAAGGGCACTAATCCCCTCTTGAGGGCCCCCACCCTCATGACTGCATCTAATCCTAATTACCTCCCAAAGGCCCCATCTCCAAATACCATCATATTGGGGGTCAGGGCTTCAACAGATGTGAATGTTGGAGAGGATACACTTCAGTCCAGAGCAACCGTTGAACTAGGACCAGAACCCAGCAGAATTGGTTTCAGTGACGCTGCACAAACATGTGTTGGGGTGTCCGGGGTGAGGGGCCCTGCAGTATTACATACCCATGCCTTGTCAGTGGCAGGAGAGCTTTGGAAATAACTAGGGTAGCAAGTGCCAGAGTGGGGAATAGCGCTCCGGGTATTCAGAAGCAGATGATTTTACCTCCAAGCGAGCAGAGGAAGATGAAAAGGTTTTCAACAGGTAAATATTGGAGCGAGGACAGTGCAGGCATGGGGAGAGCTCTGCAGTGGAAAGGTGCCGGCTGTCTCTGGGGAATGGGGTAGAGGCTGTTCAACCACAGGAATGGGCACGTCACGCAGTGGGGCTGGAAAATCCAGCGTTCTCCTCGTTGCCGCACTCTGTGTGTACTCCGTGGACGCTGTGTCTCCCTTTTTACTGTATGTTTTCCTGGGGTAGAGACCCTGTTCTTTATTCATCTGGAAACTAGCAAGGGCTATACAGAGGGTTGTCCATAAATCTCGCGGCTATTGAAAGGAAACAAAGCCGGAGGCGCCCCAGCCGCGGCGAGGCCGTGCCAGCTGTGAACACGGGCAGCAGAATGTTTCCCGACTGAAAGTGGAAACGCAGCGGAGCAAGAAGGCAGAGAGAAGCAGGTCTCTTGCTAGTGATCTTAAACTGGAGAAAAAAAGAAAAATGATCTTTTCCTAAAATACACGAGGAAGGAGACCTGGGCTTTGAGGTCAACGTTGTCCTTGCACTACTGGTCTCCAGTGGGAGGAAGCTATCCTGGGCTCTAGTGGCCACTGGTAAGGAACAGGAAGGATGAGGCCTAAGAAACAGAGGTCAAAAGCGTGGAAACACGGCCGGGCGGAGCGGCGAGGAAAGGGCGAAGCCGGCTCCGGGCTGGCAGCGCGCTGGGAAGGGGCGCGCCCTGCGCGGGGTCGGAGCAGAGGAAAGCTGCCTCATGGCAGCCCTTCCTCTGCCCGGGGGGAGGGCCTTCTGCAAACCTGCCTGGACTCGGAACAATTCATCCTGTTTTTTTTTTTTATCCTGTTTTTAATAAAATCATTTTCAGAACCCCAAAGAGGGCGGTACCCAGAGGAATCTGGAAAATACCCCGCAGGGGCGGGGAGTGGGGCGTGTCCGTATCAGGCCGCTGCAGGCGAACAGACGGGCGCATTGCGGGCAGACAACCGTGCACGGTTCCAGAGGCCGAAGCGCGCCCCCGCCCGGGCCGAGCTGCGGGCCCCCACCCACCCTGCGCACCCCCCCGCGTACACCCCCGCGTCTCGGGGCCTCGGGGTCCCGGCGGGGGCGGGGCGTCAGCGGCTGGGGGCGGGGCCGGGCGGGGGTGCACGGCTGCGGCGGCGGGAGGTGCGAGCCCTTCCGTCCCCTGGTTGGATCTGGGCTGAACAAGGGGCGGTGTCTTGCGGCGGTTCTGCGGGCCGGCATTGGGCGCTGGACATGGAGGGCGTGGTTTTGTGAAGTCAGTTCCGGTCGGTGTAAAACCCCCGGCGCGGCGGCGAACTGGCTTCAGATGCTTCTGGGTCGCGGTCCCGAGAGCTTTGGAGTCTGAGTGTGTGAGCTTGAGCGCCGAGCGCTAGAGCGACCCGGCGAGGGATGGCGGCCACCGGGACCGCGGCCGCCGCGGCCACGGGCAAACTCCTGGTCCTGCTGCTGCTCGGGCTCACGGCGCCCGCCGCGGCTCTGGCCGGCTACATTGAGGTGGGCACCGGGCGAGCGCTCGAGCCCTTTTTCCTGCGCCCGCGAGGGAGCGCGGCCTGCTGGCGGGCGGGCCGTGGGGTCCGGGCCGGGCGGGGAGCGCGTCGCGTGGGGGTGGTGGGGGTGGTCCGGCGCTGCAGTGGGTCTGGCGTGCCTCCCCCGCCCGCCCCTGCTTGGCGCAGCGCTTAGCGCTGGAGGTCGGGCTGCCTCCTGCGCCGCAGAGGCCAAATGAAAGGCATCGGGGTTGCGGGGGGCGGCGGGCCGCCTCGGCCGCCCCAGCCCCCATCCCGCCCGCGGCGGCGCCACATCCTCTGGGGACCCCGCGCGGCCCAGACGCCCACCCCGCCCTCCCCCGGGACCACGCGAGCCTCTGCCGTGCGCCCCGGGGCGGCCCGCAGCCCGAGACCCGGTGCAGCTGGGCTCGCTCCGGGGGCGGCTGTGCAGACCCTGGCCCCGGGCTGGGGCGGGCAGCGCGCTCCCCGCGGGGGGCCGGGGCTTCCCACCGTGGAGCGGCGGATGCGGCCTTTGTTGGCGAGGTGGGCCGAGCCGCGGGGATGCGGGCGTCCCGGCTCGGCGCCGGGGGGAGTGCCGCGGTGCGGGGCGAGCACCTCTTGGGCTGCACCGGAGAAGCTCCGCACCCCGCAGCGGGTGTGCCCTCTCCTTCCTGTGTGCCTCCCGCTCCAGATCCTGCGTGCTGGCATCGGGCCTTCGGGTGGAATTGTTAAATATAGCCGTTTGCCTGAGTCCAATAAACAAGGGGAAACCCCTCTCTGCTGCTGGTGTTGCTCCCTTTTGTGGTGGGTTTCAGCGAGCAGGGACGCGGTACCCGTGAATACGTTGTAAAAACTCTTGTCTAATCGTACTTTTTTGGTGTAAGGAGTTTTTCTGCACCTGATAACCCCGTGGCATCTCTGTGCCGGGAGGATGTTCCAGCGCCTGGGCTCCTGGGTGATTCGCTGGGGTCGGGCCGTGGGGACAGGCGGGGTTGCTGAGGTCCGTGGGTCCTGCAGGGTGGCCTGGACGTGGCCGCTTCACAGAAACCTTTCTGTTCCTAAGGGAGACGTGGGACTTTAATTTTACTTGCCTTCTCGAAATAGTGCTTGAAGTGTCGGACTGGAATGCTTCGGGTGTGTAGTTTATTTCCCCTCTTCTCTATTTTGAAAATTACAATGGATTTCTGCGTGGTTGGCTAATTTCAGAGAGAAATGAGACTGGATTTGATTACCTACGCATTGACTGAGAAGTTTCTAATAAAAACCCACAGTTAGAACGTGTTCTTCTGCAGAATGTGTAAATATTTCCACGATTAGAATAAATCTAATCAAGAACAAACTTCCGATGGAACGGTTTAAAACGTTTGTATTCATCCTGCTTAAAGCTTTGGTTCTTGGGGGGCCGGGGGGGGAGAAGTTTTAAGTAGAAATAGTTAATGTTTATATACGCATGCTTTTAGATTAGGATTATTTTCGTTTCCACACAGTGGTTAGTTGGATTTATATCTGTGGTCCGCAATATGGTGTCGCAGGGAAGCAAGCTAGATCATTGAGATGGGAGGGGAAGGAAGAAGATTTTGTATGGAACATAGAATTTAACTCTTAGGTCAGGATGTCAAAAACCATTGTTCACATTCTTTTACCTCACTTCCCAAAGGTATGAGTAACTTCAGGCACTAGTGAATTCACAAAAAAGGGTCCATCAGTTTTAAAGTACATCTTCCTTTCAGGTTTAAATGGAATATTAATACTTGATGCCTGCAGAGAAAGAGAAATGAACAATATCAGAATTAGCTGTTGTGGATTAAATTTGATTATTACCCACATCATTGTTCAATCGGAAAGTCTGGCTAGACAGAAAGTAGGAATTAGACATGTCCCTAAAATGGTTTTTGAATGCTGTGTTATGAAGCTTCTCTTCTTTGGAACTGTATTTTTGCCCATACTTGCTAAATTATCTTTCAAATGATTTTTCCTTTTGTCCAAGAGGCAGAATTTCCTTCATACGTATATAATTTGATTTAGTTTATTTGCTTTCAGGCAAAGGACTGCCTAAGCCTTGATTTAGATGAGAATGGCCTAAATCAGGATTCGCTTTGGGATGGTCCTTATTGAGATTAGCCAGAAGGATTCTAGCCAAATCCCTGATCAAATTGCTTGGCACAGAATTATTGATTGGCAAATCTTGAGTGTTGCTTGGTGTTGACTGAATTAATCTCTTACACCTGTTTAAAAGAAAAAAAGTCTCTGTACTCAGGGTCACTTCCTCTGTTAAATCTGAGACAAGTTCAGTCGTGGGCCTGCTCCCATATGGGATTCTCAGACGGTATTTGTGCTGAAATTCTGCACTCTGTACAGTGGACATTGAGGCTTCTGAGAGCCAGTTCATTCCACCACATTTTAAAATGAGTGGGCCCTTTGATAGTCAATTTTCAGGAAACTCAACGTATGACATCTGAGGCAGAGGATCAAGAAGCTTTGTGCTGGTATTTCTGATTGGTGGTGGAGGGGATGTCACATTATGACCTGGACAGATACCAGTGCCTCTGATAGGAACATCAGCCTGTTAACCTCATAACCATGTTAAAATCGTTTGATAAATGTGATGAGCTGAGTTTTGGCAAATCAGGCCCTCCTTTCGCGGGCGTTTGTTTCATCCTCTAAAGCTGGGCTGTGCCACAGTGTAGCCACTTGCAGTGTGGCTATTGTGATTGAGGAGTGAACTTTCCATTTTATTTAATTTTAGCTAATTTATATTTAAAAACAAATACTCTATTCGGTGATTGGAAAACATTTAACTGTGTTTGAAACAACTTGGTATGAGTCTGTTTTTTTAACTATTTGATACATTTTATGAAATCTAAATGCAGATCCAGTATTTCTTGTGAAAATTTAGCATCTGAATTGAGGTGTGCTGTAGGTGTAAAATGCACACCAAATTTTGAAGACTTAGTATGAAAAAACTTGTAAAATAACTCATTTATAATTTTTATATTGCTTGTATTGAAATGATAATATTTTACACATTGGCTAAGTAAAACATATTAAAATTAGTTTCACCTGTTTCTTCTAATTTTAATGTGTCTTCTAGAAAATACAACATATGTAACTCATATCTACTGGACAATACTAATTTAATTTCTTGCTTAAGGTTGGTGCTGCGTGAGTGTTTTTATGAGCACAATTTTTAAATACGTTGCTATTTTTTCCCCCAATAAAGTCTTGCTTAAAGCTGGTCCAGTATGATCTTAAGAACAATTTTGAATATTTTTCTTGTACTTTTTTCAATTAGAATTTTTATTTAGAAATAATTTCAAGGTTACAAAAAATTATAAAAATTGTACGAACAGCTCTTATACCCTTTACCCAGATTCATCAATTTAACATTTCTCCTATTCAGCATTTGCTTTTTCATTCATTTTGTTATTACGTATTTTTTGCTGAACCGTTTTGAGAGCAGGTTGCATACACCATGTCCCTCTACCCCTGAAAACTTCACTGAGTATTTCCTAAGAACCAAGGAAGTTGTCTTACATAAGCTTAGTACAGTTATCAGCTTAAAGAAATTTAACTTTGATACAATACTTTGATCAAGTCTGCTGTCTGTATTCCATTTTGCCAGTTGAACCAATAATGTCCTTCATAGCATTTGAAAACATGTTTTTTTTGTTTGTTAAAGAGCTTTAGAATTCTTGGCAATAATATGTGAAGGGTTAATTTTTTTCCAAATATAAAAATCATATTTTTAACTTATCTGATATTGTTTCAACTCTGGAAAATCAAAACTTAAAAACCTTTCAGGATTCCTTAATTATATTTCTCTTACTGAATTCTTGGGCTTTTGCATTTTTTTTAAAAATAAGAAAAATTATATAGGGAGTGCATATTCATTGTAAAAATTTTAAATGCATTTGAACAATAAGAAATGAAAAATAATCTGAGATTGTGTTGTCCAGGGAACTCTCACTGTAAACGTTTTGGTGTGGTGTGTATCCTCCTAGAGCTCTCAGGTACATACATTTTATCAAAGTGACACATAAATTGCGTATTGAAGCTGGTACCTAACAATTAGTATTTTGAATTGTTCTAAAATGAACTACTGAAAGAAAATAGTTTTCTGTGTGATAAAAAGTAGGGATAAATTTTTGTACAGTAACTGTAAAGTCTGTGGAGGGTGGCCATTTGAGAATTCGAAATCACCCATAATCCAATTTTCATGAGTTGTTTTTTTAGTGAGATAAACTAGATTACCTTGACTCTTAATTAAATTTCGTATAGTGTACCTTGATTTATGTCCTAGGATGGAAAGTGAACCATGTAGGCGCATTCAAATAGAAACAAGTTCCAGTCCTTTGTATCAGGGACAACTAATAACTACTTTATTGCTGAGAGAAATTTTCTTACATAAGCATCATGAAGGCTTTTTTTAATGAAACTTTTTGAAACATAACTATAATCTATTTTTAAAATACAACTTTTCATTTGTTATTCATCCCACTAGTGTTTATTGAACACTGCTACCAGGTTCTGTGTTAGATGCTAAACAGTGCAGTAATAAAAGCAACTATGCGTAGGGCCTTTTCCTCTGCAGTGCACTTGCATGATGTGGTTTCCAGGCCCTACCCCCAGAGATTCTCACTGAGGATGTCTGGGATTCTCATTGTCACAGGCTCCCCAGGGGATTTTTATGTGCAGGTAGAGAGAAACAAACTCCAGCAAACAAAAAGCCAACAGAACTCATTGGGGGACATTATCTTATGTAAGCCCCCCAAAGTCTGGTGAAGTAGGTATTCGTATCCATACCTAAAACGGGAGTCAGGTGAGGCGGAGGGTTCATGGCAGTGCAGCAGGGCCAGGGTGAAAATTGGTCTGTCGTATTCTGAGTCTGTTGCTTGCTCTTTCTTCTATATCAGGGTGTTTTGGTTGCAGATTTCTTTTTACTCCGGTCTCCCTGTTTTCTCCACTATCAAAAAACCTGATGTGAATATTTTCTTTAAAAGAAACTAATTTCATAGATGTTGTAATATTATCATGAATCAATATATGCCAAACTGTTAACAGTGGTTATCTTTGAAGGATGTAATTACAGGGGACTTTGCCTTTTTATATTTTCCATAGGTTTTTAAAGACGTCTAATGCTTTTTAATATAATATGCAAGTTCTCTCTTTTCTTTTTTTGGCTGCGTTGGGTCTTTGTTGCTGCGCCCGGGCTTTCTCTAGTTGCGGCGAGCGGGGGGCTACTCTTCTTTGCGGTGCGCCGGCATCTCATTGCGGTGGCTTCTCTTGTTGTGGAGCACGGGCTCTAGGCGCGCGGGCTTCAGTAGTTGCGGCACGTGGGCTCAGTAGTTGTGGCTCACGGGCTCTAGGCGCAGGCTCAGTAGTTGTGGCGCACGGGACTTAGTGGCTCCGCGGCATGTGGGGTCTTCCCGCATCAGGGCTCGAACCCGTGTCCCTTGCATTGGTAGGCGGATTCTTAACCACTGCGCCACCAGGGAAGTCCCTATCTTTGTATCTGATAACAAATTTTAAGGAAAGAAACGGTGACCACTTGTGGGGAATCTTACCAAAATCAGTGTATGGGATTATTGGAAGAGAAAAGGTTACTGGCACCAGATTTATGATCATTGGCCTAGTTGGTGTACAAACTATTAGGAAGAGGCTGACACAGTAACCAATATGACTGGAATAAGGTTGTGGTCCAGAAAAAAGTCAATCAGCATTTAGAGTGGGGCACCTGTGGTGTGGGTTAATGGAACAGTTCAGCACAACCTTTCTACTCTGCCTTCCTCAGCCTCACGCCTCCTGTGGCTGCAGAATGGCTGTTGCAGTTTCAGAGCACGTACTTTGATTTGATAACATCCAGAGGATTGTGGGGCTTTCTCAGAGCGCATCAGCACAAGACCCCTCAAGTCTTACTGTGCAGAATTATATCAGGTGCTTCCAGCCACACCAGTCATGGGTGGGGAGGGGATGGTGGCGCTGTGATAGGCTTAGACTGCACACTGGGTTCTGTTGGAAAAGAGGACTGTGGACGTTGGGTAGATAGCAACCCAACGTCTGCTACCAGGGCATTATCTGTTCGGGAGGTTATATAGCTAGGCTGGCTGGAAAGAGAAAGAATGAATGTATTCTTACCTAAATGATCTGTGAGTTAAAAGTTTGCCGGTGAAATTGAGACCTCAAAGGAACCTCTCAGGTGATGTATCAGGATCTCGGCACATCCTTTTGAGGGATATTGCCATCCAGAACAGAAAGGCAGGAATGGAGGAGTATGTGAACATTTGTAAGGGAGGTAATTAGCCTAGAGAAGAAGAACACATGGGATTTAGTGTTGGTGAAGAATGTGAGCATTGTCAAATTTTTATATATTGGCTCTGGAAGGCTAAATAGATGACTTACCTAGGCTGAAGCAGAATTTTTACCTGGAGAAATGAGCCAGTAAGAGTGTGAAGAGTGTAGGACACTTTAATTATGAATATGACCAGCATAGTATAGTAAATATATACAAGATACTCATAATCCACCACCCAGTTTTGTGAAATTTTAGCACTTTCTGTTTTTGCTTTAGCCTGTTTTTTTTTTTTTTTTTTTTTTGAAGAACTAAAACATCATCAGTAGAGAAATAAAACATTGTTAGGCCTCCTTTGAACTTTCCCCCATCCCATTAACCTTCCTTTCCAGAAGTAACTCTTACCTTGAGTTGGGAATTCAGCATTCCCACTCGTGTTTTCGTGTTGAGAGAGACCCCTTTCATCTCTCTGGATTCCGAAGAAACTTACCCAGGCTCTTAGAGTTGTAATAAATATTTATCAGTGCAGAGTGCTAATTGTTCGAGCATATTAGGATGATTTTAGAAGGTAACGATGCTAAGATATTTGAACTGAAAGTAAGGGTAGCCCTGTGCTCATGAAGGTGCCAAGCACTCAAGGCAACATTGCAGCCCTCTCCACCCACATCTCAAGCCTGGAATCTTTTTGAGCTTTTAAAAATTTAAATACACAAAGGAAAAAAAGTTATAGCTCAATGTATTGTCGTATAACATACTTGTGTGACCACTGCCAAGGTCAAGAAGTAGAACATTCCTGTCCCTCACTTCCCCCTCCCCTCCCCCAGCTATTATCCCGACTTCTATGGTGATTATGTCTTGCTTTTCTTTTTTATAGTTTTACCACCCAAGCGTTCATCCCTAAACGCTGTAGTTTAGTTTTTCCTGTTTTCTCGCTTTACATAAATGGAATCTTTCAGTATATATTGAGTATCTGGCTTCTTTCACTGAACATGTTTTTGAGTCATTTGGATTGATGAGCATAGCTGTGGGTCACTTTTTTCCACAGCTGTATAGTATTCCAATGTATGAAGAAACCACAATTTGTTCTACTGTTGATGGACATTTGGAATGTTTCTGGTTTGAGGTTATTGAGATAATACTGTCCTCTCTGCTGCTTGCCTTTTTACGCTATTCTTAATGATGTCTTTAGAGGAAGTTCTTAAGTTTAATGTCTAATTTATCAGTTTTATGTTTTTTAATTATGGTAGGTGCTTTTTGTGTCCCATGTGAGAAGTTTTCCCCGCCCTGAGGACGTAGTTATTCTCCTGTTGCCTACTAGGGGCCTTTTGTTTTGCCTGTCACATTTGGAGCTCCAGTTTACCTGGAACTGATTCTTGTGTAGATATGAAGTATTGGTCTTTTTATTATTATTTTTTTTTCCGTATGGCTATCCAACTTGCACCATTTATTGTCAAGGTCTCCTTTCCCTTCTGTTCTCCCATGCCACCTTTGTTGTTAATTAATATCTCTGTATGGATGAGTCTATTTCTGGGCTCTCCTAATCCATTGATCTTTTCTCTATCCCTGTACCAAGTCCACACTGTCTTAATGACTGTACTTTATAATAAGGTTTTTTTGTTTTTTAAATAATTTTATTTATTTATTTATTTATATTTTTTGGCTGCGTTGGGTCCTCGTTGTTGCGTGCGGGCTTTCTCTAGTTGTGGCAAGCGGGGGCTACTCTTCGTTGAGGTGCACAGGCTTCTCATTGCAGTGGCTTCTCTTGTTGCAGAGCACAGGCTCTAGCAGCGTGGGCTTCAGTAGTTATGGCACACGGGCTCAGTAGTTGTGGCTCTCAGGCTCTAGAGTGCAGGCTCAGTAGTTGTGGCACACGGGGTTCGTTGCTCCGTGGCATGTGGGATCTTCCCGGACCAGGGATTGAACCCGTGTCCTGGAACTGGCAGGCGGATTCTTAACCACTGTGCCATCAGGGAGGTCCCTATAATAAGGTTTTATAAGTACTAGAGCAAGCCCTTCTGCCTTGGTTGTCTTCAGTAATGTCTTGACTATTCTTTAACCCTTTTCTTTCCATTTGCCTTTGCCACATTTAGCCAAAAACACTTGTTGGAATTTAGATTCGATTGTATTGAGTCTGTAGTTGAATTGGGAAAAATAGACATTTTTCCAATACTGAGTCTTCCAACCCAGAAACATGGCATATACCTTTATTTAGGTCCTCTCTAATTACCCTCAGTGTTTTATAGCTTTTTGCATAGAGGTCTTGTACATCTTATATTAGATTTATTTATATAGATATTTGATTTTTAAAAATGCTATTGTAAATGGCATCTTAAAGTTGTCATTTTGTTGTGGTTGTTGAAGTTGATATTTTCAAATTGATCATGTATTCAGCGGTCTTGCTAAGCTTGTGTACTAATTCTAATAATTTATCTGTAATTTTGAAAATTTCTGAGTATATTCTGTGAATTGTGACAGTTTTATTTCTTTCCTTTTATTTTAAAAAAACGAGATATAGTTGAATATAACATTATGTAAGTTTACGGTGTACAGTGTTCTGATTTGATACATTTTTATATTGCAGTATGTTTACCATTGTACCATTGCTGCTAATACCTCTATCAAACATAATTATAATTTCTTTTTGGTAGTGAGAGCTATTAAGATCTAGTCCTTTAGCAACTTTGAAGTTTATACAACAGAATTGTTGACTGTAATCACTGTGCTGAATGTTAGATCTCCAGAGTTTATCTGCTGTTTACAAATTTGTACCATTAAACAACATGAAAGTTTTGATATATAATATTTGCATTATCATTCAAGTAAAAAAATAGATTTTTCCATTGTGGTTTAATTTTTTTACCCACAGGTAATTTAGAAGTACACTTCTTAATTTCCAAAGATATGGAGATTATCTGGTTGTCTTTTTGCTGTTTATTTCTAAGTTAACTGCATTGTGGTCAGAGAATTAGTCTGTATGGTTTCGGTTTTTTGAAATTTGTTGAGACTTGCTTCATGACCTGGTTTATGATAGAATTTTTGTTGTGTGCATAGAGAAAATGTTTATTCTGTAGTTGTTACTTCCAGTGTTTTATATGTATTCTGATCATGCTGTTTTCATGTTCAGATCTTTATTCTTATGATTTTTTAAATCTTCTTTTTTTCTTTCATTGAGAAAGGTATGTTGAAAATCTCCGACTGTGATTTTGGGAAAGTTGTTTTTCTCCTTGTCATTCTGACAATTTTTGCTTTGCTTATTTTGAGGCTGTTATTAGGTGCATACAGATTTTAAATTGCTATCTATTCCTGAAGAACTGGACTTCTCAGAGTTATAGTTTCCCTTGTTATCTCCAGTAAGGTTTTTGCCTTTATCAGTACTTTGTCTACTATTTACATCTTTGTGTTTTAGATGTGTTTATGGTTCTTTTTTCTTTTGTTAACTTAGGAGACAGTGTTTGTCTTTTACTGGAATATTTAGTCCATATACATTTAATGTGATTGCTAAAGTATTTGGGTTTTCATCTACCTTCTTATTTAGTGTTTTTTGTTTGCTCTGCTGGTTCTTATGTTTCTTTTTTTTCTTTTTTTTAAATTGAAGTGTAATTGGCACATAACATTATATTAGTTTCAGGTGCACAACATAATGATTTGATATTTGTATGTGTTGTGAAATGATCACCACAGTAAGAGTAGTTAACATCCATCACCACAGATGGTTACTTATTTTCATGTGTGTGTGATGAGAACTTTTTTTTTTTTCTGTATGCGGGCCTCTCACTGTTGTGGCCTCTCCTGTTGCAGAGCACAGGCTCTGGACGCGCAGGCTCAAAGGCCATGGCTCACGGGCCCAGCTGCTCCGCGGCATGTGGGATCTTCCCAGATCGGGGCATGAACCCGCGTCCCCTGCATTGGCAGGCGGACTCTCGGCCACTGCGCCACCAGGGAAGCCCGAGAACTTTTAAGGTTAACTCTCTTAGCAACTTTAAAATATACAATACAGTGTTATTAATTATAGTCACCATGCTGTACATTACATCCCCAGGACTTATTTATATTATAACTAGAAGTTTGTACCTTTTGACCACCTTCACATATTTTGCCCGCCCTCCACCACTCAACCCCCACTTCCCACCTCTAATAATGAGTGATGTTTTCTCTATATCTACGAGTTCAGTGTTTTTAGAGTCCACATATAAGTGAGATTATACAGTATTTATCTTCCTCCATCTGACTTATTTCACTTAGCGTAATCCCCTCAAGGGGATTATGTTGTTGTTGCAAATGCTAGGATATCCTTTTTCATAGCTAAATAATATTCCTGTGTGTGTGTGTGTCTGTTGTGTGTGTGTGTGTGTGTGTACACCGTATTTTTTTTTATTCATTCACTTATTAATGGACATTTAGGTTGCTCTGTTTATTCCCTTATTTAACTCCTTTGGAGGTGGTTATTATTTTACTTCTCTCTCCTATTACTTTGGAACATATTTGTATAATCTTTTGTTTTCCCTTTAGTGGTTACTTTAGACATTTCAATATCTTTCACTTAATCAGTGTCTTATATTAATTGATATTTTTGCCCTCCTCCTGCTCAGTAGAAGGTTATTAGAACACTTTAACTCTATTTAACCCCTCTCGACATTTTTGCCATTGTTGTTATGTATGTTAATTTCATTTAAACCCCAGAAGACCTCATACAAACCATGTTTTATAAAGTCAAATGAATTTAGATCAGTGATTATGAACTTTGGAGGCACACTGGTATCATCTGGGGGAACATTTACAAAACACAGATTGTCTGCGCTCCAATTCAGACAGATTTCATCAGGGTCTCTTGAGGGAGGGTGTCAAATTAGTGTTTCTTAAAAACTCCTCCGGTGATTCAAAGATGCAGTGAGTTTGAAAGCCTCTGATTTAGATTTACATATTCTCTTTGTTATTCCTCCTGCCTTTTGTATCTCCGACCTTCGTTTTAGGATAATTTTTTGTCTTCCAAGACACACTTTAGAATTTTCTTAAGGTTGGCTGGTGACATATATTCTTTCACCAAATACCTGTCTTAGTGTCTTTCTTGCAAGATAGGTTCATTGGGAATAGAATTTCTTTCACTGTTTTAAAGATCTTATTCTTTATTCTATTCCTGGTCAATATCTTGGTGTTCAATATTATCAATAGCTTATTGGAATTAACTGTCAGATTGTTGTTCCTTTGAAGATAATGTGTCCCTTATCTCTGACTACTTAGTAGATTTTCTCTTTGAATCTGATTTTCAGCAATTTTACTATGTACCTAGGTTTGGATTTTTAAAAAATGTATAGCCCCTTGGCATCCTTGGGGGATTGGTTCCAAGACACCCCTACCCCCAGTACCAAAATCTGTGATGCTCAAGTCTGTTATGTAAAATGGTTCTAGTATTTGCATGTAACCGTCAAATATCCTCCTGTATACTTGCAGTCATCTCTAGATTACTTAAAATACCTAATGCAATGTAAATGCTATGTAAATAGTTGTAAATATAATGTAAATGCTATGTAAATAGTTGGCCCATGGCAAATTTGAGTTTTGCTATTATGAATTTTCTGAAATTTTTTTCCCCTGAGTAGTTTCAATACATGGATACACAGTCTGAGGATATGGAAGGCTGACTGTCTTCAGCTTGTAGAGCTCCTTGAATCTGTGATTTGATGTCTTTCATCAGTTTTAGACAATTATCAGCCATTATCTAAGTATTTAAGTATTTAAATATTGCTTCTGCCTATTTCTCTTTTCTCTGGGACTCCAAAAACAAACATCGTAGACACTGTTACTCTGTCCTGTGTTTTTCCATGCCTCATTTGATAGCTTTTCTTTTGACCCATCTTTCGGCTTACTAATGATTTCTCCAGCTATATTTAGTCTACCATGAAGTCCCATCCATTGAGTTCTTAATTTTAGTTGTTGTGATTTTCAGTTTTATAATTTAAAAGTTTTTTTTTTAATTGTTCCTAGATCAGAGATGAAATTCTCAATTTTTGTCTTTTGTGTCTTTGAACATGAAAAGTATACTTGGAGTCTCTGTCTGGTAATTCCTGTGTTTGGGGTCCCTGTGGATCTTTTCCTGTTGTCTGTTTCTGCTGGTTATTTATTCATGTTATCTTGTTTCCTTGTTTGTCAAGTTATTTTTTATTATGAGCCATACGTTTTATTTACACAAATGCTTATAGATTAATTTAAGGCCTAGGCTAATGTTATGCTCCAGAGAATGTTTGATTTGCTTCTACCTGGAGTTTGATGAACTAGAGATCCAGGATATCTCATTTCACGGATTGAGAGGATTGGAAGTTGAGCTGCAGTCTCTGTGAAGTCCTGTCAATTCTGGATTACCCTTCTAGGTTCAGCCTGCATTGGGGTATCAACTCCAAACCACTAGTGTATTTCCAAGTATGTTTCCTTTCTCCTCTCCCTCCTGCCCTGGACTCCAGTCCCTTTCCCGTTGGTCCTTACAGGCTGTTAAAAGCACTGCTCAGCTATTCCCTTTAGGATATTTCATCATCCCCCGAGGAAAAAAGCCCTGTGAGCTATATTCATCTCCTTGGACCTTCATCCTCCTCTGGTTACTGACCTAGGAAATCTTCACTGTCTTTTTAGGTCCCTACTGCCTTTAACTAAGTGCTTTTTAAAAAATATTTACTTATGTGGCTGCGCTGAGTCTTAGTTGCCACACGTGGGATCTTTGTTGCCGAGTGTGGGATCTTCATTGTGACATGTGGGATCTTTAGTTGTGGCACGTGGGATCTAGTTCCCTGACCAGGGATCGAACTCAGGCCCCCTGCATTGGGAGCTCAGAGTCTTAACCACTGGACCACTAGGGAAGTCTCTAACTAAGTGCTTTTGAAAAATATTTTATGTTGCTTTTCTAGCTGTCCTCATCAGGAGGGTTGGTCTGAATTACCTAGTTGACCATAATTGGAAATTAATTCTCTTGAAATTAGATATCTACTGGGAGTTTATAGAGAGAACCTGTGTTACTTTAGGTATTGGGGAAGAAGAATAGACAAGCAGGAATAGAGTGGCAGATTCTGGTGGTGGTTGGAGTGATAATAACAGTGATAGTTATATTTATGGTGCAATTAGTATGTATAGTGTTGTACATGTACTCACTGAAACCTTTGAACTACCTTCTGGGACACATACTGTGGTTATCCCTGTTTTACAGACATAGGAACCAAGGCGTGAACAGATAAAGTAACTTGACCAAGGTCACAATCAGTAAGTGATGAACTGGCTCTCAAGTTTGTGCTAACTGGTAGAACAGATGGCCTGGTCAGAGGCCTGGAGAAGGGATATCTCAGGTCAGCATGGGGCCACCAAAGGTTTATGGAAAGTTACCAAACAGTCAACATTTGGGCAAAAATTTGCAATAGGTGATTCTTAGTAATCAGAAAGTAAAGAGAAAACTCTTCTGAGGTTATTTCTCCATCTTTCTCCACTACCAAACCAGTATCAGGTCATGGAATTTAGATTTACAGTCATTGTACGTTATGACTTGAGTGTGTATCATCTCAGGAACCTATTTGCTACTTCTTACAGCCTTTCATTAAAGACTGAGATTCTAAATTGATTTTTTACAGATGATTATTATGGTGACTCTTAGTGTGTATCCTGTGTTAAAAAAAAATATATATATATGGTCATTGTGAAAAATCTGGAAAACACAGGTAAAGCTAAAAAAACAAACAAAACAAAACAAAAAAAAACAGAAAGAAATTAACTGTAATTTACCATCCAGGTAAGTAACTTTAAAATTTTCCTGGTCTGTGTTCTGGACATCTTTGTTTTTTGAAAGGATGGATTCCCCCTTACATGTTTATAAGCTGTTTTCCTGCCTTTGGACATATTGAAAAACTTTCCAAGCCATTAAAATATTTTACAGCATCACTTTTAATTGAATCACCGTTCATGGTTTGGGGCATTTGAACTCCCTGCATTTTTAAATATGCAATATCCACCACTTTTAGTTGCCTTCCACGCTTTGAATTTGGAGTACTTAAGCTGATGCACAAATATTTTGAGTTATTGCATGAGAATGCTGCCTGCCAGCCAGTGGTTGGATGTTTGCAGCAGTATTGGAACCATAATTTGAACATTTTATTGCGTTTTGCCTTTATTTTATTGTTGAGTAGCACATGGTTTGATGGAGTTGGTGCTTATTTGGTGCTTTTGAGATCTAGAGTCTTTGAACTTAGATGAACACACAATGGGCTCAGTTATGTAGAAAGAACTAAGGAATATTTATAAAATGATAGAATTGAGTTTTTTTTTCCATTTTCCCAAGATTAAATGATTATTAAAAAAGTGTGCCACACTATATAGAAATCAACATTCTCTCCCATAATTTTGAGCATCTGGGACTATAGAAATGTCACTGTCCCTGCCCCACATCTTCAAATTAACATTCTTAGGTCACAACAATAAGTCTTCTCATAGGGGACCTTCCGGGAAAGCAAGCTATTTCCCCCGCTCATATTTCCCTCTTTTTGTAGCATGCACCAGTAATCTATCCAAGAAGAATATATTGGGGAGTAGGGAGGGCATCCACCAGCAAGCCCACGGTTGTTGACAGCCATAAGATTAGAGACAAGCACAAAGGGGTACGTCAACATACTGGCAAAAAATCCTGTGACAGCTTGGGAATAACTCTTCATTTCATTCATGGTGGAAACCCCACCTTCCAGTGCATAAGTGTTGACAAGGTAGGCCAGTGAGTTACAGAGCCACAAAGAAATGCTGTCACCTAGGAGGCAAGGAAAAAGACCCGCAAAAAATCCTAGGATGGCTTCTTCCTGATAGATAGTTGCTAGGAAGCCACAAAGTCCACAGTACTTGGATTCTCTGCCAATGAATTGTACCATAGATCTCAGAGTGATCACATGGAAGGGATGTGTGATGAGAGTAGCAGCAGAACGAGCCATCACCTCTCGAGTTGTCTCCTTGATAACTCGGTCAAAGGAAGACGAAACTTCTTTCTGTACATTTCCAGATCCTGACTCCTCAGCATTGTCACACTCCTGGTAATGCTGTAAAACTTTATCACGGACCACAGTTCCAAGGACCCCTGAACACAGTCTTGGAGTTAAGCCTGTGAACAACCCATGCTTCCCACTGATGCTCGCAATGTGCTGAGCATAATGAGAGGCCAGGAAGCTGACAAAATTGCTGCCCCCAAATATTTCATTCTGTTGTTGGTGGAAGAGGCTCATATCCCACCTGGATGAACACCTTCATGTACATGAGCGGCTGGGACAAGATGGTGAGACCGGAGCCCGGGAGCACCTGACTGGCTGCGTCCTCCACGATGGCATCCATGGACGGACAGATGGCGCCACCAAGTGACGAAGCTGGTCCCGGATCACGTGCCAGGACCGCTGGCTTCACTGGCCCGCCCACGGTGTGCCTAGAATTAAGTTTTTAAGGATAATTTTTTCCTAAAACACTGGAAGTAGTTGAGATTTGTATAAATTATTAGCTTTCTAGTGACAGAACCGCCCCCCCCTCAAATAACATGCATATCTTTGAACTTGCCCATCTTTTCAGGATTTTATGTAAAAACAAGAGTCTTCTAATTCTGTCATTTATTTGTTTCTTTATAATTTACATTTCTAATTTTTCTTTAATGCAAACAGTATGCAGTAGATACCTCTTTTTATCCTTTTAGCTGTATCTCAGATTGACATTTAAAAGAACCTTTGGATATAACTTGTTACAGAGTTGAAGACTTTCCCTGGTAACTGGTTCATTTGAAGTTCTTCATGGTCATCGTTATTGGCAGACATTTATTAAATTACTGTATGCAGGCCACTGCATAGAACACATAGCACACAGCTGAGGGCAACATATATTGGGTTGGCCAAAAAGTTCATTTGGATGTTTCTGTAAGATGGCTCTAGCAGTGCTTAGTTGTCTTTAACTTCATTTGAAACAGTTTTGTTAGATTGTATTGTGACAGCTGTCATATGAGTATGCATTTTTTTTTTTTTTTTTGTGGTACACGGGCCTCTCACTGTTGTGGCCTCTCCTGTTGCGGAGCACAGGCTCCGGACGTGCAGGCTCAGCAGCCGTGGCTTACGGGCCCAGCCGCTCCGCGGCATGTGGGATCTTCCCGGACTGGGGCATGAACCCGCGTCCCCTGCATCGGCAGGCGGCCTCTCAACCACTGCGCCACCAGGGAAGCCCATGAGGATGCATTTTTAAAAAAATTATCAAAATTGGTGAATTTTTGTGTAGCCATTTTAATATTGAAGATGGAAGAAAAAACATTTTCAGGGCCTCCCTGGTGGCGCAGTGGTTGAGAGTCCACCTGCCGATGCAGGGAATACGGGTTCGTGCCCTGGTCCGGGAGGATCCCATATGCCGCGGAGCGGCTGGGCCCATGAGCCATGGCCGCTGGGCCTGCGCATCCGGAGCCTGTGCTCCGCAACGGGAGAGGCCACAGCAGTGAGAGGCCCTACCGCAAAAAAAAAAAAAAAAAAAAAAAGAAAAAACATTTTCAGCATATTATGCTTTATTATTTCAAGAAAACTAAAAACAACTGAAATGCACAAAAGGATTTGTGCAGTGTATGGAGAAAGTGCTTTGACTGATGGAACGTGTCAAAAGTGGTTTGCTAAGTTTCGTGCTGGAGATTTCTCGCTGGACGATACTCCACGGTTAGGTAGCCCAGTTGAAGTTGATAGCGATCAAACAGAGACATTAATTGAGAACAATCAGTGTTATACCACTCAGGATATAGCCGACATACTCAAAATATCCAAATTGAGCATTGAAAATCATTTGCACCAGTTTGGTTATGTTCATCGCTTTGATGTTTGGGTTCCATGTAAGTTGAGAGAAAAAAGCCTCTTGACAGTATTTCTGCATACGATTCTCTACTTAAACATAATGAAAATGTTCCGTTTTTAAAACAAATTGTGATGGGTGATGAAAAGTGGATACTGTACAAAAACATGGAATGGAAGAGATCGTGGGGCAAGTGAAATGAGCCACCACCAACCACACCAAAGGCCAGTCTTCATCCAAAGAAGGTGATGTTGTATATGTGGTGGGATTGGAAAGGAGTTCTCTATTATGAGCTCCTTCCGGAAAACCAAACGATTAATTCCAACCAGTACTGCTCCCAGTTAGACCCACTGAAAGTAGCACTCGACCAAAAGCATCCGGAATTAGTCAACAGAAAACACATAATCTTTCGTCAGGATAACGCAAGACTGCATGTTTCTTTGATGACCAGGCAAAAACAATTACAGCTTGGCTGGGATGTTCTGATTCATCTGCTGTATTCACCGGACATTGCACCTTTGGATTTCCATTTATTTCAGTCTTTACAAAATTCTCCTAATGGAAAGCATTTCAATTCCCTGGAAGACTAAAAGGCACCTGGGACAGTTCTTCGCTCAAAAAGATAAAGCGTTTTGGCGTATGGACACCAAGGGGGGAAAGCTGGCGGGGTGGGGGGGCTGCTGGTGGTGGTGTGATGAATTGGGAGATTGGGATGGACATATATACACTAATGTATAAAATAGATAACTAATAACCTGCTGTATAAAAAAATAAAATTCACCAAAAAAAGATTAAAAGTTTTGGGAAGATGCAATTAGGAAGTTGCCTGAAAAATGGCAGAAGGTAGTGGAATAAAATGGTGAATATATGCCGCGGAGCAACTAAGCCCGTGTGCCACAACTACTGAGCCCACATGCTGCAACCACTGAAGCCCACGTGCCTAGAGCCCATGCTCCGCAACAAGAGAAGCCACCACAATGAGAAGCCCACGCACTGCAACGAAGAGTAACCCCCCGATCACCGCAACTAGAGAAAAGCCCATGCAGCAACGAAAACCCGATGCAGACAAAAATAAATAAATTAAAAAAAGAAACGGTGAATATGTTTTTCAGTAAAGTTCTTGGTGAAATGAAAAATGTCTTATTTTTACTTAAACACCCAAGGAACTTTTTGGCTTCTTTTGTTTATCATCCTAAGATGATAAACAAAAGAAGCATTTTAGGTGGTTGGGAAAATGATAGTCAACACTTCTCCAGTCTTTTAAAAACAGATTATTTTAATCTAGCTTACCTTTTTTAAAGAACCTATTTATAGGGTTTACTTCCAGGTATTTTTATATTGTCAGCCATTAAGTTCCTGCTTTCAGTTCTTTTGGGTATGTACTGGAAAGTGGAATTGCTGGATCATATGGTAATTCTATGTTTAACCTTTTGAGAACTGCCAGCCTCTTTTCCACTGTGGCTGCACCATTTTACATTCCCACCATCAGTGGCGAGGGTTCCAATTTCCACACATCTTGGCCAACACTTGTTTCCTTTATTTTTATTTTTTTGGATATGGCAGCAGCAGCAGGCCCCCTTGATTTGTCAGAGATTCTAGTCTCCCCAAGGGAGGCTGAGTGTGGGTTGTCATTTTGTCTTATACCCCTGTCTGTTCTCTGTCATCTAGAGGCACAGAGTTTTCAATGCTTCTTGAAAAGAGGAGAAAGTTGGCTTGAAATCACCTCTTGCAATAACGATTTATTACTCATTTTCAAGTGAATTGCAAACCACATTTCATAGCAGAACCTTCGCTGATTGGCTGGTTGGACTCTGCCATGCCCCTCCCCCCTTTTGAAGAGGATTTCTGCTTAATGCTGTATGAATGTTTTTCCTTATAGCAACTCTTTTTTTCTTCCCTCTCTGTCCCCCTCCCCCTCCGTGTCTCTCTCTCTCTCTCTCTCTCTGTCTCTCATAGCAACTCTTTAAGAAAAATGATTACTTGAGGCTTGATTAACTGCCTCAGGATCTACATTAATAAAATATCCTGCTGGGCTGTTGTTTTGAAAGATTAATCTTGTGAATTGATACAAGTCATTGAGACTGAGTGTTGGTTAGTGTTGTTTTTAAACAATGGAAATAGGACAGATTAAAATCAGATTAAAATGTTTTAAGTATTGATTTTGAAAGATTAAATACAAAGCACCGACTCAAAGCTGATAAGCTCCCAGCCAAGCTGAGCCATTATGTGTGTGTGGGTGTGTGATGAGTGAAGAAGCAAACTTGTCACAGGATGTGGGGAGTTAAGGCAGATTATAAATCCAACACCAGTCCCTGGACGATTGGATCCTCACTAAAATATCCCCATGGTGATCTGATACTAGGCGAGCAGCATCTATGCCTGTCTCTGAAAAGCTATAGAAAATAAAATAGAACATGGACTCTGAGTCGATTTGAGATAATGATATCTGTTGCAGTAAACATTAAGAAGGTAATGTTTTAGCTGTGCCACTTCTAGCATCCTTTTTACTTGGTAATTTGTGAAGATAAATTTCTTTTGGATATCACATCAGTATTTGGAACATTTTGGAGTTTTATGGGAGAAAATGTTTGGAAGAAAGCAAAGAGACAAAGAAGTGATCAGAGAGGTAACATGTCCTATACAAATATAGGATCTCGATTACATCATTTTATACCAGCATAGGGTTCATTGTTGGCCAAGTAAAATATTACCATGTTAAATATTACTGAGACTAAGGTGTGGCTCCTGTGATGTTATGTGAGGGTTACTATTAGTCTTATGTACGTTTGGAAATATTTGAAACCCATTTTTTCCATAGGGCCAAAGAATTCACTTTAGCCTAATATGAACACTTGTTTTCATCCTGGCATCAGGCGTTAGAAGTGAGTTGCAAAAATTCTTCCATTGAGCTACTTAATAGCTGTTCCCAAGGAAGGTGAAGGAGGATCATTCTAATAGGCCAGCACGGATTGCCCAAATTTGGCTTGGGTACTAAGTTACCGGATAGTGTTATACTTGAATAGCTGCTTGGCCTGCCAGTTTTTGAAAGCTTCATGGTGAACTAGTTCTGATGACTTTGTAAGACTACTACTACTATAGAGTTTGGGAATCTTTCCTTTTATATTAGGATTATTCTGTTCACGTGATGTCTCCCTTACCAGCCCGAGCCTCCATGTGGGTGAGAACTTGTGACTCTTCAGTTTGTTGTCTCTGGATCCTGCTCTAATAAGGCCTTTGCAAATGTGTATTGGCTCAAAGTCCTGTGTGGTGTGAATACCATATCATATATACTCTATCTGTTCTGGCCTTTTTTTTTTTTTTTGGTCTTTGGAAGACCTTTGGGTTTTGTTCTGTGGTTATCAGAAGCCTGAGAGAGTGTCTTTTTGTTTTTGTTTCTGTTTTGTCTGTTTGTTAATGTCTCAGTCAGGCTTCTTTTACTATTTGTAGGATCTAAAGAGTTGGGGAATGGAGGCGGGTTGTCATCCTCCCCCACCCTCCAGCAGTTGGATAAAATAAGAACTTGGGCTCTTGGCACTGCTTTACCCACTTACATAACCCATACCAAATCCTTTTTAAGAAGAAGCGTCTCAAGGTCCTTTTTCCTGTCTGATTCCCGTTCGTTATTTTACTTGTAACCACTTGTCTCTTTTGCATGAGCCTGGCCTCTTTAGAGAAGCTTTTTTCTCTTTAGAAAAGCTTACCCATTTAGCCATCCAAGGACCCCATTCTTGGAAATGCCAGAAACTCTTGCTAGCCTTCATAACGGAAGAAAGGAAACTGCAGTTAAACAGAATCTACAGGTAAATGAAAAAAAGTCGTTCCGGTCATGTCTTCCCCTAGCACAGTGTTAGCTGAACACTTAACACAGTGCTGTCCAATAGAAATAAAGGCGAGCCACATATGAAATGTAACTTTTTCTAGTTGACATTTTTTTAAAAAGCAAAAATATGTGAAATGAGCTTTAACAATATAGTCTATTTAACTCAGTGTATCTGAGATATTATCATTTCAACATGTATAATCTCCTGGATGAATGCAGAGGCTTCCTAGTCTCCACCTAATCTTGCCAAATCACACCCTCTCCCCTTCTAAAATATGCCTAGCAGGGTCGTTCTGGTGCTGGCTCTGGAGGAGAACCCTGGCCCAGTTTCCTTGGGGAAACGGTTTTGGAGACTTAGCTGTCCACTCCCCGCAGCCCCGCGCCTACCCCTGCCGCAGTGCTTCTCAGATGCCAGCGCCGTCTCCACTTCCTTACGTCTCGTGCATAATGTAAGTGTTACACTGTAGGTCTGGGCTTCCCTGGGTCTGGATCCGGCCTCTAAGACGGTGAGCTCCCCAGATACTTAGACTGAGTCTTATTCGCTTACCCAGCGTATTCATTTGCTAGGCTGGCCATGGCAAAGTACTGCAGACTGCGTGGCTTAAGCAGTTGAAATTTATTGTCTCACTGTTCCTGGAGGCTGGAAGTTTAAGGTCTACGTGCTGCTGGGTTACGCTCCCTCTGAAGGTCTGAGGGAGGGTCTGTCCCAAGCTTCTCTTAGCTTCTGATAGTTCTTGGCTTTGGGCAGCGTAACTCCCATCTTCACACGGCTTTCTCCCTGTGTGTGTGTGTCGTCTCTTACATTTTTCCTCCTTTTATAGGGGTGCCATTCAGGTGGGATTAGAGGCCACCCCACTCTAGTGTGACCTGATCTTAATTACTGATATCTGCAACAACCTTATTTCTAAATAAGGTTGCATTTGGAGGTGATAGGGGTTAGGACTTAAACATGAATTTAAGGGGGGCACAGTTCAGCTCATAACTCCCAGTGACTAGCATATTGACTGTAACATAACTGTAAAATGATCAAATGAAATAACCTGAGGAAAGGATCAGAATTTTATTTTCTTAAAAGCATTATGTTTAAATAATCAAGATAGAAGCTCTCAATTTTATTAATACTTCTCATCTCTAGTTCTCAAATATATTCATAGTTAGTGGCTTTTGAATTGTTGCACCTCAAGAGATGCAGGTAGAGGGACTTCCGTGACGGTTCAGTGGCCAGGACTCTGCGCTCCCAATGCAGGGGGCCCAGGTTTGATCCCTGGTCAGGGAACTAGATCCCACATGCCGCAACGAAGAGTTTGCATGCTGCAACTAAGACCCGGCGCAGCCAAATAAATAAATAAATATTTTTTAAAAAGAGAGAGAGATGCAGGTGCAGGGTTCTAGCTCTGACTCTGTCCTGGTGAGAGAATGAATAGACCAACAAGGACAGAGAACAGGAGAGAAGAAAAGATGTCCATGCAGTCTTGATGATGGACCTAGTGACTGAGCCAGCAGACCAGAGAAGCTGGAACCTAAATGCAGGGACACCAGCTAAAAGCAAGCTGATGTGCAGAGCAGACCTTGAATGAGGGTTGGAAGCATCAGGATGAGGCTAATGGCAGGGAGGGGTTGAAACTAAGCATGAGTAATCAGGCCCTGAATAGCGCACCTCACCCCACCTCGCCGCACCTCAGGAGGAGACTTCAGGTTCCTCAGGACGCCAGGCCCAGCAGAACATGAGGCACTGACAGGGGAAAGGCTCCCTTCCTAGGCCCCGCAGACCCGCAGCAGCCAGGCTCGGGGGCCCCAGTCAGGGAGGGAGCTGAAGGGTCCCTCTCTGGACAAGCTCTGTCCCTGTACAGCAGGGTCCCTTTCCTAAACGCTGAGTTAGATGACTTAGGGTCGCCAGCCCCTTCAGGAACACCTTGAACAAGAACAAAACAGATGGGGGAACAGCAGCTTAAAGACCGTGCAGGGAACAGGCAGGTAACTTCGGTAGGCTCTTGATATTTACCGCAGAGAGGAGAGGTGGTTTCCTCTGTGAAATAATAGTTTGCAATAAAAAAAAAGCCTTTCCGAGAACAAGGAAGAGTTCTTGGTGGTTAGAAATGTGATACCAGACATTTAAAAATCTGGTTAGAAATCGTTCTGAAAGGGAACAAAAGGAATCTAGAAAGGAAGAGGTAAGAAAGGAAGAAGATCAATATAGGAGGTAAGATGCGGCTGGTAAGAATTACAGAAAGAGGAGAGAGGAAACCCAGGACTGAGTGTTGCCACGATGATGTGGCCCACTGAGCGCTCAGGCAAGTGAATGACACTCAGACCCAGGCCTATTAGAATTGAATCTCAGGATACCGAAGATTGGTAAGATTTTACTTCCATGTAGGAAACAACCAGACCTGTACAGAGAACGAGGGATCACATTGGCTTTAGATGTACCAGCAGCAGTGCTGGAAGCTAGATGGCCTCAGCTCCATACCTTAAACTCTGAGGGAACATTGCGTCCAGGTTACAGTTTAGTGCTTGTCCAAATTGCCAGCAAAGTGTGTGCGTAAGATAAAAAGTCTCATGTGTGAACGTTTTCGGGAGGCTGTGGGAAGCGGGGAGCCACTGACACAGGCGGTTAAGTCACGAAGGGGCAGAGTACTGAGTTGGGAACAGGAGAAAAGGGGGAGGAGTTTTCAGGACGGCTGTGATCAGTCCCAGGAGTGGCGGCTGTGCTCAGGCCTGGAGAGTCATCAGCGCAGTTGAAGCGGGAAGACGGTGCCTTGTCTTCAAGAAGAGGGATCAGAGCCATCCAGTCTTCTCTGCAGATCTTCCTGGGAGGCTGAGTGCCAGCGGTCAGTACAGGCAGGTGAAGGAAGAGATGGCCTTGCAGAGGCCAAGGGAGGAAAATAGAAGCCTAAGGACGGAGCTGGAACTATATAGTACCTTTTAATGTCGTAATCATGTAAATAGGAGTATTGATTGGACCAGCGGAGCAAGGGGAAGAAGGTGGGTGAACATAGGGTCTGGTGGTTTAAGAGTTCAATCCTTTAGAATAGGAAGTCGATCGATGATGTCCGGACTGAAAAGGTATGGAAGTAAAGCTTGTCATTTAGAAACGTTGGGGCATAAATAGTGGGAGAAAAGGCTGGAAGGGCCACCTTGGGCTGGAGGACTCCGCGAGGAGCCTGGTGTTGGGTGGCTTTTCAGGCTGGGCACGTGGACTCAAGTGGCAAAAGATAAAAAATGGAAACTTGCCATGCTGCCTGAGTTGTTTTCATTTTACTTGTCATTCATTACAGATGTACTTACGTGGAGGCTAGCACAGCGTTAATCATTTAGAAATCGCTGCTGAGCGGTATCTGCTTAATTCTTACTAATTTAACTAAATGTGTTGGAGAGAAAACAAGAGCACAGCCTTCAGACAGTCAGACAGTCACCTCCTTGGGTGTGAATGATTACCTACTAGGTAGTTGGTGCTGTTTCCAGGCGCCGAGGGCCCCCCCCACAAACACAGCCCCATCCCCCGGCAACCTGCATCCTGTTGGAGGGAGATGGGCAGTGCTGGTGAATGAGCAGGTGAATTTCCATTGCTGGAGGAGAAAACAAAACACCGGCAGGGTGGGGCCTGTCCTTGGGAGGGGCCCCCAGAGATGTACATTCGAGCTGGGTCCTGAAAGGTGAGACATGACAGCTCAGGGAAGAGCAGGAGCAGATGTTCGAGGTGCAGAGCCTTGAGGCAGGAGAGACCCTGGCTTGTGCCCAGGAGGGTGGCAGATGGGTTGATGGAGGGAGTGGGGAGGAAGCAGGGGTCGTCAAGAGTTGCAATCTCTTGGAACCCGAGAGTGAGTGATGTGTTCTGCCTTGAGATGATTCAAAATGCTGTGGTCGGAGTGGGTCTCAGGGCAGGGTGGACATAGCTCCCCAGGGGCCCACCTGACCAGTGGAACAGAAGTGCTCCTGGGCTTTCCCCTCTGGGGGCGTTCACACACACGTTTACATCCTTTTTATTTATTCTTTTTACTTGGGCGTAGCTTTTCCTGCTCTCCTTTATGCATTTATTTAGTAGTTAGGTGGCTGGTACCCAGGAAGGCTAATTAATGGCAGAGACAGCAAGCAGTAAGCATGCTGACTAGCAGCTCATACTCGCTTTATTACTTTATTTTTTTTAAATTGCTGATAATTACAATAATGTGCATGGGCATGGGTCCCAGACAGGAAGCATTGTTGTCTACAGGCAGATCTGGTGCGAGCTGATAATACAGTATTTACTTTTACATTTAAATGCTGCATAAATCATGGCAAAGATGCCTTTCTGACTTGATTTGAACTTGGAGAGGGTGGAGCTCTTTCATATTTGTGTTATTTTCATAGCTGTTTTGATGGACATTAGAAGTTAGTGTGATTTGTTACATCAGGATTGGTGTGTGAATATTGCTTGACCTAGTAAACAGTGAAATGTTTAGCAGAATAGCATATGGAAATTGCTGATTTTGTATTTTTAAATGTGCATTTCCTCTCCCTGCCCTGTGAATGTCATCCTGGCAAATTGTCTTATTTTCCATTTATAAAGAAAGAAAGATATGGGTTATTCACGGAGGAATTTCTGCCCTTTCTTGCCATTCAGCGTCACAGAACCTTAGAAATAAAGTGCTAACTCTTTGGTTTTCATGGAATAGTAAAGCTAAGAAAACATTTTAGATAGATAAAGTTGTCAGCTCTTAATATTATGGAAGGAGCATTTTTAAAAAACAGACTACCCATTTATTACTGCTGCCATCCTATGAAAAACATTTTAAAGCAAAGGTAAAAAAGAAGAGAACCTTAGAATTCAGGACAGTCACTTCTCAAGAGAGGACAGTTAGCAGCTCAGCACCTTCTGCATTCATGTGCGCACATGCTCTCTGGACCTTTCTTACTTGCCTAAGACCTGTTGTTACAGACCTTACCAGGCAAGTAAGGTGTTAGGGAACCCCTGCTTTAAATTTAAAACACCAGTAAAAACTGTCCTAAATATTAAAACATGGATGTTTGCAGCTGCATGGATTTTTCTTATCTTTTCCCAGATAGTGTATTAAAGGAAAAAAGATCCAGTGAAATCAGTTCAGATGTCTGACATTGGCTGTTGATGTTTGTGGTTGTAACATCTTGCAGTCAGAGCATTTCAGCCAAAGCTGACATGTTAGATAGTTTCCCAACTTAACCTTGGTAAAAATCACTAAGTTGAGTGTTTATTTTAGTGAAATATTTCTATCTGAAGAATAGAATTTTTTGAAAGAGGTGTGATTTATTGTTTCAAGTGCATGAAATATTTGAAATATGCCCCCAAATTACCTAATTTTTAATGACTGACTTAATGCCTTTAAAATAAACAAAATATTATAGAGCATCAAATCAGCCAGAAGTAAGCTTATAACTTCTGAGAATATTGCCAGGTTTGTGCTTGGATATTCAACAGAAAACTCCCCATCATTTGTAGTATTTCTGTCATCTGTGAATCAATAAGAATGACTTAGAATGAACATATTTAATGACTAAGATTTAATCATTTGTACTTCTGGGTGTTTGTTACTTGAAATCATTTCAGCCTTTTAAGGTTTAGGAAACATGCCTACACACACCCCCGCCAACCCTGTCTAGGCTGTTTATGTAGCAGGCTCTTGGTTGCTGCCTGAGTAATACTGGCCAACGAGTGCCGAGGGGAAGACCAAGTTCATACCATGGAGATCCTCTGATGTTAATATTCATGCTCCATCCTCCTGGCTTTCTGACCTTCGCAGGTAGCAGCCTTCAAAGCATGACATATTACTGCTTTTGTTTGGAATCATGCAGATTTTTCTTCAGCGAGGAAGCTGTCTTTGTTTGCAAACCACGTTTCTCATGCATCAGGAGCTTTAGGAAAGTAGACTTCTGTCTGCCGTAGTGTGAGCCAAAGCTAATATTGTGGGTGTCATTTATTGTAATACCTAACATTTGGGTAACGCCATATTTATGTTGCCCAAAAGTGAAAACTGGGGTCAGGAGAGAAACTAAATAACCTCCATGAGGCTACTTAGACTGTAAGGCAAGGGAATATCCCTCAAGAAAACAGATTTGGAGAAATAACGTAGTGCTTTTTTGATCACAGCAGTGTCTCCATAGAAAACACAGGTTCATTTAGACCTCACTTCCATTTGGCTGGAAGCTGGACCAGAACTAGGAAGCCAGCAACCCCCCCGTGATTTTCTTTTAAAGCAGTATTAAATTGTCATGTAAACATTTGGTGACTGAATTCCCTCAAAATAAATGTGGAGTGTGAATGCAGCCCTCTTCAGATGTGTCCAGACTTCAAAGGTAGAGAAGGAATGTGCAGCCTTCACCCCATTTCATGGGTTTGGGGAGGATGCCTGGTCACGTGGTGTGCCCATGACTGAAGCCCTGGTTCTTGTAGCCAGAGAAAATGAGATCTTCAGGAGCCAGCCGCTGCTAACGATGCTAACGTTTGAGTCGGGTGTTGTGCTTAGTGCTACGTGCATTCTCTTAATTTAATCCCACAACAGGCCTGAGAGGAATAGTATGTCAGTAGCCCTGTTTTACAGATAAAGAAATTTAAAGCCTGATACTAATAGCCACCAACACTTGAAGAACTCCTATGTAACAAACACTGTTTCAAGCACTTTACGTGTGTTAAACTCATTTAAACCTCAAAACGGCACTATGGTGTGTAGTTACTATTGTCCTTATTTTGTAGACAGGAGACTGAGGTCCAGAGAGGTTAGGGAACCTGCCCAACGTGGCACAGCCTGTCAGTGGTGGGGCTGGAACACGGTCACGGTTTGTCCACCTCGTACAGCCCGTGCTCTTCACCATCACATCACGTACTTCCTCCAGGGTCAGGAGTGGAGGGAGAAGGTGATGGCTGGCCGAGCCATGTCCCTAGGACCTCTGTTCCCGAGGAGGTCAGTTTCGTGGAATTCCCATAACAAGCAATTGGAAAGAAACACAGGAGCCTGTAAAGAACTTGTTCACTTGAGAATTTTAGATCCATAAACACTGTTCTGCCTTTTTTTTTTTTTTTAACTTGAAAGTGTTTTATGTATTTCAGTAACTTCCTTTGTAAAAGACTCCTAGCTCTCATCTTAGAGACACGTACAGAAAGACAGACCTCTCTTAAATCTTGGTGCTTGGATCCTTACCAGTGTAATCCAGATGGACAAATTACCACGTTCCTATAAAAAGCCTTGGAGACAGTCTAAACCATTTTCAGTCTTGGAAATGATACATCATTTATACTTTAATATTTGCAGCTCTAATAAAAGCAGGGATTATTTGTATAAATTACTGCCTATGAAAATGATACCTAACAGCTGGCATACATCAGTGGAAGAATAATGGCTGGAAGAATAATGGCCTTTTACATTCAGAGTTTTTCCGCCTCACCCTAATTCACAAGCTTCTAATTAGAATTAAGTTCAAATGTTAACAACAACAGAAAAAAAGCCGAGGATTTTCAGTTGGCGCAACATAAACTGTCACTTTTAAGAACAGGTTTCTCAGTTTGCTGTTCAAGCTGGAAAATGCTTAACAAGAATCCTGGTATTTTATTAAATAGTGTGTTGAAATGTTTGAAGCTTGGAGCTTTTTTTTTTTTTTTTTTTTTGGCTGCAATGGGTCTTCGTTGCTGCGCGCGGGATTTCTCTAGTTGCGGCGAGCGGGGGCTACTCTTCGTGGCAGTGTGCGGGCTTCTCATCGCGGTGGCTTCTTTGGTTGCGGAGCATGGGCTCTAGGTGCGCGGGCTTCAGTAGATGCAGCATGCGGGCTCAGTAGTTGCAGCTCACGAGCCCCCTAGAGCACACAAGCTTCAGTAGTTGCGGTGCATGGACTCAATAGTTGTGGCTCATGGGCTCTAGAGCGCAGGCTCAGTAGGTGTGGTGCGTGGGCTTAGTTGCTCTGTGGCATGTGGGATCTTCCCGGACCAGGGCTCAAACCCGTGTCCCCTGCATCGGCGGGCGGATTCTTAACCACTGTGCCACCAGGGAAGTCCTTGGAGCTTTTTTAAATTGAAAGCTTCACTCTGTACTGCTGAGGAAGATGCACTAGGGACTTCAAACTACAGTCACCCTTTGGACAGTAACAGAAGTGGAGTTTCTCATACGTGAGGTTCTGGGCAGAATTGTAATAGTCCTCCCATTGGAGATAAATCAAATGTAATATATATACACGTGGGGTTTTACTACATTAGGGTATGTTCAGAATCAGTAGTTACGTTTTTCAGGTATTGGGCCCGCTCTGATCATACTTGCTTGTTGCCCTACCAAAGAGCGTGTCTTCTCTTTGCAGATGGAAACCATGCAGTCACAGTCGAAACTCAGGCAAGCGATGAACAGGATTTAAAAAAATCAAAACTGTTTTATTTTCAACTAATTTTAGAGTTTTTAAAAAGTTGCAAAAATAGGAGAGGGAGTTCCCCTGTATCCTTAGACTGCGCCTCTCTTAGTATTAACATCTGACACAACCCTCATGCAGTGATCAAAACTGGGAGGTTGACATCGGTACAGCAGTGTTAACTGATGCACAGGCCTTATTCAGATACTGCTCCAGTTTTCCCACCAGTGTCCTTTTCCTGTTGCAGGATCCTGTCTGGGCTCCCACATTGCATCTGTTTTTTCTCCATAGCCTCCAGTCTGAGACAGTCCCTTGGTGTGTCTTTCCTCATCTGTCCTCTTACACGAATTATGGCTGGTGAGGTTGACGGCAGTGTCTCCACTGTGAAGTAATTTGGCTTCCCTTTTGTAGTTAATATATTGGGGCGATAACCTTGAAACTATGGATTTTTTAAACTTTGTTTGATTAAGTAAATCTTAGGTGCAGGTTTGTGGGCACAGACCTAAGTCATTTTAATTTAGGAATCATGAAGTACCATTCATAACTTAAACAAACAAATGAATACAGGATCTTCACATCCATGAATAGATTGTCATTTCACTGGAATAGATTGTCATTTCACTGACTTCTTCATTTAAAAAAGGAGGGTCGGGGCTTCCCTGGTGGCGCAGTGGTTGAGAGTCCGCTTGCTGATGCGGGGGACACAGGTTCGTGCCCCGGTCTGGGAGGATCCTACATGCCGCGGAGTGGCTGGGCCTGTGAGCCATGGCCACTGAGCCTGTGTGTCCGGAGCCTGTGCTCCGCAACGGGAGAGGCCACAACAGTGAGAGGCCCGAGTATGGCATAAATAAATAAATAGATAGATAGATAGATAGGAGGGTCTTTGAGTAAGAGTCTGTGTCTTGATGTCACTCCTGTGCCGGTGGTGCGTAGGTGCTACACGTACAGTGCTCTAATGGGAGCTGGAGCTGTGCTGCCTTGCTTCTCAGGGGTACATGGACCACAGGAGCACTTCCTGTCTCAGGAAACAGACTCCCTCAGGAATAGAATAAAGCCCTCCTCTTTGGAGGATGCTCCCTCCATGGCAGGCATTTTCACAGAGCCTGGAGCCAAATTGGAATCTGGGGCAGTAGCTTTAGTGAGGAAGGAAGTAATGGATTACCTGTTTGCTTTGGATTGGGAGGCTTTGTGAAGGGAGGTGGGGCTGAGGTGGGCCCAGGAGTTGCTTCTCTTGAGGTGATGATTAAAGGCCCTGTTTGAAGTTACATTCAGATTTATGTTTGTTTCTATTTATTTATTGCTTTAAAGCCATTTCAGGTTTTCAACCAAGTTACTAGAAGCACTTTTTACCAAGTTGAATTCCCATCCTTGAGTAGCTGAGTCAAATTAATCAACTGGAATTTCTTCATAAGAATGAATTATTAAGTAAAATGGAAGTGCTGGGCTAGGAAAGCAGTTGATGCAATTTGTTTTCAAAGCCTTAAAAATGCTGCAGTGTGCATAGATCAAGGGCTGGCCGCAGTGCCCAAGCGTGGGGCGTTAATTTTCTTTCGTAGAGGATTTCAGGTTCACAGGATATCAGAAGTGCTGACTTGGCAACGAAATCCCATTTGTAACATGTTAGGTTAGGAAACAGATTGATTTATACGTTGATGTAATGGGTCAAGGCACAGTGTGTGCCTCAGAAAATGGAGAGTACATTAAATAATACAGGAAAAAGCGATCCTGTTATACTCTAGGTGAGGTTGGGGTATGTTTGATTAGTTGATCCCTAGACGTGGTCCGCAGAGGCTTTTTATATTCCAGATGATACCTTCTTGAGAGTCTCTGATGACCACAAGGATTAATCTTTGTGAACTCAAAAATGAATCGCGGCAGCGTATGAGCTGTCTGGACTGATTCCAGTTACCCTCCTTTCCCTTGGTGGTAACATGGGAGGAGCTGTGGCTGCCAAGCTGCCTCTTCCTGCTGCTTTAACCTCTGGTATTTGAGATCCTCTTTAGGGAAGGCACTGTTGACCATCTCCGCACAAAGATCAAATGCACTTACCCACCGATGTATTGACCTCAGTGGTTGACCCGTAAACTGAGCATTCGTACAGTTGGAACTCTGGTGGCCTTTCAGCCAGCAGCCACGGTGAGCCACACGTGGACTGTCATCTTCAATGTGATGAGCGACTGCTTGCACAGTTTTGGCTGTGGCCCCGGCTGTGGCCTGGGTGAGCTCATGTAATTGACGGATGCTGTTTCTTACCTTTATTCATCTTTGGAATTAAAGAGGCAAATGCCCCCCACCCCCGCTCCTGTACTTCTGAAAGATTAGATACCACCCTGACATCCTATGTAATGTTAAAATATACCAGTCTGTAGAGAGAATTTAGAAAGGATTGCTCAGCGTCTTTCACGTTTAACTGTGGTAGTTCATTTATAGCAGGTTTAGGAAATACTTTCCTTCTAACCTTAGATTTGGCTTTCTTGCTTACATATTTATCATGTCTTCCTGGATTTTCTTTGTTCGTCTCTGTCTGAGCTTTTGAAGAGTAGGAAGGAATGAATTTGCTGGAACACTGGTTTCGGAGCACAGAGCATCCCTGGGGTTTGCTTGCCTTTGTCTCTGTATGTACCATTTGTGTACTGTGTGCCCATTTCCCTCCGTATCATAACCCAAGTTTCTAGCCTTAATCCTTAGATACGCCTCCCAGAAGAAGAATGGCCAGTAGAAGAGGCAATTTTGTGCACATCTCCAGCTCAGTGTGAGAATTAAGTGCCTTTGTCGTGTGCATCTTTATACCTTTTAATGATCTGTTTGAATTAAACGCCATTAGGTACTACCTATACCTTCTTTCCACAGATACCTTTTAATGTTTTTTCTTTCTTTGGGGGAGACAGGACTTCACACCAGTCTGTAGCTTCACATGCAGTTATTGTGGACGCACAGGATCTGTGTATTCTGCTTTAATAGATGATTATTCATCACAGTGAGGTGACAGTCTGTTCTACTTAATAAAGTTGCTGACTGTTCTCCTCGTTGGATTTAACTGAGGTGTTTTTCAACCCTGATTGATCTTGGCGACATTTTAGATCCAGATTAGCTTTCTCCCAGCTATCCAGCAAGTGTTCATGCTTCCTTCTCTCACGCTATGGGAAAGCAGGCTAATTTTAATAAGCTTCTAAGCAAAACGTGTAGGTGGTAAATTTGTCCTAGAAGAAGATCGGGATGTATTTTAGAATCGAACGTAGGCTCCTCATTGGAAGGCCCATTCATGTCTGTGTAACCAGTCCATCAGCACAAATACAGGAGACTTGCCTGGAAAGCACACAGTTTCCATATATTTTAAAAGTCAGGGAATTCCCTGGCGGTCCAGTGGTTAGGACTCTGTGCTTTCACTGCCAGAGGCGTGGGTTTGATCCCTGGTCGGGGAACTAAGATCCTACAAGCTGCAGGGTACGGCAAAAAAAAGTCAAATCTACTTTTTCTTGTTAATAGGAAAACCATTTAATACTAATGCTCTTTGCTCTTTTTGTAAAGATCATAATAGGCCAGATAGTCTAACCCGACCCCTCAAGTTTTAACATTTTAAAAAGATGTTTAATTTTTGTTTTGAAAGAACTTACCCATTAGGAGAGACCACAGAACTTTATTGTGAATGTAGCCATCAATATTGGTATATCTTTAGATGCAGGGATGCCTGTGTTTTTTCTGGTGCACGAGACTTTGTAAGAGCCTTACTGTCATCATATGTAAATGTTTTTTCTCACCTGTAATTTGTGAGCTATTGATGGCTACTAATAGTTGATTGTTTTCCTAACAGGAGATAAAATTGTTCATGAAATCCCTTTTAGTGTTCTCTTTCCATGCACGACGCCATTGCTCATTGAGTTACGCAAGCCATGCTGCCTCTTGGTCACCCCCCAGCCATCGTCACCCAGTCTTGCCTGCAGTGCTGTCTGCCGGCGCTGCCTTACCCAAGTACTGTCATCTCTCCAGCTCCCTGAGCCATCCCCCTGCTTACAGAGAACGTCAGAGCTGCATTTGAAAAATATTAACTCTGTACTTTGAACCCTCAGCACTCCATCCTTTCTTGGTCTACAGACCATCCAGTCTTGACCATGTGTGCCACCCACCCTTCCCTTAGACCCTCCACAGACTCACAGTCTACATTCTCCCCCAACGGGGATGGCCAAAGCTACTCCAGTGTCACAGTTCAGGAAGCTTCCCCATCACCTCCTACCCAAGCCTAAGTCACATTCCCTTTTTGTTTTGTATGCTTCTTCAGCTCTGTGTTCTTTTTCTTCGTAAGACATCTGGGAATCTTTTTGTGTGAGAATTGACTCTTGCGGTAGACCATAAGCCCCAAGAGGGCAGGGGCCGTAACCTTTTGCTCAGCCTTGTGTCCTGAGCATTTGGCACGTTGCTGTGCAAAAATAGTAGTTGCTCAATAAAATTTTGCCATGTAAGTGAATTGAGTAAAATTGCTGGAACTCTCGCCGTTCTATACTTTTGTGCTTTGGTGTATTAAGGAATGGAAAGTGGGTTTGCTTGTATTAGAGGGGACTGCAGGTGGATTATGGGTTCCCAAGTCAGAAGTATCTAGATGGGGAGTGGTGGTCACAGTTCCCACGCACATTTCTCTCTGATTATATATGTCCAAAGGTCGTTTTTTATTCCGGCTTAGTTCCTGGGAAAAGGCTTTGTTTATGAAGAAAAAATAGTAAGTAATGAAGATTTTTTAAAAGGTCAGTTCTACTGTCACAAACCGCTAAGTGCCAGCCTCCTGGGAGTGAACCTGGAATTTATTTTCCCTTCAATAGGCCCTCGCAGCCAACGCCGGAACAGGGTTTGCTGTTGCTGAGCCTCAGATTGCAATGTTTTGTGGAAAGCTAAATATGCACGTGAACATTCAGACTGGGAAATGGGAACCTGACCCAACAGGCACTCAGAGCTGCTTCGGAACAAAAGAAGAAGTTCTCCAGTACTGTCAGGAGGTAAGCATGCTGCCAGACACGTAAACGTTTCTGGGTCACGTTTGAACCTGTTTACTTTAGAAATAGGTGCTCTGTCCTTCTGCCGCTTTGACCTAAGACCAAGCTGGTAACGATGGGGGCAGCAGGCTTTTGTTCCGAGTGTGCACTTGGCCTGGGTGTGCTGGGAGCTCCCTGTCCTTTCTGGATGGAATACTGCAGAAGCTTGGCAGGGCCTTAGAAGTGCAGCCTGGTTCCCTTGGCTTCCCACGTGTTATGGGAAGTTGTGAAACAAGCCCAGTGTCACGTGTGTGCTTGTGTTTTGCACTTGCTGGTAGAAGCCGCCAGTATCATAAGGGATTATCTCATGTCTGATTCAACAGACTTTTTGGGTCAACGCTTGACGTAGAAAAGGATATGAGATGTTTTAATTTCTTACCAGAACTAGCCTTTGGGGTCAGGGTTGGAATATTATTCTATAATTTCATTAACACACACTTCCGTAGACTTGCCTCTTAAATGTTTTAGTTCTTGAACTCGGCTATTTACACAGACCCTACAAGTGAACTTGATACCTAATAGACTTGTTTGGGGCTGAACGCTTGCTGCTTGTGTAGGTCTTTTTTCAAAGAGAATGTGTTAGAAGTGGTCCAGAATCTACCTGTCAAAAGAAAGCTAACAGTTACAGTATCTCTCTGCTTGATTAGTTCCGTTGGAACCAGGCAGCAGAGGGGACTTGAGATTTACGTAGGACGATGGGGAAGCTGAGCACACAGACACTCGTCCTGGCTCACCAGCGAGTGTTCATCTTTTATGGACAAAGTTAGTCTACTGTGTGTGTTTCCTCTTCCCTTGCAGATGTATCCAGAACTACAGATCACAAATGTGATGGAGGCAAACCAGCCAGTCAGCGTGGACAACTGGTGCCGGAGAGACAAGAAGCAGTGCAAGACTCACATCGTGATCCCCTTCAAGTGTCTCGGTGAGCGTCCTGGAGCACCTCTGGGTCACTTCTCAGGAATGCGGGGTCCCCAGTTTTACATTTCATCTTCTCCTGGCTCACAGTGAGATGTCATCTGTTAAGAAGCCAAGGGCTGCAGGAATTTATTGGGGGACTGTCTCTTTTGAATACTCACGGCTTTCTGGTGTCGATAAGTGACTTGTCTTTGATGGTCACTAACTCCACCTCTCCCATCATGGGCGTCCTCTGTTTTTTCAGGATGAGCCTTTTCCACACCCCTGAGTGAGTGTGCTGCCCTCAGGGTGGTCCAGCTTCATTCACACTGAGAGTTTGAAATTACTGTTGATAGTCCTGGTATCAGTAGTACCGAAGCAGCCGAGGGGTGGTCTTTTGTTCCCCTTACTTTGCCCTACACACATTTTGCAAGCACTGAAATCCTGTTTTGTTAGCCAGACCAAACCTGTGGCAGTTTTCAGAAGCTGAGGAAGTGAGTCGTAGCTGCCTGTAGACAGTCAGGGATGCGTCGGCCAGGCCCTGTGCCACCTACCTTACTGAAGGGTCAGCTGATAAGGGTGTTTATGACTCTGTGTGTTTCTGTTAGCAGTCAGACCTAACTCAAGTGCAGCCATAACATTTTATTATCCAGAAGTAGAGTCGCTGCTCCAGATGCTCTTTTAGTGATCGTTGACACATCTGAGTTACGTTTGCGTGTCTGTTGCCTGGCTGACTCAGGAACAGATTTGGTTGTAGAAACTTAAAAGGGCGAAACGATCAATCTTAGATGATCCGTGATAGGACTGACATAGATAGAGCACTAACGTAGCCTGGCTAGTTCTGCGGATGTGTTTAATTTTAACCATTAACTTAACCTGTTCCCCTCCCTCCTTCATTAAAACCCTTCTGGGACTTCCCTGGTGGTGCAGTGGTTAAGAATCCGCCTGCCAATGCAGGGGACACGGGTTCGAGCCTTGGTCTGGGAAGATCCTACATGCCACGGAGCAACTAAGCCCGTGCGCCACAACCACTGAGCCTGCGCTCTAGAGCCCGCGAGCCACAACTACTGAAGCCCGCGGGCCTAGAGCCCGTGCTCCGCAACAAGAGAAGCCACCACAATGAGAAGCCTGCGCACCACAATGAAGAGTAGCCCCCGCTCGCCGCAACTAGAGAAAGCCCGCGCGCAGCAACGAAGACCCCATGCAGCCAAAAATAAATAAATAACTAAATTTATTTAAAAACATCAACAACAACAAAAACCCTTTCCTAACATGGAACTCATTGCTTTCTCATTCTCACAGGTAGCAAAGTAACAGGAAGAGGCAGCAGCTGAATAACAGTATTTACCATAGCAGTTACTTTGTTTTAAAAGTATTGAGTACGGGGAAAGGAGAACAGGTGTGTGCTTAGCACCATTTACTTAAAACTGAGCCCCATGCAGTAGTGTGAGGCTTGTGAATGGTTTTGTGTGGTGTGGTTTAAAGATGTTCTTTCATTCCCTTTGGCTGTAAGAAATCTCTGAGTATGCGGTTTCATTCATTCTCTAAAATTCTCAAACTTAAGAGAGTACCCTTGAATATTTGTACATGATAGATAGTACCTAGCAATCATTTTCTTCCTTTTGCACTGTCATTACCAGAGGCTTTGTGGCCTGGTCTTTCCCATCCTCCATGTTCTTTGTCACTTGTTGGCTCCACTACCCACCCAGGACTCTGAGCTGGAGATCTGAGAGACCTGTATCTCCCCACACCCAGCCAGTTCTCAGGGCAGCCTGATTTTTACCTCTTAAGTATGGCTTATAACCATGGTTCCCAAACTGTGCACAGAGGCACCCCAGGGCACTGGGGATATTTTTGATTTTCAAGGAAAGCAATGTCAGACATTGTGAACTAGCTGGAGGCGTTCACAGTTTCAGCATCAGCTCATCCCGTTCCTTTCGATGACCTCATGTCTTTGTGGGGCTGCTTCTTAGTGGTTTCTGTGAGGAAAAGCCAACATTGCACCGGAATTGCTGAAGAAATGGGGGTGATGGTGCTGAGTTTACTGCCGTGCGGGAGAAGTTGTGCAGTGCCCAGCAGGCACAAGGTGTCAGACACAGGTGCTTTTTACTAAGTTGTCGCCACCCTGACTACTTAATTTTTCAGCACCCTTTTGGCCTGGGGGGTGCTGTGAAAAAATTCCTGGGACACCCAGAGTACCATGACTGGGGAAACTTTGGGAACCTCCGGCTGGTCCGTCCGAGTCCCCTGCTCTAGCTCAGTCTTTTATCATTTCCTGCCTGGTCTGTGAGAACCACTTCTGCACGTTTCTCAGTTCTGTTCAGTCCATTGCCCTCCCTGATCCAAAATGAAGACTGAACTGTCTGTCCTGCACATAAAACCCTTCAGTAGCTCTTCTTCACCTAAAAGACCAGGTGTAAGCGCCCTTAGCACAGTTTGGAAACTGCATGGTGTGGCCCTTGCTTAGCTCTGCTCCGTGCTCCCTGCCCCCGCCCCGTCCTCCCCGCCCCTGCTCCCCTCCCCTTCTCCGTCCTCCCGGCCCCTGCCCCGTCCTCCCCACCCCTGCTCCATGCTCCCACCACAGCACGTCCACCTCGTGGCTCCTGCCACGTGCAGTCCAGCTCCCACTGGAGTGACTTTATGTACTCACTTTGCTTGGCGAGTTCTCCTTTTCACACTCATCTCAGGGACACCTCCTTTAAAGGAAGCCTTTCCTGCTGCTCTAATTTCTGTCTTGAGGTCCGGGTTTCTCAGCTCCTCTTTGTTGCCGCCGGTGCCCCATCACCCTGCACGATGCCGGTCTGTTGATGTGTCTTTCTCCAGCTACACTCTGAGCACCTTGGGAGGAAGGACACGGCTTTAGTCTTCTCTGTCCCCGCAGTCAAGACGGTGCCTGGAACTAGGATGCTGTCTGTTGACTACAAGACCACTACCACAGCTGTTGCACAGCGAAAATGTTCTTTTCTAAATGTTACAGTTGGAGTTTTTCAGTGCCAGAGAACCAGACGATGCATGCTATTGTCCTTAACTAGATGCATAAAACAATTTGACCATAAACCATTCAATACCTTCTTTGCATTGTGGTCACTGAATAATGCATAATACAGTCTTCAGTGTTACTAAATTCAGACAGTTATTGTGTTTACAGCAGCATCCATTTGGACAACTTCTTTACCAGGAAGGAGAGCTACCTGTTGGTATTTTTAAATAAATAAAACAGTTGCCTGAGCCTAAGCTAGTAGGGGACCAGGTGACTGGAGTTTACGGGAGGTTAGGAAAAAAGTACTGCCAATTCCTTGTCATCATTTGAGAAGCAGAAGATTGTAATGTCTCTCTGTCCCCGTCCCCACCCCTTTAGAGTCCCCAGGCACTGGTTAATTATCAGCACCACTTTCTTTTTACCATAGGCTCCTTAGAAAGCCTTTTGGTTCTAGTCTTTCAGGGTTACTTTTGCCTTTTTAACTTAAAAATAATATGGGACTTCCCTGGCGGTCTGGTGGCTAAGTTGCCGTGCTTCCATTGCAGTGGGCGTGGGTTCGATCCCTGGTCAGGAAACTAAGATCCTGCATGCCATGCGGCATGGCCAAAAATAGGAAAAAAAAAAAAAAACAGTTTTAAAATAATTTCAAGTTTACAGAATGGTTGCAAAAATAGTACAAAGAGCTTCCATTAAATCCTTTCCTCAGATTTCAGATTTTCCAACTGTTAACATTTGACTAATATGGTAAAATTAATCTTACCACTTGTATCTCCCCGCAGGTTTTGTGTTTTTTTAAATCATTTAAGTTGCAGGCATGGTATCCTTTTATCCCTTAATACTTCCGTGTATATTTTTTTATAAACAAGGACATTCTGCTATATAACTATAGTATAGCCGTCAAAATCAGGAAATTATCATTGATATAACATCTAATCTACAGACCCTGTTCAAGTTTCACCTGTTGTTCCAACAACACCAGGATCTAATTCATTGTTTCAATGTTGCATTTAGTTCTCTCTGTAGTCTTTCCTTGTCTTTCTTAACTTTGGTTTTTAGAGTACAGGCCAGTGACTTTGTAGAATGCAATTTGGGTCTGTCTTAGGATCCTTTTGATTTGTGTGTTTTTGAGGGCACTGTCACAGAAGTGTTCTTCTCTCTGAATCATCTTAGGAATTGCATGATGTCACTTTGTTTCATGACCGGTGATAACTTTTATCACCTGGCTAAGATGGTGTCTGCATTCATTCATTCATTTCATTATGGACTCACTGTCCAGATTTGTCCAGTGGGACCCCCTTCATGCTGACTCCTGTGTCTTTTTGCTATGTCCCTATTATTCTTTGAAAGCTTCCTTACTTTCTGGTACAGAAAGATGCTCCAGGCTCATCCTGTGTTCCCTACCCTACCCCTGGAGTCAGCCATTTCTCCAAGAAGAAATGGTTTGATTTAGTGGGGAATGGTATTTAGAAACCAAAATCTGGGTATTAGGTGTGCTTACTGCTATTATGCTGTTATTGCTTCTAGGCCCACTCAGCAGACAGACCTATGAAATATATTTATATACACATATTCATGCACATATAAATCTATATTTCTATACGTGTGGATATTAAAAGCAGTGAGCTCATATTGATACCTCCAATTCCATTATCCTCAGTATATTTATTTATTTGCTCAATATTCCCTGTAAGTAATCAGTCTCTCTGCTTTTTAAAAACAGATTTGTTGAGATATATTTCACATACTATAATTCATCCATTTTAAAGCATACTGTTGAATGGTTTATAGTATATTCACTGAGTTACACAACCATACACAATTCTTTTAACATACAAACTACTAAAAATTAATCCAGTAAAAAGCAAGCATCCTATATATTTTATTCACCAGAAATAACCACAGTGAGTCCTTTTATACATGTTAAGGTGAATACCACGTGTTGCAGTAAAGAGATGGTCATAGTGTGATTAGCTTCAGCCCTGAAACCCCCTTTAAGATATTACTGCCCAGCAAACCCAAAGCACAGGCAGGCCAAAGGGCAAGGAGATGGGAAAACAGGCTATATCTAATTGGTCGGGTACCCATATTAATTGGTTTGGTTGTTCCAGGGGTGTTATGGATGTTCTCAGACACTGTTTTTTGTTTGCCATTTGTTTTGCTAGCTTTAGGGGAAGGACATGTCTTTTTTTTTTTTTTTTTTTTGCGGTACGCGGGCCTCTCACTGTTGTGGCCTCTCCCATTGCGGAGCACAGGCTCCGGACGCACAGGCTCAGCGGCCATGGCTCACGGGCCCAGCCGCTCCGCGGCATGTGGGATCCTCCCGGACCAGGACATGAACCCGTGTCCCCTGCACCGGCAGGCGGACTCTCAACCACTGCGCCACCAGGGAAGCCCAAGGACATGTCTTGATTAGCACTCTTGAAGGCTGTTTGAGAATGAATTTAGGTAACGGGTAGTGTTGGCATCAGGCCTGGTGTCTCGCTGTCTGTAGACATCTGTGCACCTGTCACTCAGTTCTGCCCTATTTTGAGAGCGTGCTTGACCACCCACCAGTGTGACTCTTTTCACTGATATTCAGTATATTTGGTGAGAAGTTATACTTCAACCTTGCCTCTCAAAATGAATCTTATATCTTACGTTATTACGAATTGCCTGTTATCCATAAGATTTTATCTAAATAATTAGGATGATCTGAGTGGGATAGAGTTGGTGAACTGTGAAGAAGCAAAGCTGCTGGTATTTGGGGGGAAGGAGTTAGTCGTCTCTGACATTTATATATAGACTGGCTCCTGCATCAAAAGAAGAGAGCTTTGTGAGCCCATGACTGTTTCTGTTGTTGGTGATTTCTGGAAGGAGATTTGGATGGGAGTATTACTGTGGTGAAGACTGCCAGGAAGGGTCTTGTTCTCAGAAGCTTTGAGGCGGGGTCCAGAGTGAGCTTGGAGCTTACTTGTCCACTGCAGGTGTCTGTCCGCAAGTCATCTTCTGCCTTTGAATTCCTGACAGCCCGTCAGCAGTTCACCCTGTTCCCACTGTGGACCTTGTGCAAGGTGTATGTTTCTGTTCATGACGATTGTTCAGGCTCTTTAACTTTTCAGAGCCCTGTTTACCTCCAAGACATCTGCTAAGGGTGGCTACCAGACCTCTCAAAAACTCACATTGTATGGTCAGGTTAATTTTCTTGGTTTTCTATAATTACAGCAGGCTTTCTCCCCGCTGCTTACAGCTTCCAAGGGCCCCGTATATGACATGGTCTTCCTGTTTGCAACCAGAGAGTACTTTTTTTTTTGGCTGCACTGTACGGCTTGTGGGATTTTATTTCCCCGACCATGGATGGAACCTGGGCCCTCGGCAGTGAGAGCACAGAGTCCTAACCACTGGACCGCCAGGGAAGTCCCAACCGCAGAGTACTTTTGCAGTAGGTTTATTTATACATATGAGTGTTGGTATCGAGGGGCTTCCCCAAGTGGGTGAGCAGCCTTTGTTACTTTGAAAGGAATTTTATCAACTCTGAAAAAGCTCTAAGGACCTGATGGCTGCCATGGCCCTGCTGGTGGGAGGTGGTATGAAAGAAAAATAGTATCACAGGGAATGAGTGGAGACTGAAGATAAATCATAAATGCAGCTTAAATGAAAGCCTATAGTTTAGATTTTGCTAAATTGCCGTGTTCATTGACCAACTTATTGCCTTGAATAGCAAAAACAATATAGGTTTCCAGTGACTTAGGGAATTGTGGGCACTGTCTATTGTACTCCAGCGGGTTAAACTGAGAATTGTAACAACCTTAGATAAACTTTTAAAGTGAGACCAAACCATCTTCAGTGTTTTTCTGTAAAACAGAGTAATACTGATTTGCTTACGTCAGTCTTTTTCCTAGAAGTTTCTGATAATTATTTGTATCAAAGGCAAAAAGTAGCAGTGAAATGACAGAACTGATGCTGGGATTGAAATGTGTTCCTCTTTTAATTTACGTGTTTAAAAAGTTTTTGTTTTTGTTTTAAATGAAAGAAATTGGGAAGAAGGAAAGCAAAAACAATCCTTTCCAGTTTCTGCACTCCATTAACCATATTAACATTTTGGTGTATAGACAAGACTTTTTTTCTTTGGATACACATGGTAATATGTGTGCTTTTAAATGCTTTTTTTTTTTTTCCGAAATTGGATCATGCTAAATATGCTTTCCTGTTTAGTGCTTTTTAAAAAAGTTAACATTTATTGAACATCTATTATGTACCACTCTTAGGGATGCATACATCTTTTGAGTCTGTCTTTTTAGACAAATTTAGCCTTAAGGAGTTAACCAGGCTTAAGGAGAGGTTAGGGATATCGGGTGTGTTTATTCCTTTGCTTATTTGTTTAATGATTGTTAAAATTGTTAAACCGTCATGGAAATGGAAATGTTTCCATGTTATATACAGATATTTAACCATGTTTCTTATAACCCCATGGTATTCCATCAAGTACCATTATTTAACTAATTCCCTATTGAGGAACATTTAGGTTGGTTCCGTTTTTTGGTTTTGTTTTTTTTTAAATAAATTTATTTATTTTATTTTTGGCTGTGTTGAGTCTTCGTTGCTGCAAGCAGCCTTTCTCTAGTTGTGGCGAGTGGGCTTCTCATTGTGGTGGCTTCTCTTATTGCGGAGCATGGGCTCTAGACGCACAGGCTTCAGTAGTTGTGGTTCGCGGGCTCTAGAGCGCAGGCTCAGTAGTTGTAGCGCACAGGCTTAGTTGCTCCACGGCATGTGGGATCTTCCTGGGCCAGGGCTCGAATCCATGTCCACTGCATTGGCAGATGGATTCTTAACCACTGTGCCACCAGGGAAGCCCTGGTTCCGGCTTTTTGATATTAACAATTCTGTAATGAATATCTTTGTTCACTTTCTTAATTACTTCCTAAGAGTACGGTTTTAGAATTGGAATTGTTGAATCAAGGAGTGCTATTCTGTTTTAAATCAGTGGCATTAGTTCTTTTCTGGTTTTCAGAGGTCAGACAGATCAATTAATCATGATTCCATAGCAGAAGATTGATGGCGTTTAATCTTACAGTTTAGCATGGAGTTAATTATTAAATTTCTTGCATTAAAATTTAAAAAAATTTAAACTTAATTTCATTTTGAGATATTTCAAGCATACTGAAAAGATAAAACATAATATGATGGTCACTCATGTACTCACTGTCCTGATTTAAGTTCTTCCCCGTTTTGCCATATTTGCTTTTTTTGGGTGGGGGGCTGCGTTGGATCTTTGTTGCTGCTGCGTGCGGGCTTGCCATATTTGCTTAATCTCCATCTTATGTTTTAATTAAGGGATTAAATGTCCCAGAGTCCCATCCTTACATCTCTTCCCTCCCTCCCTCCCTACCCTTGGAGGTCACTGCTACCCCACTGTCAGAGTGTATCATTCCCATGCCTGTTTTTATACTTTTGCTACATACGAATGTATCTATAAACAATTTGTTTTTGTGTTTTAAAACTGACATTAATGGTGTCATACTGCACTTGACCTTTTATAACTTGCTTTTTTACTTTATATCATTTTAGGGTTTATCTAAGGTGTAATATAAGCAGATTTAGTTAATGCATTTTTAACTAAGATGAAATGATATGTCGTACTCCACTATATTTTTAAAACCCAGTTTGGTTATTGTTTCTATAGAATATATATAGTAGTGAAATTGCTGTCTAAACTTTTTCTCTGATGTTGCAGTTGTACATATAAAATTGAGGTTTTACAAATTAAAGGATATGAATTGTTGCCTAACTGTAGATTTCTTGATAACTGTGGTTGTATAGTTAAGTATAAAACTAGTTACTTGGGACTTGAAACTAACAGCATTAACATCAGTAATTAGAGTTAATACTTAAATAATTCTCAGTGCTTACTGTGTACCAGATTCTGCTCTAAGCTTTTCCCGTGTTGTACATATTACATCTGGCCTCACAGCAGCAAGATAAAGAAACTGAGGCACAGAAAGTTTGAGTAACTCGCCCAAGACCTCTCTGCTAGTAGCAGTGGTGCTGAGATTAAACACTGGCATTTAGCCCTGTACACACTGCCTCTTAAGTGTACTCTTTTGTTGCTTTTTTTGTCATAAATTAACAAACGTAGGGAGTTCCCTGGTGGCCTAGTGGTTAAGATTATGGGCTTTCACTGCCGAGGCCCGGGTTCAATCCCTGGTTGGGGAACTGAGATCCCTTAAGCCAGGAGGTGCAGACAAAACAAAAACAAAAAAATATATATATATAAAGATTGCTTAGTCCATACAGTCACCATCAACGGTGTGAGCTGGTGGTTGGCTGTCAGAATTTCAGTGATTTCTAGTTAGACTGAGTATCGGGTTGCTTCTCCTGATGGAGGCGAATCATAGTTTACCCCTGGGCTTTGCTTTTTAAGCTTCGATTTTAAGCCTGGTTGATGAGTAAAGCTTGTTTCTATCTCCCCAGAGCCTTTGGGGCCCTCGAGGGCAGCACCGTGTCTAACTAACCATTGTGCTCCTGCATTAGTGTCAAATTGAGCTATCTGGTCCCCAAAGCCCCTGTGCTAATGGCAGAGTGAAACCTCACTGCCCTGCGGAAGGCTGTTTTGATGTGTGGTGGCTGCCTGTGATGGCGGGAGCACATCTCCCCTTCACAGCAGATCAGGGGCTGCCCTTTGCCTCCACATGGGCAGCGGAAGGACAGACTTCTCAGGCCCAGAGACCGAGGCCTGAGCTGTGATGAGGCTGGGGAGCGGGTCTGCATATAGACTTCCCGCTAGTTCAAGTCTTAAGACCTTTTTTTTTTTTTTTGGCCACCGTGCCACTTGGCTTGGGGGATCTTAGTTCCCCGACCAGGGATTGAACCCAGGCCCCGGCAGTGAAAGCCCCGAGTCCTAACCACTGGACTGCCAGGGAATTCCCCCTAAGACCTTTCTTAGGCCAGATTACTTTCTTATTAGATTTTTCCTTTTTCTTTTTTTTTTTTTTAAACCTCAGAGGTTAGCCTGCCTGTTTCCTTTTCCCTCCCCTACCTATTGCGTCTCTCCTGAGCTAAGTACCACCTTGGTTTTCTTGCACTCGGACCCTTGGTAGAGCATGTTGGTGATGCATCAGAAGCGCCTGGGATGCTTGTTCAGTGCAGATCACTGAGTCCCAAATTAGACCTATTGAACCAGGTTCTCTGGGTGATGAGCCAGTGATTACATTTTTAGCTTTTTATTATGGAAGTTACAAACATATCCAAACACAGAGAAGATAATCGCATTAACCCTCACGTGCTGTGTAACGAACAGTTCATGAGCCACTCACCGTCTGTGGCCAATCCGACCTACCCCTCGTTATTTGGAAACAAATCACAGATTCCATTTTTTTTTCCTGTAAATACTTCAGCATATATTTCTAAGAGATAAGGACTCTATTTTCTAAGCAGCTATGTGTATTTTTCCCCCAGCTTTTTATTTTTGAAAGGTTTCAGAGCTATAAAAAATGCAGTAGTGAATACTCTATACCTGTTACCTAGGTTTCCCAGTTTTGCCTTATCCATCTCACTGTGTGTGTCTTACTTACTTTTCATTGTTAGGCCATTTGAAAGTGAGTTGGGACATTAAGATAGTTCACCTCCAAGTAGTTTTCAGCTTGTTTTTCTTAAGAGCAAGGACATTCTCCTGTATGACTGTGATACAGCGATCACACATGGGACAATTGTCCTAAATGTTCAAATAATGTCCTTTACAGCTTCCTTTTAAAAAGGATCATACATTATATTTAATCTAGGCACTTCCGCAGCTTTTTCTTTTGAATCTTTTATTTATTTTATTTGATATTACTTTATTTTTTTGGCGGCATGCAGGATCTTAGATCCCTGACTAGAGATTGAACCCGTGCCCCCTGCACTGGAAGTGCAAGAGTCTTAACCACTGGATCACAGGGAGGCCCCTGAATATTTTATGACAATAATATCTTTTAAGAGTCTAGGTCGTGTGTTTAGCACTATCTCTGAATTTGAGTTTGTCATATTGTTTTGTATGATTAGAGTCAAATGACATATTTTGGCAGAAAGACTGTGTAGGTGATCTGTTCTCAGAGCATCACTGAAGCCAGCTTGTCCGTTATTGCTCGCCCAGTTAAAGTAGTGTCCGCCAGCCCTTCCCACTGCAAAGACACGTCTTCCCCTTCATAATTAACTCTCCACTGATGATTTGTACCTGGATCAGTTATCGCAGTGGTGGTTTGTCTTAGAGCTAGGTATCTGTAGGTCCACAAAGGGCTAAAGTAAGATTCACCTGTTCTTTAGGAGAACACCCAGTCTTAGTTTCCTGGGCGTTTTGTTATTAGAACTGATGTAGGCAGAAATAGAAGTAAGAGGCTAGGAATGTTGTCCATGTGAAGCCAGAGGTGGTGGGGAGTAGCTGTGTGTGTTTGAGGTCACGCATGGGAGTTCTCTTCCCGTTTCCCCCGTAGGGTGCTGTAGCCCTGCACTAGAAGTTAAGGGATTGAGGTCAGGAAGGAGTGAGGAAGTCCTGGGCTTTGCGGTTGTAACAGAGTGTTGAGCTCTTGTGGCTGCTGGCCTGGAGCTGAAACGTCCAGTTGACTTTGGAAGATGAGGTGCACATCAGCTTATATGCATTAGAGACTGCTCCTGTCTGCACGTGTCTGTGTGACCGTCACGGTAACCTTCAGTCAGGGTTGTTTTCACCTTGAATCATGATCAGATTTGCTTCTGACAAAGCTTCTCTTTTCCAGTGGGCGAGTTTGTAAGTGATGTTCTGCTAGTTCCAGAGAAGTGCCAGTTTTTCCACAAGGAGCGGATGGAAGTGTGCGAGAATCACCAGCACTGGCACACTGTGGTCAAAGAGGTAAAGGAGTGGATGGAAAAAGTCGAGGGTTGTTTTTTAGGAAAGTAGTATTTTTTCTCGACACCTTACCATAATTTTAAATTAATTTTCTCTCTCTTTATCTCATCAAAGTTTACAATTACTTGTATCTTTTAAATTAAAACTATTTGGGAGAAGAACAGATATTTTTGTAAGGAAGTACAGTATTAACAGTTCAGCCCCTGAAGTCAAGGACATGAAAAAGGTCATTAAGTAAGGATTCTGTCGGCAGGGCCCCCAGCAAGGCCACCCAAACCCTAAGGCCTGTGTGGGAATAGCCAGTTATAGAAAATCTGTGTCTGGACAAGCATGCTGACAGGTTTAGATATCATTTCATTCTGCCCGTGGGGAGAATGACCCTTTCTTAGCTTGTCCTCTGAGTTAAGTTGGTTTTCCAGCCAGTTGCCTTTCTTTTGTCTAGTTCTGAAGTAATTCTGAATTCCTCACCAATTAGGAGTGTATGTTACCATTGACCACCATTAACCAGAGTCGATAATTACTAAAAGAAACCTTCTTTCCTTAATTTTATTCCAACTTTGGGCTTTCATTGGTTTTAGCCCAGATGATGTTTCCCCATTGCAAATTAAGCAAAATTTGTAACTCTTAAAATAGTAGGGTCGCAACTTTTTGGCCAAAAATTTATGTGTCCGTGAGAAAGGGTAACGTTGTGATTTGGTAAGGGTTTCTTTTGGATAAAGCTAGGGATCGGGGGTCTTTGACCACACTTGCTGTGTTCTGATGTTGGTCTGTGGGTTTCCCTCAGGCCTGCCTGACTCAGGGAATGACCTTGTACAGCTATGGCATGCTGCTCCCCTGTGGGGTGGACCAGTTCCACGGCACCGAGTATGTGTGCTGCCCTCAGACAAAGATTGTTGAATCTGCTGTGTCAAAAGAAGAGGAGGAGGAGGAGGATGAAGAGGAGGATGAAGAAGAGGATGAAGAGGAGGATGAAGAGGAGGACTACGATATTTATAAAAGGTAACCTCCTGTCCGGAGCCTGCGGATGGCCCTGGCTGCTGGTCCCTGGCTTCCGGGTGAAGCGGGCATTGCCCGTTCCTGCCAGAGCTGGGCCAGCACATCTCACTTGGGCCGTGGCTGAGCCCAGGCACGCCAGTGGCCTTCAGCTGCGTGTCATCCCGGCCACGTGCCTTTCTGCAGGTTAGCCCAGTCCCTGCTGCCTGGCGGTCCCCTTCTGCCGAGGTGGCCGGGCTGAGGGCTTTAGCGGCACAGCTCGCCATGGGCTGAGCTTATTTCCTGCCTCTGTCTTTGTGTTTCAGAACAGGGAAGGGACTCATTGTTGTGCTCTGTGCATAGCAACTGGTATTAACCTTCCTTTTTTATTGTGACCTTTAGTGAATTTCCTACCGAAGCAGATTTGGAAGACTTCACAGAAGCAGCTGTGGACGAGGATGAGGAGGAAGTGGTGGAAGATCGCAATTACTACTACAACACCTTCAAGGGAGACGACCGCAACGAGGAGAGCCCGACCGAGCCCAGCAGCGATGGGACCGCTGCAGAGAAGGAGGTCTCGCACGGTGTCAGAGGTAACCCCACGGAGAGCCGCCGCGGCTGTAAAATCCACCTGGCAGTTATTTACTTAGAATTTGTTAATATTCTTTAATTTGCCTAGAGACTGCTTTCCTCACAGGTAAGTCACAGGAGGGTGGCTTCATGCCCCGAAGGTGAGGTCAGCTCTGGGCACTGCAGGGTCTGGCAGTTGACAGATTTTAATCAGGAAACTAAGCTTTGCATTGTAAGGACTGAACTAGAGAATCAGAGAGACCACTGTGGTCTGCCCTCGGGCAGGATTCTTCCACATTCAGCCGGAAATGTTCTCTCCTGAGGGGGATCCCCTTCCTCAGTAACTGCTAAAGCCCCGACCTTGTGGAGTGGAAGTCACTGCCTTGGTTCCTTTCCTGAGTGTGTTCCCATCTGTAGGCTGCACTGTTTGTCCATCAGAAAGAGGTTTGCAGCTGGGAGGGTGGAATTTGATGACCTACTGGTAAGGGATCAGGGCCAGCAGAGTTTTCATTTCACCATTTAAAAAAAAAAAAAAAAAGTCGTGACAGTTCTAGACCATTTTATGTGCAGCCTCCTGCTGATAGTATATTCGAAACCAATTAAGATCTGAAGAATTATTCAGGGTTCAACCAGGAGCAGGTGACTTAATGAGTCTAGAAGTTTGTGATTCACCCTGGAGAGCATAAAACGTACACTGGTCCTTTCCAGGGGCCTAAGTAGTGTTTACGATGGTTACCGCCACTGAAACAGCCTCTGCACCTGCACTGTCTCCTTCTGCCCTTGACACCCCTGAGACGGCCAAGCCAGGCAGCTGTCCCCACTTCACAGATTAGAAACGTGAGGCTCCTCCGTGTCAGCCCTGCCCCGCTCTAGACTCTGGACAGTGCAGAAAGCACCAGTCCATATTCTCAGGGCCTAAGGGTCTCTCTTGCATCAGGAAGGAAAACGACCACACCCTCAGGGTTGGCTGGCAGGAGTTGGCAACTTCGTTGGCCTGGGCGCCAGGTGCTGCCCCATCTTGGCCTTCGCTGACGTTAAGCGTCGCCTGGTCCTTCTCCCCTTGCTGGCCTGTAGCTTTGTGAACCTTTGGAGCTGCTGCCCGGACCCTGCTGACATTCTGACCGTTTCCACACAGCTGTCTGCTCCCAGGAGGCGCTGACGGGGCCCTGCCGGGCCGTGATGCCCCGGTGGTACTTCGACCTCTCCAAGGGGAAGTGCGTGCGCTTTATATATGGCGGCTGCGGCGGCAACAGGAACAATTTTGAGTCTGAGGAGTATTGTATGGCTGTGTGTAAAGTGATGAGTAAGTCCCGCCGCCCTGGCTTTGCAGCTCCATCCCGTCCAGCGTTCTGTCCCCCGGTGTCCTCGTGACCGCGTCTGTGTGGTGCTCCCTGCCCACTCGGTGTTCGCTGTTGGTCGTCTGCTCTTCTCTCTGTGCTTTCTAGATCTAGCTTTGCTTTCCTGTCGGCAGTTGTCAGCTCAGTTTTCCGTGTCCTGTGCTCGCCGTGGGCCCGTGGAGGTGGAGGTGGTGGTGGTGGTGGTGGTGGAGGAGGTGATGGTGGTGGTGGTGGAGGAGGTGATGGTGATGGTGGAGGTGGTGGAGGTGATGGTGATGGTGGTGGTGGAGGTGATGATGGTGGAGGAGGTGATGGTGATGGAGGTGATGGTGATGGAGGTGATGGTGGAGGTGGTGGAGGTGATGGTGGTGGTGGAGGTGATGATGGTGGAGGAGGTGATGGTGGTGGAGGTGATGGTGGAGGTGATGGTGGTGGTGATGGTGATGGTGGAGGTGATGGTGGTGGTGGAGGTGGTGGAGGTGATGATGGTGATGGTGGAGGTGATAGTGGTGATGGAGGTGGTGACAGCGGTGATAATGGCAGCAGTGATGGCGGAGGAGGTGGCGCTCCCTCCCTGCCACAGGGGAGAGCCCGGGGCCTGCCCTTGCTCCTCCGGAGCCTCCATGTTGGTTGGGTTGGGAAGGCGGCTCTGCCCTCCTCTGTCCGAGGCTGAAACGCACGAAGGACAAGCAGACGGGTCGTGAGTTCTGCACATCTTGTGTCCAGGCTTTTATCTCTCAGTCTTGTCTTGAGCGACCCTGTGCTGAGCCCCCATGATGCACACTAGCTAAGGGGGTCACCCGCTCTCCAAAGAGGTGACAATAAGGACACTTCAGGGAGCCGAGAACATTGAACATCTGCTATATGCACTCCAGGGAGCGTGCTCTGCAGCCAAGTGGTAGTGACTCCGTTTCCCCAGTATTCTGGCAGCGCTGGATCAGGCCGAGCTTCAGGAGTTTTAGTTTACGTGTTCTTTGGTCACAAAGAAATTCAGCGTTCAGTTGAGTCAGGTTTACTTCGATGTCGGTAGGTTGCCTTTCTTCATGGTTCCCCCGTTTCCTGTTTAAGACCCTCTTTCTCGTCTGGAGCACTTCTGACCCGTGTGTAGGAAAACCCTCTGGCTAGGCAGACCCTTCTTCATCCTGATTCTGGAATTCATTAGAATAATGAGCTGTGCTGCCATTCCTGGTATTTGCTCTAAAGATTTTTGGCTGTAGCTTCTGACGGTTTTTCGTTCATAAGCCATCTTGTTCCCTCTTTCCTTCCCCAACCAAAAGACTTTTTAAATCCTAATATGATATGGTTTACTTTTAGTGCTTCCACTCCAGCTGCTGCTTTGTGAACTTTTTATTTGAAATGATCGAAAAGATGAGAAAACAAATGAGCCCTTAGGGAACGTTGGTGGCAGAAACTTTTTTATTTAGGAAAGATGGAGACAGAAATTATTGTGATACTTCCTGCTTTGTAAAACTTCTTAAACTAAGGGGCAACAAAACACTGTTTGGGGTCAAAGCCTGAGGAATCTGGGTCGTTAAAGATCTCGCTGAATATGGAGGTGCAGTCTTTACCCAGAGGATCAGGTGGACGGTGTCGTAAGACACTGGGGACTGGCAGATTGCTGGAGCGTGAACAGTTGCGAAGCCTGCAAGGTCATGCTTCCTGACAGGTCATGTGCTTGGGGCCCGGCTGGAGGCCTTCGGAGCCTAGAAGCGTCACTGCTCCTGTGGGCAAGTTTGCTTCCCTCCTTGAAGGGGACTGAGGCCTGCGCATTTCCGGCTTCCTGAGCTGGTCGCTTGCACACAGAGGGATGTGGTTCGAGGTTCGAGCCCATTGTGTCTTCAGAACCAAACCTCCAGACCTGCTGCCCCTTTGCCCTCTTGTTCTGGCGGGGGGGTGGGGGTGGGGTGGGGCGGAGGCAGCTTGCGCTTGTATTACCTTCATCCGGCCCGGGGATATGAACCAAAGGCTCTGTCTCCAACACGTAAGCCTTTAAGCTGTGGACATGCGCTGCCAATGACGACGTGTTTGTTGGCACCAGTGGACTTCAGTGCTTCAAAATTCTCCTGGCTGAGCTTTTGAGTATTGTGGGGAATGTGGTTTCTGAAGCTAGCTGTACATATTCTGATTTAGTTATAGTCTGAAAATTGGCTGTTGAGATCCTATTTAACTAAATGTAGGAGGCAGATGTTCTTGACAAGACTTAAGCCGTAGTTTCTAGGGTTAAAACTCAGTAAAAGAGGGTGAATGAAGACACCCCGATGTAAGGACTGCGGAGTGGCTGACTTACTTGTGGTCACACTCATCAGTTACACAGCTGGTCTCATGTTGTGTTAAAATTATGCAGTTCTGGAAACGGGGAGAATTTGTTTTTGAATTAAAATTCGTTGAACTTGGCCTTGGCTCTCAAGTGTGTCCCGATGGAGCAAGCTGTGTGAGCAGGTTGCCTGACATTCCTCCTTGGCCTGGGAAGTCCCCAGTGAGTTGGGGTAATGAGAGTTTCCACAGGTATTTCTTAAGAGGTAGACCTGTCATCTCAATCCTTCCTGGGTTAGGATAAGCTCCTTTGTGCAGATGCACGTCTGCCTGGGGCTGGTTGGAACTCAGGAACTTAGACTAGTGCGGAGTGTTTGTTCCCTGGGTGGTGGCCTGGTGGGGCCAATGAGTGCCATGGATAGAAAAGCCCAAAGCATCTTCCCATTCATGGTAAGCCCTTGTCCAATACATTGCCCCTGCTGTGGGGCTGGGGCTGAAAGACCTCCAGTGGAACTGAAAACTAAGCAGCTGGAGCTGAAGCGTTTGGACTTTCTCTGCCCAGTCTGTGTGCAAAGAACATTCAGTTGAATCAGTTGCCCAAAGTGAGTTGTGACCTAAAAATAGCCAGAGAAAAAGAGGAGACCTGAGCCCTGCAGTGCCTTTGCACGTCTGACTTCAGCCCTGTCTCTGGTCAGATGCTCTCAATAGGGTAGTTCTTGTTTAGGTTTTAAGGTTTCAAGAACTGAGGGAAGGTATAGAAGTGGTTTCCTTTTCTGCCCCTGAAGTCCTAAATAGATGCCTCACTGGTCCTGAAGGTACGGGGGGAGTGCGGACAGGCCTGGTGGCTGGATATTGGGTAAGGAAGATGGAGTGGAGTCCCAGCAGATGGGCGCACCCTGCCCTTGAGTGCAGTGCTGGACACGCCAGTCCCGTGTGCAGGCCCAGCCAGGCTTTGTTCCCTGAGCATCGTGCGACTTCAGCGTGGGGCTGACCCCTGGAGAGAACCCTCTGGTCACTTTGTTTCAGTTCCCCCAACTCCACTGCCAACCAATGATGTCGACGTGTATTTCGAGACCTCTGCAGATGACAATGAGCACGCGCGCTTCCAGAAGGCCAAGGAGCAGCTGGAAATCCGGCACCGAAACCGGATGGACAGGGTAAACCTCGGGCTCCCTTATCTTCGTGCTGTCAGGCGTCAGCTAACTTGGGGCTCGTGGTTGAAGCAAAGGGGCGCCACCTCCCCAGGTTGTTGCACTAACCGGGTTAGGACAGGTGAGGTGTGAGAGTGCAAGCAGGTCTGCCTTCTGGGCGGAGCTAGTCCCCCTCGCTATCTCCATGATGATGGAATTATCCTCTGAGTGCTTATCTGTCCCAGACTCTGCCGAGGAGCACTTCCTGTAAACATCATGTTCTGCTGCTTTTTCTTTGCCGTGAACTAGCTTTTTAAATTTTTTTATTTTGAAGAAGGAAACTTTATATCAATACTGTAAGTAGAAAGCTAGTATCATTTACCATTAGAACAAGGTAACTAGAAAAATATATTGGATCAAAGCGAACAGTGTTAAAACATTCCAGCTAGCTACTGTTGCCTGCGTAGTTTCAGGGATGCTTTCTTTTCCTTCAAGGAGTTATAAGTTCCAGAGCAACAGAGCACCAGAGGGCAACTTTCTCCTAGACTTACTTGGAAAGGTTGGAAAAAAAATTGAAAAGGGAATTTTTTGCTAGGTCTGGGTACCACCTAAAATCCCACACGTCCCCTGTGGTGGGCTTGTATGCTGGGAAATGCTTGCTTCTCTGTTTTATCCACATCAGTTCTGAGAAGCAGGTAGAAGAGCTGATGCCCTGCATCTTCTGAGGCAGCAGTTCTGGGACAAACCCTGAGCTCATGAGTTTGTGGGATGTGATTTCTGTGTGCGCTTTTCCACATTACATTCAGGGCTTGGCAGTGTTTTTAGAAAATGGGGGAATTGTTTCAGAGATGATTCTGGTTATAGTGGCTTTGACCTTTGTTCCAGGTGAAGAAGGAATGGGAAGAGGCTGAACTTCAAGCCAAGAACCTCCCCAAAGCAGAGAGGCAGACTCTCATTCAGGTGAGACGTGTCCTCTAGAGAGGGGCTCCCAGGCTGACCCTTTGGAGTATGGTCGGAGCCAGAGTCCCCACAAGTTAGAGTTTGACACCCCCTTTTGGTTGAGCGCTTATGTTACAAGGACATTTTCACTGGCCTGCTTTGTTTTTCACCTACCAACTGGCGTTCTCTAGAATTGCTCACCTATGGTGGAGGGAAACCAGAGCTCGGAGGAGAGCACACCTCACTCATGCCGGAAGTGACCTTAGCTCGGCTGTGTTTATTCTGCTTTCCTGGCAGCAGTCCTCGGGCATCTTCCTTCGTAGGCTGTGCCTTGTTTTCCGGCAGTACTGCAATACAGAATGCTTTTTTTTCTTTTTTCTTTTTTTCTTTTTTTGCAGACTTATTGAAAAGTCAAAAGGCAGAAAATAAATCTCTATCAGTTTCTCTTTAACTTTGGATTTAAGAATGTAATCAGACTCACAGCAGCTGCCTCCCTTTGACTAGAGGAGGTTGTTGACAGGAATTTACAGGACGATTTGGGATTCATAAAACTAGTTACATCTTAAGTCAGCTTGTGTTTATGTTTAGCTGAAATCTCTCTTCTCATGATGTTGATATTTTATCGGCTCACCTTTGCTTTTTTATCAGTAACCTAGAAAATCCGCGAATGTTAATTTCCACACAGCCAGTGCACCCTGTGCAGGGAGCTTTAGCTCAGCAGCCTTAAACCTGCCTGCAGACCTGGCCAGGCACCCCGCAGGGAGCTCGCCCTTCAGGACTTGGTGTGAATGGCTCGGCCTCACCTGCCACAGGACAGGACTGTGGTTTGGGGGCACCTTGCTGCAGTGTGGGAAGGACGGCCTTCCTTTCCTCGCGGTGCACACAGAGAGGCCAGGCCTGGGCTTGCGTGCTAGGGATTTCGGTTAGGGAGGTGCTGAGGAGCCCGTCCCATGCCCAGACATACATGCTCTCGTTAGATGGGGAAGTACAGTCGGCCCTTGAACCACAGTGGTTTGAATTGCGTGGGTCCCCTTACACGCAGATTGTTTTCAATGGTAAAGGCCACAGCACCGCACATGGGCAGTTGTCTGAATCCGTGGATGCGGAAACACGTGTACAGAGGCCCGACTGTAAGTTACACTGGGATCTTGGACCGCGGAGAGGATCGGTGCCCTTAACCCCTGCGATGTTCAAGGGTCACCTGTAAGTGTCCAGACGGAAGTCAGAGGAGGTGTTCTACCACCTCACCCCGCTCCACACGACTCTGTGCTGCTTGCAGGGGCGCTGGGCGCAGAGAGGCACAGAGTGGGGTCTGACGCCGTGTGCGTTAGATGCCCGCAGGTGCGTGAACTCGATGTGGTTCCTGCTTTATGGTTTAGCATTTCCAAGCCATGGTGAAGGCGCTGGAGAAGGAGGCGGCCAGCGAGAAGCAGCAGCTGGTGGAGACGCACCTGGCGCGGGTGGAGGCCATGCTCAACGACCGCCGCCGGGTGGCACTGGAGAACTACCTGGCGGCCCTGCAGTCCGACCCTCCGCGGGTGAGAATCGCTGAAGCAGTGAGTGTAGAACTGGTGCGAGCTCACATCGCGCTTGAGGGCCCGTGGGCCGCCTGTGGTGTAGACACGGCTTCCGCTGGAAAAGCAGAACCTCGGGGTGTTGGTTGGTAGTTCCCCAGTTATTGCATTTTTATAGTAGCCTTACTTTCAAAGAATAAAAACATGTCTTCCATGGACAAAGACTTTTGAACCACTTCTATTCTAAATAAGTTAATTTATATCACAGCTCTTATCTGCCAGTGGTGTCAAACTTTATCCCTTAGCTCTAACTTGCCTTGCTCTGGGGGATGGAGAGGATCGAAAAGGAGGGTATTTGTAGCCTCCTTAAGCAAGTAAAGTCTTCTGGGTGACACAGGTCACCCTGTGCTTGTAATTAGGGTGGCAGGCGCCGAGCTCAGGAAAGGGGACAGACAGATGGGAGGAGGATGGTGGGCTAGAGGTTTTGGAAAATGCTGTCTGTTGAGGAGCCACTATAACTGTGGAACTTAGCTTTTGCTACTTAGAAGGGTAGCTTCTTGTTCCTTGGTAACTGAAAGCTCTTAAAGGTACAGCTTTCATTCCTGGGCCTCGCTGAGGCTGACTTTCTTAGTGAGTTTTTAAAGCTTCGTTTTCCTGCCTGTTTTCAGTTCCCTAGTCTCTGGACGTGAAAACCACTGTTCTTTCTTGTAGCCCCATCGCATTCTCCAAGCCTTGCGGCGCTACGTCCGCGCTGAGAACAAAGATCGCCTCCACACCATCCGTCATTACCAGCATGTGCTGGCTGTCGACCCTGAAAAGGCGGCCCAGATGAAGTCCCAGGTACACCAGACAGAGGAGAGACCACTCTGAACGGTGGTCAGGCAGCACAGATGGTCGTGCTTGTTGTTGTTAGTCCTCAGGAAATCATTTTGGATTTCCAAAGACAGTAGGTACAAGAGTTGGTTTTTGCAAAGGTACTATTTAAAAAATATCTTTTCCATACTTTTTAATATTAAGTATGTCCTACTTAAACTGTTCTTGAAGGTTTAGGAATGCTTGATTATATTGAAGAAATCATTTTTATATCAGTTTATTTCTGGCTGAGGGTCCCACCAGAATTAATATTTGAAATCTCTTTCTAGGCAGATACATCAAGCACATCTTAAAAATTGGTCTCTTTTGTACAGTATAGTTTTTGTGTTTAGACACTGTACGTCCCTGGGTTTTGTCCCCTGCTGCGTCCTACTGGTCTTTGCAGTCATCTATAGAGGTTTGTTTCTGGACCTACTTTTCTAATTTTTGTTTTGACCATGTATTAACTTGAGTTTTACTGTCTTGTATTCGTAGAAATGAACTTGCCTCCAAGACCGCTAGCTTCCTTTAAAACAGTCTGCCTGTTAGTTTTCCTAGAGGGCCTTGTGATGCCATAACTGATCTTACTCTATTTCCTCCCGTGTTTTAAACCCAGCCCTGTGCTGCTTGTGGGGACCCAGCGTGCACAGGCTGGGAACCTGTCCCCTCCTGCCTCCTGTTGCCCCTGTGGTGTGATTTTAGGGGAACTTCGCAGAAGCCCTGGGGGGGCTCCCTTACAGCCCCATCTGCTGCCCAGTTCTGCTCCAGCATCTCACCACACATAGTTGAATCCTGTGTGCCCTTGAGCAGCTCACAGTTGTGTGGAATTAATTATGTTAACTGTGGAGCTGGAGAAGAATTGTCCTTAATAATACAGAGCCCACATTAGCAGCTGGGTGTTCAGGGAATGAAAGAACTCAGTGTCCTAAAGAGTGGGAAGGGCATGGGTCTGGGGACCCCCGGGGCCTCTGCTGGGGGCCTGGAGCTAAGGCTCTGTTTGAAGCTGGATGGAGTAGAAGAGAAGGAGGAAAGGCCGGGAAGCTCAGGTGGGAAAAGCTTCCATCCTGACGGATTAGAATTTTTCAGGTCTACCCGATTTTTTTTTTTTTTTTTTTTTTAAACGTAGGTCTTCCCTGGCGGTCCAGTGATTAAGACTCCACACTTCAGTGCAGGAGGCACAGGTTCAATACTGGTCGAGGAACTGAGATCCCACAGGCCGCATGGCACGGCCAAAAAAATAAAGTTAAAATTAAAAAATGTAATCTTTTTTCAATTTTTTTTTTTTGTAGAAAATCTAGACTATTATGTAGTATTTTATAGAAAAACAGCCTGTTTTGTATGGTGAGAAGAGAAGGAAAGGTGAGACCTCGATCAGTGTGTTCAATTAACCTGTGAGCCAGGATCAGGGTACCACCTGAGTGCCCTGGGAGGCGGAGCATCTTTACCATGTGATGTTTACTGTCTGCTCAGAGCCCTTAACGCTGGGGCAGCCCGGCCGCTGGATTACACTAGCCTTTGGCCTGTTCCCTGTCCTGTTATGTAAACTCTAGAAAATATGTTGAGCCTCTTAGAACGTGTGCACTCGATTTGAGGCGTGAGTGATGTGCTGCTGCCTCCCGCCCCACACTGCAGCTCCAGGCGGCCCTCCAAAGACCCTGGCGCCCAGCATCCCACCCTGTGGTCTAGTCCTCGTGGGTGTAGGAACCGTCCTCTGCCAGGCTCCTTAATTCCTCTGACATGTGTCAGTGTCACCACTGCTGAGACTGGGGGGCTCACCGTTCCGTTTCCACTTGCATTTTTGTCTCCAAAGCACTCACTCTGGTGCTTTCCCATCAATTTACTTGATTGAAAGCATGGCAAGTATAAAATTAAATTGCTTTCACCTTTGCTTTAACAGGTCAGCGAGACATCAATCTACAGTAAAAGCGTCTTTCCATTTAACTTTTTTTCATTTTGACCCTTCATGTTAATGGCTTCAAGCCCACATAATTAATCCATTGGCTCAGAGCGCCCTCTTTAGGAAGAGCTCGGTGGCTGCAGGTGTAGCCCGGTGGGATTAGCCTTCCTGAGGAGCTTCTGTGACGTACAGCCACGTGCTTCACAGTGTCATGGGGTGGATGTAGTCCAAATCTCCTTTCATTTCCACCCTGAAAGCCTCTCAAATTCAGTGACAAAAAAAATTTATTTTAATAAAATTCAGTGACCACTTTAATGACTTTTTTTCTTTTTTTTTGGATGAACAACCTTGGAACTTCTGCATTCAGAAAAGGCAGTGAGCTATGTAAGACAGATGGTAGATATGCCTTCCTTATCACCCCATAAAAATCAGGTTTATTTATACTTCAGTGTGCAGTTTTGAAGGAAGAGCTAATTTAGTTAAATAGGAATAAACTAGTTCTGATGCTCTCACTGTGATAATCATTTCAAGCAACTGCTTCGCTAAGCAAAATCCATGAATGGTCCCACCCCTCAAATCTACTTTCTAACCAATGATTTCATTCCCTTGTTACCTCATCTTGTCTGACCAGTGGTAAAAATTGACCAACTCATTTCCTCTTTCACTCAGAAGGACCTTACTGAGTGTCTGGCGTTGTACAAATTTGGGTTCTTTTTTTATAGTACAGTTAGCAAGTGCCTCCTGTGAAAACCAAATCAGTACTTGGCTAAGGAAGTTTTAAAAATTTTCCCTTAACTTGGAGCACCCTCTGGATAAATCCTTAGATCACCGAGAGGTAATACACACATTCTTGCACTATGGTGGCCGGTAGACATGGGGAGGATTCATACTGCCCCCCTGACCAGCTGCTTTGCTGGACTCTGTAGAGAACATAGGTCTTTGCAGAAGAGTGTGGGTGTCAGGCTGGCCTGGCTGTTCTGGTGACAAGGCCTCTCCCCCATCCTGTGCTTGCAGGTGATGACACATCTCCACGTGATTGAAGAAAGAAGGAACCAGAGCCTTTCTCTGCTCTACAAAGTACCTTACGTGGCCCAAGAAATCCAAGAGGAAATTGGTGGGTGCTGACTGTTTGCATCAAGGTCAGGCGGGGCTTGTGCTCAGGAGTGATGGCGGTGCCAGAGGAGAGAAACAGGACAAGCGAGGCCACGAAGCCGGGCATTAGCGTGCCACGGGCTCAGAAGTCTGGGGCTCACATGGCAGGACCAAGCCCTGGCTGGGAGCCACAGAGCCTTGAGTTTCATTGACCTTCACTCTCTTACCGGAAGAAAAATCTAGGGTGTGAATTTGCAAGGGACTGAGCGAGTGTCCCGTTACCCTTTCCCCCTTAATTGCTGGCGTATTTTAAGGCATCTGTTTATTCACGTTCTCACTCCTCCTCCCTCTTCTGGTCTTTCTCTTCTTCATTTATCCAACAAACGTTTGTTGTGTCTACTGTGTGGCACAGAGTAAAATGTGCACCAGTAGACAGACCTCCTGGAGGTCACATTTTAGGAGGGGGGAACGGTCAGGAAAACGAGTGTCCGTGGGGATGGGTGCTGTGCCAGAGGTGAAACTGGGGTGGGACGGGGAGGGTGCCTGGTTGTCAGGCTTCCTTGGGGGAAACCTGAGGTCTGAATGATAAGGAGGTGCCCTCCACACAGCGACCCCAGGGGGGAAACACTGAGCACAGGAAGCGACCACTGCAGAGCCTGATGTTTGAATAGAGTGATTTTAGCAAAATCAAGGAGTTTGGATTTTATTCTAGGATAATTGAAAGCCCTTCGAGGGTTTTAAACCAGCAGGTTAAAATATGTTTTTAAAAAATGTGAACTTTAAAAAACAATTACTAGACTGCTATGTTGAGAGTTGATGAAAATTGGAAACCACCCAGGAAGCAGTTGTAAAAATCCAAGAGAGAGGGGATGGCTGAGTGCACAGAGATGGGAATGGAGGAGATGGAGATGTGAGTGGTCCTGAGGATGTGTTTCAGAGGAAGGGTGAACAGGATGCGCTGATGGGCTGGATGGGGCAGGGGGTTGAGAGAAAGAAAAGCATTGGCTCAGCGCCAGTTTCCCTGTGAGCAGCTGAGTGGGTGGTGAGGCTACATTTTGCTCGGGTGCTGCATTCTCTTTACCTGTTAAAATAGAAATTGCCCTCAGACATTAAGTGGAGGTGTGAAGTAGGCTACCAGGTGGATGAGCCGGAGGTCGGGGGTGCAGGTGCAAGATACAGGTTTGGGACTCACGATCCGTGGATGGTATTTAAAACTGTGCCGTAGGAGGAAACCACTTACCCAGAGGGAGTTGATCGAGGAGAGGGGGGTGCCCAGGACGCAGCCATGGGGTTCCCAGCGCCGAGGTTCTGCAGTCAGCAGAGTCAGGGGGCACACCCTCAGGAGAGAGGAGGGGGTCGTGCGTGCCCTGTGTCACGAGCTGGTGAGACGCCCCTTTAGGCAGAGCTCGCATCCCACCCATAATGACACGAATTAGCCCCATGCAGGCTATCCTGTGCCTAGAAACCAGATCCTTCTGAAAAGCTGGCTCCTGCGTGTCTGTCTTTGTCAGATGAACTGCTTCAAGAACAGCGAGCAGACATGGACCAGTTCACCGCCTCCATCTCAGAGACCCCCGTGGACGTGCGGGTGAGCTCGGAGGAGAGCGACGAGGTCCTGCCGTTCCACCCGCTCCATCCCTTCCCGTCCCTGCCTGAGAACGAAGGTGCGTGTGCGGTAACAGCCCAGCTTGGCAGCGGGGGCCAGGGGGCGGGGAAGAATGCAGTTAGAAAATTGAAGTCAGATCTGGGACGGGCTTGTGCTAGGGAGACTGTGTTCCTGGTGCAGGTCGAGCAGGGGAGGGGCCGGGATTCACCGAGCACCTGCCACGTGGGGAGCCTTCAGTAACGTCGGGAGGTTTGTGACGTTTCTCCCATTTTCTGGACAGTTTGCCTAAAGCCCACTGTTTGTCCTGGTCCCATCAGCTGCCTCCAGTGTGTGAGGCCTTCCACGTGGAAGCCCCTTTGCAGCTTAAATAGCACTTCCGTGTTCTAGGCTGTCATTATCTTTTCCTAACAGTCTTGGGAGGTAGGTGACGGGGGCTGCAGAGGTGACCTGACCCACTCGAGCGCGAGGCGGGCTGAGAAGCTGTCTCTCTGCCTCCTCCTGCGCAGGCGTGCTTTCTTCCATCCCCTGCCGGTTCTCGACGTCTGTAGGGATCTCCCAGAGCTCTGGGTCTGGGGGCTTTCCTGGTGGCGCAGTGGTTAAGAATCTGCCTGCCAATGCAGGGGACACAGGTTTGAGCCCTAGTCCGGGAAGATCCCACATGCCGCGGAGCAACTAAGCCCGTGCGCCACTACTACTGAGCCTGTGCTCTAGAGCCCACGAGCCACAACTACTGAGCCCATGCACTGCAACTACTGAAGCCTGCGCACCTGGAGCCCGTGCTCTGCAACAAGAGAAGCCACCGCAATGAGAAGCCCGCGCACCGCAAAGAAGAGTAGCCCCTGCTCGCTGCAACTAGAGAAATCCCGTGCGCAGCAACAAAGACCCAACGCAGCCAAAAAAAAAAAAAGCTGTGGGTCTGCACCAGAAATAAACAAGCTGCTGAGCCCAGGCCCTGAGAGCAGGGTGTGGAATCAGTTTCTATTTATTTGCCTGCTGCTGTTGTGGCTGATGATGGTGATGATAAAAATAGTGGCCACCGCTGTAGAGTCCTCCTCATACGCCAGCCTTGGCTAAGCACTGTGCATGGATGCTCTCATTTATATTGTAATCCTCAAAATAACCCTCTGAGGTAGGGACTGGGAGCGTTCCCCATTTGGGGATCCAAGGTTTAAAGAGGTTAAGTGTCTGCCCAGGGTCACGTAGCTCGTAGGTAGAGAGTAAGGGTTTGAGCCTGAGCTGATGTGGTCCTGAGTCCTAGGCACATCCAGTGGTGCTGCTACGGAGGCCCGAGGAAGGGGGCGTCCAGCTTGGCCTCCAGACCCGAACACAAGTGCCTTCCTTCTAAACCAGCTCTCTCAGAGGTACCGACTCAGTACAGTTGACCCTCTGGTTGTAAAAGGGAATCCGAGGAAGGAGCCAGATAAATAACGAGGTGCCAGCGCGCTCCCTAAGCTGCTCTTTCAGACCCCACCCATGGGGCTGCAGGGTGGCCCTGCTTCCTCAGCTTGCTGGGATGGGGGCGCGTCTTGCTTGGACATTTGTGAACTAGGACCTTGTCTCCTTCTCAGAAAACCACAACCAGTGCTAACTTGTGTTTTTGTTACTTTCTAAGAAAGGTAACTTGGGGCTAAACTAAATAATTTGGGAATCTCACAGAAGTTCCCCCAAAAGACCCAAGACCGCCTGCCGTCTCTCCCTTCCTCCCAGTCACGTGCTGTAGCTCTTACCGCCGTTTGCCTGTGGGGCAGCTCAGGCCCAGTTTGTAAGGAAGAATATGCTTTTGTTCACATTATAGGGAAAGTCAAGTCAAAGGTAGGAATTTTGAAAGAAGGGATTTTTTTCTTAATCTCCTCTTGTGCTGTTTTGTTTTTGTTGCTTTCCTTTCTGCTAGACACTCAGCCGGAAGTGTATCACCCAGTGAAAACAGGTTGGTTTTGTCAAAGATGTACCCCCTAAGACCTTCATTCCTTTCACTTGCCCGGAAGTTTCACGCTCCGTTCCATTCCACCACCTGATGTTTTCCGCCTCATGCCTTCAGACATGGCTGTGGGAGGACCAGAGGAGCCTGACTCCCGGCACCCAGAACCCAGTGTCCGTGGGTTTGCTTACCCGGTGGCCATCCTGAGCTGCCCTTCTGGATGTCCAGAGAGTGCAGAGGAATACAGAGTAACCAAAGTAGAGCCTTCATAAATCCTTTTAAGCTGGGTAGACCTTAAAAGTATATCCAGCTTAAACAGGTTGGTTGCAAATTCCTAGGGTAAATAAAAACATGCTTATGGTCGGGTGGAGAGTCATTTTATTTTACCTCTTTTTCTCTGCTGCTCCCACATACATCTTTTCCCTTTCTTCTTAGCTGTCCTCTGCCTTTTGTCCATGCCCGAGTGTCTGTTTCCAGCTGTCTCATGTCCCCCGAGATGTAGCGCCCCTCGGAACATAGTAGAAGCTGATGGATGAAACAGGTTGAGACAAGTGAACTCTTGCTGTAACGAGTCTCCACTTTTCAGATGAAGTTAGCTGCGTGTGAGCACAGGCTGAAGGCTTGCACACTTGATCTTGTTTAACCACTGAACACACTGGAGGTAGAGTTATTAGCTCTCTTTGCCAGATAAGGCAGTTGGAGCAGCCTCAGAGTTCAGTCATGAGCTTAGGAACTGGAGGAACCAGAATCTGAACTCAGCTTCCTCCGTCTTCACAGACTGCGGTATAGCTGCCGCATTTCCGGGGCGGGGGGAGCGGGGGCCAGTCCAGCCTCCAGGGTCATCGTGAACAAGGGCACACGTTCTCGGACTGACCGGGCTGCCTCGTGCCGTGCCTGGCTGAGGGTTTGGCAGTGGTGTGTGTGCTGCTTCTCAGAACACAAGGTTGTGAGCTGCCTGCAGAAGTCACTCGTGTGCACGTGCTTTGTTTTATTCTACTTGGGTATGCCTCTTCATCGCTGTGTGGACGTTCCTCTGGGCGGCACCTCTTGGATATGTTCAGGTGAAGTTGAATTTTCTGAAAGATTAACTTGTCCTTATGCTTCAACTGTTATTCGTTGGAATAGTTTAAACATTAACGTTTGGTCTGTTAAATTCCCTTGTTTATTCATTCTATAAAACCAAAGTGCTTTGGGTCGGTGTTAAAGAAACATGAGGGTTGTACCACCAAAAAAAGTGTTAGGAGAGTCTGAGCACTGGTAGTAGGACTTTAAATTGGTTGGTTCAGTGCCACATTATTTTTTAGATAGGATCCTGCCCTAGGACCTTTGAAATTCTAAGGAGGAGGAGAGAGAGAGATGGAAGGAGTGCAGAGCTCGAATTTATTAGGCTTGGTCCCGAGCATGCTGCTGAGAGAGAGCCCTCTTTCTCAAATAGCTGAAACGCAGTGTTGCCGTTTCATTGACATTTTGGGACTACAAAAGCCGGCCCTGGTTTAACTCACCCTAGAATCAAGTTGTGAAACTCTTCTTTAACATGAAAGCTCTGGAAAAAAGGCTGCCTCGTTTCTGGCTGCATTCTAATGAGTTAAGCGTTAGCTGGCCTGGGGGTTCAGCAGCTGCAGTGCGGTTACTAGCGGCTCTGGGTCCAGAACGAGTCTGGCCGTGAGCTGGAGAGCTTTGCTGCGGCTGGGTCTCTGGCAGCCTGGGACAGCGGTGCTTTGCAAATAAATACTCGTGTCGGCATCTTACTCACTTACGGGTGGTCACCTTAGAATGCCGAGTATGCCGCCAGGTTGATCTATTTATAAAAGGTTCGAAGCACAGGCGTCTAGGTAGCACTGTATATAATATTATTAACGAGACACTGGTAGGAGAGCTAGAAGTCACGTGCTTTGGGACTAAAAATAGAGAAGATTGCACCTCACTTTTCCTCTCCCTGGGTTTGTGCTGCGCCTTTAAACGCCATCGTCAGGAGTGCCGCGCACAGGTGATGCTGGCCCAGGCAACATCTGACCTTGACAAGAGACTGTTGCCATTCTTGCTCTGTTTATGGAAAGGTACCATCCACTCTGGTGTTCGAATTCCCCCCATGTAGGGAATGCTTCCTTCCTGTTCATTCTGTCATAACCACTGAGGATGTGACTGTCTGATAAGCCCCGGGAGGGTGACATCCTAGTGAGAGACACAGAAGAAAATCAATAATTACAAACAGTGGCTCTAAGTACTCTAACCTGGGAATGTCTCCCAAAAAGAGCCGCAGCTTGAAGAACAAATAGGAAGGATATAAGGTCAGGGAGGGTATTTCAGGCAGAAAGAACTGCCTGTGGCATAAAAGATGGTGCTTGAGGCAGGCACGCAGGTTCGCTGCTGCTGTGACAGTTCTTCCACTCAGAGAAGTGTCAGAGGAGTGAGTTGAGGGGTCGTGGGTGCTTGGTAATATCACAGGGTGGGTCACGGGTTTTTTGATGCTGGAATGCCTTTGGATCCAGCTTCTATTTATAGTACGAAAAGTATCCTCTCCTGAAGGCTTGCAGAGTGAGCACAGCGCTCTCTCCTTCTCCATGACACCCATTGGTCCCGCGTCACTCACCCCTGTGGAGCACAGCGCATCCTCCCAAATGGGAGCAAGTAGCATATCGAGAAAGGGGAGGGGGCATTTGGTGAGGGCTCCCTGGCCCTCAGGAGGGAGTTTGCTGCTTCTGTGAGGTTGGCGCGAGGTCAGCCTATCCCAGGAAACTCAGGTGCGCTCTGTCCACACAGGCTCTGCACTGGGAGAGCAGGAAGGAAGACTGATCGGGGCCGAGGAGAAAGTGATTAACAGTAAGAAGAAAGTGGATGAAAACATGGTGAGCCGTTTCTCCCTGCTCTGTGCCCGTGTTAACTCTGAGAATAATTAGAGTGCGTCGCGTTGTTTTAGATGCTTCCCAGATGGACCTCCACGTGTCCGTTTCCGTAGGCTGGCAGATGGGCAGGCTCTCACTGCTCCCACAGATGCGCTGTATTGTTTAGCGTCTGGGTGTGAATAAAGGATTATTTTTCAGCAGTAGCTCATCTCTTGCTATACCGTGGAAAATATATTTGCAACTAAAGGTATGAATAAAATATGAGGGGCCATTTCAAATGAGTAGAGATTTAATAACTTGAAAATGGAATAGAGTTGAATTTGGTTCTTACACTGCCTGAGGTTTATACCACCTATTAATTATTCATCTAGCATTTTTATCACTTACATTCCTGGATTATCTTTAACTGAATTTGATATTTAAACGTGGCTGCTTGGTAATCTGTGCTGAAACATCTCCACAAGGGTTACCTAAAGGAAAACGCAGGTGACAACCCTTAAAAGACCAACTGCTGTACAGTAGTTTTGCACCCGCACCTGCTCCTGTGTTCAGGAGTTTGGCGAGCGGACTTAGGTGAATGGCGCAGAGCTGATGGGTTAGTGGGTGTCCATCAGGCGCCTGCTTCCCTCCACCAAATGGTAAATGGAGGGGACGAGAAGCAGTTACACACTAAAATTGCCCTCCCTCCCAGTTGGTGACATTCCCCCCCCTCCCCGTTTCAGGTCATTGACGAGACCCTGGACGTGAAGGAAATGATTCTCAACGCCGAGAGAGTCGGAGGCCTCGAGGAGGGGCCGGTATGTGTCCCGCTCCAAAACCTGATGGCAGGTCCCACACCAGCCTTGGCCGTTTTCTCTCCCTCCTGGGAGCACCTTGCGCTATCTTAAGCTATCAAAGGTCCCTCGTCCCCCATGTCCCCTGTGCTTTCGGATAAGAAAGCTCAAGTTCGAATCTCCATGGAGATTGCAAAAGGTGGGGACACCCCTGACCTGGACGACCACCTGGATGGCAGGGTCCAGGCGCCCCCTTGGGGTTTTGGAGGCGCGACCGAAGGCTCACGGCCTCCCCCGCTGCTTGTCGTCTCTCACACCTTGTCGCACGTCTGTTTCGTTACGTTAGGAATCCGTGGGGCCCCTGCGGGAGGACTTCAGTCTGAGCAGCAGCGCCCTCATCGGTCTGCTGGTCATTGCGGTGGCCATCGCCACGGTCATCGTCATCAGCCTGGTGATGCTGAGGAAGAGGCAGTACGGCACCATCAGCCATGGGATCGTGGAGGTGAGCCGTCGGGGGGCTTGCAGAATTCGAGCGTCTTGACAGGCCACGCGTCAGATGACTCTCTGGATTATTAGGTCACGTCTCGGAAGTCAGCCTCGGCTGAGTCAGGTTGATCCTGCCACAAGAGCCGTTGCCAGCTCTTAACATTAATTTGGGCTTCGACCGTGAATGCGAGGAAAGCATAGGTGCATTTTGTGCTGCACAGGGTGAAAACTGTTTTCTCAGATTGTTTCCTTAGTGTTTCCTTTTTTTTCAGGTGCGTTATAGATGTTTGAGAATGAAGGACTGCTAATACTGTTTCTTTCTTTCTTTGTTATTAGTTTGCTCTTTTTTGACATGTTTTATAAGGAGAAAACCAGGTATATGGCAGTTCAGGCAACAATGGCAGTGTGAGTGAATTGATTCCTAAAAACATGAAATAGGAATAAACACCCTTCTTTTTCAATGGGGAGAAAAGCAACAGTAAATTCGGAAAGAGCCAGACCAGGCTGTTTCTCTTCCATCTTCTGCTCATTTGTGATTAGAACTGCTTACTTAACACTTGTTTTTGGTGAGTGGTGGGAATGTCCACAGTGTCTTGATTCTAGAAAATGAATACAATAAAGAATAGAATCTGCTGGGGGAAATGAATGCACATGCGTGTGTCTTAGTTATCTGGCTTCACCTCCTGCTGCACACTGGCCTAGCTGTAGGGTTCCAGGGCTGGAGGGGACCTGAGGTCATCTGGTCCTGCTCCTTGGCCCTCGCCGAGGCTGCCCCGCAGAGAAGCGGCAGAGCTGAGACTTGTCACTGTGGTGCTGGGAGATTCAGCTCACTGTTTTCTCCAGCTTGGACTGGAGAAAGCGTGGACTCCAGCTTTCAGCAGCCTAGCCTCTCTGACCCTCTTCTTTTCTCTTTCCTCCTCCTGGGTCCTCACCGCCTGCTCTTGTTTGGTCCACCCCGTGGTCCCCGGGGATCGTACAGCTCAGGTCTGCTGATGCCCTGGGAAGTTCTCTTGGGCTCACGCAGTAACCCCCGTCTTTCTTCCTGCAGGTCGACCCAATGCTCACCCCAGAAGAGCGTCACCTGAACAAGATGCAGAATCATGGTTATGAAAACCCAACCTACAAATACCTGGAGCAGATGCAGATTTAAGCAGGTGAAGCACGACACCCAGCTGGAGTGGGGGGGTGAGGCGGGCAGCAGACGTCCAGAGGTTTGTATCTACGACTGACCGACAGCTACTTCCAGAGGATTTCATCTTACACTCAGACCTCCTGGATCATTAAGACTATAAAGTACTACTGTAGAATCACAATTTCCATTCTTTTTAAATGGGTGAAAAAATGTTAATATAACAATATATGATATATAAACCTTAAAAGAAGTGAAAAAATTATCTATTACAGATATTTGACTGATGTAGTTTTCTTTTTTAAATTAATCAGGAGTCCCACTTCTATCGTATTGTCTCACACATGCTCTCTGTAGAAATGGAAAATGTTGATTTTCAATGATAGACTGTACATGCTACATGCAGGCCGTTTGTTCCGGCCGCATTGTGTAAATCAGCTGTTTACGGCTCACTGTCCTGGTTTTTATTTTTTAAAAAAGGAGAGGCAGTATTCCTCATTTAAAGCTTTAAATGAGCTTTCAGAAAGTTGCTGAGAAACTAACTGAAATAAGGAGCCGTAATTGATCCTTAAAATACATCATGGCCCCCCTCTCAAAATTCCTTTGAAGGACCAGTTTCTTGGAAGTCTGGTGCGCCCACCACTGGGTACCTGGGTGTCTCCACACGAGTCCTGTCACCAAGGAGGCGCTCAAAGCAAGCATTTGAGTTCCAGCTTCTTTCAGCGAGCCTCGTGTGTACAGATTAGGGCCACTACTGCGTTCCTTCTGAATCCAGTTCTTCCACAGAAATTAGCCTGTAGTTTGTACATGACGTTCTTCCACTGTCCGCCGTTGAGTCACCGTAGCTTTTGACCGCTCACTTCTCTCCCGAGTAATGTCCAGATGTGCTGTTTTCCTCTTTGGGCATTTCCCACCCCCTCCGAAGGCACTGGTCTCCACCATCCCCACCGTTCACTGAGAGAAGACAGCAGGAGGAGGTGGCCGGCATCCTGGGGAGGATGCGGGAGGTTTGCTTTTCTCTGGAAGGTGGATGCTCCAGGCTGTACACAGAATGATCTGTAGACCCCATGGAAAGCTTTGAAGATTTTGTTTCCTTCCCATGAGTCTTTGTGATGCTTGTATAGTTGATGTTGACGCTCACAGCTGCTGCTTTTCCTTTTTTTTTTTTTTTAATTCTGAAGGTTCTGGTAACCTGTGGTGTATTTTTTTTCTATTTCCCTGTGACTGTTTCTTTTTCTTCTTCCTCTCCTTTACCCCATCCATGTCTCTTCCCACTATGCACAGGTAAACTTCACCTACAAACTCCTTAATCTGCTCTGTGGAGAATGTACAGAGTTTAAACACATCAATAAATACTTTAACTTCCACCAGGACTCCTTGTTTTATTGGCCTGGCATTACTCGCGGTGATGATGGCTTTAACCCTCCTGCCCTGGACAGTGGTGCTTCCTTCCCTGGAGGGTCTCTCACTGCACAGCAGAGGCAGGAATTGGTACAGGAAGCTGGACTCTTGGGCTTGAATTCTGTTTTTCATTTAAAAAATAACAGGGAAAGTGCTTCAGCCTCAAAGCTGGTGGCTTTTATTGATCTCAGAGAACTGGTCTTTCATTATTTCTTTAATGATTTCCTCCACTGTGTTTTCTGTTTTCTAAAATTGTAATTGGCTAAACGTCGGACCTCTCTGATTGCTCCTTTTTCTTTAGTTTTAGTCTGTAATCTGGGTGATTGTTCTGCTTACCTTCAGCCTTTCTAGTGAATTTTGTAATTATATTTTTAAATTCCATAAGAGCTGCTTGCTTTATCTTCCTCTGTTTTTTTTTTTGTGTGTGTGTCCACCGAATGGCATGCAGGATCTTAGTTTTCTGACCAGGGATCGAACATGTTCCCCCCTGCAGTGGAAGTGTGCAGTCCTAACCACTGGACCACTGGGGAAGTCCCTGCTTGCTTTACCTTAATATTTCATATAACATTTCTTCTTTTTATGATGCCAAATCCATCTGAGTTTGTACATCAGGAATTTTTAAAGTTTTCTTCCTTCTCTAAATTAACTGTTTCCTTTTGAGCTATCGACGTCCTATGAATTCCTATAAACATGTAGTGATCATTTGATCAAATTTGAGAATGAATTACATGATTAGCTAAAAGAAATAAACTAAGTCAGAAAGTTAAGAATTTGGTGCAGCGAAATACAATTAATGTTTATTAATATGAGACTTTTCTTCCTGATTCTGGAAACAGTGAGTGGAGCTTGTGGCTGAATTTTTAGAGAAAGGTTTGCAGCCTCCATTTCTGAGTTTCTTAAATAAACTGCCACTGGTAGGCACTGTTTTTCTCGTTGATGGAGGCTTGTTTACCCCACGCCTGCTTTCAGCACTTTGTGCCTGGGGGTGGTTTTCACTGGTGATCTAACATCCGGCTACTTGTATGAGTAAATTCAGGGGCTAATCTCAAGAGTCCTCACTCTAGTTTACTGTGACGCTGATTTACAGTATATGGTGCAGTTAAGAGTCCCTTGCATATACATGCATACCTGTGTATAAGTGTACATGTATGTGCATATAGGGAATGTGCATTTTATGAGCCTCTGGCGAGGAAGCACCTTGGAACAAACCAGTTGAACAGGCTGGTTCTCTGTAGCAATCAGCACATCCCCATCTGCCCCTCCCTCCTGCGCTGGCCTCACAACTTGCTGCCAGAAAGGTCGCGAAAAAGACGAAATTTCATTTTTTTGAAGCCAGTTTCTGCCAGTGTTCTAAAGAGTGTTTTCACTTGACCCTCTGCAATACCAGCTGGAAAATGTGGGTCTACATTCATTATGATTCAGTTCCAAACCTAACAGACCAGCTTTTTGTATGTTAGCGCCTGCCATCTGCTAGCTGCTTTGTATACAGCACCTCATTTAATTATCTGAACTTCAGAGCATGGCTGTTATTTTACAGAAAGCTGAGGTCCTCCGCCTGGTGAGGGATGAAGCAGAGACCCAAGCCCAACTGTCACTGTCCATCCCCTTGCTCCGTGTATGTCGGCCCTGGGAGACAGTGGGCCCAGGAGTCACTTCATAAGTGGCGCCTGTCGACCAGTACTCATCCAACTGGCCAACTCTTAGGACTGGTGTCCATTACCCACACCACTGTCAGTGGTGGGCCTCGGAAATGCCTGGGGCTGGTGAAATAGCAGTGGGTTCCTTTACCCCAGTGGGGTCAGTACAAAGGGAGCTGAGGGTAGATCTGAACATCCTGGTGATTAGGTTTACCTGTCGCCTTTACCCTGGATTGATGGAGAGCTCTAGCTCTGTATCTGTAGATCTATAGACGCTATATGCAGATGTAAGTTTTTTAATTTTGAAAGGAAATGCATGTAAGGCAGGGACTGCAGGGCAGGCCTCACCTAGACCAGCTCCACTCTGCTCCCTGGCGGCACCTTCCCCGCACAGGGTCCTGAGAGAAACTTGTTCATCCCCTAGTTTCTGCCGTGACTCAGCCTTGCCCTCTGGGGAACGTGGCCCTGCCCACCTTGCTGGCAGCCTGCGGTGCCGGTAGCTCCCTGCGGACTTTGGCGTGAGGTCATCCGACCTCCTGTCTGCTCAGTTACAAATCGGAACCTGGCAGTCGAGGTCTGAGCCAGCCCAGGTGTCCTAGTAATCTCTAGTTTCAGTTGCCATGACGCTGATTCTCTGATTGAGGAGACACACTGGGACATGATGAGTCTCTAAGTTAATCGGGACAGTCCCCAGGGTCCCCTCCAGAGGAACGCACAGTCTGACATGACTTGTTAGAAGTGGACACGGGCCAGATGGATGGAAGGAACCAGAAGGCCCTGTGGCACCCGCCCCCTGCCCCCCACCATTTCACAGCTGAAACAGCCACCAGCTCACATGTTCCTCAGCACAGAGCCAAAGTCTGGGACGTGCAGTGCTTTTCTGGGACAAAGGGTGAAGTGGTCCTTGTAAAACGGAGTCGGTGCCTTGCCTTGTTACCTAGAGTGAATAAGGGGAAAGGGTGTCTCTCCTGCCCTCTGTGGGCACTGGGTCTAGCAGGCCTCCACAATCGCAGTCTGCTGTGCTTTTCCTCAGGGAGTGGCCCAGGTATCCAGGGAAGGGGACAGGACCTAAGCAAATAAACAGCGTTTTTCTAGAATCCTTGAAATGGATGGGGCATGACTTCTTGAGGAATCTCGAGGCGTTCTCAGGCCAACTTAACCCAGGTCTGATTGAACTTAAAATGCTGGAGTCGGTGGCTCTTTCTGATTAGAGCAGCAACCTCCAAGAGTAAAACCTTTTAAATTTGTGCCCTCTATAGAGAGTCATTTAAAAGCTGTATGCATGTACTATCATAAATGGAAATTTGGGAAGCATAAGAAAGATGAAAATTTTTTTCCAAATTTTATTTACTAAAGGTACAAAGCCTTTTGGGTCCAGTGAAATATTACTAGTTTTAGTGCAAGCAAAGTGATTGCTTTCATTCTCTCTCTAACTAAAGTCCATAGTTCTTTCCGATTTCCTTAGTTTTTACCCAGTGTCCTTTGTCTGTCCCAGGATATCACATATTTAGGTGTGTCTCTTTAGACTCCTCGACTGTAGAGCCTCCTCAGACTTACCCTGTTTTTGATGACTTTGAAGGTTTTGAGGCGTACTGGTCAAGCATATTGTAGGATGCTCCTCTACTAGGATTGGTTGGGTGTTCTCATGATAAGACCCTGGGATTATGTGTTACTGGGGAGGAAGACCACAGCCAAGTGCCGTGTTCATCACAGCATATCAAGGGGACAAGCTGTCACCATGATTGTCACTGTCCTTGTCGTCCTTGATAACCTGCCTGTGGTGTGTTTGTCAGTTTCTCCCCTGTGAAGTTTCTCTCCTCTCTCCTCTCTGGCAGGACATTGCTGTGTGCTTAAGGAGTGGAGAGTTATGTTCCCTCACACCTTCTTATTTTTAAATTGTGTTCTAACACTTTGCAACACAGCAATCAGAAAGTCAGCTTCTAAGGTCTGCTTGTTCCATTGTATTTCATGGCTATCAAAGCTGAAAGAGTTCTTGACTGTGGTGATGGTTTCAGGGGTGTGTAAGTCTGACGTGTGTCAAACTTATCAGATTGTACCTTTCTAATATGTGCAGTTTATTGTATGTCAATTATACCTCAATAAAGTTGTTGTTTTTTTTTTTAGGCCAGAAGAGAAATTGCAAAAAACAGGCTGGAATGGGATAAGTCATACTAGACTGTGCCTGTTAACAGCACGATACTAAATTTCGAATCCTATCTACCAGTTCTATTTCCGAGCTTAAGTATACAGATAGGTCTTTCAGATGAGGCATCACTTTTGACAGCAGAATTTACTACTAATGGAAACCTTTCCAGACATTGGTTTTCAAATTTCTCCATAGCATAGGTTTCTTTAGAAAAAGCAAGTTGAAAAGGTGTTTTTAGCTTAAAAAACAAACAGGGAACAGCATAACATCATTAAAGTTCAACAACTCTGATTACTTTGTCACAGATGAATCTCTCTGTGAGGTACAAAATGGTTTCTTGGTCACTTCCAATCTTATTTTAAAATACTGTGAAAGGGGCTTCCCTGGTGGCGCAGTGGTTGAGAGTCCGCCTGCCGATGCAGGGGACACGGGTTCGTGCCCCGGTCCGGGAAGATCCCACATGCCGTGGAGCGGCTGGACCCGTGAGCTATGGCTGCTGAGCCTGCGCGTCCGGAGCCTGTGCTCCGCAACGGGAGAGGCCACAACAGTGAGAGGCCCGCATACCGCAAAAAAAAAAAAAAAAGACCCGGTACAGCCAAAATAAATAAATATTAAAAACAAACAACCAAACCAAAAAAGAAGCTCAGGCTTCTGCTCTTGGGTTTCTTCACTTACAATTTAGGAATAAAAGCACTGACCTCATATGTCATGGGTTTAATGTCAGGACATGTGGTTACACTTCTTCCTCTGTCACACGCATGGTGTGCACTCAGTAAGCTGACGTGACACAATGTCAGGGGAAGGGTCTTGGCCTGCATCACCTCCTCCTAGTCTGCAGTAAATGCACAGCATGTGCTTTGCATTCAAATGACAGCACTGAGTGCCTTCTACGTGCAAGGAATTCACAGCTCCATGATTTAAAAGAGGATGCTCCAGGAGCCTGGGAGATGATATGAGACACTCCTTTTGTAGCAGGGCAGCAGGTTTTAGTGCCATGAATGCCTCTCCTTTATGTTACTTTGGATCCAGCTTACTTTCCATCATCTACACTAATTGAAGGGTATCGTGTCATTGGTGGCTGTGGTACCAAGGTAGTACCTACAAAGTTCTGTAGGTGACTTTGTCACAATACGCAGAAAATTATTTTCTGATATCTTCTATTTAGCTTTGGAATGCTTCATATGATGGGAGGGGCAGATTTATTTTCTATTTCTTCAAGGGATAGTGCCAGCCAGTGTGCTAGGCTCTGAGGTCTCAAAGGTGCATAAGACATTGACAGAAATGCAAAGAAAAGGTGATAAATTCCACAGTAGAGGTATAAACAGACCTAGTTCTGGTTTAGAGGGAAGCACGTGACAGTCACATGATTTCTTCAATAAGCCCTAGAGCTTCCACAACCTCATGGAGGAAGTAGTGTATCAATGTGGATAGGCTAGACTTGCTGCAATAACAAACAAACCTCGACTCTCAGTGGCTTAACATCCCAAAAGCTTACTTCTCATTGATGCTACATATCAAATGCACATCAGCAGAAGTCTCTGCTCACTGCAGCCACCTAGGGCTGCAGGGTAATAGGGGTCTTGTCTTATCTCAGCATGTGCTTTCAGGATCATCTAGCCAGGGAGAGAAGGCATGGGGATTGTGCATTGCGTCTTCATGCTCCTACCTGGGAGAGGTGTGTATCATTTGCCATTTGCCATTTACCATTTCCCTGCCCACAGTTAGCCATAGGGCTGCACCTAACTTGAATCCCAGCCTGTGCCCAGAAGGCAGAGAGCTGGAAATACTCCGGTGAAGAACGTGAATGACTAGTGTTGTGCAAGCGACTTTGTCCCGATGTGCAGAGATGCTTGTGAAGGAGAAGGGCTTCCCAGCGGGTGAGAAGCTTTAGGAAAGGTGCAAATGTGGGGAAGTCTGGCTGCAGAAAAGGGGTCCTAGTAGGATTGCCGGGAGGCAAGTTTGCAAAGGAAGACAGGTCACGCTGTGAGAGCCAGGCAAGGAAGTTGGATTTGATCCAGGAGACACTGCGGGTTTTACAGGAGCTGTGGTTTAGGATGAGTAACCTGATTGCCTGTGCCGGAGAGGTCAGAGGGTAGCAAACTGGAGGCAGAAGATCCAGTTGCTGATTATTATTATTTTTTCTAAACGCACCACTTTACTTTCGTTGTAAGGCAGCCAGACATTACAAACCTTAAGCACGTGACAGTCACATGATTTCTTCAATAAGCCCTAGAGCTTCCACAACTCTCCTGGGGCCTACAGCCCGACCCTGAGGAGTCTAACGTTAATGTTTTCTCCACAGACACACGTTCCTTTGAGGTTTTTTTTTTTTTTTTAATAAATTTATTTATTTTTATTTATTTAATTTTGGCTGCTCTGGGTCTTTGTTGCTGCGTGCGGGCTTTCTCTAGTTGCGGTGAGCGGGGGCTAATCTTCGTTGCGGTGCGCACGCTTCTCATCGCGGTGGCTTCTCTTTTTGCGGAGCACGGGCTCTAGGCGCGCGGGCTTCAGTAGTCGTGGCATGTGGGCTCAGTAGTTGTGGTTCGCGGGCTTCATTGCTCCGTGGCATGTGGGATCTTCCCGGACCAGGGCTCGAACCTGTGTCCCCTGCATTGGCAGGCGGATTCTTAACCACTGCGCCACCAGGGAAGCCCTGATGTTTGGGTTGTTGAACACAAGCTCACTGGATCATTTGTCTTCAACACAGTCCATTTCTGTTCCTAAAAGTATTCACTGTGCTTTCTTCTCGATGAACATGCTGACACCATCTTGGACAACCTCCTCGTCAGAGTTTCCCTGTCTTCGTATATTCTAGCAGGTAGCAAAGGCCATTACAGCCCTTGGTTTGGACACCTACGTGTTCAGGCTTATCTTTCAGAAGTTGTTCTATCTTGTTTACTGCTGAAGGGATCAGGGTGAGGGTGGCCCGGGTGGGCTGCAGCTTCCTCTGGCTCACAGCATGGACAGTGGCCCGGACTAACAAAGCCAACATCCTCGCTGCCCTGGCACCCCGGTGCCTCGGGCCAGAGCTTGGCCACCTCGGCCTCTCTCCATGGACAGGGTGGGCACATTCTCCATTTGCTTCTTATACTAATCCAGGCAAAGGGTGATAAGAGCTTGAAGTGGGGTCTTCTGCATGGGGAGGAAAGAGAGGTGGTACACATCAGCTACTAAAGAGAAAGAGTTGCTCAGGTCTGGAACGAATTAGGTATGAGATGCAAGGGGGCTGCAGAGTCAAAGGCGATTCCACGGTTTTGAGCCTAGAACAGTATTATAAATGGAGAAAACAGTGCAAGGTGGCAAGTCTGGGAAGGAAGTTCAGGGCTTGCTGATTGCAAAGCAGGGGTTTTTGTTTACTCTTGTTTCCCAGCACCCAGAACAGTGCTTAGCATATAATATGTGCTCGATAATATTTGTTGACTCTGTAACGCCAGTAGAACACAAGTGGAGAAGTTCCCAAGCAATTGTGAATGCCGAAGTGGCACTCCTTCATGATGCCAATGCTAGGAAGGCAGATTTACTTACTTGAAGCCACAAGATGAGTTGCCAAGAAAGTGTAGAGAAAAAAAGGAGGAGGCTGAAGAGAGAGCTTTGGGAACCTTGACGTTTAGGGGCCAGAAAGTGGGACCGGAATCCAGGGACGGGATCAATCGGTATCGGATGCTGCAAATGGGTGAGGGAGGCTGGGGACAGGTAAGAGGGCACTGGGTTGAGGAACTCAGGGGGAGCTGGACTCAGCCACAGCGCGGCCCTCCTAGCAGCAGAAGAGGCAGCTGCTGGTCTGGAGCGAGAGGAGAGCAGTGGCCGGAGCTGGAGGCTGAGCCAGGGGCGGTTCTGGGTTTTGTTTGGCTTTGGAGGGGTTATAACTGAGACCTGGATGTGGAGCAAGGTGGGGAGAGATTGAAGATGCAGGGGGGAGGGAGGGAAAGAAACCAAGGTGGGCCTCTAGGAGGCGGCAGGGAGGTCGTCTTCCAGCGGAAAGGGCCACTTCTACTCGAGGAGGAGGGCAAGGGGGAGGGGATTAAGTTTCGCAGTTGTTCGGTCCTTCCCGCCCGCCTGTTCCGTGCGGAGGCACAGTGCGGACCGGACCGAGGGCCACCCCCAGTCAAGTCGCCACTAGCTCTTACACTACCTTTAGGCGGTGGCCTCGCTTTCCCGCTTCGCGAGGGGAGGAGGCGGTCCCGAGCCCGGCGGGATGGGGGTGGGGGAGGGGAAGGGGAGGGAAGGGGAGGGGAGGGGAGAGGAGGGGAGAGGAGGGAGGGGGAGGGGAGGGGGAGGGGGAGGGCGGGGGAGGGGAGGGCGCGGGCCCGGGAAGGTGCGGCGGCGTGGAGGGCGGGGCGGCCCGGGAGCCACACCCTGAAACTACCTGTGCGCAACAGGAAGGGCCTGGCAGAGCCTCGGCGGCCGGAGCGCTGGGCCTGAGACCGGAACCAGGCCCGCCCCGCGCCCCGGCCCCGCGGCGATGGCCTGAGCCATACGGCCTCCGGGACCATGAAGAGCGAACGGGCGCGCAGGGGCACAGGCGGCTCCGGGGGCCTCGGCGCGGGACTCAAGTACACCTCGCGGCCGGAGGTGGGCGAGCGCGGGCGGCGCGGGCGCCTTCGGGGCGGGACGCGCGGGGGGCCGCGGCCGGGGTGCTGGGGGGGCCGGGGACCGGCGGCCCCGGGGGCTGGGGGCCGGGCGTCCCAGGGGGTCGGCAGCACCGGCTTCTCTCGGCCAAGGGAGCCGCTACGCTGCCGGTTTGTGGCCGCGGCGCCGACCCGACAGGTGGAATTTCCTGCTCGGCGGGCTCCCGCCAGGACCTTCGGTTCCAGCCTCGCGGCGCCCGCCCCGGTTCCGGCGGTCCCGCGGTGCCCTGTCCTGGCCCTCCTGCCCCTCGGGCCTTTCCCTGGCCTGGAAGGGGGCTCATCTCGGTCCCTGAAGAACTCCGCGCTGTCCGTGCACATCGGGAAAGGAAGCAGCGGCGCAGGCTCTGAGGGGTGGTTTGGGCCGGGGAAGGGATGTTTCCAGGGGGCTTTGGAGTCCTAGCGTCCCTGGCCTCTGCAGGAATTTGTTTTTGTCTTGCTGGTCAGAAGGCAATGGAGGACCTGTGCAGAGGGCAACTGGGAGACCAGAGCTTCGGTTGCCATGGAGCCTGGAGCTTAGGACTCCAAGGTGGGGCTTGCTTGGGCTTCTCCGAGGGGGGGGATGGAGCCCTTTGGGAAGGTGACTCTATGGGACAGGATGTGAGAACCTGCGTCTTGAGCTTTTTGGAGACTGAAGCAGGAAGCTCTCGTTTGCAGAAAGTACAAGGACGTCTTAAAAGACCTTAAAAACAAACATTAAGTCTTACCGTAGAGAGGCGGGAATGGGTTGTTAGCTGCTTTATTGATGGCCACACCTAGGTGGCAGTGCCCAGGCAAAACTAGCAGCCAGGCCTCCACCTCTCTGCCAGCGGGGACCCCGGTGTCCTGGAAGGCCCGCACACTGAGTGGGCGCTGCGAGGCAGGGGCTGTTTCAGGAGGGAGCAGTGGATGGTCTGCCTCTCCCTTTCTCCCGGGATCCTGGGGTCAGTAAGCTCCTCTGCTACCCCGCACTGCAGCCGTTGCTCCCATGCCAGGCCAGATTTTGGAGGTCTCTCAAATCAGTCCCTTTCTCCAAGTGGCATCCTGACTGAGGGAGCTTGCAGAAGACCAGATTCTGGGGCTGCCATGGTTTCCTGAACCACAAATAGCAACTGAGTCTGGGCACTCTTGTTTTCTCCACTTTTCCACCCCCTTTGCGGAAGGAAGTGTGGACTCAGCAGCCAGTCTGGAGGCTGGGGTCTGTGTTCCCACTGAGTGTCTGCCCTGCTGGAGGTGGATGCAGCTGGGTGGCCAGCTTCTGTGGTTTCTGTTTCCTTTCCGTAATTGCCGTGTTTGTGAATCCCTGATAATTGCCTATTGGGGCTCTCGACTCCTGCCTCCTCAGCAGAGGGCCTGCTGTTTGGTGTTTGTTATTTTAGGACTGTTTTTCTTCCCTCCCTCCACCTCACTTGTTCTTTCTCACTTCCCTTCCTGGGACTGTCTCCTGCTGACACTGGGAGAGCTGGGTCTTCCTGGATTCGCCTCTCACCGCCCACGCTCCACACTCTCCTCTGAGCTCCCACGGAGCTCCCACCCGTCAGCCCTCGCTTCCTTCCCCCTTGGTCCCTGCTCATTTCTCACCTGCCGTGAAGCTCATCCATTCCCCTCTGGGCTCTTCCTTCCACTCCGTTTCTGCCATTTTCCCCTGCATGGGTCACTCTGCCTTTTCTCCTGCCAAGCTCAATTGAACCCACTCTGTACCTCGTCCTGAGCTGGGCTCTCAAAGACAAATAAGATATGTTTGTTTCCCTTAAGGAGCTTACCCTCTTGAGAGCCATGCTAAGAGCTGTGTGTGAGCATTAGACGTGATCACTGTCCCGAAGGAAGTAACCTGCTGTGCCCAAAGCTCCTTTCTGTCTCTCCAGGAAGTCTTCAAATGTGCCTCTCCACTCCGTGCTTTCCCAGAGCTCTCAGCCCCTGGATCACCCTGCAGTGTTTGCAGTCAGGGTCTGCAGACTCTCCCTTGACTCGTCTTCTGACTGGGAGGGACAGCTGCTGTCCCTGGGTTTGTCCTCGGCATTAGGAGAGCCTGGCTGGGTCCTGCTGGGCCTCACAGGGGCACTGCTGCTTTTGAGTTCCTTGCTCCTGGCCTCTTCCATCCCTGCATGGCTGGAGAAGGATTCTGTTTGATGGTGCTTGTACCTGGCTGCCTCCTTCCCAAGGCTGATGACTCTGGCCCCTGCCCCACTTCCACCTGTTCCTATTTAGTGGGAAGTGGCCACCTGTGTGTTCCCCATCGTCTCCGGAGCCCTGATGTACGTGTTGTGTCTGGGGACTGTGTGAGCCTTGCCTGCGTGAGAGCAGGGGCACAGATGCCAGTTCTTGTGGCTGTTAGTGAGAAGTGGGGAGCCTGCCTCGCCAGGTGTCCTGGCCCCTGCTGAACCTTTGGTGGTGGCTAGGAAGCTGCTTTGAAAGAGCTCTTGGTTTCTCCTCAAGTCAGCATTGCCCTGGGTAAGACTAAGTATCTCCTTGGCAAGCAGAGACCAGGATTGAGAAATCAGATGTCGTGGGATCAAAATCAGAGGTCGTAGGGGCCAGGCTGTGCAGCTCTGGCTATTCAGGGTCTCATCTCTTTGTTAATTGGTCAAACGTTCACTCATCCACATAATAGCTATTTATTAGGTGCCCGTTGGTGGAGCATGTGCCAGGTGCTGGGTAATAGCCCTGAGAAGGAGCCCAGTCACACAGTCTCTGCCTTCAGGGAGTTGAATTCTGCATGACAAGGACTGGGTTCTGGAGAAGCCTGCGGGCCACTTAGGAGGGATGTCTAACCCAGGCTCGAAGGGCCAGGGTTGGGTGAATTGTGGCCAGAGCCGTCTGTGATGTGGTGACAGGAGTCTCCAACATGGAGCCAAGACCTGGTGCTGCCGCTTTCCCGCCAGGTGATCTCAGAGATGTTACCTAATCTCTCTATGCCTCAGTTTCTGTAGCTATAAAATGGGGATGATATATATGTTCCAGGTTTTTTTGCAAAGATTAAAGGGGATACTTTACATGAAAGCCCTTTATAAGTTGCAGCCTGGTGTACAAATCACACAGTTTGAATTTCTGAGTTGGAAAAGCCTCAAGACAAACTGTAAGGTGATGTCAAATCAGCAGGATGCATGGGAAGAGGCTGAGAACCCAGGTTGTCAGGATGCTAACTGCGCAGATATGCGGCCTACCTGTTGAACACAGGGAATGCCTTCGAGGGGTGCTGGGGAATAGCATCCCAGCCATGGAAACCCTCTTCAGTTTTCATTTCTCTCCCTTACTTGGCTTCTATGAGGAAGGTCCTCCTGTGAAAGGGAAATGGATGCTAAGACCGGCTATACATCCCTTTCTCCCTCCTACCACACAAAGCAGAACTTCAAGCACTTCTTCCTTTCTCGGTTCTTTGAGCCTGTGCTGGCCTCTCCAGAAGGGGAAGGCCCCGTGCTGGGAGGTGTGTGCAGGGGTGAGGAGAGAGCAGGGGTGCTGGTAAGCAGTGGGAACTAAGACTGAGACCTGGGTGCTGTGAATGGACAGGAAGCCTGTGGGCCTTATAACACCCTTCCCTCCACCTCATTTAGGACACGGGAAAACTGAGGGTAAGAGAAGACAACACTAGCTTGACAGCTGCCCAAGGAGGAAGCCCATGTCGCCTGCTACCCCTGGGAATCACTCGGGTGTGTGTGTCCAGAGCCGGCTCCTTGGTGAGGGCGCATCTCATCACAGGCTTCCCAACCTGGACCTCTCACTGCTAGCTGCGGCCTGTGGCCGCCGTGGTTCTGGAGTCCCCTGCTGCCAGCTCGTTCTCTGGCCTGTGGTTCTGCCCAGGCTGTTGGCTCCTGTCTCTCCTAAGAGAGAAAGTCTGTTCTTGGAAGAGGAGTGAGGGTGTGACAAGCCCCCAAGGAGCCCAGGTCCCAAAGATGTGGCTTCTGACCTTGCACACTGGCTACTACTGGAGTGTTTAGAATACTGATAATCATCGCTGAGTTTATTGAGCATGTACCATGTATTGGTATTGTACCTCTTAGAGTAAGACTATTATTATTACCCTTTTATAGGTGAGGAAAGTGTAGCACAGAGAGGCTAAGTAACTTGCCTAAGGTCACAGAGGGAAACAGTGAGATCAGGATTTGAACTCAGGCAGTCTGGCTTTACTATATTCTACTTGGACTGCTGCAGTGCAAGGCAGGGCTGGCAGCCCAGTGGGCTCAGGAAGGGAAGAATTACTAAGGGTAAGAGTTGGTTTGATTTCGTAAGAAAATGGATTTTCTCTACTTGGGATTTTCTGAAATGCCTGGGGCTTAGCACATTTATAATAACCACTTGGTAGTATAGAAGTGGGAAATGGGAACTTCCAAGGTTCTCATGGAATCCTCACCCTGGCTGGCAGAGGTGAGAAGGGTATTTGGGGTTTGCTCAGAGCTCATGGGCAGTAATTGCCCTTTTTTCTTTGCTAAGAACTTTTTTCTCTTTTTAAAAAGAATATTTATTTATTTATGTATTTGGCTGCACCGGGTCTTAGTTGTGGCGCACGGGATCTTTAGCTGCAGCATGTGGGATCTATTTACCTGACCAGGGCCCCCTGCATTGGGAGCGCGGAGTCTTAACCACTGAGCCACCAGGGAAGTCCCACTAAGAACTCTTCTAGAAGCAGATTCCTATGAAAAGTCTGTCTTGGAATCTCATATTTTCAGAATTTGCTTATTCTGTCCAGGCTTAGCAACAGAACCTTTAGAACCCTTGTGATAGTTGGCTAACCGGTCAGAATCTTGGGTCCTTTGTCTCTCTGAATTGGTGGTGATGATGGTGAAAAGATGGAGAAGAATATGATGACAATCATTGCTACCCATCACTAAATATGAGGACTTCAATTTATTCCCTTTCTTTATCCTCACAGCAACTATCCGCGAAAAACGCCTAGTTTACAGATGACAACACTGAGATTCAGAGGGCTTGCATAATGGCCCAAAGGCAGAGGCACAGCAAGAGTTCAAACCTAGATCTGTGCAGCTTCAAAGCTTATAGCCTTAACCGCAAAGCCATTGTACAGTTGTATTCCAAAGACAGGGTGATTGATGCACATCCCCAGCAAAATCCTAGAACACATCGTTCAACAGAGTACTGAGAACCAGGTGCCAACACGAATCCACTAAAGACCTCTCACACCAAACTCATCTAGTTTCTCCTCTTGATGAGGTTACTCACCTGATAGACCAGGAGACCGGCTGGAGATGGGATTTCAACAGGCTTTGAAAAATGTAGCTTTGTTTTCACTACACACACAATTAAAAATCATAATAGGACTCATCAGGTTGTTTACGTTTTGCATGACTCTTTCCAGTCTTTGCCACATGCATGGGTTTTATTTAGTGTGTTGCTGTACATGTACTGTTTATGTTCTGGAAGGCATATCAGCCTCCTATCTGCTGGTCATGCTGGAGGGCCAGGGGCTGGAGGAGAGTCTGGTCTGGAGGGTGGTGTCTGACTGAGCAGCTGGGCCCACGAGGGTCCCCTCGTGCATCCAGGTCCTTTGGGGCGGTGGCCTCGGGGCTGCCCCTGATTCCCTCCTGTGTCATTTCTTTTTTTTTCTTTTTTTATAAATTAATTTTATTTATTTATATTTGGCTGCATTGGGTCTTCGTTGCTGTGCGGGGCTTTCTCTAGTTGCAGCGAGCAGGGGAGGCTCTTCGTTGCAGTGCGCAGGCTCTAGGTATGTGGGCTTCAATAGTTGTGGCACGTGCGTTCAGTAGTTGTGGCTTGTGGGCTCTAGAGCACAGGCTCAGCAGTTGTGGCGCACGGACTTAGTTGCTCCGCGGCAAGTGGGATCTTCCCGGACCAGGGCATGAACCCATGTCCCCTGCATTGGCAGGCGGATTCTTAACCACTGCACCACCAGGGAAGCCCTGAGTCATTTCTTATCTAGTAACAACTCTGATGAAGTCTTGGAGGTTTGCTTCTCAGCTCTGTCGATGACACCCTAGTGGGAGGGAAAGGCCAATACCTCGGATGACTTAATCATGAGTCGGAAGGACCTGGGCTGCCTGCAGGAGAGACTGCTGAGAATAGCACTGTGTCCGGCTGCCTTAGGGGTGAGAGCACCACCCTGACAGCAGACGCAAAACCTCCACCCTCCCACAGCTGGGACGTGAGGGGCCTGAGGAGTGACCAGGGCACCGCAGCAGATCCAGAAGTCTGACCTGACGAAGCCAGGCATGTAATGTGGCTCCCTAAAATGTAAAGTAAAAAATTTTCCCCCTCCCCGATATTTTTATTTGTTTATACTAATTTTTTTTGGCTGCACCCACGAGGCATGCAGGATCTTAGTTCCTGGACCAGGGATTGAACCTGGGCCCTCAGCAATGAAAACGCGGAGTCCTAACCACTGGACCGCCAGGGAATTCCCTAGAGAGGCATTTTAATAACTTGGTATTGCCTATGCATATTTTCTAAAAAAAGTTGCTTTCTTTTTTCTGATTATTAAAGTTAGGAAAGGACTTTTTAAAGTTGAACAATACAGAAATACACATGGTGAAATTCCTCTGAAATTCTCTTCCCCAGGTTTTCTAACCCCTATAAATAGTTTGGTTTCTGTTATCCCAGTCTTCTATGCATGAACTAATACTTATGTGGATATTAATATATATGCATACACGTATTCTTCCCCAAATGGAATCATGATGTCCTTCCTATTCTGCAGCTAAAGACATGGTTGTAATGAATTAATTCATCACACGTTTATTACAAATCTGAACCCATGCTAAGAGTGTGGAGCAAGACACAGCCCCCTCTCCGCTCCCCCATCCTTAAGGAGCAGATGGTTGACTTTGAGAGACTGAGAGACTGGGATGTGGGTATGTTTGGGGTGATAGGGAAACTGGAGGCTGTCACCCCACTAAAATGGTGGGGCAGGGGCTTTCCTTGGGAGCACCTCAGAGGAGACATCTAAGCTGAGTCTGGAAGGGTGGGAAATGCACAACAATTTGACTTTTTTTTTTTTCATTTAACATTGTATTTTAGAGAGTTTTTCCATGTTCCTACTCTTTGAAAAACCGCTCTTGCTGTGTAAACTTTCATCAGGTGGATCTGTCATTCTGTATTATTATTATTTTATTTGTATTATTTGTGTGTGCTAATTGACTGTGTCATTGGACAATTAATGGAAACAGAGCGATGGAGATAAGGGAGGAAATTGACAAACAGCCCTCATGGGGACCTTGCTGGTCAGGCCCCGTTTGGATTATGCTGTTGAATTCTGGGTTCCATGTCTCAACGGGAATATTGCTGCTGTGCAGATGGCCAGCGGTTCAGAAAACACTTTGAACCGTTGAGTTGAGCATTTTAGCCAGAGAAAGAGCAGACCCAGAAGAGTATTCCAGGAGCCGCCCTGAGCTGGAGGAATTAGGCTGGTTCTATCGCAGTGCTAATGTGCAGGGCTATTGTGATGCCCTCGGGGGAAGGGAGAACTTTGTAACGCTGGCCCTAACCGAAAATACTCTTTGCCCCAGAAAGGGTGGCCCTGGGAGGACGGGAGATGCAATGACGTCTAAGCTGTTTCGGCTGTAAGAATCGGATTCCAAGGACACAGTTCTTTCCTCCTTTGACTTCTGTGCACAGGTTGTAATGGTGGACTGGGGCCTCCAGGCGCCCTCCCCTGGCGACGGGGCTCTCTTGTTTGCATATTCAGTGCTTTCTCCCAAACAGCTAGATTTTTAGCTGAGTGAACATTCCTGGGAGCTACTGAAAAGGTGGAAGAGCTGTTTCTGAATGTAGTCAGTTCCTGGAGGCTGGTGTGCTTGGGGTGTTTCCACTAACTTCTGCAGATCCCTGGGTCCAGCAAGGCAGCTGCTAAAAAAGGCTAAAAGGTACTGTGGAATACTACTCAGCAATAAAAAGGAGCAAAGCATTGATGCATGATGCTCCAGGGAATCTTGCTGAGTGAAAAAAGCCAGCAATCCTAAAAGATTCTATATTGGATGATCCATTTATATAACATTTTTAAAAATATTTATTTATTTAGTTAGTTAGTTAGTTTTGGCTGCGTTGGGTCTTCGAGGCTGCACGCGGGCTTTCTCTGGTTGCAGCGAGCAGGGGCTACTCTTCATTGCTGTGCGCGGGCTTCTCATTGAGGTGGCTTCTCTTGTTGCGGAGCACGGGCTCTAGAGCACGGGCTCTAGAGCACAGGCTCAGTAGTTGTGGAGCACGGGCTTAGTTGCTCCGCGGCATGTGGGATCTTCCTGGACAAGGGATTATCTAACATTTTTGAAAGGACAGTTTTAGGCTAGTGGCTGGCGGGGCAGAAGGGAAGTGGGAGGGATCCTTGCATTGCAACTGTTCAGAATCTTGACACTTGGTAGTTACAGGAACAAACACCAGTGATTAAATCGTATGGAACTTAATAGTTACACATAAAAGAGTACAAGTAACATGGGAACTCTGAATCAGATCTGTGGGTTATATTAATACTGTGGGGTTACAATGTAGTCTTACGAAATGTTACCACTGAGAGAAACTGGGCAAAGTGTACAAGGGATCTTGGTATTATTTCTTACAACTGCATTTGGATTTACAGTGATCTCAACAAAAATGTCAATAGTTAGAAAAAGCACTAGCCCAGGAAATCGGAATGTGGGCTCCGTGAAAAGTCAAGAAGAAGGATGGAAAGGAGTTACACGGTGCTGCCTTTATCTCTGTCTTGTTTAGTTTCTTTCTTGTTTAGTTTCCTGTTTCTTAGTTTCTCTTGTTTCTGGTTCCTTGTTTAGTTTCTTTCTGGGTTAGCTTCCGGGGGAACCTGCCTGGTTGTGCCCCTGCGGGCAGATACTTCTGCTCCCGGTCAGGTGACTGGGGCAGGAGAAAGGTGGGCGTGGCTGCCCCAGGAAGACGGTCTCTGGCCAGAAAGGACAGGGCAGGTGCAAAGTTTGTGGGATCAAAGAGACTGGCTGGGTTTGGGGGTGCTGCTCCGTTACACAGTCTTGGAGCCCATCTGAGATGGAATTCTCTGGTTGGAATTACAAAAGAGGTTGTGCCCTGGGGGAGCATTTAACTGAGGACTGGGAGAGGGTGAGACCGGGAGGGCCTAAACTTACATGCCTTGGCATCAGTATCGGGTACAGCAGGTGGCCGGGCTGGCTGACACCACAGAGCTTGGGGGGCTATCAGCAGATCCCTGGGGTGTGGACTGAGCATTCTCTCCCCTTCTAGGGGTGGACACAGGTCTGGAAAGTTGCCTGGGTCCTGGCACCTGCCTTGGGTAGGCTACCTAATTCTGGCTAGGAAGAGAGAAGTCCTTCAGCCCATCAGTCAGTCAGGTCCTAAGCCTGGGCAAGGTCAAGGGAAGAGGGTACGGGGTAGAGAAGCAGTACAAAGAGGAAAGTGGGGCAGCCTGACCTCCTAGGACTGCCTGTCTGCCCTCTGTGGCTGGGGGGTATCATTGATGCCAAGGGTCTGAGGGAGGTGAGGTCCCAGGGAGAAAGACTGTGGACCAAGGTGGTCCTTGGATGCTTCCTGGAGGGGCCCTGGGCTGTGTCCTCAGGGACAGGCTGGGCTTGGGAGGTGGTGACAGGAGCAGAGCCTTTCAGAGTGGCAGGATGGTGCCAGCCTCCTGCTTCCTTACAGCTTTGGGGGCCTCCTGGCTGGGGTCAAGGTTAGCACCCCCAGACCAGTGTTGAAGGGGTGGAAATCCACCAACTCCAACCCCTCATAAAAGAAAGAAGAGTCTGGTATCCACGGAGTCTGGTTGCAGGTGGTGTGGTGCCAGTGCCACAGTGGTATGGGCAGGGTGGAGGGGCCCTGGGCAGTGCCAGGAATCGGGAGGGGACACAGACATGAAACCCGCAGGAGCTTGACGCTGGCTGGCAGAGAACCACCGGGTCCCGGGCCGACAGTGCCCGCGGTTGGCTGAGTCAGGCCCCTGGGACTTTCTGTCCCGCTCTGACCAGGTGTGCAGAGTTTTGGGTTATTTTATTTCCTTCAGTGGGAGCTATTGGCTCTGCGTCAGCTTTCTGTTCTCCTTGGACTCACAGATCTGCAGGTAATTCTGGCTCCTCCTTAAGGCCCCGCAGCCTCACCCATTTTCCGGCAGGTCCTTCTTCAGGTGGGGCAGCTGAGGACAGTGACGAGGTTGAAGGGGAAGGGTGAGCGGGTCAAGCAACAAGAAGGCAGAGGGTTTTGGGAGTCTATCACCAGCTGACCGGCCTTGGCTGGCAGTGTGTGTCTGCAGAAGTCTGCTGGCAGCCTCCGGGACTTCTGGATGGTGCTTATAACCTATCGTGGGAAGGTCCTGGGCGCAGAAGCCAAGCCCAGCCCCTTGCGCAGGTACCTTGCATCCCAGGCGGTTGCTTAAAATAGGCTGACTGAAACTGACACGACCCAGCTGGCTCCTCTCACTGTGGCGGGCGGTGGGTGAGCCGGGCCAGCAGCCTCCTGGGAATGGTAGGCGGCAGTGTATTCTCACAGGCTAGTTCCCAAGAATGACCAGGGACACAGGTTAGACTTGCAGACCCCAGGGCTCTGCTCCTGCGTTGGAATCTCCTGGGAGAGGGGCTGGGGAATCTGGATGCTGAGCAAGCACTGTGCTGCTTCTTTTTTTTTTATTATTATTAATTTATTTTTGCTGTGTTGGGTCTTCGTTTCTGTGCGAGGGCTTTCTCTAGCTGTGGCAAGCGGGGACCACTCTTCATCGCGGTGCGCAGGCCTCTCACCGTCGCAGCCTCTCTAGTTGCGGAGCACAGGCTCCAGATGCGCAGCCTCAGCAGTTGTGGCTCATGGGCCCAGTTGCTCCGCGGCATGTGGGATCTTCCCGGACCGGGGCTCGAACCTGTGTCGCCTGCATCGGCAGGCGGACTCTCAACCACTGCGCCATCAGGGAAGCCCCGCTGTGCTTCTTTTATTTATTTTTTATCGTTATTTTTCATGGCTAGGCAAGTCTGGAGTATGCTGGAGTGGTACCATCAATGGGAGCTTCCTGTTTCTTGAGAATCTGGCTTCTTTTGGGATCAGATGCCCCGGGCTGATGAGTGGGTGGATTCCGACATGGGTTTCTTTTCCCTTCTCCTTTGTTGCTTCGGTCATCCTGTGATGAGCAAATCAAGTGTCCTTTCTGTGCTCATCATTTTGCTGGGCCAGGACTGCAGTGGCCACAGGATAGGTGAAGTCCCCACCCTTGGGAGCCTGCATATTGGCTGCACACTGCCCACAGCCTCTTGAATTTTTTTGTGGGTGCTGACTCTACTGGAAAGAGTCCATCTAAATACAGGGTCCCTTCGTAGACAGAAGCTTGAAGAAGGGGCCTTTCTCCAGTTTCACCCCTGGTATCTCAGTGCTACGCGTTGTACTGTTCTCAGCATCTCCCGGGATGACAGATACAGTGTTAAGTTTTGGAATCCACTCCTTGCTCTGTCGTCTCCGGTGGCCTTGAGCCCATGCTGAGTTTCTGGGGACTCTGGCCAGGATCTGATTCGAACTGGCATCGGGGAGTGGCCACGAGAGTCATGCTGGCTTTGTCTTTCCTCTTGAAAAGAAAAGCATCTTCGAAGTGCCATGGAATTGGCCCTCACCTTGGAAAACCATTGCAGGTGCTGAGACTGTGCTTTCTTGCTTGAACCATCTCAGGGATATTTTATGGTCCTCGTGACCACGGTGGCGGGATGACATCATCATGGAATTGAAATCCGTCCCAGCTGGTGGTGGGTACACCGAGTCACGAGTCACGGAACCGGTGAGCGAAGACCGCCTGCCACCAGTCCACGGCAGAGTTGGGAGTGGCACATGAAGCCAGCCACCCTCGTCTTCGTCTCAGGCCGGTGTCTCCAGCCAGTGACGTCACCTCTGCCCCTTGACCTTGATCCTCAGCTGCAGAAGCACATCACCAGACATCATGTGGGAGCCTTTCGTGGCCCCTCCCAGGACTCTCGGCCACCTCTTCAGTCTTCAGCTTCATCCCCTGCCTTCCCGGCAAATCACACCCAACCTTGGCCAAATGACGAACAGTCTTTAAAAAAAGAGCCTGGCATGAAGATTTATTTCTTCTCCGTCTGCTTTGACTGAAATCTTGTGCAGATTTTTAGATCGTTAGTATTGTTTTTGCTATTTATAAACGTGAACACTTACCAGTAGCTTTTCTCCCACGAGGACCGCACTGAGCTGCCAATGCCACCTTCCGGCTTTGGATCTGCTGGTCCCTGGAGCCAGTGGGAGAGCGGGCCCTGGTGAGCGAGTGGCCGGTGCGAGGCCATCAGTGTGCGCTTGGGGAACCAGGTAAAGGGTCCTCGCCAGCGTGAGGATTCTGTGGTTGACTTGGACACAGTTTTGCTTGCTAAGCATTTAGCTTTCAGCCCTGGTGAGTTTCGTACTTAACAGGAGTAGGGTGACCACAAAGGTCTTTGCTATAGCATCAAATAAAATATGCCTTTTCGGGCTTCCCTGGTGGCGCAGTGGTTGAGAGTCTGCCTGCTGATGCAGGGGACGCGGGTTCGTGCCCCGGTCCGGGAGGATCCCACATGCCGTGGAGCGGCTGGGCCCGTGAGCCATGGCCGCTAAGCCTGTGCGTCCGGAGCCTGTGCTCCACAACGGGAGAGGCCACAACAGTGAGAGGCCTGCGTACCACAAAAAAAAAAAAAAAAAAAAAAAGCCTTTTCCTTTTTACCTTCTATAAATTAGTTTTTTGCACAACCACTGACCTTGGGGAGGATATGCATCATTTGCACTAGTGTGCTTAAACCAGCAGAAAATATGAGATTTTCCAGGGCTTATATGTCTCCCCTTCTGGATTTTTGGATGGTACTCCCTCTATCCCTCCAGGAAGTTGGGTGGGGATGGTGATCTGATTTGCCCCTGCACCCCGCACCTTGGGCTCTCCCCCTTTGTCCCTTTGGGGCTTCACTCTGTGTGCACCCCTGATGCCTGTCTGTCCTCCAGGAAGTCATCCCTTGCTCTCTTGTCTGAGCTGGCCTTGAGCCAAGATCTAACTCAAGCTGGCGGGGGAGAAGAGGCCATGAGAGTTGCATGGCCTCTGTTTGTGGTAGGCCAGCATCTGCTTTACCACACTGTGTTTTGTATGTGCACCTGTAAATGTGCTTACTTTTACGAAAGACAGGACAGGCAGAGGCAGGCACCAGCATCCTCCCTCTTCTGTTGGCTCTGCAGTCTGTAGAGAGATAGTTATGTGTGGGGAGAAGGTTATGTTTTCAGTTAAGCCCGAACGGATGGGAGCGCCCTGCCACTTGCTCCCGGGGGCCACCCAATCCCGTGCATCCGTGAAACCCCGATGAGGGTTGGTGCGGCTTGTCCCGCTTTGCTGCGGCTTGTCCCGCTTTGCTGCTTTACTGGCTTCACTCCCTTTGTGACTTTGGACAGGTCACTCCCTGTCTCTCAGCCTCAGTTTCCTTATCAGTGAAAGGACTGGGTTAGGCAAGATGACCTTTAATATGCCTGAAAACGGAGCCAAGAGTAGGGTAATAAATGGAAGTCGTCTAGTTACTGATTAAACAGCATCTCTGGGCTGAGTGGAGCCTGGTATTCACAGTGCAGGGACGACCAGGGCCCTGCCTATGAGCCAGCGCCACGGCTGATGACTTGCTCCACGGCCAGGCTGGGGTGGCCCTTGGGCTCCGCTGTCCATGCTGTTGGCCACCTTCCCCTTCCCAAGGAGTTTGCTTTCCCATATCCCAGAATACTTGCTCCCTGAGTTCTGGAAGCTGACCACAGGGAGGTAAAAAATCAGGATCAAATCTGGAGCTGCCACCCAGTGACTGTGTGATCTTGCAGGGTCACCATTTCTCCCTGCCTTTCTGTAGAAGGCAGTGAGGGCACCAGTCATGCATGATTCCAGGATTGTTGTGAGGCTTGGGTAAGAAAACAGTTGTGAAATTACCCTGGACATTGAAAATAAACATATTAAACTATTGTGTTACATTTCTTCCAACACATATAAACATAGACACACAGGGACTTGAGAGCCTGCCTGCCAGTGCAGGGTACACGGGTTCGAGCCCTGGTCCAGGAAGATCCCACATGCTGTGGAGCAGCTAAGCCCGTGCGCCACAACTACTGAGCCTGCACTCTAGAGCCTACGAGTCACGACTACTGAGCCCGTGTGCCACAACTACTGAAGCCCGTGCGCCTAGAGCCTGTGCTCCGCAACAAGAGAAGCCACTGCAGTGAGAAGCCCGCGCACCTGAACGAAGAGTGGCCCCAAGCCTGCGCGCAGCAACAAAGACCCAACACAGCAAAAAATAAAATCAATAAAATTAAAAAAAACAATAATCATAAATGAATAAAAGGGCACAGCCCCTCCCTGGGTTTAGGGCAACAGATAGAGTGTGTGCCGGAGGGCGGAAATTTGCCTACCTGTCATCGCATGCTGCAGACACCTCACCTGCCCGCCCATACTCATGCCCCCCTCTTCCTGGAGACCCCCTGCCATCCTGTTTGTTAGAAGCTTTGTTTGTTTTTCATGCTCTCGGGTCTGAGCCTGGGTGTGGATTCCAGTAGAGACCCGGCCTTCTCAGCTCACCTTGGGGTCCTGGACTGGGAGACTTCAGGCTCAGAGCAGAGTGACTTGTCCTGCAGTGGCACGGCAGAGCTGCCCAGTTTACTGACTTTTTACTTTTGGCCGGTTAAACATTGGTGGAGCCAGGGTTAGGGTTAGGGCGTGCAGCGCAGCTTGCCCGAGGCAATCCTGGCCCTGCGCTGGGCCCTTTGTCCCCACATCTGGGCATCCTCCTGCGTCAAATACGATTCATGTAGCTGACAGCCTCAATGACTGGGTTCAGATGGGCTGTTTGTTTCCCTTTTATTTAAACTCACAGTTCTTAAGCAGCACGTGCCTGGGGCTGCATGGAGGGGAGGCCACCGCTCCTTCCTCCTGGCTTTTCCTTCCTGGATGGACCTGACAGAGCGGAAAGGTTCTGCGCGAGCCGGGCTGGGAGGCTGCTGAGGCCGGGGGTTCTGACCGGCGGTACACTGATTTCTCTGTTCAGAACATGAATGGCTTTGAGGAAGGCGTGGAGTTCCTGCCGGCCAACAACACCAGGACGGTGGAGAAGGGCGGCCCGCGGCGGTGGGTGGTGCTGGTAGCCGTGCTGGCTGGCCTCCTGCTGCTGTCCCTCATGGCGGGGCTCCTGGTGTGGCACTTTCAGTGTGAGTGGACTCTCCTCCAGGGGCCCACCCAGGGCCGCCTGCTGTGAGCGGGAGGGAGGGAGGGTGCGGTTTTGGGGGAGGGAAAGGAGGGCTCCTCCCACGGGGAGGTGATGGGGCTCAGGGTCTGCTGCCCCGGGGTGGCTGAGGGCAGCTGTGACAGTGGGGGGACAGGAGGGCGTGTGTCCCTTCCTCTGACCACCGTCCTTCGCTGTTCTCTCACAGACCGGAATGTGCGGGTCCAGAAGGTCTTCAATGGCTACCTGAGGATCACGAACGAGAACTTTCTGGATGCCTATGAGAACTCCAGCTCCACTGAGTTTGTAAACCTGGCCAAGAAGGTGAAGGAAGCGGTGAGTCCCATCCCTGGGCAGAGCCCAGGCCCTGCTGTCGGCTCTGGCACGCGCACCCTCGCCCAGCAGAAAGGAGGCTCCTCTCTGCTCCCAGATGCCTGGGCTGGTGTGTGATGTGGGCTCCCGGGCACCTGGGAAGGGGTCCCGGGTCCCAGGAGGGAGGGAGTGGCCTGGGTGCGGGGCCGGGGTCATGGGTGCTCTCTGGACCCCCATCAGCCTCCTCTCCTTCCCTCAGCTGAAGCTCTTATACAGCGGGATCCCTGTCCTGGGCCCCTACTACAGGAAGTCAGCTGTGACCGCCTTCAGGTGGGTGCCGGAAGGCCGGCGGAAAGGCGCTGCTGTGGTGCAGTGTCTGGGCCCTGCGGAGTGATGAGGCCGCGAGGCCCTGCCTAGAGAGCCAAGGCCCCAGTCCTTGTCCTGACTTTATCTCCAAAGTACTTTTGCTAGTCTGATTGAATCCTTATGGATGCTGTGTGGCAGGTGGCATTGTCAGCCCCTTTCAAGTTCAGGAAACAGGCTCAAGAAGCTGTGACTCAATGTGCCCAGGCTAGAGGTAGAACCCAGACTCCATTCCAGGTTTTCTCCCGCTCCTGAGCCTGAGCTGCACTGCCCCCCGCAACACAGCACATCTGGTTGGGCGTGAGGCTGTGAGAGGAAAAGGCCCAGGCCTCTGGCTCGAGGGGTCAGCAGGTGGGTGGGCGTACAAGAGCCTGGGGGCCGGCCCGGCCTGGAGAAGGTCTCTTGGTGAGGCCCCTCGGGAGGCTCTTAATCCTGCCCCGTCCTCAGCGGGCACCTGGGGGGGCGTGGGCCCGGCCCCTCAGGCTCGCCCCTCTCTCCCCAGCGAGGGCAGCATCATCGCCTACTACTGGTCGGAGTTCAGCATCCCCCAGTACCTGGTGCAGGAGGCCGATCAGGCCATGGCGCAGGAGCACGTGGTCACGCTGCCGCCCCGAGCCCGCGCCGTGAGCTCCTTCGTGCTGACCTCAGTGGTGGCCTTCCGTGAGTGCAGGGGCGCCGGGGCGGGCATTTGTTTGGTCTGGGACATCCCAGGGCCAGTGCCCAGGACAGGAGACTGCCAGCTGGCCGGCACCTCCCTTTAGGGCAGTAAGGAAGCAGGAATAAGGAAATAGACACACCAGTAAACGCTTTATTCTCCCTCTTGCTCTTCAGCCACTGACCCCAGAACAGTACAGAACACCCAGGACAGTAAGTATCCGCCCTCCTCCCAAAGGAGGAGCGGGGGGATGTGGCCGGATGCCCCTTCAGTCGAGGGGTCCCCCAGAGTCACACGGTGGTGGTGGCCAGCACATGCCTCTGCCTCTCCCGGGCCATGAGAAGCCCCCTTCCCAATCTCTCCCGGGTCCAGAGCAGCCTGGGACACCTCAGAGGGGCCAGGCCTGGCTGCCTGTCCACCTCAGGCGGGGGTCCTGGTTGCTCGCCTCGTGGCCCTGCCCAGCTCTGCCCCATATCCTCTTGCCCCACACAGACAGCTGCAGCTTTGCCCTGCACGCCCGTGGCAGCGAGCCGACCCGCTTCACCACGCCCGGCTTCCCCGACAGCCCTTACCCGTCTCACGCCCGCTGCCAGTGGACCCTGCGGGGGGACGCTGACTCCACACTGAGCCTCACCTTCCGCAGCTTCGACGTCGCGACCTGTGATGAACGTGGCAGTGACCTGGTCACTGTGTATGACACCCTGAGCCCCGTGGAACCCCGGGCCCTGGTGCAGTGAGTGTTCCGGGCGAGTGGAGGTGGGCAGCGGGAGCCTGGCGGCTGCCCATGGCAGGCCGGGCCTCCGGAATGACTGCAGTGGAGGCTGGAGGTTCAGGCCGCTGCCGACTTGCAGGCAGCAGAGAGCAGGCGTGGCGTGGTCCTCGGCCCGAACTGCAGGGGGGCATCTCAGAGGTGACTGTCAGCCTTGGCAGGGATGCCGGAGGCCCACAGGTCCCTAGATCCTGGGTACTCCTTCACCTGTCTTTTACCTGCCGGAGTGGAGGTGCCACCTGCTGTTGTATCTCTCTTTCCTTCCTTCCTTCCTTCTTTTCTTTTTTTCTCTCTTTCTCTCTTTCTTTCCACGAGACTTGTGGGATCTTAGTTCCCCGACCAGGGATTGAACCCAGGCCATGGCAGTGGATGTGCCGAGTCCTAACCCCTGGACCGCCAGGGAATTCCTCCACCTGCTGTTGTAAATGAAGGTCTCGCTGTTACTCAGCGATAGTGAGGTCAACAGTTGTAAAGATAATTTGTTACAGTTCCCGAGAGGAGGGGCCCCCCAGGGCCATATGGGGAAGCACCAGGGTCATCAGGAAGCAGAGGGGGCTGGAGGAAAACGTGGGCCAGAGCCTTTGCTGTAGATTCTCCAGGAAAGGCAAGGCAAGGCAGCGCAGGGAAGCACCTTCAGACCGGCTGCTTTGAATAACTCCAGCGGGCTCTGGGCCCTAGGGCTGTCTCCAGTCGTCTGGTACCTGGGTGATCAGGGCAGGTGGAGAGTGGCCTGGAGCAGGGGACCTCCACAGAGAAGGTGTTGGGGTGTGGGCTCTGGATTAGTTAGTCTGCATGTGAAAGTCTCACCCTAGTCTTTACTGTCTCCAGGGATTGGCTAGCCCTGGGGAGTGGGGCTGCCTTTCCAGGTCAGCAAGCCCCAGGTATCAAAGCATCGGGGTTATAGTAAATAAAAAGGCATAGATAGCAGGCACACACTACTATATATAAAATAGATAAACAAGGAGCTCCTGTAGAGCACAGAGAACTATATTCAATATCTTGTAATAACCTACAGTGGAAAAAATCTGAAAGAGAATATATCTACATATAACTGAATCACTTTGCTGTACACCTGAAACATTGTAAATCAACTGTACTTCAATTAAGAAAAGGCATACTGCACCTGCTGAGGGTGCCGAGGTGAATCGGAGGCTGCCGGTGGGGGTGGCCTGCCTTCACTCGGCTTCCCCTGCTGCTCCCGACTCAGTGGACCAGAGCCTCTCACTGCTGCCTGTGGAAATGAGCCGGGCAGACGTTTCACAACTAATAAGGGGCTAAACTTCAGGCCCAAACCAGGAGGGAGCCATCTGCTGCCACAGCTTCACAGCCAGGACTTCGGTCTAAACACCCTTTTCATGCAGGCTTTCTTTCTCTTTCTGTAACTGATTGTACAACAAACGAATACCTGGTCCTGGGCGGCAGAGTGGAGAACAGACAAGCACGAAGAGGACAGACGCCACTCATAGTCTTACTATCTGGAAATAATCACTGTTAAATGTGTGTTGCACATTCTTATAGAATTTTTTGCTATGTGTAGGTTTGCGTATTTATTTAAAAAAAGGATTATATGGCACACTTGGTTTTGTTATGTGCTTTGTAAAGATGACGTATGTTATGATGATCTTCCCAGGTGAGTAGTGTGTCTCTGTCACCGGTAATGGCTGCAGGCTGTGGCGTTGGTTAGCGCACATGACATGCTCTTTGGCCCTGAGGCCTCTGGCGCCTGAGTGCTGAGTCTGAATTTCAGGCCTGCCACATTTTTTTCTTTTTTCTTTTTCTTTTTTTTTTTTTTGGCTACACCACACAGCATGTGGGATCTTATTAGTTCCCCAACCAGGGATTGAACCCATGCCCCCTGCATTGGAAGCACAGAGTCTTAACCACTGGACCACCAGGGAAGTCCCCTGACACTTTCCTGGTGGTCCAGTGAAGTGGACCACCATTTTTTTTTGAGGGGGGGAGATTTCTTTTCTCCATTTCTTTCTTTATTGACTCATTTAGATTAAAAAATTTTTTAACTTTAATTTTATTTTTAAATTTTATATTGGAGTATAGTTGATTTACAATGTTGTGTTAGTTTCAGGTGTACAGCAAAGTGATTCAGTCATACATACACTTATATCGATTCTTTTTCAGATTGTTCTCCCATATAGGTTGTTTCAGAGTATTGAGTAGAGTTCTCTGTGCTATACAGTAGGTCCTTGTTGATCATCTATTTCATACAGAGTCGTGTGTATATGTCAATCCCAACCTCTTAATATATCCCTCCCCCACTTCCCCCTTTGGTAGCCATAAGTTTGTTTTCTGTGTATGTGAGTCTGTTTCTGTTTTGTAAATAAGTTCATTTGTATCATTTTTTTTTTTAGATTCCACATATAGGTGATATCGTATGATATTTGTCTTTCTCTGTCTTTCTTCACTTAGTATGATAATCTCTAGGTCGATCCATGTTGCTGCAAATGGCATTATTTCGTTCCTTTTTATGGCTGAGTAATATCCCATTGTTTATATGTACCACATCTTCTTTATCCATTTACCTGTTGATGGACATTTAGGTTGCTTCTATGTCCTGGCTCTTGTAATAGTGCTACTATGAACATTGGGGTGCATATATCTTTTTGAATTATGGTGTTCTCCGGATATATGTCCAGGAGTGGGATTGCTGGATCATATGGCAGCCTCTATTTTTAGTTTTTTGAGGAACCTCCATACTGTTCTCCATAGTGGCTGCACCAGTTTACATTCCCACCAACAGTGTAGGACGATTCCCTTTTCTCCACACCCTCTGCAGCATTTCTTGTTTGTAGATTTTTTGACGATGGCCATTCTGACTGGTGTGAGGTGATAGCTCATTGTAGTTTTGATTTGCATTTCTCTAATGATTATCGATGTTGAGCATTCTTTCATATGCTTTTTGGCCATCTGTGTCTTCTTTGGAGAAATGTCTATTTAGATCTTCTGCCCATTTTTTGATTGGGTTGTTTGGTTTTTTTGATATTGAGCTGCATGAGCTGTTTGTATTCATATATTTTGGAGATTAATCCCTTGTTGGCCGCATCGTTTGCAAATATTTTCTCCCATTCTATGGGTTGTCTTTTCGTCTAGTCCGGCCACTTATTAACTGTGCAATCTTGGGTAAGTTACTTCACCTGTTTTGCCTCTGTTTCCTTATCTGTAAAATGGGGATAATAGTATTTAATGGTTGTTGTGACGAATACCTGAGTTAATGGATGCAGAAGCACTAAGGACAGTGCCTGGCGTGTTCCTAGTAAGTGCTGGTAGTTGATGCAGTTACTACTGCTGTCGTTGCTATTATTTGGTCCATAGTGTGTTTAATGAGTCCTCTATTGTTAGGCACTCAGTGTTCCTGAGTTCTTGCTGTTATAAACATGGACGGTCTTTTGAGGAGGTCCTTACTCGGGTGGCTGGTTGCCCGTGTGGGGAGGGCGTTGGGACCCCACCCTCGGCCCCTCTGCTGGGCTCTGTGCTCTCGTAACGCCCGCCCTTCTGCCCCGCAGGCTGTGTGGCACATACCCTCCCTCCTACAACCTGACCTTCCTCTCCTCCCAGAACGTCCTGCTCGTCACGCTGGTGACCAGCACCGAGCGCCGACACCCCGGCTTCGAGGCCACGGTCTTCCAGCTGCCTCGGATGAGCAGTAAGGGGCAGCCCAGGAGGGGACAAGCCTCAGGACCACATTTGACGCTCAGGCTCTCCTGGTCGTGGAGTGTCTGGTGCCCAGGCAGGAGCTTGAGGGAGGCCGGCCAGCTCCTCAGGGCTCTCGGCCCGCCTGGGTCCTTGGTCCTCACGCCCTCCCCCCGCCTTCCTTTCAGGCTGTGGAGGCTACTTGCATGCAGCCCAGGGCACATTTAGCAGCCCCTACTATCCAGGCCACTACCCGCCCAACATCAACTGCACCTGGATCATCGAGGTAGGCGCTGTGATGGGGGGCGCGGAGGCGGCTAGAGACGGGGCGGGGACAAGGGACAGGGAGGGGGAGGGAGGGGGAGGGATGCTCCAGGGCGGCAGGAGAGAGCACGGTGAGCGCCTCCGGCCTCCCCTGAGGTGCAGGTATGGAGGCCGCGGGCGGGGCAGGTTCAGGCAGCATCCAGCAGACCCGGGCTCCCACCTGCCTCCTGGCTGGCGCCTGACATGACGGAGGGACCTGGGCCCGGGACTTCCCTCTCGGGCCGTGGCTCGCTCTGGGCAACGTGAGAGCAGGGGCGCCGGCCTCTTAGAGGAGCTGTTGGGACGAGGCCGAAGGCTGAGTGACACTCAGAGGACGCGCTTGCTGGACGGCAGGAGACCGGCGTCTTGCCGACGGGGCCCCTCACGCCGTCCAGTCGGTGATGGGGGAGGACTTTCCAGCCTTCTTTAGTTACGTCATAGTGTGTCTCGCTGTTTGCAAGTCTGGAAGGTCTTCCCAGCATGGAGCCCGGGTCCTTACTGCCCCCGTGGGCCGGAGGGAAGAGCCCGGCAGCCGTGCTCCCGCCGTGGTCCTGGCCCCGTGGCCGCCACGGGCCACCCCGGACTTGGGAAGGAGCGAAGCCGCACAGAGGGTCAGCAGCATCTCTCTCCCCAGGTGCCCGACAACCAAAACGTGAAGGTGCACTTCAAAGCCTTCTTCTTGCTGGAGCCCAACGTCCCCCTGGGCTCCTGCTCCAAGGACTACGTGGAGATCAACGGGGAGAGGTGGGTGTCGGGGGAGGGGGAGGAGGAGGGGGGCCGCCCCAGCCCCGGGGCGGGTCCTCTTCCTCCCGCTGAGCCCCCTGCCGCCCCCAGGTACTGTGGAGAGAGGCCCCAGTTTGTCGTGAGCAGCGGCAGCAGCAAGATCACCGTCCACTTCCACTCGGACCAGTCCTACACGGACACCGGGTTCCTGGCCGAGTACCTGTCCTACGACGCCAGTGACCGTGAGTGACACGCTTGGGAGGCGGGGCCTGGCTGGAGGGCGGGCCCGCGACGCGCTCTGTTCTGTGTCTTACTAGCACTGTGCTCTCCTGACTCCAGGCCACCGGAGCCGGTAGGATGCATTATCAGTTGCTCTAGTAGCTTTCTGCAGAAAAAGAAAAGGCTACCTTAGATGCACTTGTGAAGAAAGGCCGACAGTGAACGCCGGCACACACCATGTCCTTTGGTCCCTGGGTGCGGCATCTCAGGCCGAGGACCCCCGGGTTCCTTTGGTCTATTGTCCCTTTGGTTCTGCATCACTTTGAGAATCTGTGCTTGTCTCTGTGTGTCTTTGAGCACCTGTAGGATTAACAGCATGCTTTTGAGACACATTAGAACATGCTGGGGCATGAATCATCACACTAACTACTCCTAGCTTTGAAAATTCTGTGATCTCTAAGGAAGAGGTCTGGCAGTTTCCGTGACCTTTAATTTCACTGTCTGCTGTGAATACCAGTTCTTCCACGTCCATGGTGATTTTTTTGTTTCAACCCTGCATCATAGAATAACCTTTTGGAAGTCACTTTTACTGCACACAAACGTCCAAATTTAAGTTCAAATTCAACTACACGACTCACCGCCAGAGGTGTAATTAGATGAACAAACCGCTTTGACAAGTGACTAAGCTACCTGGGCAGAGAAAGTGACAACGGCCTCCTCTCCATTTTGTCATCTGCCTGATGACATCAGTTGTCAGACACATTCCAATTTCAGAAACATCGGAATGTGGAAAATATCTTAGAATTAAGGAAAGCTGGTGATGCCGTGTGACACTAGGGTGGGACACGCACATCAGCCGTCTGCAGAGCCGCTGCCGCTCCGACTTGCCGACGGGGAGCCTGGCGCTCGGGGACGTGGCTGACCAAGGACACGGGGCAGTAGAACTGCATGCGCACCCGCCAGCCTCTCTCCACTCTGCCCGGGGCTTCCCAGGGTTTGGTCATGGGGGGCGGGAGGGACCTCGACTGGCCCTCCCCCGCTAGCTGTAGGAAGCCCCTTGTCACAGCTCAGCGGGCCTGGAGACCCCCAGCTGCAGCCTCGCTCCTCTGTGCTGGAGGCAGGGCTGGGGGTCATGGACTTGAGGCCTGCCCTGTCTCCCCGCAGCGTGCCCGGGCAGGTTCATGTGTAACACAGGGCGGTGTATCCAGGAGGAGCTGCGCTGTGACGGCTGGGCTGACTGCACCGACCACAGCGACGAGCTCCACTGCCGTGAGTCGGGGCTGCCAGACCCGGGCATCCTCTGCCCTTGCTGTGCCCAGCTTCTGCCACCGACCCTGTGGCGGGACGGCCCGAGGCGGCGGGGGAGGTTGTTCCCGGCCCGGGGCCGACGACAGGCCGCCTTTCCTCGGGCTCCTGGGGGCCCCCTTTGGAGCAGGCGGTGCTGAGTCAGCTTCCACAGCCAGGCGGGACGTGGTCCCCAGGAGCGCGGTGCCCCAGCTCCCGGGAAGAGCGGGTGCTGAGTGAGCCTCGTGTCTGACTGCGGCCCCTTCCCCCTCCAGAATGCAACGCCACCTACCAGTTCACGTGCACGGACAAGCTCTGCAAGCCCCTCTTCTGGGTCTGTGACTCCGTGAAGGACTGCGAGGACGGCAGTGACGAGCAGGGCTGCAGTGAGTGGGGTGGGGGGTGGCGGCTGGGCTCCCCGCGGCCTCTGCTGACCCGCCAGCCCCCGCTGAGTCCTCGCGCTTCCCCAGGCTGCCCGCCCGAGACCTTCAGGTGTAACAACGGGAAGTGCCTCCCGCAGAGCCAGCGGTGTGACCGGAAGGACAACTGTGGGGACGGGTCCGATGAGGCCACCTGCGACCACGGTGAGGCCAGGCCCCGCCCCCTTCCCTTGGGCGCTTGCCTGCCACACTCACGTGCAGCGGGTCCAGAGTTCAACACACACAGACCGCCCTGCACACTGAGTGTGAGAGAAAGGGTGTCGGCTGGGCACGGGTGTGGACGAGGGGGCAGGCCCGAGAGGGGCGGGAGGGGGATGGGCCATCAGCCTGGGCACGGGAGGGAGATTGATTCCCTCCCCCTGCGTCCGCCTCCGTGAGCAGTGAGCACCGTCACCTGCACCAAACACACCTACCGCTGCCTCGACGGGCTCTGCGTGAGCAAGGGCAACCCCGAGTGTGACGGGAAGAAGGACTGTGTCGATGGCTCGGATGAGAAGGACTGTGGTGAGCAGGGCTGCCCCATACAGTTGTGCAGGTTGTTCACTGTGCAAGGTGCATACGGAGGTGGGCATTATGTCAGCGCTTCACTCACCCAGCTCTGCCCTGGTGAAAGGGTGTGTCTGCCTGGAGGAAAGGATAACTTTGCTGATTGGCACCCAGGCACTGCCTCACAGGCGGTTCTGGTCCTGGAGGCACGGCCCAGGGCAGCTAGTACGTCAGGGCCTCTGTGGCCTGGCTGGTGTCCTGGCCGCGGTGCTGGGCTGACCCCTGCTCTGTAGACCTGGCCACAGGGGCAAGTCCTGGCTTGCCTGTGCTGCCTGGAGGGGAGAGAGCACAGCTCCTGGAGCCCTCGGCAGGGATTTGTCCCCACCCCGCCCATACTTCAATTTGCAGCCTCTTGTGTATTTCAGAAGCACTGGCCATAGGTTATATGTGAGCAGAGCTGCAGCTGTTCTGTGACTTCACGTCACCCATTGCTCTTCCCTCTGAGAGCTGTGTCCTTCAGCATGCAACAAGAAAATCTGGGCAAAGGACACCCAAATTAAATCTAAGCAAACCAGCAGATGTCTGAAGGCCCCTGTGCAGGAGCGGGGAGGTGGGGAGTGAGGGTTTTGAATTTGGGGGCAGGGAGAGGGGCCAGGTGGCTGCCCCGGCTGCTGCTCCGGTGGCGGGGCTGGTGCCCCGCTGTGACCCCCGTCTCTGCCCCTCCCAGACTGTGGGCTGAGGTCGTTCACCAGGCAGTCTCGGGTTGTCGGGGGTGAGAACGCGGACGAAGGTGAATGGCCCTGGCAGGTGAGCCTCCACGCCCTGGGCCAGGGCCACGTGTGTGGGGCTTCCCTCATCTCCCCCAGCTGGATGGTGTCCGCCGCCCACTGCTTCGTCGACCAAAGAGGATTCAGGTGCGTCACGGGCCGGAGCGGGGAGGCCTCACGCCGGCCCTAAGTGGGGCGCCCCTCCATGTTTCCTGGGGTGGAAAGGCCCTGTGTCTGTGAGTCGTGCCCAGGTGAGGCAGGGCCGGGACTGGAGGGGTGGCAGACCCCCCAGGATGGGGCTTAATAACAGAAGTAATAAAAATGAGTGTTCATGGGGAGCCCCTCTTGTCCAGCGGGATCTCAGTGCCTCTCCTAACAGCCCAGGCAGACGGGTCTGAACACGTCCCCGTTTTACAGAAACGGAGGATCAGAGAGGTAAGGACATTTGCCTGAGGTGGTACAGCTTTTAAGAGGCAGAGCCAGACTGGGCCCCCCGTGTGTGGATTCCAGAGCCGCTGCGGTCAGCCTCTGCACGGTGGAGACCCCTCGGGACCCTCTCATTCACCGCCCGGCCCTGGCTTGCCAGGCCACCGTGAGCAAGTTATTCACCTTCCTAGGCCTCAGGCTCCTGGGTGCTGATGGTGACGCTGTGATTTTTACGCTGAGAGGTGTGAGAAGGGAGCGCGGGGACGCACCTGAAGCGCTGAGCCCGTGCCTGGCGCACAGTAGGTGCTCAGCCCGTCGTAGCCTCAGGTCCACGGCAGACCCGAGCCCGGTGCAGGGAGGGGCACCAAGCACACCACTGGGCCATGCCGGCCTCTCAGGGCGGGTGGGCAGGGCCAGGCTTAGCAGGAGCATGTGGCCCAGCGCCGGGGCTCTTTGTGACTTAGGTCCAGCCCGCCCAGGCTCTCTGGCCATTGGCTGCGGGAGGGGGACTGGAGGGACAGCTTGCTCCTGGAGACGCGGGCACAGGGGTCTCCCTCACCCAGGGCCTTCCTGCCGGGCGCCTGCCCTCCTGCCGCGGGCAGCTGCGTGGGAAGGGGACCCAGGGTGCCACGGTCGCCCCTTGGCCAAGAGAGAGCGGGACCACCGTGGACTTCCGGGACAGACAGGACCCATAGCGTGCCGTAGGCCTAAGGCCAGACACCGGGGCCGGTCAGACAGGTGCACGTGCTGGGGGTGATGTAACAGCAGAGGCCTGGGGGGAGTGGGGTCAGTGGTGGACCCCGGGCGCTGCTGGGCTGGTGAAGTGCAGCCTGGTCCAGCCTGCCCCTCTCTTCTCACTCTGTCACACTCCACTCCACTCCGGGCAGAAGCGATCTGCTTTCTTCTTGGGGTGATGGGAGCTTACTTCAGAATTTTTAGAATCAACTTATCATTTTGGAATGTGGACAAGTTGCAAAGATAGGACGCAATTTCCCCGTACCCTCGCCCAGTTTCCCTTGATGTTATCATGCTGCTTTTGTCAGCACGGAGAAACTCACGGTCCCTTACTAGGAACTTGCCTCCGGGCTGCCTCGAGGCTCCCCTTGGGCTCCCCACCAGGCTCCCTGGCACCAGTTTCACACCAGCATCCTTTCTGCTGCAGGAGTTTGTCCAGGTGCCCCCTTTGTGTCTGTTGTCCTGTCTCCCCAGTCTCCTCTGGTCCGGGACGATTTCTCAGGCTTTGTGTATTTTTCGTGACCTGGACAGTCTGGAGGCCAGGGGCCCTGTAGAGTGCCCCCATCTGGATGCATCTGAGGTTGTTCTCGTGATTAGACTGGGGTCATGAGTGTTTGGAAGAAAGTCACGTTGTATCAGCAGGTAAATGATGTCAACGTGGCTTATCTCTGGTGATGCTCATCTCGGTCATGTGGTTAAGACGGTGATGCCAGCTCTCTCCACTGGGAAGTGTTTCCGAGTTCTGTAATCTATTCTTTGAAAATGAGTCAGTGTGGAATTACTTTGTAAGGAAGCTTTGTCCCTTCTCTCCCATGTTTTTTTTTTTTTTTTTTTTTTTTTTGCGGTATGCGGGCCTCCCACTGCTGGGGCCCCTCCCGCTGCGGAGCACAGGCTCCGGATGCGCAGGCCCAGCGGCCATGACTCATGGGCCCAGCCGCTCCGCGGCACGTGGGATCCTCCCGGACCGGGGCACGAACCCGCGTCCCCTGCATCGGCAGGCGGACGTTCAACCACTGCGCCATCAGGGAAGCCCTCCCATGTATTTATTTAATCATCTATTTACGTTTGTAGGGACTCGTGCATATATTTATATTTCGGGTTGTAATCCAATACCGTGTTGTTTACTGTCTCTAGATTGTTCCAGAGCCGACCACTGACAGCTCTCCAGGCTGGTGCCCGGCTCCCTAGGACGTGCCCCCATTCTTTTGTTTTTCTGAGCCACCTCCTTGCTTTTGGACACCACCTGGTGCTCTAGGCTCATCCTGTATTTTCCTGGTCCAGCCCCAAAACTAGGCATTCCCCGAGAAGAAACCAAGATGTGGGTGCTTTGCACCCACACCGCCACCAGTCCCCGTTCCTAGCCCGTCTCCAGGCTGAGCTGGGATGTGCGTGGGCTCTTCCTGAAGCACCTGCCCCTGGGCCCTGCCCTGCGTCTTTCTCTTGCCCTTGCTTCACGTTTTCATTTCTCATTTCCTTCTCCTTCATCTTCTCCTGCTCAGCAGTCTTACTTCTGCCCATTAATGCCCTCAACAGCCACTGCTACCATTGGCACCGGGAGAGAAAGCTGAATTAGACTTGGTCCCTGTACTTCCAGATGTCCCAGGGTAGGGGGACAAGTTGCGATACACAACGTGCACGTAGTAAGGGCTGTGCCAGAGCTGGGGGGAGGCTGCCGAGGGCCCAGCGTGTGGGTTAGAGCTCCCATGAGTGCTGGGGAGGGTGGCTGCTAGGAGTGCCTTTATGGGCAGGGTGTGTGGTCTGCTCTTGAAACGGGAGGGTGTTTGTCACTGGACCAGGTGACTCAGACCTTCCAGACAAAGGGAGGGTTGTGAGCAGGGACAGGCAGGGATGAAGTGTGCCAGGACCTGGAGTGCAGGTACTTTGGACACATTTCTGAGTCAGCAAGCGACCCCAGGGTGTTACCGAGAGGTGGCATCTCGTGGTCAAGAGCATGGGCTGCTGGGTTCAGATGGTGGCCCAAGGCCACCTTGACTGGCTGTCTGGGGTATCAGATGATGTAACACGTCGGCCCCCAGAAGAGTGCTTGGAGTGGTCGGCTGTGTCGACCTCTGCCTTTTGCCTTAGGTCTTGACGGAATGGCCGGGGTTTATCTGCAGGTGTTTCTTGCCGCCATCTAACCCATCGCTGCTGAGTTGCCTCTTAACGCTTGAGCCTTCACCATTCTTTCTGTGTTTGCTGTCCAGCTGATGTGCTTGTGATGATGCAGGACAGGGATGTCACCAGTCAGCTTGACACGACCAGCTTTGGGGCTTTTTTTCTCCAAGAGGTCCTTCATGACCTTGTGGAGTTTTCACACTGTGTCTTTTCTTTTCCTGCTTCTTTTTCTCTTTGTCGTCTGGGAGTTCCAGGCCCTCTCTGGTGACTGACACTGGGGTCTTTTCCTCAGATTCCTTCTGCTTTCGGACACGGTACCCATCGGCCGGCTCGAGCACACGGATCACTCCTAGGCTGTGCTTCCCTAGACGTCCACGTACCCCTTCTGAGCCATTTCCGAGTTAGGCGCAGCCATCGTGGCACATCTTCCCCAAGGACGGCAGGCAGCGTCTCCCAAGAACAGGGAAACCCTCCCATGTAACCACCATACGATTATCGCATCCGGAAACGATCGCACTGACGTAGCACTGTTAGCTGGCATAGGGTCCGCATTTCAGATTCCTCCAGTTCTCCCAGTATTTATAGGTTTTTAAAAAATGTAGGGTCCAGTCAAGGGATATGCTTTGTTTTAGTCATTAGTTTTGACTCGTCTCTTTAAAATGTAGAACAGTCTCTCCCAGCCTTTTAATTTTTGTTCTTTAATGGCAGTACGTTTTTGAAAAGTCCAGGATGTTATTTTGCAGAATGTCTCTCGATCTGGATGTTCTTGGTGGTGGTTTCATGATTAGAGTTAGGTTAAATTTTTTTTTTCTGGTCAGGAAACACTGCATAGGTGATGTGCCCTCAGGAAGTACCTAATACCCCATCAGTGGGGATGATTTGGAGACAAGTCTAATTACTTGGTTAGGGTGGTGTCTACCAGTACTTATAAAGGTACTTCCCCGTTGGTTATGAATCTTGGGTGATGCTTTGAATCAGTGTGTAAATCTTTTTTTTTTAAATATTTATTTATGTATTTATTTGGCTGCACCAGGTCTTAGTTGCGGCGTGCGGGATCTTCCTTGCCGCATGCAGGATCTTCAGTAGCGGCATGTGGGATCTTTTCTTTTAGTTGCCGCGTACGGGATCTAGTTCCCTGACCAGGGATCGAACCCGGGCCCCCTGCATTGGGAGCGCAGAGTCTTAACCACTGGACCAGGAGGGAAGTCCCAGTGTGGATATCTTGTTACCCAGTGGTTTTTAGCATCTGTTGATAATTCTTGTGTGTATCGGTTATTGCTGTGGTAGGTGTGCAATATGACTTATTGTGTCATTTCTTCTGTATTTATTAGCTGGTGTTTTTCTGGAAAGCATAGCTTTCCTTCTCTTCTTATAAATTATTTTGAGATTATTTTTTAGCTTCAGGATAGATTCTCCTCCGCTCCTTATATTGTTTATCATGTATAGCGATCTAACCCCATAGTTTACTTTGGTGTCCAGATGATCCAGATCTTGACTAGTGAAAGCCTTGTCCTACTGGCACCATCCTTGTGCAAGCTCTCACTCACTTCTGGTAAAACAAAATATTCCTGGTTCACTCTATGTGCTACTTGCTCCAGACCTGAAATCAACCATTTCTCCAAGGAGCCTCGGTTCCTTTCCGTGGGGAAGGATAGTTAGAAACCAAGTGCTGGCTGCTGTTGGGGACGCCATTGCTCTGAGGCCATCTTTCTGAACAGCCGTGAGCTTTTCCTGCTCTGATAGCACATCAGCAGCATGGGGTTCTTCTCTCCTCCGCCTGTGCCTGTTGGTGTCTCCCTTTTCCCACGTGGGAAACTGGGTCCCAGCAACACCAGGGTCTTGTCTTTTTACTGGTTCAGTCGTCCAATACAAAATAGTCAGAATTGCTGCACCATCCCGCTACCGACGACAAACCTGGTGAAGTTCCATCTGCTTTTTAGCTCCTCTGGTACTTAAAGTATGTACCGCTGTGTCAGAGAAGTATTTGGATGGATGTGTTCCTTCCATGGAAGGGTAGATGAATGAGAAGGGAGATCTTTTTGGTAATGAGATAAGCGAGGGCAGCTGAGCATCGTCCTGGGGTGGGCGTGGGCTCGGGTCGAGGGGCACAGGGCACCGGGCCGAGGGCGCCGGCTCAGGCTTCCCTCTCCGCCCGTCCTCCGGCCCCCGGCAGGTACTCTGACCACAGCATGTGGACCGCCTTCCTGGGCCTGCACGACCAGAGCAAGCGCAGCGCCCCCGGGGTGCAGGAGCGCCGGCTGCAGCGCGTCATCTCCCACCCCTTCTTCAACGACTTCACCTTTGACTACGACATCGCGCTGCTGCAGCTGGAGCAGCCAGCCGAGTACAGCGCCACCGTGCGGCCCATCTGCCTGCCGGATGCCGCGCACGCCTTCCCCACCGGCAAGGCCATGTGGGTCACCGGCTGGGGCCACACGCAGGAGGGAGGTGAGCGGGGGTGGGGGTGAAGCCGGGGTGAGGGGCTGACAGCTCTGCCCGCAGCCCAGCCGCTGTGGGATGGGGGGCCTCGTGGCTGTCCTTCTGTCCCTCCCTTTCTCACACGCCTTCCCAGGGTGGGTGTCGGATTCCTCACCCGACAGATGGTCAGCGCGGCCTGATCGCACTGCCCCGCTGCACAGCATCCCATCCTGGAGACGTGCCCTCAGGTTTTAGCCACGTGTGGGCCGCGGGCATCCGCGCTATTTCGGGGGCTCCGCTGGTCGCGCCCCCCCGCTGACCGCCGGCCGCCCCTCCCGCCCTGTCCCCCCCTTCCGCTGCCTCCCAGGCACGGGGGCGCTGGTCCTGCAGAAGGGCGAGATCCGCGTCATCAACCAGACCACGTGCGAGCGCCTGCTGCCGCAGCAGATCACCGCGCGCATGCTGTGCGTGGGCTACCTCAGCGGCGGCGTGGACGCCTGCCAGGTGGGCCGGTGGGGCGGCCGGTGGGGCTGGGGGCGGCGCGGCTCGGTGCTAAGGCCTGGTCTCCCCGCAGGGCGATTCCGGGGGCCCGCTGTCCAGCCCGGAGGCCGATGGGCGGATGTTCCAGGCCGGCGTGGTGAGCTGGGGCGACGGCTGTGCGCAGAGGGATAAGCCAGGCGTGTACACGAGGCTCTCCGTGTTTCGGGACTGGATTAAACAGCAGACCGGGGTATAGAGGCGAGGTGCCACCCCAGGTGCGCACGTGCGGGCTGAGGACGGGACTGCTGCCCGGACCCCCGGCTCGGCCCCCGGAACCCAGACTGGGACCTGATCCCCGAGCCTCTGGAGATGGCGACTCGCCCGCAGGCCTCTGAGCCACCCCACACCCCCAGCTTCCCAAGCGCGGTCTGGGAGGGGAGGAGAGGACGCCTGGCAGTGCCGGGCCGGAGGTTTGAAGACACATCCTCTCGTCCCTGGCGCCACGCTGGGCCGGAGGCTCTTTTCCTTGGATACAGGGAAGGCCGGCTTCGTCTGCCTCGGATACAGGACCAGCCCTCGTTTGGACTTTGGGGCCCCTTGGGCGGGGCTGGTGGGGCACCACGGGCTCCCAGGGTCGCCCGCTTCAGGAAATCCAGGCCTGAGGGACCTGGAAGTCAGCCGGGTCCAAGGTTTGAATGTTTTGCCAGCTCCCAGGGTGGGGTTCAGTGTGTATATTTGTGTGTATGAGTAAAACACTTTATTTCTTTTTAGGTAATTTTTCTTCCTTACTGGAGTTGATGGGCTCCCCTAGCCGCAGCAGCAAGCAACTGGGTTTAAATTCCCCTCAGCACAGAGCCTGGAGTCAGGCTGAGAGTGGGGACCACCGTCACCACCCTGTGACGGTCCCCAGGCCAGCACGGGGCTGTGTTTCCTCCCTTACCTGAAGCCCCCCCAGACAGGGCCTGGTGCTGGGACAGGAGGGGTGGGACGGGGTGCTGCTCCCCAGGATGGGGGAGGAGCTTTGTCCTGGCGGTTTCTGTCAGGTGGGGAGATGGTCACACGAATGTGTGTGTGTGTACACCTGTGCGCCTGTGCTTGCACACTCGGACACGAGAGTGTGCATGAACTCACGGCTGTCTAGCGTGGGCTGAGTGGGTGGGTCCTGATGATGCTGCCTCGCTTGAGGCTTCTCCCATGTCTAGTGCTGTCCTTCCTCTGATTTTTACTTAGTAAATTACAATATTCTCTCTCTTCTTGCTTGGGATGACTCGGACAGAGACGAGGATCTGGGGAGGGCTTAGGGAGTTCTTGAGAAGATGTTTGAGGGCCTTCCATATGCCAAGGCTCTGTACGAGCTGGGGCTGGGGGATAGCAGCAGACCCAGGAAGAGAAATCAGATGGCCGTGTGAGGGAGGGTGGGTGGTCTTCGCTCATTGCTGTATCACCAGCTCAGGCCTGGCTCCTAGAAGATGCTAACATATATTTGTTGACTGAATGGTCTTCGCTCTCTATGTGTTTTAGAAACCAAAGGGAACAATCTGGGCAGACTTCCTGGAGGAGGTGAGCTGCCTCTTTCATTTTAGCCTGAGTGCCTTACCCTCTGGAAGGAGGGAGAAGTTTTGTCTTGACAGCCGTGCAAACATCCACATTGGGTTTTCCTTCCAGGGAAGGGAAAGGGTATCATTTTTGCCGAGGTGTGGGGAGTAGGAGAATGAAGGTGCTGTCAGAAGACCCTGTGCAGATGGCACCGAGTGTAAATAGCTGGTGTGTAGGGAGAGGCTTCACTTGTGGTCTGGTTCCCAAGGGGGAGAGCCCCTCAGGCAGCCAGGCCTGGCCTGTGCCTACCCACACAGCACCTCTCTCCTATCAGCACCTGACATGGTCCAGAAGACCCCCTCCCCAGGTCAGAAACGCAGGCAGGGTCATGAGATGACTTCACTGTCCCCTAAAGACACAGGGGCTCCCTCTCCACAGCCCTCTGTCCCAGTTTATGGTGGTTTCTCAGACTCACTGTTATCCTCCTGGGGCCCTTTGGGGTCACCCCGCTGTCTCAGGGGTCTCGCTGGCGTGTCCAGGGTGGGACTGGGCAGGTCATCCAGGACAGCGTTCCCACAGCATGGCCCTGGGGCCAGGAGCATCCGCACCACCTGGGGCGTCGCAGAGACTCAATTGTCACGCTTCACCCAGACCTCCCGCATCAGGGACTCTGGGAGGTGGGGTGCAGCCATCTGCTCTAACAAGCCTTCCGGGTGATTCTGACGAACCACAGGGCTGAGAGCATTAGCATCACCGAGTGCCCACCAGGTGCCCAGCACTGCGCTTTGCAAGCGTGTCCTGCGGTCCTGGCAGGGTCCTGGAAGCCACAAACATTTGACGCCTGGAAACCAAACAAATCATCAGTGCCTTTCAAAAGACTGTGGAGCCAAATCCAGCGTTACTTGTGACCACAGATAAGAATTGGCTAAGACTCCTTTAGCTAGTGGGAAGTCAGTCTTGTCTTCGAGCTGTAATGAAGACAGAGGCCCCAGCACAGTCAGGGCTGACGATGGGAGTGACAGCCGGCCCGGGTCCGCTCCTCTCTGCCGAGGGTAGCGGCGCCAGCACCAGCCCTGAGCCACCGCCTCAGCCTTCCCGCACCCGGGTGAAGGCCCAGGGAGAGACTAGTGACCAAAACTGTTTCGCACACATTTGCATGTCCATTTCAAGAACTCCAGCTCCAAGTGTGTGAGCAAGTTCAGTTCCACCCGTGCAGCCTGCTGTGGCCGCAGCCAGGCCCACGATGGTGCAGTGCCGTTCGTGTGACCGCACCCAGGCAACCAGGCAGCGCTGCCCCAGGCAGGCGCACGGGCCCTGCGCACAAGGTGCTGCCTCAGCTTCATGCTCTCTCTGTTGCCTTCGGTTGAGTCCCCACAAAAGCGCAACAAACCACTGTGAGGCCTTTTCCTGACTGACTAGACTGTTTTAGTTGCTAGGATCTTGAAACGCGCCATCTCTCTGGTCCCCCAAACTACCTTGCGTCTCACTTGTTTTAGCCACCAATCACAAGCATTAAGATAGAAGTTCAGTCAATGTTTCATCCTATTTCGTGGACAGGAATCTGATCGAGACCTGGATCCTGCAGGAGGAACAGTCTGCAGGGACCCAGGGCCGGGGGGAACCAGAAGGGTGTAGGGAAGCTGTTCAGCCACCAGGGGGCACTGCAGGGCTTCCCAGGCCGCCAGCCTCCCGGCTGCGTAGGGTGGGGAGGTGGGTTGGGACGGACCCCAGGCCCAGCCGTTCTCGGAAAGCTGTCTCCTGCAGCTTCCAGTCCCTTCGTGCCCCGCCTCAGGTGGGCAGCAGGAGGCCCCGCACCCACCCGTCCCTGTGGCCGGGACCTGCTGGCCCTCAGGCTCTGGGATCCGGAGGATGAACATACCCAGGGCGGAGTCAAAAGAGCTTTAGGATTTGAGGACAGAGGTGACATGTGGCAGGAGGTGGGTGTTATCTCCCGGAGGAGCAAGCGTGGAACGGCACCCGTTATCACAGCTGGCAGATGCTGCAGCCCGTGGGCAGGTACGTTCTTACACACACACACACACACACACACAGGCGTTCTTGGGGGAGGGACAGGGCTGTGTTTTAGGGCCTGAGCTCCCTGTCCTGGAAACATGGCCTGGCTGTTACCACAGGACACCCTCCCTCTCTGGGGCACCTGGGGTGCCCGCAGATTCAATTCAGGGGGCCTCCCTCAGCTCTCTGTGATGGAACGAGGCCTCCCACTTTCCCAGGCTTGGAATCACGGGGGGGGGGGGGGGGGTGTGTTTTGCACACCTGCAGCCACACGTAAGGGAGATTGGACCTTAAAGCCGGTGTTTCTCAGACTTGAGTTTCTTGGCATGCCGAAGCTCCGACGTATCTACCATCTAATGAAAGAGCCTCCTGAGCGTTCTAAGTGCTCTCCTTGTCTGATGTAAACCGCACAACTTTACAACAGAAAACCACGGTGCCGAGAGTGTAAGTAACCGCCCAAGGTCCCACGTCTAGTCTCCTAGGACCCGGGCACCTAGGCTCTGTCCCCCATAGACTCTGTTACTCACACACCATCGTTTCATGAGGGAAGGAACTTCTCGCGGGTAGAATGAAGGGGCCACGCTCTCAGAGACCCTGTGGGCCATCCCCTAGGCTCGAGTCCCCCTTGCTTTGTGGAAATCCAACAGACCTGGTCACGAGGCCTCCTGCCATGAGAGCTCTTTTCCAGGTGAGGGGTTTGCTCCAGGTGGGCAGTGCACTCGTTCTCCATCTGCTTTGCCAGCCCGGGTGGGACGCCGCTGCTTACTGGGTCCCTGGGGTCCACCTGGCCCAAAGGAGGGGGGTTTGCATCAGCCCTCGTGCCATTTCAACTCGTCCTGTAAGGGTGATGGGCCGAGGGAGGGAAGGGGGAAGTGTCCGTTGGAAGGGGGTCTGGACAACTGCTTTCAGGTCACCAGGCTGGGGTTCCTCAGGGTGACAATCAGGAACAGAGCTTGGAAAGCACCAAATACCACTCAGATGATGAGAGCAGGCCCCCAAGCAGGAATATGAATATTTATCACCTGCTTTTACATCTCGGTTGACCTAGAAGATCGTTCCAACTGTTCTTCCACAGTTGGAAGAAGATGTCAGAGGGCTTTGAGGCAAGTGGTGCCTCCTCTGGGCCTGGGCGTGGACAGGCTCCTCCCTGAGGAGAGGGAGCCGCCTCTGGCACATCAGGAAAAGGGGGAGCGAGAGGGACTGGGTGCCGGCCGAGCGTGAGGGGGGCCTGGGTCCAGATTCCCTTTATGTTCTGGCTGGTCCTCGCCCCCACCCCGCTGCTCCCGCAAGAGAGATGCTGAGGAAAGAGCAGCCCTGGACTCTCAGGTCAGCACTTGCACGACGCGCTACTTGCT